>NC_071403.1:34350000-34975000 GCF_017976375.1 Cuculus canorus
TTTCACTTCTTACTTCAGCCTTTCTGGGCCTGATCCATAGGCCACTGAAGTCAACGGGAGCCCATCCAATTCTCTCAGTGGTCTTCCTCTAACTTTTTAGTGAGGAACAAAAAAGATATACAGCACCAGAAAAGTATAAGCTACTAACCCACTAATACTTTATGATGTCTGTGGGCAAAACAGTAGGATTTGGTCCATCTTGGTATCACACATGTCAAGAAATCATACTGATATTTCTCCACTGCGAAGTGGGAATGAAAATCTAGAAGACATATCTGACACAGTGCAGCTCTTTGGTTAAAAACCTCGCCTTTAGAAAGGAAGTTTCCTTTACACATCGCTCACTTTGCCACCTCTCATCCCTCTGTCCAGTCCCTTTCATTCAAAAAGTATTTGGTATTGGCCAGAGCCTTCTTTCTTTGAAGTAAATTGGGAGTTTTGCCTTTGGAGAGTCATCATACCCAGGATGCAAAATGCAATGGGAAAAGGTATCATCATCAAAATAGATATTGTAGAAATGAGACAAAATGTTTAAATGGTTTAGCAAAATCTACTTAAAAATCTCCATCAGCAGCCAGCTTTTATCTGTGTTTCCCACGAATGGCACCGGGCAGTCCAGGAGAACACAAAGCCCCTCGCCCGGTGTCCCCGACATTCGGCAGCGGGACTGGAACCCAAGCCCGAGCGGAGCGCGCAAACCCGAGCTGAGCAGAGACAGCCGCTCAATTCGACACCCAACATTTCTGCAAATATTAAGCCTTCCTGAAGGGACGAGCGCTTCGCACCGGTGCGCGCGGGGGCAGACGGCGGGACGGGGAGCTGCGGGCACCCTCTCCCGGCCGGGGCTCCGCTCTCCTCCCCGCGCAGCACCTCGGCGCTCCCCTCCGCAGGTGAGGCGCCCTCCGGAGCTCCCTCTCCGCTCTGGACGACGGCACCGCGGCTCCCTCAACAACCCCCTCCCGGGGATGTCCCCAGCAGAGGGGGACAGCAGCGGGGCGCAGTCCCCGTGGCGCGCAGGGGGCACCGTGCCCTTCGCTCCCCGGCCGCTCCCCACCTTCCCCGTGCCCGGAGCCCTGTACTCACCGCGGTGCCGCAGGCAGCGACCCGCAGCGCAGCCCGAGCGGTGCCCGCTGCGGTGCGCAGACCCTCGGCGCCCACATCCAAGCCCCGGCCGCACGGATAAAAGTCCTTCTGAGCAGCACGGGGCGAGCCCCGCCGCCTCCCGCCTCGGATCGCTGTCATCTCCCCTCCCCTCGCCTCCCCGCCCCCCCGCGGCAGCGCTATAAAGCGGTGCCCAACGCGTCAGATCACGCACAGCCAGAGGTGACGGTGCTCGCCGCTACTTACCGGGCATCCTTCAAGCGGCGGGCGGGAGCGAGGGAAGAGGAGAAGGAGGAGGAGAAACAGGGAGGGAGGGAGGGAGAGTGGGAGAGTGGGAAGGGTTTTTTTTCTGCCGGGCTGTGCGGCGCTGCGCTGCTCGGCAGCCTGGGCAAAGCGCGGCGTGTCAGCGAGTGAGTGCCTGGGCGCGCGTGTCTGTGTATGCGCCTGGCTGGGCTCGGGCACCGGGAGGCGGCGGGGAGCGGCGTGGGAATTCGGGGCGGGGGGGGGGGGGGGGGGGCACAGCGCGGACAGGTGCGGCCCCGCGCCCCCCCCAGGAGCCGCCGTGGAAGGGGCTGGGGGAGGCGCGCATCCTCCACGGTGGCACACGCACCGCGGGCGGGGGGAGGAGGGATTAAAAATAACGGTAATAAAAAAGACCAGTCCTCTGGAAAGAAAGGCGGGGGGGGGGAAAAAACAGCAAAACTCTGCCTCTACTTCCCGGGTAAGGTTTGAGCCCCCAGAGCTGCGGTCCCGCGGCAGCGGAGCGCCTGGAGCCGCCACCGCCGCGGTGCAGCACGGCAGCAGCTGCCGGGAGCGCCCAGCTGAGAGCCGGAGCTTCTCCTGAACGCAGGAGCCTCTCTCCCTCCTCTTCTTCCTTCCATCCCTCCCTTTTTCTCTCTCCCTTCATCTCTCCCTTCCCTCCCTCCTTCTCTCCCTCCATCTCCCCCCTCCCTCCCAGCCCAGTCGGGCGGGCGGTGCAGGCAGGTGCTGCCGAGGGAAGGGCAGGGCATTGCCCTCGGCGGGCGCTGCTCGGGATGCAGCCGCCGGGCTCCCCCAGGCACCGGGGCGGCGCTGGGATGCTGCCCCGGCCGGGGCGCGGCTGGACGGGTGGGGGGCAGTCGGCGGTCCCCGAGAGAAAAGGAACGAGGAGGCAGCGGACAGCGGTGCAGTGCCCCATCGCATACCTGCAAAGCCCCTTCCCGCGCTCGGCTCGCCTTCTGCCGGAGCGGAATGACCCGCTGGAGAGGACAGTGCATCATTAGTGCCTGGATTCGGGGGGGAAGCAGGCGGAGAAGGACGGGAGGGCATAATTGTAACAATCACACGGAAAGGGGGAAAAAAAAAAAAAAAAAAAAGGCAAAACAAAAAAGCAACACACAGGCTAGAAAAGCCAGTTCTCGGGAGAGAAATAAAAAATAGCCACAACCGCATCGAAAGTTGCTCGTGTTGTGATTTGCATTAGAACGCTGTCGCTGCTGCCTGTCTCCTCCAACAGGGTACCCGGGAAACGTGCAAGATGGGAGAGACGGAGCTATATACTTTTTCTGTGCTTTCGTTTCCTGACACCAGTTCTCTCTCAATCTCTCCCTCAAAAAGGAGCCCCAAAACCACCCAACCCCCAACCTCACCCCCTCTCCTCACCCCCACCCCCCTCGCCCTTGCTGGACAGGTGGTCCCAGGTGGTAGTTTCTGAGTTGCAAGTGGAGTTTGACGGGGATGGTGATACGTGTAGAGGACAGTCTGGAGCGCTCCCCCTGGATTTTGGGCTGTCGGGTTTTGGCATGGATGGAGGAGGAGGGAGAGGGCGCTCATGCACTCGCGGGGGACGGCCAGGTACTGCCATGCAAAGGACTTTGGAGATACCTGCTTCTCCTTGCTCCTCCCCCTGTGGAAGTCAAGATCAGTGATAAGTGGTGCTGTTTTCGGGAAAAAGATTGGATAAAACCTAACTTTTATTTGTCAACAGTTCGTGCCGTGATGAAAAAAAAATAAAATAGCACCGAACCTTAACCCAAGTTACGCAGTTAAATGCATGGAGCCCGAGGTAGCCTGGCTGTTCGCCAGACCGGTGATCCATTAACCTCTTTAGCTCGTTGTTGGCAGGCAACAATAGCACACAATAAAGTTCTTATGTTTTAAAGACAAGCCTTTTACTTTTCATAGGAAACTTCGCTCTCCTATGTTGCAATTAAAAAGGGTCTGTTGAAAAGTAAGAAGTAATATACTTCGGGTTTTTTTCCGCTATTTTGTGTTGATTTTATGAGTAAGAACATTGTGCTATGCTCAAGGTAATATGTACAAAGATGAACAACAGCATATGACAAATTCTTACTTTATAACAAGGATTTTGGATAATTTTACCTTCACCATTTAAATATGCATTATTTAGACTGTGTGTCATTTGAAGTTTTAGTTCCATTTCTTTTACAGAGAGGAACCAAGAAAAACTCAACATAATAAAACTGAGAGTATGAAAGTAGCCCGTATAGGGCCCCTTTTTCCTTCTGTATGTTATAAATGTAGATACTCATGTAGGTATATACCCTTTAATCCAAATATTTTCTGTCTGAAGTTCTATATTCATACATAAATGTGTGTACACATGTACATACTATATATATACACCCTCATTATATAAATAGCATTAAAAATTAGTACAGAAAATCAGTATAGGAAAGAAGCAAAACTAAAACCACAGCTCTCAACCCCCTGCTAAGTGCTATAAAAAAATGCTACCACTTCGAGGAGAAGTCATAGAATCACTGATACAGAAAGAAAATGCCTTGCACTTTATTTTTTACGCAAACAACCTAGTTAACAGAAATACATTTGTGGAAAAATTAAAGTACAATGTTTCCTGCTTTTTTTTTTTTTTTTTCATGTAGGACATTTTTACATTAGGCTGTGGGCCTAATAGCTGTGTTCCAAAATGCTTGGTTTGGAAAGTCTACATTCAGAGAAGTTGAATCTGTCTGCTTAATCATGCCATCTGGGCTGAGTATGTAAGACAATATGTGCAAAAAGATAAGTGATCCCATAAGGGTCTGAAGAGAGGAATAGGAAAAGTGATGGGGATGGAAAGTAGGGTTAGTTGGGTAACAACAGTGAATGTAAGAACCTGCTATGTTACATGGGAAACTGGTCCTGGAAACAAAATGCTGGCTCATGTGGAGAAAGCAGTATGAAAGAAGACCGTAATCTCCTTTGTCATGGCCTGGCTGTAAAATATATCCCATTGCTCATTAGTGGGTAAGGGCTGTCGTATAACATGTACATCCTCTCAGGACCTCCACATATTGCTTCTAAATCCTTTGTGGTTTAGGAAAAGTGCTCCCGAAAAGGCATACATGAAATTCTGGGAAAGGCTGAAAAATCTAAGTTCACAAGACTTGCCCATTTCCTAGATGATTTTGTTTAATTTCCCCAAGAAGGAAGGGTTTAGGTGTGGCTTTTGTCAGCCCGACTAGCTCCTCAGACGTAGTCAGCTGGCACTATGCTGTCTTAGCCCAAAAAGAGAAAGGCCCAGACTCTTCGTGGTCTATTGTATGGTTTTAATCTGAGAAAATGAAGTCTTGATCCCCAAATCAAGAACTGACTTACACATTAGCAGAACATTTTGAGTGTGTGAGACTGCCTGGCTTCAAGAGCAGAAGTTTGGGATGGGAAAGAGGTGTAAATCTACTCTGTGAGGTGTTGAATTTAGTTTATATTTGAACCTGTTGTGGCAAGAGTAGTCATTAATAGATCAAAAAATGAATGAGTTTTTATTGCTACCGTAAAGAGCCTGTTAAATATGGAAAGAAGGTATATTTTAGCTTTTTCACTCTATTTTCTTCACTAAATCCAAAATGTTTTCTTCTTACTTTAGAACTGCCTGTAGTAACATGGGGGAGTTACAGGGCATCACACACTGGTCCCTTTACGCATGTATTGTGTAACATAATAAAATTGATATTAGCAGATGCAAAACTATGATGTTCCTGGCTGTCTCTCACATGGTACAACGATGGCTGATATTGGTAGTCACTATTTTAGGGAATACAAAGTTGAGGCCTCTGATCTTTAATAAAGTTTTTTTTTTTTCATTTATTTCTAATACAAGGTATATTATCTAACATATTTATTGTATTAATTTGCAGTACTGTAACTTAAACTGTGTATGATTTATACAGTCTTTGAAAATAAAACAACAAACATAACTTGTCATTCACTGTGAAAAAGCAAAGCCAGCAACAATAAATAATAACGTTAAGATTTAAAAGCCCAACTTTTATGACACTTGCTCTATGGCTGCATTGACTTGTAATTTCATTGATCTCTTTGTGAGATCAATGTGAGGTTTTTCATAGTCAAGCAGGTATTCTAAGAAAGTCAAAATGGTAGAAATTGACACTGATTGATACAGGATGTTATTCTTCCTTATATAGGGATAAGGATCCAAGATAGTAGCATGGAATGATGGTGTTTTCAACAAAATAGGAAATTCAGTTCACGAGCCAACATCTCACCATTGAAAACTGCACGTTTTGTCACATATGGATACATAGTCTCAGTGTTAAAAAATATTGCAGCTAATAGTAATATATTCTGTTGGCGTTTTCAGTTTAAAAGTCAAATTTCAGTCAGTAATAGTTCTGGCAATTAGAATAGAGTGTTGCTTTATTTGTTAAATATTTGGCCTGTAGTAAAGGTATATTTTATGTAATTATACCTCATTTTTTCAGACTTGCATTCTGTTCTGTGTGAAGTGTCTCCTTCACCAACATTTTATTAATGTACAGCAGATTACATTTGTGCCCTTTGAGAAGTTCATAGAAAGTTAAGGTGTTTAAGGATCTTATAAGGTTATATAAACTCATACACTACAACACTACATATAAATTCCAAACAATCTAACCAATATGCTTCTCTTGAGTTGGAACTCACTGTCAAAACCCACTAAAACATGCTTCACTGAATCAGTAAATACTACATTTTTGAGCTGTCTGCATGTTATTGACTTTTCTGGCTTGTGCAAAGCATTACATCAGAAGTTCCTTCCCCTCATTGTTTTCATACCAGAAAAAAATCAATTCAAATCTTAGATATACAAAGCAACAAAGGTAATATATATAAAAGGTAATATATTTCAGAATTTCTACTATCTCCTTCTTTATCTTGTTGAAGCTTTGCTTTGCAGGCTTATCTGCAGCACCTGAGAGTTTTGACAACTCTTTCTCAATATTCAGGAAAACATACTAAACCATAGTGGGTTGAGAGGCATCTTATTTAAAATCATAGTGGAATGTGCGTAGCACATTAAACAGAGACTTTCACATACAGGAAAAAGATGAAAACCAGGATACTAGGCTTAGAATCAAATTCTGCCTTCAAATGTCCATGCATGACTCCATTTAGGAAGAAGAAAACAACATATGCAAAGACCTAACATTAATTTTAATAGAAGATCAATGGATATGTGCAGAGTTATTTGGTCATTGGGCACTCATACTAGTCATTTTCACAGGTTTGTCTTGTTTTATTACTCTATTCAGTTCAAACTTACGCATGAGGCCTACTGACCCTTGCTTTCCATTCAGATAAGCATTGGCAAAATAGTGGATGTTTGCATATAAGAGGAATAATTCTCAGCTATTTCACTGTCTCTTCCATGTTTTTTTCTGACACTGCCATTATCTTACAATGCTTTTAGCTTTTTCTAAATTTGCTAAACTTGAGTGATTCTGCATGCTGGAGCTCTCCCTCAGGCTGCATGTTTTTAGCATACCCAACAAAAATGGTGCCGCTTTACCTGAGAATGAAATTGAGACATTGTTTTGGTTTTATTTCTTTCTGATGCATTCCTTATAAGACTTAAAAAGCGTTAGAACCTGCAGGTAAAGCAGAAGGGGCTTGTAAATTGGCAGGGTGATAAGTCTTAAAAAAAAAAAACATTTAAATTTTTCAAGTTTCTTAGAGTCATGCAACTTAATATGTAAGTTTAGCTGTTCTCCAGACAGTTATGTTCAGATGTGGGCTGGTTTTGTATCTCCCAATCTTGTTGTTCTTAAGCAAGAAGGTCTGTCTTTCCTATGCCCTTCATTTGGTTAGAGCCAAAGCTGTACTGAGAAGGAGACTGGTTCAGCTGACCACAGGAGTGCACTGAGTTTCCCCTGGATTTCTTGGGAAACTGGCAGAGGTGAAGTGACAGGGATTTCAGTGGTAAAAAGTATGGGAGAAAGATACGAGACCTGTGAGGAACTGGTAAGGAGGAGACTGAGCTCAGATGACTAAGGGCTAGGTGCAGGAACGGAGCATGGGAAGAGACAACAGATCTGTGTGGCAGTCAGATGGGAAAACTATGTGAGAAGTTTATAATTTTGGATATGCTGACAAGGAAAAAACTAAAATCTAAATATGAAGACCGTATGAAGACCGTAGCTGGCTAAGTGAAAAAAGTCAGGTGGAAACAAGCCAGTGAAGATGTGAAGACGAGAATGAAATCCCAGAAGTGGGGGAGAAAGTGAGAGAACCGGAATAAGACATGAAGGCAGAAAAAGAAACAGAGAAGTGTTTAACACTGGAGCATACTGCCATGCAGATCTTGGAAATGAACCAACAATCCCAAACCTCAGCATTTAGCTGTTATCAATAAATATCTATGAAACCTGTTGGCAAAGAATGCTCCTCACTCTCCTCTGGCATTGGTTTACACAAGGGGTCCATCTGTTACCATTGTCGAGCCTGGTGTTAGCTTTGCTGGTAGAAAGGTCCTGCGGGTGTAACTTCCCAACCTCAATCATGAATCTCACTGGTTTCAGGCAATTTTTAAAAATATTTATGTTCATTCTTCTTTAAAGAATAGAAAAGCATGGAAAATGGAAAGGAAGAGAAAGAAAAAGAAGAAAGAAAGGGACTTTATTATGATAAAGTGTTGTTGTCATGTATTAGGCAATATTAGAACTGAAGTCATCCTAACTGACTCTATTCATCTTCTTCCTTGCTTGTGGATATACATTGTAACACAGTTTAAAGTCATAAAAACACGTATTATTTTTTCTTTCATCAGCAAAGGTCTTCCATCATTGCAGATGAGTGCTGCTCAATGACTAAGCAGCTGTGTAATTTTTTTTATTATTATTTTTGTTAGCCTTCAGGCAAATTAGACACTTTTTACCAATTTATTAAACTCTACTGAGAAAAAAATATTAATTGCATCTTTAGAGTATTTTCTCTGATGCCAGTCAACGTGGCATCTGCATACCTCACGAATGAATATTAGTTTATTTTCACAATGCTTCCATTATTCCCATTGTAGAGATGATATCTGAGACATAACAAATTAAAGCAAGAGTATCTCCCAATTTCAAATGTAAATGTAAATTATCAAGGAATTCACATTTGCTTTTGAAAGGCTCCACTTCACCTGAAAGGTGAGCACTTCTACAAGTGAAACCCAGGCAAGAGAGACAACAGATAACAGCATTGTTATAAGGCATGTCCTACTTTATCCCCAGAGATAAGTCATCCTGTGTGCTGATGAGGAGTGGTCCTGCAGAAACAAAAAACCAGTTTCACAATCTGTGTGTGAGATAAGCCGGAACCCACCTATGCATTAGGCTTAGGTCGCTATACTCGGGTATTAGTTCTTCAAGCATAGTGAAACCCTAAGTCCCAGAATTGTCTGCTACTTAAAAGTTTGCTGAACATTTATTTTGGAGCTAAACTGGAAAAGCTTGTCTACTGTCCGGAAACAGTTGAAAATTTCCAGCTTTGAGTTTGACAGCCCACTTCAGTTTTGGTGCTGTCATGTCATTTTTTTAGGCACTTAAAATATTGCACTTACTAAGTGAGAAAGGATCCAAACGGAGTTAAAGGAGAGGGAAGTCTCCTAAGCGTTGCTAGGGCCTGGAAGCCTTTCTTTCTCCCAACAAGTTTTCTAACAGTGATGCCAGGATAACCTTGCCTGTTTTCTTGTTTGGAACAAGCGCTGAACAAAAAGTTGAATATGACTATTTCTTCTTTTACTATCCACAAAAAGAAAATTCTTTTGCTAAATTATGTCTTGAGACAATTTCAATGGGACATAAAATGTTACAGCTATTTTCATACTAATTTTCCAGTGAACCTTAAATTAAAAAACCTTTATCTTAACAAGGACTGATTGATATACAATAGGTGGCTTCTATTTGTCTGCTACACCCCACAGACAGGGACTTCTATCTGTGAGAAATTTTGTAAGAATCACCAAGTGAATATTTTCTCTGAATGGATCTCTTGTTGGCTGGGTTATTGTTGGCCAGGAGTTGCTTTGCTAGACCAAGATAGACAATAACCTGATGCACCTGTAATCCAAAACCACCCTGGTTAAGGTCAGGCCTGTAGGAAATAAAGCTAAGGACCCAGGGTTTTTCATCATTTCTGTAACTACCAACAGTTTACCAGTTCTGTTGGAGCCATGCTGCAGACTGCTGCTCTGAACTTTGAGCCACGTGCCTATTTGAATCCACAGATCATGATCACAGTGGAGCGATGCTGCAGAGCTGTGCCTTCGGCTCTTCTCAACAAAATTCAGAAAGTTCATCACACACATCTTGGCACCTTCTCCTTCCTGATGTGTTTTCCTTCTTGAACTGTCAGTCCACAAGCTCTAGACAATGGAAACAGCTGAATTTCTTTAACTCACATTCTAGATTTATGGAAAAAAAATAGTAAATATATACAAGTATGTGTTGAATAATGCATTTCAAGAGCTGCCTGTGAGCATGACTGTTTACATTTACTTCCATATTTAACAGATGTTTTTTTGCAGCAAATTCAAACACTCGGCATCACATGCTTAGTAAATTTGCATTTTATGATACGTGTAGCTGGCAGGAATAGAGAGAGATAAGTGGCACCTACATTGCAGGTGACATCCTATAAAGAGTACATAGTCCTTCTAGGTACCATATTTAGAAGCTAGCGTATAAATTAATGTTAATCTTTCAAGTTCAGTTTTGGTAACCTAATCATTGGTATTGTTTAATGTTCCCTCAAGAAACACACACCACTACATACATGGGTTTAGTCTTTATACATGTAGGTATTACAGGACTATATATTACTGTATATTTTAGATGTAATGTGATCCCCTTAGAGTCTTGCTGGTGAGAATGGAAGGGCCATACATAATATATCCCATTTTCCACCTTGCTCAGGCAACTGACAAATAATCCCATTCGTAATGGGATTAGGTCTACTGAGATCTCTGTTAAAAGCTTTCTTCCTATGTAATCTAACTGGAAAGACATTGTAAAATTTGCCTGGTGTACTGGTTAGAAGCCTTTTTCTTTTCCACCTCAGCATGTTTATGTCCATCTAGAATGCTTTTTTGTTTCTGTATTACCATTTAATCAGCTCTTTCTTCTTTCTTTTATTTATCCTCTGATCTATTTATGAATCTCAATCATCTCCCTGTCTGCTTCATTTTTCAACATATATTTTCCTACTGGGAAAAGTTTCAGGCTTATCCTGAAAATTTAGCCTTTTCTCCTGTTTGGTTTTTGTTTGTTTGTTTGTTTGTTTTTTCCCAGTCTACTCTGCACCTGTTCTCTTTCAAGATTACCTTTTCCAACCAGAAAACTCAATACTGTATTGCAGCCAAGGTTTAACCAGGGCCTAATGTAATGGTAGCAGTGCTCACCTGTCTCTCTTGGATTCACTTTCTGCAACACGTTTTCATTTCGTATTTACCATCTTTATGCTGCATTATGCTAGCAGTTCATTCACTCAGAGATTGACTATCACATCCCATTTCTATGAAACATTTCCAGCTGATAAGACTCCAGCACACTGGAGAACTTATTATTAGCTCCACATGCATGACCTTGCATTTCAATCTACACTTATTTCTGTTCATCCAGTTCTTTTGGTATTCAGTTCTGATCTCCTCCTTTCTACTTCCCACATTCACGGCATCAGGAAACTTTATCATTATGGATCTAAAACTGTGCCAGTTTGAAAACAATAAATTAGACAAACTCAAGATCATGTTCTGAGGACCTTGACTAGGAACCACCTTGATACTACCATCTGAAACACCTGCATGCTGCTATCCCTAACAATACATCTTTCCAAATTTTACAAATTCTCTATCAGTTCTAATCTTTTTCCCAGATCCTAAGTACTACTATTTGAAATATGCCTATCCAATCACCAGATAGGCAAATGCTCTATGTTGCCTGTGAAAACTTAGCATTATCAAAGAAATACAGGTCTCATAACAGGTCTCAAAGAGAGGAAGGACAGTTTTCACATTGTTTTTATTGCAATGAAAGTGCTTGTTTGTATGTATTAAAAAAAAAAAAAAAAAAAAATCCACAAAACTCCAAACCTATTTGTGGCTGCTTAGATATTCAAGCATAGCAAAGGGTACAATCTTGATGCTAGAAGCCTTAAATGCGATCTACCTATACTCTGTGATATGTGGGAGTTCTATGAAATCAAGGCAATCTTTTCTATTTCTCTGTCTGTGGACAACTGTAGCTTTTTTGAAAAGCTTACCTTTCGAGATGAAATGGTCTTTCACTAAAATCCAAGGGTGATTCGCCACTGTTTTCAGCGGAATCAAGATTAACTAGTAGTGATAAGTAGCTCAATTTTTGGAAAAGTGACCAAATCAAACCAGTTCTCTTGTTATAACTGGAGGGAGAAGTCAAGGACAAGATTAATTTCCCCAGGCATTTAACAGAAAGACCAATTGACTTTTGTTTTGAAGAGCTTTAAAGCAGCTGGGATATAAAGAGTGAAAAAGTCATAGAAGTAGGTCATGATCTAACCAAGAATCATCTACAATATGCAATAATTCATAAATATTCTCTGAAGTCCTGTAGGCAGGATTGCTATGTTGAGCAGTTTAGTATACAATGTTCCCATAAGATCTTTTTACCAATTAATTATGTATCTCACAACACTCTTTTCATATAATGTACAGTATATGTTATTTCCTACATTTCCATTATGGTTTCTGTCACCATAATGAATATATCTGTATTCCTTTTGTGTCTGATCATATATATTGCATAGACTTTGAAATGGGTTATTAAAACATTCATGTACGTTGTATTATTTTTTTTTGTACACAGCTACACAAACTGCCAGCATTACCAGGTCCTGAAGAGTTCATAAGTTCTCTTTTGTAGCTTTATATCTGTATTTCCCACAGAGAAACAGATATTCTCATCTACAGACTAAATAAGCATTTTAGCAGGCATAAATTTTGCTCATTCTTGTCAGACCAAAATTAGATATTAATCCAATGCCAAACAGAGTTTATAAGAATGTAATTCAGACACCAGATTGTAAAGTGCTTTTAAGTACTCCTGTACTATTTCCCTAAAGAGATTGGTCTCTTGACGTGTTGAAGGGGAAGAGCTATAGAATGCACAGTGGAAATATGGAGAATATTTCTTCTCCGTTAATTTATTACGGTGCATTGATGTTATGAAGGATGACAAATAGATCTTTTCTTTTCATCCACACAGCACTTCCCATTAAAATGTGAGTGTTTTCTGTAGGAGTGTCAAGAGTAACACATTTAATTATAGAAAAGCCATGCGTCATGTGTTGTGAGTGTAATATGGAGCACAAGAGAAAAGGAACTGCATATTGCTAAGTAGAGTATTTAAGGGGTACCAGAGACCTATGCTTTAAAAGTGAGCCTCTGTAGTCCTCGACCTCATTGAAAAAATATTTTTTTTTCCTTCTTAGAGATAGCAGTGAAAAAATTACGCAACTACTTTGTCTTGAGCTTTTCTTTGTTCCTGTAAGGTATTGCTGCCATTACAAGTTAGATTGGTACACTGTAATATCCATACCTAATATATAATGAAAATATGTTCATGTAATATAGTAGCATATAATGCTGTATACTCTGTTTATAATATATATCATTTATTCATAGTTCTCTCTATATACATATAAATATGTATACATATTAATATATCCATAGTAAAATATATCTAATTCAAATCTGCACTCCATTTGATGAAAGTAAAATGGACTTGAATTCAACCTTGTTCATTTTAACTCAGTGTGAAACTTCATAATTTACTATGTAACTTTTCTAAAGGAAATGTGATAGTCATTAGCGTTGTTAATTCACTAAAAACATCTTTATAAACATCTTCTTATTAACAAATTCTAGCAAAAAGAAGCATAATTTTTTCATGCTATTTTCAGTATTTGATATGTCTTTTATCAGCAAGCCTAATAGAAATATGGTTAAAATATAAGCAAGATTGCAATAGTTAAAGCATGGTTGGTATTCTTAATTAGAGCATTTTCTTATTTGATTTTGTTGGGCAAGATACAATTTTTATAGTGGTAAAATCCAAGAGGAAGTGAAAATTGCCTTACATAATGCAATGAAGCTGGTTCTTTGTGAGCTTTGAAATAAATGCTGTCTTGAAAAAAAAACATAAATAGAAAATAAAATAAATATCCTTATCTCTGGTTTGTATATTTCTACATGGCAACATTTCCATATGTTTCCTCTTGTTGGTTTACTTTTCTTTATCTATCAAATAATAAGAAAACAAAATCTGCTGGTTGGTTGGTTTTCCTCTTTGTCTCAGCAAAAGTTTTTGTAAAGAGTACTGGGATTCTTAAAAACATGTCTTCCAGTGAGTTAGTGAGCTCACTGAAGATCCACTGAATGTGAGACAACTTAGGCCAGTTGTTTGTAGGTATAAATTTTCTGATAATGCAGGAAGCATTACTGACCCATTATTTCTGCTGGAGAATTTTTGCCCTGGATTCAGGAGGGTTTGTTCTTTCAAATAATTTCTAGCTATTTCTTATGTTTTGCTTCCCTGCCAAGAGAGAAGAAGCTGTATTGCAGTGGCAACATCACAAGTGTATGAATAGAATTTTCTTTGCTGCCATAGTCGGGATGTGTTCACAGGTCTTGCTAACACTCTTATTTGTGTCTGAAGTCTGTTATTGGGCCATTTTTCATTTCCATCATTCTCCTTCCCTCTGATTTGTCTTCCCTAGATTAAAGAACCTCAATAATTTTAATTTTGCTAGGCCACTACTACTTTGTAAGCTAGTTATCTGAAATGAAATTTCTGCACCACAGCACTTGTGAACCAAGCATTCTAAAACCTCTTTTTTTTTCCCACTGCTTGGATGTACAAGATTATACACAGTATAAAGCACTAACTCATTACTTGTCTTCCAAGTACACAAATATCAGGAATGTTTTGTTTTAAAGAATAAAATTACTTTATCCCAAAGAATAAGGCTGTTAGAAAGTTTTACCGTCCACCAAGATCCACAGGCGTAGAGGTTTATCAGAGCATGGAAGGTTTGGCTAAAGAAAATAGGGCAGCCTAATGGGTCTAAAGTCATTATTTTCTTTCAGCGGCTCTTTCTATTTCTTGGCAGAAATCAATCTTTTCATATTTTACCTCTCAGGGTCTTTTATATAAAGTGCTTTGTCATGTCTCTCTGCTGTAAAGTCCTCTGTTTTGAGTGCTGGCCCCTGGAAGTTTGTAAACCTTTTTCATTTATGTTGTAATTTTCTTTGAAGTAATCAAACAAATTGGTATCTTTTGGTTTAATGCCATTTAATAATACAAATCCTTCAGATCACTAGTTCTTATTCACTTCTTTTTTTTCTGTATGCTTGTGCCTAGATCATCTTCTAGTGCTTCCATTTAGTGGTTTTCAAAGGATCTGTATGTCTTAACTGGATGTACTACTACATAACTGCAGGAGTCTCTCTAGATGGATTTGGCAATCTCTCTCTAAAATGCAGGGATTGTATTCATACCATAATGCTCCAGACAGCGTTAAAACTTGCATTTGGAGGTCAACAAAGCTGGAGTTACAAATCTAGAAGAACAGAGTAACCCAGGCTACCTACCTGTGTGCATCCACACAGCAGACATCACCCTGGCAGCCAAAGCAACATCGGATATAAGGGAAATAATGTTAAGACTATTAAGTTAAGACTGTGAATGAAGTCTGCTCATTGAAAGTGTGTTTAGCAACATCTTATAAACAGTTCCCTTCCTTGAATGAAATAACCCTGTTCTTATGAGGGGGTTGTGTGTGTTGCTCAGTGCTTGTAAGGCTGAGGGGTAACCTTACCAGCAGGGTGAGGGACTGAGTGGGTGAGTTGAAGCTCTTGAACAGCTAGACGTGAGGATTGTTTTACAGCCCGTCAAAACATTCTTCAGCTGCAAGAAGCCGTCAGAGAACACCTGAGAAATTCTGCATTTACAGTCCGTGTAACGGAAGGGTGGTTTAGTCCCAACCACTTCTTGACAAGTTAACAACTAATTTTAAATGATTTTATTCTGTGTAATTAACATGAGGAATGATGGATATTAATTCAGCAGTGTGTGCCGCTACAGTAAGTATATTAGGCTTAGGCAGAAACATCAGTGGGGAAGGTCCGATATCCTTCAATACACAGCAGCTACCTAACCCCATGTATTGATAAGCCCACATAGCTGGTGCTGGTAGATCATATAAATCACCTCTCACAGCCTGAATGAAGAGCAGGGATGGTCTCCTTAAAATTAAGGGCTTCTTTCATTTCAGGGGCATTGTGTTTTTCTAAATAAGAATATTTCTTCATGACTGTTTGGAACTGTCACTCTATTATGTTTATTTTGTGTCATATAGTGCCTTTTTATGTGTCTTTCACTTTGTTTACTCCAGTATTTAGTAACACAACAATCATGGCAGAAAGCAAGGTTTTGAAATGTAGTGGCAGACACAATAAATACATATTTTTTGTATTAAGGCACGTATTTCTTCTGAAACAGTTATATACAGTTTTCACGTAAGAATGTGATACACCACTGAAATAGTCCACCACAGCTCATTGTAAATGGTATTTTCAGGGCTTGTTTCTTTACACTTTTGTCATTCTGCACTTGATTTAGAAAGAGATTCATGGAAAGTCATAATTATTTTAAGAAGACAGCAGGGAAAGTGTTCTTTCACCATGTCTATAAATCTTATGCTCTACAGAGAACTCTGCTCCCTGTGTCTGCTATAACAATGTAAGAGAAGTATATCATAGTGCCTTGACTACTCAGAGCTTCAGAAATCTTTATAATATGAGATCACAAGTGGAGACAATTTCTTTGTAATAGTACTGGCAACAAAGGAAAAAAGATACCAATTCATCTGGTGCACTAACATGGTAGCAAGGATATGTTGTTTTGTAGAGTTGAAATTTGTTTGGGATAGGAATGTGAAAATATATATATATATGTATGTGCATATAGACAGGTACATATAAATATATATATACACGTATAGCTAGAAAGCTACTAAATCTGATACATAGAAAATGAGATGACTTCTGAAAATACGGACTATTTGGGGGATAATATTTCTTGAGAAAATCAGAATGCAAAAATTGCCCCTTTCAGAAGGGTAAATAACTACATTTCAGGAGAAGAAAACATTGTTTCTCCCATCCACAGAAAATAGCAGTTTGTTCTTCTAAACACATCTTTGCAAAAGATAATTTTCCTTTTTGCAAGTTCCTTTGTAGAACTTGTAGTCATAAGAGCAAAAGCGTAGTTCTGGTGGCTAAGCAGGGATACAGATCTCTTGTGGAGGTTGGGAAATCTTTTTCACTAGAAATTTGGTGTGTGGTATCAAGAAATAATTTTCAGGAATTTTTCAGGCATAGCTAATTCTGCTTTGGATAACAGCTAATGGTGGTTCTTTCACTTTTGTTTTAATCTCCCTATGAGATCATGCTGGTAAGTAAAATATACCTGAAAGCTATTAATTAAAACCATTTTGTTTTAAGAGTGCCGCAATATTTACTGCCTCTGTTTATGTAAAGCCACCTTATGGTCATTTGTAAGGAATTAGTTGCCCAAGAACGGATGTCTCAAGGACTTGTTTATAGTCTCAGTGACTGCTCTGTAAGATGGGTGTGTTGCACAGTAAATACTGTATTCTGAATGTGTATCAATACTGTGATGTGAGAATGAAATAAAAGGAATATGAAATACCCAAATTTCTGGATTCTGCCATTCCAACATTTATTTTTCATACATTATTTTTATAAATGGAAGACTTAAAAAATAAAGAAAACCAAACCTAGAGAAAGCTGAGAAGGATGAAAATTAATTCAGTCAGGAAAAACAGCTGGAGCGCCAACATATTTTTGATGGATTCCAGTCTACTATTTTCAGACATGTAAAAAAATTTGATTATGTTTCAGTGGTTGTGCAAAGAAAGCTTTATCCATTGCTATATCAGATATTTAATGTACATCACCCTCCCATTTCTTTTCCTTATTTTTTATTAGCAATAAAAAAAAGTTCTGTCACATTCTTGCCTCATAATTTCCTTTTATTCTTTAAGAATGAAAAACGTTTATAGTCTAAGTGTGTATCCTTCCTGAGTGAAATGTTTGCAATAAAAACTGTTTTGTTTACACTGTGGTAAAATCTAAGAGTATTCTTTAATTAGTCTTTCATAATGAACTTCCAAGTGAAAAAAATGTATTTACATGTAGGGGATTTATTCTGCAGATTAAACCACTTAATATTTTTGTTACCTCAATTAAATATAACAAAGCAATAATTTTGTGTAAGCACAATATACTTGGCAGTTTAGGAAAGTTTGTAATGTTCTGGTTATTGCAATACTATACTTAGAGTATTCAGTATTGCAACGTGAAAATGTCCTCTTTGAAAACTGAAAAACTGCCTTTCTTTAGAAGAGGTTCATAAAACAAAATTTGTTTATCCAACAAATATTATATAAAACCCCGCAGTGTTTCTAATGATTTCCTGGTGCGACATGTAAATATGCTGCATCTAGTTTATGTGTACTTAAACTAAGAGAATATTATTATGACCATCAAAAATAATAAATATGTATCTAAAGTCAGTGAGTGAAAAGAATTAATTCTGTTATTTTTCCTCTTAAAAATTTAATTTTCAAAAATCTCAGTAAAATAAGAAACAGCTCTTACTGCCCTCCTTCACGATTGTGCAGCATTGATGCATCAAAACCCAAATGAGATTTATCACATAAAATACCTTTGCCATATTAAAACTTAACCCAACTTCTGCCAAGAAAGGGAGTTTGTCTCCAAAGACACTGATCAACTGACAGAAAAAAAACAGAGAGAGGGAAGGAAGTGCTTGATATCCAAATAGAGCAAAAATTTGTTTTTCTGAGAGCCCTTTTTTTTATGCAGTAGGTGTTTGCTAAATGATCTTATAACAGGTTTTGTTTCCAGTAATGTGCAAGTAGGGCTGTTTGTGCCACTGACAAGGGGCACTAGAATTTCTAAGATCTAGCCATGTTCATTGTCCCCAGTGTTAAGATTGAAATATGAGCTTATATCCATCTTATCCCTGCTGAAGAGAACAGGTAGAATCACAGAAACATAGAATAGAATCATAGAATAGTTTGGGCTGAAAGGGACCTCAAAGCCCATCCAATTCCAACCCTCTGTTATGGGCAGGGACACCTCCCACCAGATCAGGCTGCCCAAGGCCCCATCCAACCTGGCCTTGAACACCTCCAGGGATGGGGCAGCCACAGCTTCCCTGGGCAACCTGTGCCAGTGCCTCACCACCCTCATGGTAAAGAAATTCTTCCTTATGTCTAGCCTAAATCACCCCTCTCCAATCAGATCAATCCATCTGAGAATTCTGCTGTACCTACCATTCAGGTTAGGACACAGCCCTTCTCATACTCTGGATGGATGTGCCAAAGAAGTGTTTGTTCATTGCAGTTCAAAATCATTAATGAAACAGATCACTTGCTAAAGTTAGTGGGAATGGGTATTTGTCTGAAGACATGTTACGTGCAGGACTAAGATATTTCCATCTGCTCTTAACTCTTAGCACTAATCTTCCAAAAAAGAATCAAACTTTGTAATATATTTTCCTCAATATCTATCTATCTGATGTTTTTCTTAATTAAAAAAGTACAACCCAGTTATATTTTATCTGTGTGGGTAGAAGAATACATAAACAGAAGAGAAAAAGCTTATATTCAACCATAACAGGCTTTCAAAGCAATTTTAAAGAAATAAACATCATATGTCATGCTTTTTATTTTTGTTTTAGTGACATGCCAAACTGTTCAAGCTTGACTTTTCATTCCTCTGGTAGTAAGAAAGCTGCTACTTCGGTTAACTCTGCCATATATGTGACGTAGGCAAGATTACAGTTTGGTTTATCCAAAATGGAATCGACAGCCAGTTCACAGAGAGAGGAAAAGTGGGTTTCTAATATGAAAAATTGTCTGCTTCCTCGAATTTTACCAGTCATGTCATGTTACATTAGACAGAGTAATAGAACATTAGTTGTGTAATGAGACATGACTGCTAAAATGTAAAGGAGAATGCACTTTCAGATTGGCTGGCCCTGTTGAAAGTGATAGCTTGCATCTAATCCACAACACTTGTAGATATTATGCAAACCAGCTGTTTGTGAATTCCACATTATTAGGAAATTGGAAGCAGTGTCAGATACATCATCAGCCTCTCAAAACATTACTGTATCTTACTTCTGGTTTCTAGATAAAAGGAGATTTCTGAGAAATGCAATTATGAGTATTTTCATTTAACACTTGACAGTTTTCTTAGATCCTTTGGGCCAGAACTTCAATTGAATTAAATGGGGTTTTGTTTTACTGAAGTCAACAGAGCTTCAGACATTTAAAGTTTTAAACCTACTCTGTTTTAGACGTGTGACTGCATAAAGTTTTACAGTACTTAACACCAATAGTGTTGGTCTCATTTTTTTCCTTGTTATGAGGTACTGTTCCATTATTTCAACTAAAATATTAAACAGGAAGCCTTCCTAGATTTTTTTTCCAGAAAGAGGAAGGCAGAGATTTTGATTTCAGGTTATTTTTAGTAAAGATCTGAGTAAAGATGTGACCGTTGAACTGCAGGTTGTGAGACACATTCTCTAACTAGTGAGTTACTGGGTATTTTGGATGTTGTGAGGCATGCTAGATAGTCTCCTCAGTTCCATGACAGATTTGAAAAAGTTTTCTTTCTTCTCCTCTCCCAGCCACTAGTAAACAAGAACAAATTTCAGAGCCCTGATTTTTTGTGTGTGCTGTAACTGCGGTATTCAATGATATCTCAGAGCAAATCAAAACAGCTGTTTCAAAATCTGAATATTTCTAGTATTTCATCTTCACAATACTACTACCACCTGTCACAGCAATACTACACTTCATGCAGCAAACCTTTAGAATTTGACCACATTCATAAGTTGCATTTTGTATCTGTAAAGGTAGAACAAAATGATTGGCATTTCATAATGGACCCTTAAAAACTAGGCTCTAGATTTATATTTTAACTGTGTTGAATAATGCTGACACAATAAATGATGAAAAGAACCCCAGCAGAGGGAATGTGAGATTAATTTGCTCAGTAGAAAGAACATTAAAAACCAGAAAGATTACATATATGGAAATGCACATGTAGAAAAAGTCAGAAGATGCAAGCTTCAAATGCTATCAAATCAATCTGCTTATTATGCCCCTTACATTTAATGCTTAGAAAAGTAATTCTACTTTCGAGCACTTCAGTTTATTCAGAGTCATGCCATTTTATTAAGATGTGTGTACGAGGCAAACCTAGCTTCCTCTGAAATCACCAGGAGTAGTCAATCTCATAAACAGCAACTCAGACGTTTATAGGGGAAAAAAAAACCACAGAAAAAATAAATTGATTTTTGCAGTGCTGATTGAAAATGAACATTTAGAAGGAAAACGGAACAGACTGAGTCTATGAACTGTTATGTATGTAGTTTTTGTGAAAGTTTCTCATTTATTATTACTGTGCAATTACAGTCGTCTATATCTATACCAACAGTCAGCAACATTCATCATCACTGTAGATGAATTGCCAATACTTGGCTTCCTCCGAGCAGAAAGTGCCAAACTACTAAGATGAATTATATTATCAAGCAATGTAGAAGTTTTTAGCTGTTCTGTCTTTATTCACATCTTGGGAATCACATTGCTAAATCCTTACATGGTCTCTTGTAAGAGCACCCCTTTACGACTTTATTTTTCCTACATATCCTTTTCATTTAAATTGAAGATATATCTGCTGAAGATATCTCAGCTATTTTTAATAGCTGTGAAATCCTTTAGGTTCTTATTAGACAGAATCTAAGCATAAAACTCTCTCATCTGCTCTACTGTACAGAGCTTTTATTTGAAGGGTAAGAAAGGATCTTTTTTAATATTGCAGTTGTGGTTGCATACTGATATGCTCATGTCTTTACATTGCCAAAATGGCTAAGTTTTATACATGCTATTGAAGTCACAGTCAAACAGGCAGAAAATGAGAGGAGAAGTTAATCTATGGTTTCTTTGGATCCTGGTTTAAAGATCTTTTTTCTTTTTGGTGAGGTTTTGGCATTGACAGAAGTAGAAGCCTTGCACTGGAAACGGATGCAGAAGCACAACTAAACATCAGACCGTGTTTAGGACATGGATACTGTAATCGTAAAGAGAATTTTATTAGCTCCAAAAGAGTGCATGCTTGGCCTTACTTTCAGCAGGAAAAATTGTTTACAACTTTTCAATGTAGGTTTCATCGTGGAAGGAATATAGACATACAAAAGCTAAATTTGCCACTGTATTGTCAGGAGAGTTCATCAAAGCCAATATAGAAACCCATTATAGACCCTGTCTGGAAGCCATCTTTTCTAGTCTGTTGACTTGTGATGCTGACCAGAAGTTGGCTATGATGTCTAGACTAAAGGCCAGTTAGAGACAGCTGTCATTGCTAAAAGAAAAAAAAAAAAAGAAAAAAGAAGAAAATGAAAATATTGTGATGTTGGAAAAAAAGTGTAAGAATCATTAAGTTATTAAACTATAAAATTGCAGGAGCTCTTTCCCATTCAAGATGCCATTATTATAGGTATTATGGTTATTATTATTTACATAAGTAGATGCAGACACTGTTTAGTTGCACGGGATTCCATTGTAGGATTACTAATGAAATACATAGTGGCATTTAGTGGGAATGCAACATCTTACAAATCACGATGTAATACAGAGATACGGAGTCTGTCTCATTGCAGGCAATAAAATAGAACAAAAACGAATATAAAAAATCTAGGCTACATAATTGAAGTTCGTTTTCATTATTCTGACATTAACTAGCCTGAGGCTTTAGAATCTGTTCAATTGTAATGAATCGTTAAGATTTCAGCTGGACCAAAGAGAAGATAACACCTCATTGCAATCGGTTGTTTGTAAGATTTTAACAAAATAGCATCTGTTATCTTAGATTGTGGCTGATTTAATTTTTAAACACTTGTTCCCAACCTTTAATTTTCTGCAAAACAACCACATAAATTATTAATTCATTTATATTTCCTCAAGGCGAGCTAGAGTTAAGGTCCTTCATAAATATTTAAGAATTATACTGCAAAATAAACAAAAACTTTCACTTAACTTTTAATTGCAAGCCCCCAAAGCCAGCAAAAGCATCAGCAGCAACAGTAAAGAGAAAATTTTCAAGTAGAAGTACATTTTTGTGAAAAGATTCAGCCTTTTTAAGTTGTGGAAATTCAATGTGCTTTTGCACCATGTTGGCAAAACATGCATTTCATTAGTAACAAACACGAGCAAAAAAGGGCAAATGCTCAAATCTAATCCAGTCTTAAGTTTAAAGGCTCTTCAGCGGTTCCCAGGAGCACAAAGTGCAACATACATGTACGCCTGTGTATATGCTTTCTCAGGAAGATATCTGTCAGTATTAGTGCGCTGTACTTTTCAGTCCCAAATTTGAGTTGTTTAATTCTGGCACTGGATCTGAGAAGTGAAGATGGTTTGAAGCTTCAGGGCTAGCTCAATGTAATCCCAGCTGCCAAATTCTCCCTTTTGCCCAAATGAATTATTCTAATAACTATGGATCACTGCATTTGCTGTAACTCACCCCATCAGCAGAACATACCTCATGTGCTGGATAAAACAGCTCTCCAAACGCTTTGGAGTCGTACAGAGATCACAGTAAAATTAAGATCCAGGTCATGTGAATAGAACCAAGGTTTAATTATAACTTTTTCATAGAGTAAATTTTATGTGAAAAAGTTTGCTTTACCATAAAGTTTTTCAGGGTTTTTCCCCATGCTGCACATGACCTTATAGAAACATATTTCACTGTTTTCATGTTTCAGTATTTTCTTGAGTTAGACCTAGTATTTTGAAAATATATATTAGTTGAATTTTTGGGCATAAATATAATCTTTAGAAAATTCTTTTTTTAACCCCAAAGATAAAATAATTTGATTGATTTTGAAAGGTTCTGGTTATATCTCACTCTATATAAGAAATAATTTTATGAGACAGTAAACAAAAGTTTCAGTTATTGTTCTAAAGGAAGGGAAAAGAAGTCTCTGGCATAAAATGAAAGAACTCAGCATCGGCATTTTGTGTTTTCCTCTAGAAATGTAGTAAAATTACTTCCCTAAAAGTTAAAACTTAATAAAAATCCCAGCCTGTGTAAAAGAGAAATCAAAATGCTCTGCACAGTATGGAAAAGCTTCAGCTGTAACTACTTTTGCTCTCTGCTTTCTCTTCCAGTCCCAGAGCATTTTGGCTGCTGTTCCTCAGGTATGGACCCACCAGGTCTGACCATGCTCGCATCTTTCCAGTGCTGTCCAGAACCAATTCCAAGGATGTTCACAAAATATGGCAATGTGAGAGTGCAAAAAGGGAGATTTGAAAGAGGTACATGAAAATATCCCTCCTGCCTTGCCATATGGATATTGATTTCTCTCCCTCAGGCTGAATATAATTGTCTGCTGTAATTTAGCATTGATCTACTTACCCAAGTTTCCTAAAGCACTACACAGGCATCAATTAAACTGTTCCTAATACCACCTTTGTGAAGCAGGATAGCTATAATTATTCACACTTAGAAGACGGTGAGGAACGAAAAGAGATTCCTTCTCAGCTATGTAGTGAAACAAGTCAGGATTGAAGCATGAGACAATTATATCATGCCATGTGCCTGTTATCAGATCATGCTGAGTTTTTTCTAAAGGCAAAATATTAGCTCATCTAACAATTTGGGATCCCATTGAAACATACTTGATTAGATAATGAATGTATTACGACTGCTGCTGATCGTATCAGTTGTGCCTATTGCTTTGACTTCTTTCTGGATTTTTTCCACAGTCTTATTTTTTGTCTTTTTCTTATATCCACCCTACTCAAAATATAAGAGACTTTCATTTCATGTGGTTCAGCTCTTGGCACTTGATTGTTTGTTTGTTCCCTGATAAGAACTTTTGTGCATTACTGAGTGCAAGAACTAACACCTCTTGCTGTTGAGGACGAGGAGCTGGGTTTTGCTGCTCTGCTTTTTAGTGTCATTTTATGCAGTAGTTCAAGGGAAATCAGCTAGGGTACTAATGAGGAGAAAAAAGTACAAGGTATTTCATGTAGATGTATAAGAGTTCAGAAAAAAATAAGTTCTATCATATTTACTGGGAAAGACCAACGCTAAAGCAACACATGGGTTAGCTAATTCTTTGAATCGGATAGCAGCAATAAGCTGAAGTCAGTATGGATATCAGACTGAAGATACTTAGCTCTTCCACACAATATCTGACTTGTAGTCAATGAGGAGAAAAACACAAACAAAAAACCCCACCTAGCATACTTATAAAACGTTTGTAACTGATGCAAGGGCAAACATTTACAGAGATGTTGAAATGTAAGCTGGACATGATTTTTAACATGCTGATTCTAGCCTTATCTGAGAGAAAATAAAGTCATTGATATTGGAAAAGTGAACAGTACAAATTTTAATTATCAGTTATGGTATGCTCCCCAATACTTACACAGAGAAACATCACGAAGGTATATTACACAGTTTTTATCATTATTTGACCTCATTTTGCTACAGCGCTTCACTTAAATAGCATAGGTCTTTGCAGTTATGGCCAAGAAATTCCTATTTCAAATTCAGTGCGTGCTCGCAGCCCAGAAGGCTGACTGTATCCTGGCTGCATGGCCAGCTGGTAGAGGGAGGTCATTCTGTCCCTCTGTTCCACACTTGTGAGACCCCACCTGGAGTATTGTGCCCAGTGGATTTCCCAACATAAGAAGGATATGGAACTGTTGGAATGGATCCAGAGGAGGGCTACAAAGATGATCAGAGGGTTGGAGCACCTCTGCTATGAGAACAGGCTGAGAGAGTTGGGGTTGTTAAGCCTGGAGAAGAGAAGGCTACAGGGACACCTTATAGCAGCCTCCCAGTACCTGAAGGAGGCCTTCAAGAAAGCTGGGGAGGGATTTTTCACAAGGGCATAGAGTAATAGGACAAGTCAGAATGGCTTTAAATTGGAAGGGGGAAGATTTAGTTTAGACTTAAAGAAGAAGTTCTTCTCAATGAGGTGGTGAGGCACTGGCACAGGTTGCCAAGGGAAGTTGTGGATGCCCCATCCCTGGAGGTGTTCAAGAGCAGGTTGGATGGGTCCTTGAGCAGCTAGTTGAGAGGTGTCCCTGCCCATGGCAGATGGGTTGGAACTAGGTGATCTTTAAGGTGCCTTCCAACCCAAACCACTCGATGATTCTATGATTCCGTGATTCCCTTCTGGGCTGCACTTGGGGCCATGGATTAGCTTTAAACATGTACATAATGAGCCAAATTGCCTTAGGCTTCATTGTTACCATTCTAGAAAACAGAGATGTAGATTATGAACTCCTTAGGCTGTTTCTTCTGATGCATACATTTTCCAGGATAGGAGATAGAGGAGAATTTAATGAATTCACTCTTAGGTCTTGATGAAGCAAATTGAGGGAAATTAGGCAGTTTTTCCTTGTTCTTCACTTACAAACACACAAAACATAGAAAAAATATGCTGTGGTGCTTTGGAGGCTCTGGGTCTTCATGGTGTGTGGGTTTTCTGGTTTTGTGGGGGTTTTTTGGGTTTTTTTTTGTTTTTTTTTTTTATAATGAGGCCTAGCCACATAGCCTTTTTGCGTTTTTCCAAGAGACTAGTTTGAGGAGATGTTCGAGCCTGTCTGAGGCTTTCCTGTGAAGGTAATGACATACAAAGGATCAAAGAGACCCAGGCAAAAAATTTTTTTTCCCTCCACTGTATACACAAATATATGATCTCTGTATGTCTCTTATCAATATAATGATATATTCTACTGTAAAAAAGTTTGTATTCTCCAGTCTTTACAAAATATGGGCCTTGGGGCAAACTGTCCCACTTGCCTCCCACTAATCTACATATCCAGCCTGACAAAACTGCATTTTGCTACAAATACTGGGGGGTTTGTATGCTTCCCCGCATTACAACACTGAGAATCATGTCTGACACTGAGTAGAGGAAATATAAGCCTATCACAATCTGTCAGCATTTTTAAGTTCTGGAAACACATCTGAATCCTGAGCTGCACAGTTATCATGAAGCTCCAGCATGAACCATGTCTCAGTGAAGCTGTTTGTAGGAGCGTGTGCTGCTTCTCCATGGCTTCAGAATCTCAAAAGGGAAGCAAGCCTTTTCATCACATGCTGACCAGGTCTGTGTCGACACTGCCCATTCCCTTCTCCAAGCTCATGGAGGTAACATGACCCTAACACAAACTCTTCTGTTCCACCTACCCCAAAACGTATGGTACAGGTGGCCTCTAAAGGAAGCAGAACAGAAAAGTCAAGTTCTGGGTTTTTAGTGTGGTACAATACTGTCTGTGATTTTGTCATATGGAAGTTTTACTTCTGCTGTCATTTTTTCCCCCTCAAGTAACAGTGAGTTTTGGGAGTAAATATTATGTGTACTCAAATAGTACAGTTTGTTTATATGCTATTTAAAAAACAATTTGTGCCTGCAAGTGCAATTAAGGAAGCAAAGGACATAATTGCTATTGTTAATTTTCCATTTGCAGAATAAAATGGAGTACTTTCACTTGATAGATAGATATAGATATAGATTATATAGATATAGATAGATACATTTATACACACAAAAGAGAGAACAACTAACTAAAATGTAGTAAGTACTCTGTAGAAATAGCAGCAAAGAATCCAGCTTTATGGTGTTGTCCAGGAGGTAAACAGATAACAGCTTTCTCTGGTAAAAATTTTCCGAAGAAAAGCATTTAGTGGCAGCAATAGCTGAAGCCCATTCTATGCAACTTTAAGAATCACCTGAGCTGGGGAACAGCTGGACATGTTCAAAGGAGCTTTTTGATAACCCTAGGATATAGTGTGTGCTCTCATAATTTACAAGAAATAGGAATGTTTTTCATATGTATGACCTACTATGCATTTTAACCGGGAAAGCCATGGTACTTATCAAGATAACACTGACAGGTGGCAGAGCAACTTGAGCAGTACAAGACAGAAATTCAGCCAGTGGGTGGCAAGAGAAAATGGGATAACGCTGACTGGTGTTAACTGATACGTCTCCTGTTGCAGTCTCCTGATTGCATGAAACAGGACTATGGGAGAGACCTGGACTGCTAATGCTATTAATTCTTATTTTACCTCCCATTAGAGTTCCTTGATTTTTCTTACAGTAACCTTTCACACCAAATTAACCATACTTTGTGTAGCAGCTTTCAGGATTACTTTGAGATGAAACAACTGAGACTAACAAGTCTTTTCCTTGTCTGCTTACAAAAGAACAATCTTTAGATTGTCACACTTTGTTTTACTTTCTCCTTGACCTGAACAAGCTAAACATAACTCAAGGATGATGCATCATCCTTAGTTTTTTAGTTGTTAAGTTTAAAGTAAGTCTCTTTCTTATACCTTTTCGTCATCAAACAAAACAGAGACCCAAATTAGATTTAGATCTGAGTTTTTTTAATTATATCTTCTCTTTTTTTTTAGAGAGAAGGCAAGTATTTGATGGTTATGAAGAGCTGGCTTTCCCTAAATTTTCTTTCTTTGCATCTTATTTCTGTGTGATGTATAAATTTCACTAAGATTGTTTGGAAACACCTCCACCATATTTTAGCTGCTATGGACTATTTTTTTTCTAATTTAAAATAGTTTGAACCTCACTTTCCCCCTTTGCTAATTATTTCAGATTTACAGTTCTTTTGTTTTGGCATGAACTACAGCAGCTCATAGCCACCTGAGAAAACAGGTAAACTTGATCCTTCACATTATCTTATGTGTCTCTAAAATAACAAACAGCACCTTAGTACTATGCTAGTATCAGTGGCAACAAATAGCAGAGGTCAAGATTTAGAGTTGCTTTTAACTTCATACACACATGTGCACATGCACATATGAACTATAAATACAGAGATTTGTCCCAATAGATATATATGATTGCTAGTTTTAATCACCTTTCAATAAATGAAAATTGCTTAAAAAACCCTTCTGTATTATATGATAATCTATATGGGGATTGTTGTAGTTTGTATTAAGTGTGAATTAATCTTTCACAAAATAACGTTTTACCAAGTCTCAAGGTTTTCTGTAGGGCACACAATTTTAGCTAGTATCATGCAGGAGATCAGTTATTTCCCATTGTGATTCCCAATTGGCATCTTGCAGTGAGCTTGTTTACTGCTCCACAGCAGAATGGATTTTCTGTTGTTAAGTACAAAAAAGTGCATAAAAATGGTGTTAAGTCTCCGGTTTAAGCCGACAAATTCTAGGGAAGTTTAAATTAAAATGAAATTTCACAACATTACTTGACAGTAATATTACCTCAGAATAGTTAAGGAAGACAAAGCAGGCAGTAGCTTTTACCTAGCCATTAGTATAACAGTCTTTATTTTTATTTAGAATACTAAGAGTGTTTAAAAGGTACATGTTTTTCCTTTTCAGGTATGACCAAATAGATGTGAGTGGGCCAGTACTTGTAGGCGAGCTTTTGGTCCAATTACAAGTTAGAATGGTTGAGTTATAAGAATAGTATTTTAATGGAAATGTTGACTGAGCAACCAGGCAGTACATTTACAGTATTGGCAAGAGGCTAAAATCTGTTCTTTAGGAGAACAGCAAACCTCCTTGACTTCAGGGGTATTGGATTAACTGTTTTAAAAGACACTGCTTTGATAGAAGTAATCCAAAAGTAGTGTTAAAACTTTGATATGATGAAACTTTTACTTTCTCTGTGACAACTGAGTGTCTAAGGACAGTCAGTGAGATAAAAAAAAAACATCTAAACATAGAATTAAAAAGCAAACACGACAAAACAAATGCACAAGAAAAGGACATATTCTGGTTGTTGAGACAAGGTGGAAAGATAAGAATAGATGGAAAAGTGGTCTTCCAGAAGGGTGGCCATAGAGCAGAAGAGGTCAAAGAAGAAGAGACATGGCTGTGAAACAAAATGGGGGAAAAAGTCTCAAAAGGGGCTAAATAATTAAGAGCAAGAACAAAGTAGAGTGGTATTTGTTTGATAAACTACACACCTAGAAGAAGAATTAAAAAGAATAAAAATTCAGGGCAATATTACGCATTTTGGTACTCCCTTACAGAGACCACATAAAATAAAGAATAAATCCAAGACAATTCTGATCCCTCCAATACTCTTGGATTCACAGCAGAAGTAGGCTAACAAATCCATGTCTATCCCACAAGCCACATCTCCAAATACTGTTTACAGGCATACAGAAACCTGTTTTGGTCAGAAGACAAACTCCTGATAGGCCTACATGAGGGAAGGAATAAGCTTTATACCCCCTTCCAATTTACAAAAAAAAATGAATGATCTTATTCTAAACTCAAGCAAACGTGCTGAAAAGAAGAAAAATTTGCAGAAGTGATTTTTCTACCAGTTACTATTTTGTGCCTGCAGGCCACTAGTGTTCTAATTTATTTGTGAAAATGTCTTTCTCTGGTGGCAACTATGCTCCTGAAATAGACATAATGGGCAATGCAAGATGAAAAGATTTGAAACTGTGCTCTAAATTTAGCTAATTGTCCTTGCTCTGTGTCACCATGTTTATTTGGTATCTCAGTAATAGTAAGATTTTCTCTGTGCAGGGAGTCTTCTCAATAAAAATCTATCCTTGTGAAACTGCACAACTTCTGCACAGGCTCTGCATGGAGTAGTTGCTATTTTTCAGCAAGGAAGTGGGTTGTAGCTATAGAGAACAAAGTTTGGCTTCTATTTTCAAAGCCTGAGGCTCTGGTCTCCAGTCAAAGCCAAGCTCTTGCTGCTTGAGTTGTGCAGTGTTTAAATAAAAGTAATCGTAGTGTTAAATTCAAGCTCTCCATGCCATAGCAATGAAAATAACATACTGTGCTTGGGAAGTGCCTGTAGGAATGGAGCCACGCTGCTGCAAGCAGGTGTGTGCATACAAATGGCAAGGGAAGAGAGAGAGAAGCCCTCAGAGAGCACTGGACTTTTTATGGTTCCTGAAAATTGTGTGGCTCAGAAGTTAAGTCATTGTTGCAGCAGTGGGTGGCTCGACAAACCCACTTCCTTCTGTACATAGATCCTACGAGACTACTAAGAGAATTTTTCTTCAAATTTTCTGGCTAATTTTGCATAGAAAGCTTTGAAGCACAAATAAACCCCTGTCATTGAACTAATATGACCCAATTTCATATTTATTTATGAATAGGTATTGCATATTGAAATGAATAAACCCATGTTAATAAGAATTTTAAATACTTGAAGAGCACAGCTGTACATATCTGTTAAAAAGTAAGAAAAGTAATTACATTATGAGTAAACCCCAGAAGCAATGTTCTTAGTATTAAAAAAAAAGGGATAAAAAGAGAGTCTCTGTGTCAAGGCCCTGAGGGCATAGATAGGCTTTAGTGGCTCTTACCTGAGACCCTCACCCACTCTCTACACATGGGCCTGGGAGCCCATTTCATTTCAGCTCAGTTTGCCGTTGCTGATGAGCTGCAGTATCTATGTATGCTTTATTCCCAGTTTATGTTGGCTGAATTTCGTGGGGTTGTTTGATCTTGGACCTGACTTGTTATGTGACGTTGATGTCATTTTCACTGGACCGTTGATAGGATCCACTGCTGTGACCAGCCTGCCCTGCTTGCCTGCTCAGGTAGTCTGGGATGATTGGTGCCTGACAATGAGAACATAGTCTCTCCTGGATTCATCCTTGACTCCTGCTTGTCCTCCTTTGCAGAACAACTCCTGCTGCTGACACCTTTACTCTTTTAAAAAGTCTTTACTGAAACAAAAGGCATACAAGGTACATCATCCATAGGAGTAAATGTATGGACTGTTCTCTCACTAGAAGAGTAATGGGAAAGTAAAACTCTGTTCTGAAGTACTGTAATTGCTGAAGAAAGTGGTAGTTGTTTAGTGTTCATGACTTATCTGCACTTCTGTTTTGGAAGATAATTCTATACAGCACCATGGAGTTTACCATAAAATTTATCTAAAGAGTTCAATTAAAAATATTTTAAAAGCTTTATTTGCATTTATGAATTTTATAGATTCATGTTTCTCTTCATTTTTAATAATCAAGAAGTTGATGAAGCAATTCATACCTCATAGGTAGGTACTCTAGAAGGAGTGATTAGGAATATCATAGAATCATAGAACCTTAGAATCATAGAAGAGTTTGGATTAGAAGGGACCTTAAAGATCATCTAGTTCCAACCCTCCTGCCATCCCACTAGATCAGGCTGCCCAAGGCCCCATCCAACCTGGCCTTGAACGCCTCCAGGGATGGGGCATCCACAACTTCCTTAGGCAACCTGTGCCAGTGCCTCACCACCCTCATGGTGAAGAAGTTCTTCCTTATGTCTAGTCTAAATCTGCCTTTCTCCAGTTTATACCCATTGCTAGCTAAAATGTTCTCAGATCTCCTTTTCTTCCTTTCCATTGAACAGGAGAAATGGAATTATTTTTGCTTGCTAGTCCTTGTATTTTGTTTTTTCTTATAGCATCAACTGAACTGATAATCCAAATAATATATTTTATAAGCAAATATATCTGTCAATAATCTTGAATTAGATCTTTTCTTGGCACAGGGATGAGAGAATTTATTGGTGTCTGGTTATAGGTCTCTAATTCTGAAGGCCAGTCTTAGGGCCAAGCATCCTAACTTCCTCATGTATTAGAGCAGAGAAAAGTCAGCACAGTATAGCAGTGTGTCCCTCTATGAGAGGATGCTCATGGAAGGCGTAATATCTGGACATCAGCAGAACCTCACGTGCTGTAATGATCTCCTGATGTAAGGTTACTTCAGGTTTGCAAAGTATTCGAAGCAGAAGCCTGGCTTAGGTATCTGGTCTTCTGCCTCTGAATAAGACCTTTGATACCATTTATTAAGGCTCTGCTTAGACTTCCAAACTGTTGTAGAATTATGTGTACTAGTATGGGCTTTTAAACAACAGAGAGAAAAACAAGAGCATCTGTATACCTGGAATCATGGTACAGATCATGCAGAGGAAATCCATCTAATCCACTGCACTGATTTTTATACACCTTTAAAAGGGTTTTCAACAGGTCTTTTGTTGTTGAATAAATTTCCTTATAAACTAGAATTTATTTATTTTTAAGCCAACAACAGTTAGAAAGTCAGACTAATAGAAATAAAAAGCAAATAAAATGGAGCTGTAATTGAACCAAAATCTTGGACAACAATGTGTGTTCTCTGAGGTCAGATTTATTCAATACAATTACATTGTCTTATTTCTATGTGGAAACCGTCTTCACAAAATTTCTTTCAAGATTATTTTAGCTGGTTTATAACTTTAATTAACATGAACAGAGATCATTCTTCCAGTCACTGATTCTGCGTCCAAAAGTAAATGCAGGGATCTTTATACTTACAGTTAGGTTAATAAAGGCTTAATTTAGAAGTTTGAAATTTTTGTGCACTGAAATATATATCGTTAGAGCTCTAACATGCAACATCTGCTTGCATCCGATAATGTCATCCTATTGTAAGTGAACATTTAATCCTAACTCATTATGCCTCTCCACACAAGCTGCAACTCTGAAACCTAGGAAGGAGATTTGCTTCTGTTCACAGAGATTGATGCAATCTGTAATTAGAACCCCATACTCTTCCCAGCTGCTGTTGCTGGCACACTTGCATTTGAGAATGATGTAATATATCTCTATTGCAGTGCTTCCTACTCTTTTCAGTCAAATGCACAAGCCTGAGAGCTTGAAACTCACCCATGCCAGTCAGTAGCCCTCATTTGCTATTTAACTTTGTGCAGATGTAAAAGGAGCTAGTACTAGGTATTAATGCCCTGCTAGCACCCATTAGAGACGTTCATTATTAAATTAAGAAGGACAGCTGACGATCAGTAGAAAATGCCTGAAATGCATAGTAGTAGCATAATTTACAGTGATATTTGCTTAGGTCTAAGTTACACATCTAAACCTGAAGTATGTAATTGTTATTACAGAATGAGGGGCTGCAACTCTGGAAATCAATGCCTCCAAGAAGTGGTTGTAGCAGACAAGAAGCTGTCCAATGTGGTGCTATAGTAAAAGGGAAAAACAAATTTTAGAATTAAAAATAAGGAAACAGTGATGCATATTTAGGTTACACATAGGTAGTTTTGCATCTGAATGTGGCTTAAATCAGACTGTTAGCTGTAAACCACTCTTGTATTCTTGTTTCTAGATCTGTTAAAAAACTGTGAAAGATAAAGACTAAGATGGTATTTATGTCTTATACAGACAAATGATTTTAAAACACTGTTGAGGTAGCTTCTAATTAACTAGCTAGATCAGGCTTTATGAAGAGAGACAAATCTGTTTTGTATTTTAGAAGGGGATTTGAAAGATTACTTATTTCATAGAATCGTAGAATCACCAGGTTGGAAAGGACCCACCAGATCATCGAGTCCAACCATTCCTAACACTCCCTAAACCATGTCCCTAAGCACTTCATCCACCCGTTCCTTAAACACCCCCAGGGAAGGTGACTCAACCACCTCCCTGGGCAGCCTGTTCCAGTGCCCAATGACTCTTTCCGTGAAATTTTTTTTCAGATATCCAGCCTGAACATCCCCTGGCGGAGCTTCAGGCCATTCCCCCTTGTCCTGTCCTCTGTCACTTGGGAGAAGAGGCCAGCTCCCTCCTCTCCACAACCTCCTGTCAGGTAGTTGTAGAGAGTAATAAGGTCTCCCCATTTCCATGAATAAGTTCCTGAAGAAAATAGTGGGTGATAAAAGGCTAAGGACTTATCAGTGATAGGAAGGACAACAGCCAATTTCTAGCAACATAAATCAAGTAAATTCAAGTGCTTGAAAAACACAAGTCTATAAATGTTATATTTTCACAGATTTTAATCTCCAGAACAACATATGTATCCGTGTGGCCAGTTCTTCAATTACTAAGGTACTAAAATCAAGGTTGGATACCTTTTTAAAAGATATGCTTTAGATAAAAAAAAAGTTAGTGAACACACTGGAAAACTAATTGGATGAAATTTAATAAGAAAGACTTCAGACTAGAAGATTTAATGACTACTTTTAGCCGTAAATAGTATGTAAAACCTGCTAAAAGACTCCAGTTGACCTCAGTGGATTTTTTTCTGTAAAGATATCTAAGTACATCAGCTTTCTTAGGCCACACACCAATTATTTAATTGCTTTCCATTCTCAGTAAGCTTTCCCAAAGAATCACATTCTACCAGGATTAAATACATCTATTTTTTTTAGTGAGGAGATAACAGGCTTCACACAGAGGAACACCAGAGATATTGAACTGTGTATATGCAAGGGAATTACAGTGCCTGGTATCAACTCAATGAACCATCTCTGCTGTATCTAGGCAGAAATGACCTGATGGCCTTCAAGTATACCCATCCAGTTAGAAAAACATCTGTATTCTACTGGCAAAAAGAAAAGATTGTTGTCCAGGATGTGGTAGCTGAACATAGTGATTGAATTTAATTGCCAATCCAGTATTTCTTGTTTAAACTGTTTTGAAAGCAGCCCTGCATGAAGGAGGTGTAATATTTCGCCCATCAAAAGAGCTGAGAAGGCAAAACCTTGAGCATTTGGCTTGTCAGCTGATATGAGGAACATAAGTTAATGAAATACGTTTTGAGATTGTTTTAGTAAATAGCTTGCTAAGATAGTTTTCCTCCCTTCTACAATGTGGAAAATTGGAATAGAAGTAAGATTCTGTAATTGTCTGAGAGTAGTTTTTGGGTTTTTTTACTGAAGCTTGTATCTGCATATAGATGTTTCCATTTTTTGTTTTTGTTACTGCAGAATATAGACCTGGAAACCATCCACGGTTCATTAGTCATAATGGCATTTAACATTTGAGAAAAACAGGGGACAAAACCAGTTTCCCATCCCTCTTCCTTTCTCTTTTTTTTTGTCTCTCCAAAAATACTCCTGTAAGATGTTGCATTAAGGAGCATAAATTAGATGGACTTTGTTCCCTGTTACATCCATATAGCCCCCTTGCCATCTGTGAGATGGTCTGCATGGGTATTGCAGAATTTATTTCCTCATATCTTGCAATTAATATCAAGTGATTCTTTAAACATGTGGTTCAAATTCTATGGGGAATTTTATAACAAGATTTTAGTTTCTTGACAGCACTTCAAACTAAAATAGTTTCAAATATGCAGTAAAAAGGAAAATAGTTGCTGTGGGATAAACTTAAGGGTCATTTTTTTAAAAGAACATATTCAAATACAAGAGTAATGCACTCTTCTGAGCTAAGGGACCTATTCTCCAGTCTGTGAGTCTGTATTTCCCAATAATGTTAATCAGAGTTATGTATGCATACTGAGTAGAAGCTAGGTCCTTAATCATCCTAGTTATATTGTTTGGGGTGAGGTTGGTTTTGTGGTTTTTATTTTTCTTCTTAATTTTTTTTGTTCGCTTTCTTTGAGAGACTATTTCTTCCATTCTTACTGGGTTTGGACAAATAGATAAATACAAAGGGCAAAGATGACTTCTGGGACTTTCATTTATTGAAAAGGATGCCAACTGCAAGAATAAAAAGGACAAGAGTACAACCATGACTCTTACTGTTAATCAGCATAGCAGTCATGTAAAAGTAACTGTGCTTCCCTTATAATAACACAGTGAACTGTTGTGGAAATCTGAAGAAAGTGAGGACAAATGTTTTATTGTATGAATGATGTTGTGATTTCATTTCTTAGATAAATGCTAAATGCAGAATCATTCCAAGATTCCTCCCACAATCCATTGAAAACTATCTAAAGGAAAGTAAAGCCATGCTATTGCTAGCAACATATTCTTTACATTGACCTATGAGCAACCTGAAAAAGAACACACCTCAACGTTTTTCTTGTTGCTAATGCTAGTGCATGGGAGATATTTTCCCTATGGAAACAACCCCACAAACACCTATCATCCTAATAATCCTGTCTGCGCTGATAATGGCAGGAGAAATTGAAACCAGCGCTGGTATGCATACATGGAGCAGTCACACTCTGGGATCCTGTCTATGTCTACTTGCAAGGAAGACATGTAAGGGCTGTGAAACTGGGGTTGATTTCTGATGAAGGAAGATTCCCAGTAGCTGCTTCCTAGCAAAGAAATGGAACTTGGAGCACAGAATATCTGCTGTGAGTTGCAGACATAACAGGACTGATTTAATATGATGCTATTTCAGTTTTATGGTGATATGACACAATTGAATCACTGCACCAATCTCAGCAGTTCTTTGTTTTCTACAGAAGTCAGATTATATGATGAAAAAATTACCTGGGCCCCAAGACACCTCAGTAGCCATCCCAAAGCCCTGAAGTGTCTTTTTATCACCCTTTTGCTACGTACTGCATCTTTGTCACTTTCCATGATGATGACCAGTGATGGGTAGTAGTTTCAGGGCTGTACCAGAGTGGGGAGTTTCTTAGTGATATCCCTAACCTCCTGGGAGGCAGTAGACTTCCCTATGAGAGGGTCTGCTAGAAATATTGGACCCTCTATTCCCCTCAGCAGGGGCTGTCCTACAACTATGACTTGCCTTTTCTTCCTTGTGGTGGTTGTATTAAAATGGAATGTGTGTCAGTCTGGTCTTGGCCCCTCCTCTGGTTTGAATAAATCAGTACCCACATTGTCCACTGATTGGTCCTCCACAGCTGGAGTTTCATATCTGTTGTGGAGTGGCACCTGGGGAGGCATAGGAAAGTGGGTTCACTTGCTGACCCACTCCTGGACTAGTTTCCACTCGCTACTTCCCTTTAAGTCCCCGTCTACATCCTGATGTGGAATATGTGTTACACAAAACCATCATCAGACAGAATGCAGTGCATATATGCAGAGGGGCAATGTCACCACTTTTTTTTTCTGACAGGTTCTTGAATCAAGGAGGCAGGTCATAACAAGATTTGTCAGAACTACGATTGTTCACGGAGTATTTGTTGTTAAAATAATCTAACTGTTATTAATACCAGATATCTTTTCACATGGTACATTTACGTATTTCTTTACACAATTCACACACTCATAGTTACACGGGGGGAGCAACAATGAGGAGGTCAGCTGAGAAGTCCACTCAGAAATGGAAGGTATCACTGATGCACCTGCGGCCTCTAGGTATGAGTTCAGAAGGTCTCCCAAAAGGTGGTGAACATGTAATCCTGTTGTCCTTTTCTGCTTATAGTAGCCACCACATTCTTTTACATGGTCAGGGTCACCACACAACCTATTGTTAATATGTGTGTTGATGGCCTTGCACAGATTTGGCCAACTCTTGCTGTCCTGAATTTATAAGGTCTCAGATTTATCAAGATCACTAGTCTGAAGAGCTTATCTCTGTCCTCTTAAACGTCTCTTGCCTCCCGCTCCTGACCCTGATATCTTTTTATTCTTAGATTACTGGGAAATAAAAACAAAGTCATACTATTGCTGGATTCTTTTCCTCCTTGCAGAAAATATCTTTTCCCTCCTACTGAGAGCTATTTGCATTATGTCACTTCGGAATTTGTTACTTTTCAGAAATTCCAATATTGCAGGCATATGTGGAGTTAATATAATGTAGCCTGGTAATGTACAAGTATCAGTTTGTCACTATTAAAAAATGTCAAATAGTCCCCCAACATTTTCTGCAATCAGGAATCATGGTGAAGTTTTTCCAGCTAGGGAGCAATGAATGTCTTCTGCTTCCCTATTCTGCAAATTACTGAACATCACATTTCTGTTTAAAAATGTGAGAGAAAACGGAAACAGCCAAAAAAATTACACAACTAAGAAAGGCCCATTGTTCTGAATCGTAAAACTGCCAAAAAGGTAAATTGCAGGTCTGAAAATGAATTTATTAAAAGAAGATGGAAGACCTGTTTTTTTCAAACCTTCCAATAGAGGCACTAAATCAAGTCCCAAATCTTTAGTAGCAGATATTAGACGTCAAGCTTACAGCTCCCACATTTATCTCCCCATGCTCTGGGTGTAGCTTGGTTCAGAGCTGGAAAGCAGAGGGCTGTTATAATTAAGATGCAAAGACACTGTGTCTGTGTTCTTTCTCAAGTTATCTATACCATTAGTCCTCGAAACCCAAGCATCTCGGACTTAAAACCTCAAACCTATTCATGTGGGGAAAAATAATACTTATTATGGCAAAAACTGTTGATAGTTTACAACTTATTCAAGAAATCAGAGTATTATGTTTTCACCCTTTCTCAAAAAAAATATGTTTAAGTTATTCTTCGTGGAAAAAATAATTTGAAGTGTTTCATAATTTTTCTACTAGCTCCTATAGTGTCCTTCTGAAAACGTTTCCTTTTAAGATTCAAACACAAAGCTCACTACTTTGTCATCAGATACTGCTGTGGTTATTTCTGAGGAGTGATTTATAGGCTGCAGACTCTCTTACAAGCAAGAGGTTTCAAAATGAAAAAGAATCACAGTGAATTACAAAGCCAACCTAAAAGCATAAAGTTCAGGCCTAGAACTTTGATTTGGTAGGTTGCCCCTTGTGCAGTTTACAAATTGTTAAAACATAGTTTGGTTTCTCTTCACAGAAAAAGAAATACTCTCCACTGAAAAATCTGGAGACAGTATGAGGTTAGTAGTGTACTGTAATGAGTTAGCAAAAATTAAAGCTCCACCCAAAACCAAGCAAACAAAGTGAGAAGTGTCACAGCAATGACAGGCTTGTAAATTCATGGGCAGGCGATATTGACTCTAATATCAGACAAATTGCATCTATACAAAAAGAATAAAAACATTACAGAATAACCATTAGTAGTAATGTGAAGGAGCCATTTGGAGACGGTAGTAGGAAATTTTGAGTAAGCTGAATACTGCAGAATAAATAAAGATTTTATAAATAGATGGGTTGTATCTGAAAGTGCGACTTGTTTGTGAAAATCCTTAGTATTTGTTCTGAGTATATGCTGTAAGAATTAAAGATAGATGGCTCTTAGTTTTGTCTTAGTATTCTGTCCAGATTTTACTTCATAACTCATGTGTTTAGGATTACTGAATTTTTAAGTAGCAGACCTGATGAGCTCCTCACCAAAAGATGTTGTGGATGCATGGGTTCAAGGGAGACTGGATAAATTCTTGGAAGAGATATCCATGAGGGGTTACTCTACGGACAACCACTGCCTGGTTCAGGAAACAGCCTAAACTGAGAACTGTTGAGATCTAGCAGATCAGCCAGGAGAAACAATGGTTACTAGTCCTTACTCCCCTCCTGCCATCTGGTTTGGGTTGCAGCTGTAGGCAACATACTGGGCTGTAAGCATCTCTGATGTTCTGTTCTTTTGGTCCAAGATGCTTTTCCAGAAGGTACTTATACCCCAGCAAGCATTCGTGTTTGATTTTGATTCTCCTCAGTTGTGTCTATATATCAACTACTTGCAGCTACTGAGATATATTTATCTTCTGAGCTACCACTGTTATGTTAAAAAATACCTTTCAGAGTAATTTTGATAGTAATTGCTGGATGGCATTTATAATCGAATATACTTACCTTAGCAGAATTTAGCATCCTTTGACTTGTGCTCTTATTTTTCTTCCCCTCCCCCCCTTCTTTCATATATATATATATATATATTCACACATGGAGAAGAATACATATTGGAACAGATTGAAGGAATGACTCCTTTAGGAGCCTAAGCTGCTGCACACATTGTGTTTTAGAGAACAGCTGTGCTCTTCCCTCTCAATTAGTGTCCACAGTGCAGGTGGAACTGAAAACAGGAGGGAAAACAGAGGGCTGCATCAGCAGTACCAGGATGTTCCTACATTTGAGTCAAAGAAAAATGCCAATTTATCATTTCTACTGATAGAAATGAATGAGGGAGGAAGAGGATTGAGTGGAGTACGTGAAAAATAATTTTTTAAAATAGGGCCAAGGTGCATCATCTTGAATAGAGATGTCAAAGAACAATATGAGAAGTATAATTAATGTCTGGAGAGAAATGGTGAGGAGTGAAAGTGCAGGGCACCCTTAGAAGGATTGTGCAGGTCAGCTTTGTGATGACTTCTGCTTGGAGTACAAAGGAGAAGGACTATGGTTTATAACAATCATCAAAATTATTTATAGTTTCTAACCTCACAACATAATTTTCTGTCATTTGCTATGAACCTAATTGAAGTGTTTTTCCTTATGATCTTAACTTGCCATTGCTCTTATTCTACTATACTGAAAATAACATGTCATTAACCAGTCACTCAGTACTCCTCCCATATGGACTTATTGAGTCTTATAGGGTTTACCTGACAATATAGGCTGAGATAGCAGTAATACCCAACTCCGTTTGGTTATCACTGGGTGTGTTTTGTGTGCTGGTCATCTTTCATTCTGCAAGAAAGCAGCACAGTGGAGAGAGATCGGCATTTTTATTGCATGATTCATGTGAGCAAATTTAGGTGTTTAGTTCAAAATGAGAGAAATTTCAGCACAGAAATGACTTTCTTTGTGGGGACTGAAAAGGAAGCCTTACTCAAATGCAGAAATATTCCTTTGTTCAGATGAATCCCATGCAGAGTGCCTGCTACAGCAGAGCACCAAGGGATATTTTCACTCTCATTTGCTGCAGAAGTTCCTCTGAGCAGTAGCTGATGTTTGGATTTTCTGCGGAAGAAAGAAATCATCTCCAAGGGTTTCAGTTGCTAATTTTTTTCCCCTACTATGCATTAGATTTTCTTTTATAGTCCTGCTGTGAATGTATATCATGTCAGTCATACTGAATTAAAACATAACTTAACCATGAAGAAATTTTAGCAAACACTCATTCATTTACTGTTTTGTACGCCATCCAAACCTTTTTTAAAACAACTTACTCTGTTTCATTAGTGTAACCAAGTCTGTGTTTTTTTTCTGTGTTCTGAAGCCAATGAGGAGCTGTGAGACATATATATCTGCTCAAACATGTTTGCTGATGGGAAGTTCCTTATAAACATTACTATATTGAAAATGGAGCAGCCTCTGGAGACTTTGATTTTTTCAAAATACAGGCAAAGTGTTAAACATGTGATCCTACTCCTGTGTGATTAATTATATCTCAAGTTGCGTGAGACAGGCACTCTGAACTTGCAAAAACATGAATACCAGCACTCAGAATGTATACACTCAAAAATATGTATGAAAAACAAATTGACATCTCTTGAAATTTCATATGTTGGAGAGATAAATGAAACTGTATAAATTTACTTTCAAGAACTAGGATCATATTTGAAACAAGATAGCTGGAAACAACGTCTCCTTGTTCCCTCTTGCATTTTAGATGAGATGCTGCCTCACTGTGTGACCTGAACGAGTTGTTGCAGTATAGAAATGAGACCAATACAGTAAACTGTGCCTCATTTCTTATGCAGGCACATAATACTTAATGTTAATACACATGCTAATTGCCGTTGCTATAGTCTACAGTTCCCCCCTCCCCAGTCTCTACTTCCTCCCTGTCAATAAGCATGACAAGCCGTGTTCTAGCAGAAAAATAGAAGAGTATTTGACCTGTTAAGTTAGCAGAAAATATTACTCCAAAGGGAGAACTGAAATATACGTTTATTTCAAATAACCGTACACTGTATGCCATTAAATAGAAAATAATTTCAAAGACCAGGCATTCACTATTTCATGGTTTAGTATATGGGGAAATCTGATCTTTTGGATGTTTATACTTTCATTAGCAGAATTCATTCTTTCAAAGTATCCCCAGAAATGTCTAGGGAAAGGGTGCCTCTCAGACTTTTCCCTATGCTTTTAAAATTCTTGGTTAGTCAAGAAAATTTGCTCCATAATGTAAGACTGTTTTAGGATACTCTCACTTACAATGCTGCACATGCTCCTCATGGCCAATGATCTAATAGGGTACCTCACATGCCGTTTTTCCTTTTTTTTCCCCATTTTGCCCTTACACTGCTTTCCTCAATAACACATTTGAGAAAGGCTGAAGACTAGGAACAGGAGCAGGTGAGTCAGCCTTGCACCACATCAGCAAGGTAGACACTGGAACAAAAGCCAAATTCTGCCCTGACTCTCTAATCATAAACATGTCATTCTTTATCAGGAAGACACTCATAATTTCAGGTAATTAAATGACTAGAAAGCTCATTCTGTGCTTGGAAGCCAAAATTAAACATGTCAAATGAACAAAACCTGCTTAAATGAGTGAAATACTGAGGTTGCTATTGATTACAATTGGTTAATTAGTTTTAAGGAATATTTTGATCAATGTTTTTGACTGCTGAAAATGATGTAAATTCAAAGCCAACGTTCTCTCAGGTTTTTTTTGTTAGGACTGCTGGGACTGGGAGAGGGGTTAATCTGTGTTTATCTACTCCAAGAAAAAGTTAATGCAGAGTAGTTTGGGTCATTTCTGATTCTGATAAAAAAAAAATCTATGATATTTTTTAAAAAACAATCATATAGAAAAAATGAGAATTATTATTTGGTAAACACTTCTTAGAAAATGTGTATGTTTTTCAGTTAGCCCGCTGCTTTAAAAGGCAGATATATACATTTTTTTTCAGTTAGTCTTGGAATACATTTTAGACAGCTGTATCTGAGTTAACACACTCTTTGGACAACTGCATTATTCAACGAAGGAAAAGATTCTTCTATTCTATAAAAAGATTCCTCTGTTCTGTAAGTTGATGAAATAAAGCTCTCAAAAAGCTCAGTTTGTGCAGTTACCCAATCTGTTTTTAGAATGGTAATTCTACTTTCCAAAGAAGGTTAAGAAACTCTGTTATGTCTAAAAACCACATTTTGATAGCTATTAATTTTACTGTGTAGTGAAATGGATCTTTTAAGAGGTTTTTGAAGCTTAATATACATATAATGCTGTATGGATATATTAATGTCTATGTGTTTTCATTCTTTAAATGTTTAGTATTCGAAATCTTCTTATTAGTGGAACTTAACAGTAAGCAAAATTGAGGCTAGGAATATTGCTACAGTGACCACTATTATAACCCTAAGTAAAGCAGTGCATTACAGCAAAAGCAGACTGTTTTTAAATTATTTCTGAGATCGAATAGCCCAGAGGTGCCTAGTCTGCTGGGAATCTTTGGACACCTGGTTTCTAAAAGTACAGTGGAATGATGAGAAAAGAAAGTGAAGGCAATCTCTGTTTGCTTTTGAGTGCTACATCTGTTCCACTGAACCTTTCATGTCCGTTGGCCTTTTATTACCATCCAGCAAGCCTGATGGCAGTGGCCTACTTTTCAAACTATTTCTTTGAAGTAGTAGAGTAGTAGAGAAAACTTCTTGTGTCTAGCTATTCCCCACAACTGCGGAAGAGCCAAGGGAAAGCTTGACCCTTAATGTTTAAATCCTCTTATCTGGTAGGCTCTTGAGTGCATGTTACAAATAACACCCACAACTGTTTGCACTGAACCGAGAGCTACAAGCATGAGTAGGAGCTTGAGTTTTTTGGAACAAAGGGCTTTTAAACACACTTGCCATCTGATTTCACACCTTTGCAAATGTGCTTTGCTGAAAGCATGATGAAGTTCAGATGAATCCTTTTGACACAATGATGGAGACAAGTTGAGCTTCACTCTGATATGGATGCATGTAGCGAAGAGATTTTTTAACGGAACTCGGCTAGATGAAAATACAGTATGTCCCCTGCAGAGCTACCAAGGTCAGTGATAGTTCTGGTAATCTGTTGTATAAATGCCAGCTGCACAAGGTAGAGTGCCTCCAGGCATTTTCAGTTCACATTGTTTATAATGGAAGTAAAACGCCAAGCTTCATTACAGTAAAAAGTTTAGTGTTTTTCCTGCCTTGCTTTGACATAAATCTGAGTACAAATAAATAAATAATGTTATAAAGGCTTAGGCAATATCCTTTGCCAGGGTGGCACAACACTCCAGTAAACTTTAAAGGGGTCATGTAGGAACTGTACATCATTGAAATTTTTTTACAGGTTAGCCCCCACAAGATTTGCCCTTCCATGTGATCTCCCTTGTTAAGAGCCAGTTTAATAATGCGATTTACAATTAGGCTTCTTTAACTTTTACAAAACATTTATTTTCTATTTAATTCCTCCACCACACAGCTTGACCCATTAACCAGCAAAAACAGAGATTCAGCTTTTTTGTTGTTGTTTTTTTGTGGCATGGCATGGCATGTGCAGCAGATTTTCTTTATTTAATAAGATAGGAATGGGCATTTAACCTAAATTGGAAGCTCCTGGACATTGGGTTTAAATTTCAGCTACTGCAAATCGCTTTCATAAACTTATTGAGTGGGTGAGGCAAAAAGTCTGCTGGAAAGATATTACACAGAATATCTTTCTCCTGAAGAGAAATCCTTCTGATTTCCACACTAGAATTTTTTATGACTGCCTTCTATCCATTTATTCTTCTGCCAATGCTGTCCTTTAGTTTAAAAAGGTCCTCTCTCACCCTGATATTTCCCTGTTAGACAGTAATTGAAAATCCTTTTATCCTCTGTTTTATTAGATCACTCAAAACAAACCAAATTTTACTCTTCTAGGAATCACGGTTCTCTGATCAGTCCAAGAGCATTTTTCTTCACCTATTCTTTGCTGAGTGGTCTTAAATACTGAACAGTTTTCCAAAAGTGGTCAGCAGTACCTTATGTAAAGCCACTAAAATGCCATGGCTCCCTCTGGAAACAACTCATCTGATATAAGTATGAACTGTATTTGTCTTTTTACATATATCACTACAGTTCACAAGCATCTCTGGTACATACAGATCTCTTCTTCTAATATTTCGAGCTCATAACATAAGTTTGTACCATTAGCTCTTAAGTGTATGACATTGCCCTTTACGTGATTGGATTTTTAACTCATTACTATTATGCAAATCCCCAAAGTCATCAGGTCTTTCAACCTTCTTTTGTATTGGGGATGTTACCCAACTTCTTGGCATCATAAATTCCATTAAACAAAATTTCTTTTTGTACCGAGGTCACTAAAGAATATACTAGACAACTCCCTGTATTGATTCTTCATCATGTTCAGCTATTTTCTTGCTTTCCTTTACCTTTTATATAACTTCTGTACTGGTCCTAAATCTCTGTGTGCTAACCAACTTGTTCTCTCAAAATGCCACTTAAAACACTTAAAAGAACATCTCAAAGAAATTGCTTGTATTTTCAAAGTAAATTACCAGAATAATTTAGGCATAATCTGGTAGTTAAAACTCTGGCATGTTTTATGATGTTTTATGCCTTTAATTCTTTCTTTCTCCTCTTAGATTTATTTTAAAGCTTTTCATTCTATTTTGAAGGCTTGCATGTTTTCAAGATCTGATGGTCAGTATTTGCCTGAAGAAACTCTCCTCTCCACTATACTTCATGATTTTAGAGTTACTCCATGTCCTACAATGACAAATAAGTGAAACAGAAAGTCTGTGATTGTGTGTCGTGTCTATGTTAAGTTCTCAGTTTGTCGGTTAGTGCCATACTTTCATAACATTGAGCTGGAGTAACTCACAATAACCACTAGGAAAGGAACACATTGGAGAATAAGCAAGATTCTTGTTTAAACTGCACTTTGAATGAAAACACAAAATATGCACCTCGCTTTCTTGAACATTTTTTTGTAGATTCAAATTGCTAAAACTGTTTTTATACTTTCTTTAATTGGTTTTATAGCTATTAGCTAGCATCAATTTTTAATGTAAGCTCTTTTCTTACGCCACAGACTTTCACATGAGGTTTTCTTGAAAGTTCAGTATCTCATTACCATTCTTAACAACACAAAATCAGTAATTTCTCTTATTTATCTTTAAAACCAGTACTACCCACTGCTAGCCAAATATTTTTAGCTTACTCAGTGTTCCTTCATGGTGTTTGGAGTCATCAGACTTGAGCTTCTCTGTAGTTTATTTAGTTACAAATAGTAATATCTTCTCAAATGTTGGTAAATTGTCTTGTCCCAGATTCACCCTTTTCAAACTGTTTGCTTTATACAAGCCCTTATAAAAGGCAGATACCAAACAGAAATCAACCTTTTGTTTTCATTTCTATCTCACTGATTTTGGGACTGCATGTAAAATAGTTTATGTCGTAAGGTATGGAAGATAGTAGACCTGCTTTAATCTTCAACTATATATGTCATCTTGTAATCAGTTATGTCTGATTTTCCCTGGAAAGGGTCCTGATAGTCTCCAGGATTGCAGTGGGAGGTAATACAAAATGCAATTTAGACAACTCCCCTCTTCCTTGGACTTTTCCCATGTTGGGGCATCAGAATTACCTAAAAATTCCACAGGGTAGTACAGTATTAATCTCCATATTACCTTTTCATTGTGGTTCAGGTAAAACATACAAGCAACAAAGAGGATAAGTTGAATTTGTGAAATTCATTTGAAAGCACCAGAGTTTTCCATAAAATTAAGTCTTTCTAAAGAAAAGAAAGACTAGAGATTTCATTTTATTGCAGCTTGGAAAATCTGGAGCATACGGTGTACATGCTATATAGACTTGGACCTTAGCATTGGTTTAGATGGCACATAAAAAAGCAAATCATGTAACAATTTATTTAATGCACTTGAGTAAGATGATATGCATAGCCTCTCTCTACCTTGACATGCAGAATGATGCAATACCATAGTCTACAGGTGGGGCTTAACATGATTTGAAGAAGGGCCTGAATTAAGGAAAATATTATGACTTCTTGGAAGGAAATATCAGAGCCAGAGGAAAAAGTAATTGCAAAATACTAACGCTTTTAGACTTAATGTTTTGCTTTTGTGATAATTCAGGCAAGGACCTTGCTGTCCTTAGCAATGTGAACTCTACCCTTGGAGTCTGTGAATTCTTCAGTTATTTAATCATCCAGTATATACAATTTTGTGCAACTTATAATTGACTAGTACTTGATAGTCTCAGGGTTGAATAATTTCAGAAACATTTAATATTTGTTTTTCTTCCTTATAAAATACTGTAATTTCTTTGGCTCAAGAACTTCTTTGCTCAAACTGTGAGATGGCAAAACTCAAATCATTTTACTACAGTATTTTCTCCATGGCTGTGTTACAAGTCTGTTGTTTAGCAGGTGTTGAATGGTCTTGTGACAAAACATAGGGTGGGAGTGTGGAAATTTATGTTCTAATCCTGGCTGTCCCCCAGGCTTTGTATGAATCCATGGACAAGTAGTTTAACCTCTGTGATCCTCAATCTATTTTGCAGAAAACTGGAGGGAATACAGTCTGTCTTCCGAAGGTGTCATGAGGGTACCTTCTGGCACTTTCACATGGAATTGAATGCTCCAGAAAAGCAAATCTTATTACCTTGTAACCTACTCCTGTCTATTAACCATCAATAGAAATGGGATCGGGGCCTTACCTTTTGACAAGGGAGGTATATGCAAAACTTAGTTTGAAGATCTACCTAAACATTCAGTGTTAAGTATTAATGCCTTTATTAATGAATTTCAAGTAGACAAAGATTCCTTTAGTCCCATAACTCACTTGCCCTTTTAATCATGGTACCTGTGACCACTGAAAATAAATTTCAAATGCAAGGTTAATTACTTATGCTAAGCATCTTCCTTTTCTGACAATTGTTACTTGGAACATTTTTTCTAGGCAAAATCCCCACTTCAAATGAAGCTAAATTCATAAATGAATAACAATACTAGAAAGATAAGCTTGGCAACTGCACACTTGAAGCTGCCAGGTGTGTCATACATATGACCATAGCTGTTCACTTGGCAACTGAAGAGAAAAAGTATGAGGAAAACAGAGATAGGCATTAGAAAATAGCAAGAGGCAGTCTTATCTTATTATTTTAATTACAAGGGGATAATGATTTGGTTTGTAGCCTCAATGTAAAGTTGCTGTTGAATATCTAATGTGTGCCTGGAAAGATGCTTTGACGCAAGTTTTCAATAAAAAATAGATGCTATTTGCAAAGAAGTTATTTAAACACACTGCACAGAAAAGGAGAAAAACAGAATGATGACTTCTTACTATAGTATTTGAAGACTGAGATCCACCTCCGAATCAAGGAAGCCACAGAGATAATGCAACACCAGAAAAGGAGAAGAAATCTGTAAAAACACTTTCATAGGCTATGCTATAACAGCAGTGTTTCACAGATCACTGTCACAAAGGTAATTTGTTAATGTAAGGGGGTTTAAAGGTAATTATTTGGATTTTTTTCGGTAGTTTTTCCTGACGTCTTATACATGGATGTCAGTGAGAGTGAAAACAAGATTTAGGACCTAGGGGTGGAAGTCCTGGGTCAGCAAGGGATTCCTGGAAGGTGCAGGCACAAACAAGCCTCACTCCCTGGTTGCTTCTGTTGCTCAGGAGGACAACTCAGAGAGGCCAAAGCAGCACTAGCTGCTGACACGGGAGCAGAGTAGGAGGAGAAAAGGGCATGTCTCGTGAGGTCTTGTGAATGACGTGCTATAGCTCTAAAGTGAGTCTGCAGGTGTAGCGCTGGTAGCCAGCTTTTTTCTCAGTGCAGCATCTGTTTCAGGGTCACAGCAAAAAAGCACACCTTCCCATTTAACTGTCTCAGCATACTCCATTACGTTTAGCAGCTGAGAAAGTAAGAGATACGGTTTTAAACAAAAATGAGTAGCCCAAACATTTCCTATTTCCTGAGCAGTCCTTCCAATATGTTGTCCCTTTGAAACATGGCCAAGAAGCTCCCTGTATCTCATTGGGCATCAGGACCAGATAACATCCCTTAAGTAAGCTACAGTGACCTCTCGGTGACTATATTGAACATGTACTTATCTAACATTTCGTTTTTCAGATTTAAGCAGGGTTATGAGTTCAGCAAGTTATAGCCATGCCAAAGTGAAAGGATATAGGTAAATTTTAAATGCATGCTTTGTCTGCAGAAGAGGATTCGTACTACGGAGATGAGGAAGGAAGATCTTAGAACTGGAATTTCAAAGACAAATATTCAAGTCCCAAACCTGCATCTTCACGTCTTTACATATGCCCTTGTGCAAGTTATCTGATTTCTACTATTCACGTTGTCATTTCTAAACTCATCCTTTGTTTTCTTTATTCTTTCTGATAAAGAATATTTTTGCCTGTGTGTTTGTACAGTGCTTATATTACAGGACTTCCAGTCTTTGAACAGGTTAATGAGGTGTAAGTTATAGTTTGAATTTATGATATCAGCTGCTCTGTAATAACTGCTCGTTCTTATGCCATGGCAAATGTAGGAGTTTTCTTCTTCAGTGAGGGGTAAGCTGTCTCAATTTTGCTGCAGAGTGAGAGCAAGCACTCGAGCTATTGTTAAAGAGTAGGAAAAATGCAATAAATCTACTTTCCAACTTACCTTGTGATAGCTTATGCATACATATGTCCTTCCTGTGCAAGGATTTTTTGAACTCAGCTATAACCAGCACATGCAGATAAATCAATAACACTTTAACAACAGGCTTAAACACAAAATGTAAGAGGATAAGGAATTTTTTGAGAAATGCAAATGTTAATCTTCTCATCCATAGACACCTGCCTAGGAAATTTGTAACTGGCTTTTCCTCTTGCTTTGGTTGCTTTCAGGAGAATTCTGGTGCTTTTTCTTCATTATCATTCTCCTTATCTTCCTCCAAACTTCTGAAAAGCAATCACACGACAAGGTGAAGATTGTAGGTAACTTGTGTTTGATCATCAACGAAAGTCAGCCTATTGATGATGGATACAAACAGTTAAATCCTTCAGTCATTGACAGTGACAACATTCACAATAAATGAGAGTGAAGTTCTAAGAAATTTTATTGCAAGTATTTCAGAATTGTATATATACCTTTTCGATCTTTCTAATATAGCTTTCACCACTCAGGAGTCAACAGTTCTTCCTTGTGAATAAAAGTTTTCCATGTTTCCAATGCATCCTCCCAAGTTTGAACATCTTTTTTTTGGTGGTTCCTTTTTAAAAACAACTATTTTTCCTCACAAGACAGAGTTTTCTAATTACATTTTTTCCAAAAACTTACATTCCAAGAAATGTAAACAAACAAAAAAAAGGTGTAATTACTAAAAGTGGTGAAACATTTATTCACATAGTTGTGCTTTCCACCAGGAAAGCTTGATGAGGAAAAAAATTAAAATGATTTATACAGCAAATGAGTTTTTTCCTGATTTAATATAAAAATTTCTCATTCCAGTGAAGTAAATTTAATTGTGATGTGTACAATGCGTAGTATTGAGTTCATCACTACAATCATCCTTTAATTAAATTAATTTAATATTTTGAGAATGTACTATTTCCTGCAAAGATATGAGGATTTTCTGGAATGATTCGCAAAGCCAGAGAATAAAATTCCAGGATTTTCTTGAGGAGAAAACTCCTGCTCTTTGTCCAACAAACTGAATTATCTACTGAATTCTAAGTCATATGGTAAAATCCTTGTAAGTTTGCATTACATCTTATTTTCCAGGACCTGGTAAGTACAAATGTTGAACCAGGGACTCCCAGGAATGTTATCTCACTTTACAGAAACATGTAGCCTTTAATTCTTTGCAGCCTTTAATTTTCCTCTCAGCTCTACTCAGCACAAGCATTAGTGTTGGTTCATAGGCCAAGTTACAAAATAATCTTCCTTCACATCATAAAGGTATAAAATGCTGGTAAATGATTTACTGTCCTCACATTGTGGCCTGATCCTATGCAATGTCCTTATTCATTTTTCATCATCCTTCTTTTCCATTTGAGCTTGTTTATCCCTGGTTTCTGCCAACTTTTTTTGTTTGTTTGTTTGTTTTGCTTTCTGAAACTATTTTCCTACTGTTTGACATTTAAAATCCAAAATAAATAAACACTGGCTGCTATTATCAGCTATGTCCCCTTCTGCTGTGTCTGGCTTGTCACTTTCCTTAAGGAGCTATTTCTTTTTAATCTCCATATTGGCTTCTAATCTGGTCTGTCAGTCTTCTGTTTGTATCCCTTTTCTCTCTGAATCTGCAGTTGAAATAAAGTTTTATCAACTTCCATTTCTTTACAACTTTACCTAAGGAAATTTAACCTTGGCTGCTGTGTTTGGCAAAGTTCCCAAGATGGTGTTTCCCCTTGCATGATCTCTTTTCTCCCTTTCAAAAGGAAAGGAGACCAGAAGAATGCACCCATGTAAATTGCTGCTTTAAAGATCAAATTGTTGGTTTTTCCAACAGGTTTATTATTAAGATTTTTCCTCCTCAATGTTCATTGCCCTTTAATGTTTCCTGTTGTCCCAAATTAAAAGACACAAGGGAAATTAGTTAAAAATGTGCTAGAAATCAGAAAACCATGAAAAGCTTTCAGCAGTCCTAAGTTAGGAAGGGAAATTCTTTTTCCATGTAGTTTTTAAATGTTACAAATGTGTTGCATACAGTGGTATTGTCCAAAGTTCATTTAATGGAGTCTTTGTAGACAAGTTATGGTGGATCCTGTTTCATTTCTGGCTAAGATCTGATTCACCATTAACCCACAGCCACAGAAGTTGTTGGAGATAATCAGGGGTTTTATCAGCTCTGGTTTTATTGCTTCTGCATAGAAAATCAGGTGATAAAGAAAACTGTAAATGAAGGATTTATTCTTTGCAGGGGTATACCTCATGCTTGGAAGATTAATGAAGAATTCCTGATTCAATGTTTGCTAAAGACACCTCTGTTCTATAGTATTTTAATTGTAAATCCCTTATTTGACATCCTAACTAATGGTTCTTGGTGAATAAATAACAGTGACGTATTAGCTTTAAATCCCAGATAAAGTAAAGATTGCTGTTTTAATATCCCATCTATATCCTTTATCTTTCTACAGGGGCTTTCAGGCCAGTAGTTTTAATAACATGCATGAATGAAGATGCTCTTTTTTAACACAAATGGTGGCAAAGAGTTTTTCCTTTATATTAGCAGGCAATCAATTCCAATAGCTTTTTAATGCTTTCTTAAAGAATCAATTTTAAAGCAGAAGCTCTTCAGGGGACCCTCTTAAACTTCTTCACAGCCAGTTTCCTAGTTTTCTATTACAATGCAATCTAAAGCAGTTACAAAAATAATGCAGATAATGTTTGCGGGGTAATGATTTCCAATTTCCCCATTCCATGTACCCTGTTATTAGGAGGATCATCTTAGCTGTGTAAATTAATTTTCAATTCACTTCAGGGGATCATTACAATGATTTATTCAGCACTGGTGCTGAAGAAAGTGTTGGGAGGATTTTCGCAATCTGAGAAACAAAATCAATTTGTTCTGATTATTGCCATGTTAAAAAATTGGGAAGACAAAAGTTTCGCTGGAATGTGTTAGGGGTTAGCATATACTGTCCAGGAGCAGTCAGTGTGATCCTGGGTGTAGTTACGTGACCAGGAAGGGCAAACAAAATATCTGAGGCTTGCTGTTTTCTCCCCATGCTTCAATGTTTTTGAAGGATTGAACATGTTCTAGGTTTTTTTGTATAGTATACAAAACAAATCATCAAATCAACTCTTCAGTCTTTAAAACCATCTCTGGTCAGTGAAGAACATGATAGCTGTAAATTAGATGGGAGAAGACTGTTTCAAAATGAGCTCTATTATTAGTAACGGCACCCAAGACCTAGGAGAATTCTAGACTAGGAAAAATTTCCAGTTTCTCATAAGAAAAGGATTTGTTGTACGGCAAGCATCTGGAAGCTAGTGCTCAGGGGACTTATACCAAAGTGCTCATACACTGTTGTGCTCACACCAAATAAACACCTAAAAGAACATGTAGCAGTTGAGATCTGGATGTTTAGTTATTTTAACGTATCTGTTGCATTTTTAAAAGTAAGGTCAATGTCAACTCACTCTGATCACAGAAGAAAAATCTGATCCAAGTGCAATTCCTCTTGGAGAAAAGAGAAGAAAGTAGAAAAACTTTGGAGTCAATACTTCTGACTTATTTAGATGCCCGTGAGTAAAACTCTGGCATGACTACTTCTCTCCCATCACTATAAAGACAGCCTAAAGTGATTTCTTTAGACAAAATATCAGATTTTGACACAGAAGATATATAGATAAGATTTTACTAGTATGCTTTGCAGAGATATTTATGATGTTACAGCAATTGTCAGTAATTAAAAGAGAAGATCGAAGGGAAATATTATTCTTCATGTGAAAAGATTTGAAAGGGCAATTAAAAGCTCCCAAGTCCATAAGCATCAACATGGAAGGAACTGCAGTTTTGTGTATTGTAATTTTTAAATGAAAACAAGTTTATTAAAAGATTCAAGCCTACATCCACATAAGCTTGTGAAATTGTTGGAGGTTTTAGGGTTGACCACATTCAATTACAGAAGAAAAACAACCAAAGAGTTCGGAACTGCCAAATTGAAAATTGCCATTTCTGTGGTTACAGTGGTAGGAAGGATATCCTAAACATAATAAAGAGCCTAAAAGCAACTGGTCATGCCCCCAAAAGAATTTTTGAACTATAATTTTTTTCTGTCAATGTTGCTAGTGTTCCCGCACATTGTTCAATACAAAAATAGCATTGAACAACTGATGCGTAGTTTGGAGCTGCAGGAAGCTTGATTTCAATGAGCTCTGTGAAAGAGTCATCAGTTTTTAGTTCATTGCAGCAAAGCCTTCCAGAATTTTTCTTCCACGTTGATAGTATACTGGAAGCCTGAAAATGAGTTGCTTTTTTATCATGGGGTATAAGCAGGCATTAAGTGTACCAGAGTTACTGTACTTCCAGTGTAGTTGTCAAATTAAGTTTTTAACTACACACTGGCAGGGAGCCGAACTTACATTGTTTATTAAAAGTAAAAGAGTAAGGAACAATAAACACTCATAACAAAACAGCAAATGAATATACTGTCTTTCAGGGTTCATATCTAGACTGCCTTATTTAAAAGAATGGAACACTTTTAAGTATATGATTTTGAAAATAAACAAAAGTATAAAGAAAACAATTACATTGTTTCACCGCCAGCCACAGTGAAATGTGACTTGTCTTTAAAGTATTTTCTCAGCTTCAGTTAAAACTGGTAGTCTGAGTTTGTATCTATAACAACCCTCAAAACACTATAGGCACAACTACCATCCTGTGACATGTTACCTGAAATATGAAAGCATCTTGTGGAATGCAGTATATTTGACAGACTTTTATAGATCTAAATATTTTCTGAGCCCATATAAACTGCTGTCACCCACAATATCCTGTTGCAAAGAGGTCTAAACTCTAAACCAAGATGTACTTAAGAAATATTTCCTTCTTCTATTTCAGATTTTTTCCGTAATAGTTTGATTATCTATTTTGAGGTAATTTCATGACACATAGCAATGTGTAATTGCTCACAACTTTTCCATGATTTTCATTGTTTTATTCTCTTTCATATTTGTCCTTCAGATTGAAAAGTACTGGCCATTTAAATTCCTTTTGGTATGTAAGCTTTTAATAATCTTTGATTATGCTTATTGTTCTTGATACCATTTCTACTTCTCTTAAATTTATTTTTAAGTAAAAGGAATCTGAGACAAAGAGAAGTAAAATAACTCACTTAAGCTCTCACAAATCCTTGATCAGTGCACAAGCTTTTATTGTACTTTAAATTATGTTATTCTTACCTTAGCAATTATTAGCATTGTACTTTATTTGTATTTTTATAGACAACTGAAGTTCTAAAGTACATATTCTTGCCTTTAAAAGTGGTTTTGGAGAGAACATTTCTTCTTTACTTGTAAATTAAAGTAATACATGAATTCCATTATCTTGACTTTATTTGATGGTGTCAATACTGTGAGAAATGCAGAGGGGTATTCATTTCACCAAAAACTGTCTAGGCAACCAGTGCCTCTCTCTTTTCAGTGTTAGATGTCTACAGCTTTCTTTACAGTCAGTGGAGAGAAAGAGGAGCACCTCTGGAGAACTATTCATCCCATTTTAAGAGAGATGTTTGCATTATGTGGTCTGAATTGGTCCCTAGAGGATGGCAATAATTGCACTGCGGAGGTCTCTGTCTTTCGTTCCTTGAGGCTCTCTCAGTCGTTGGTAGTAAGTAATAACTTACTTTGATTAAAATGGGAACTTTCAAACAACTAATTAGGTGAAATTACTCCAGTTCTCAGTATCTAGAATTGCAGAGAAGAGACAATGCAACAAATGCTGTGATTTAGTGACTTCATGGACAGCAAGATACAGTTAAAGTAAAGGGGAACTACGAGGGTCCTTTCCCCCTGAGCTACCACACCCTCATCAGAGAAGGAGAGCCTTTCCTCTCTGTGTAGTGCGCTCCTCTTGCAGCGTGCAGCCCATCTTTCCAGGCTGCTTTAGGTACATATGTTCACAATACCTCCAGGCTGGATTGCTCTGTACCTCTTTCCAGGACACACATTGCAGCTACAAAGGAGATCCTCTTAAAATGTTAAAGTGTTTTTTAAGCATGTCCTCTCTCACTGGACTCTGCCACTCCTTCCCAGCCTCTTGCAACTCTCTGTCTTTTTCTTTCATGTCAGCAAAGCAAAGAAATCATTTTTAGTAAGGCGCATCCACAAGTTGGCAAGGATAACATTCTTAAATATCACAGTGCTATTATGATAAGCACAGCATATTCCAGGCAGAAAAACTGCAATTATAGAAACCTTCAGTAAGTATGGATGATATTAAAAGTTAGAATTTTCTCTTTTTTAACAACCAAAAAACCATTAGCAAGCCTGTCAAAAAAAGAAGAGCCTATCAGGATTTCAAATAAAAAGAAATGAAAAATCCAGATGAAAAATACTTATCTCCCAGATCGTCTCTGCATCTTAAGCAGAAAATGATACATACTGCCTTCAGAAATACAGTTACCATATTTGAACATCTGAGCTATAGGAAAAATACCAGAAATATATATATATTGTAATTTTCTTCTAGCTTTATTTGAGAGTATGAAGGTGTAAAAAGAAGAAAAGTATATTAAAAATCTATATCATGATCTATTCCCCTTTCGGGAAAAAGATATATGACATCTTTATTACTCCAACAAAGTACGATCTTGTCATAAGCAAAAAACACTCATTTCAAGCTAGTTGCAAATAAGATTTGTATAAAAGTCTAACACAGTATTTATCAAAGGTTATTGAGAAAGAGGAATTGCCACTGTGTAATCATTTCTAAAGCTAAATGAAATCCTATTATTACTTAAATTCTTAAATCTCCTGATTTTTTTCAGTTCTTTATTGGTTGCCTCCAGAAAGAGCACGTTAAATATAGAATTACTAACAATTACTCAGTAATGAATGTTCAGCTGATAGTAGTAATGAATAACATTTTTATGGCTTTATAGTAGCTTTCTTCTAAGCCAGTCAGTACTGAAGCCTTCATCAACATAGACTATGTCATCTTGGTGTACAAACAAAAGCCAGATGAATCAGGAATGGACCCTTCTGTATATCTCCCCTCACGCACTTGTCTAAGAGGTCTCTGGAGCTCAAGGGTTTGTGAGACACGGCTCCTAGAATTGCATAGGTTTGGAAGAACCCTAGGACACTGTCAAGTCTGATTCCGTGCTCAGTGCAGAACCATCTCTGAAATTGCATCAGGTTGATCAGATCCTTCTCCAAGATTTTTAAGTATTTCCAAGAAAGGAGATTCTACAGCCTTCTTGTGCAGTCTCTCCAGCTTTTAACTACCATCACTGTAAAGACTTTTTTACTTGAATGTAGTAAATATGAGCTTAGTTTGAGATATGATCTACTCAAAACCCAGCTACACTCTTCGATGATATTGGGGGATCTCTACAACAAGACCTTGAGAAAGCATTAGAGGTGCTTTGTCAACCTTTTCTGATTATATGGCATTGGGCTATTGGTCCAGGAACAAAATTGCAAGGGTCACTGGAATGCAATAGGCCAGTGAAGCACAAAATCCAGACTAGCTCCAGGTGTTTCCTCTGGCCTCATAGCGGAATCTCATTTATCTTCCAGAAAATAGTAGAGCACATGGACACTTCAGGACTTTTGAAGGATTGGTGATGCATTCCTATGTTTCCACTTTTCTGAAGATTTCCAAGGCTATTCTTGAAAACCACCTCTGCAAATTACTTAAGGAACCTTGTTGCAGAGAAACCTGTCCACTTGGGTAATATTAGGATTATTAATGATATAAGATAACAATTCCTGCAGTGGGAGAATGTGTTAAGACTTTAAAGAGACATGTCTCCTGGCTGAATCTAGAAGAATAAAGGAAAATGACATTAACTTAAAACTTCTTGCTGATTTTGTGATTCATCCTGTTTTTTTCTAAATATCATTCCATTTAAACAAGTCTAATTCAATTAACGAAAAATAAGTCTATGTATAAAGACACTCACTGCAGATCCTAAAATCAAAGAACAACCAACGATTCAAATAATGCTCAATTTTTTTCAGTCACTAACATATTCAATGGTGTCTGCCTCCAGAAGCCGTGATCCTGTGTTTGTGAGGTAAAAATGACATCTGTTAACCAACAAAAGGGTGTCAAGTTGTCCCAAAGCATGGTACATTTCCTCCAGAGAATGTACAAAAGCATGTAGAAAAAATGAAGCACAAAACTGAACAAGGTCTATGAAAACATTTATTCTTTTATGTCTGATCAGCAGAGCAATCTCTGTTGAATTGGATTTAGGCTTTCATTTGTGCTTATTTTCTCACCCATAAGCATTACCTATAATGATATTACTACTTTTCAGTAAAGTTATACAGACAATGCAAAAGATATTTTATTTACAGCAAACTGCAAAATAAAATTTATTTCAACAATACTGCAACTTTTTAAACTCTCTCACTCACATTTTTATATAACTTAATAAAATAAATGCTTTTAAATGTGGGCTTGAAAAAAAAGAGTTGTAACTGAAGCTGCTTGTTTTCAAAATAGTCAAAAAAGTATCCAAAATAAAGATACCATTTCATGACTACAAATTCCATCAAAAACCAGCTACTTACTGTATCTTCATTAGCATTTTGGCAAAGTAAAAGGATAGTTATGGTCAGCAATTATGTTTCTTTTTTTTTTTTCAATAAAAATAACTTTAAAAACCTCTACCACCACCAAGACTTTTAAAGCCTATTGTAAGCACAGCTCAGAATGGTACCATCTTCCCTAAGGCTCTCTTCAAACCTAACTATTTCCCTTTAAGAAAGTCAGTTTGGCACAGATATTTTAGTATAGAGAAGGTCTGGTGAGATAACTGTAAAGGATGGGTAGGCTGTCTTTGTTTTCCTATTTTCTATGCAATCTGAGATCACAGCATGTCAGACTGGAGATGAGAGCCATGAATTCCTGTTCAAGAAAATTTCAAAGGAGCAGTGCCAGTGACATGTGTCCTGTCTACACCAGGCTTCTTATTTTGCAATTAAATGCTTTTACTTAAGAGCTTTCTCCAGTCCTACGTGCTGATCAATTATTTCCTCTTCTAACAGAATCTGTCGCAAATAACTCAGTGCCTATATTTTTGCAGTGCTCAGTGAACTAGCAGAACTGCAACTGATGTGCAAATAGATCAGATTTAATAATATAAGCATATGTCTTGGTCAGCTAACAGTTTTCTTCAGTTTGAGAAGATCAAAATATTAGACATAATCATGTTTTTGTGGAAGCTTTACACAACAGAAGCAGTTTGTCATTAAAATTACAGTTTATATTATGCTCAAATTACAGCAATATCACAGCTGTGTTTTATGAGAACATGCATAGATTCTTTGCAACCATTTTTGGGCTGGATTGACAAATGTCATATTACCATTTCTCTTTAGAATGATGCTGTTACAGTTGATTTTCCATTTTTATGTGGATGAGAGAAAAAAAAAAAAAAGCATGTGAAAAGCCACAAAGTATTAAACCAAAACGCTACGAAGAACAGTTTATTAATCTTGGGTCTCATAGTCTTCTATGCTTTTGTTTTCCATGGAACTTGTTCAGTTATGTTCTTTTTCTGAAGGTATTTCACATGCAAAGTAAATGGAAGATATTTTGTAGCACAAAGACCATTCAATTAGTGCCTGTGCATTGTAAAGAAAGTAGCTTGGTTTTCATCTCTTTGTTACCATTGCCACTATCTTTTTTTGAAAAAAAACCAAAACACAAAAACCAAATTAACCCGAAAGGCTGTATGTTCTTGCCTTGTTTTTTACTGCAGATTTTGTGATGGTGTTTAGTGGCTAGTATATGGAACAGTGAGAATGGTAGTGGTAAATTACCTTGACCTTTATAATATTCTTAATTTTGGTTGGCTACTCATCAACATTTACAGCCACACTCATTTCTGGGGAAAGCAGAACTAGGTATTAAAATTGAAAATGTCAAATGTTCCTGCACTCCAAGGACATGCTAGACATTCAAATTCTCATACTTTATTATCATAGCAAAAGACTGCAACAAGAGTAGGAAATAACCTTACATTAATCTACACACATGACAGATGGTAACAAAGAGAACAAATGGCACAAGCCAGCCTGTTATGACTTTAAGATGTTCATTTTGTGGTTACCTTCAGATGCCGCTCATCCTTTCTCAGAGGAGTTATAAACAACAGAGACATTGAAAATGATTGTCAATCTGTACATGTTCTGCTTGTACTCCTGCATTTAAACCTGGAAGGCACAGTGCAGAGTGTACTAGGGAGACTGTACCTGCTACACGCTGGTTACTCTGACACTTCTGCATCTGCCTGTGATTACACTCCACTTCAAATGCAAATGCTGTTTCACTTGCACTTTCCTGTCCATTTGGCTCTCCAGTTCTCAGCTGGTAACTTGTTTTCTTGCCTTCAGGCCCCTCTTTTAAAGCTCACCTTCTTTTGTTTTCTCCTCTCTTCATTTATTTGTACTAAAATGATGGGGTCACATTCTAGCAAAAATAAAATAGTTTTAATGACATTATGCATGTATCACAAGTAAGAGGGACAAAAAATAACATAGGAAGAATCAGTAGCAAAAGATTTTGTGCTAAAAATTTTAAATTAAGCATACGATTTTAACATACTGTTTAGTAAAACACTTAGGCTGATAGTGACATTGAGTAACGCCCATAGTAATATAGATAGCAGAGAGTATTCCTGCCTCAAAGAAGATAAAACAGAAAGATTTTAAATCACTTTGGGTTTACAAATTTCCTATAGATTGCAAGTAGCAAAATATTTTTGTGTACCACCCACCTCCTCCCCAAAAATGTAAAATGTACGTACTGAACTGTAATGATGAGGTCAATGTAGAAAGGCAAGGGGCCAACAGTATATCAAATTCAGCCAGGGAAGTGTGCAATTTATAATTAACAGCTTTATCTATATTTATTTAAAATAGAAACATTCTTTTTATTATTAGGAAAAAATATTAAAATGGAAATAAATCTCTGTAATTTATCTTGTAGCATCAGAGAATTCAAACTCTACATCAAAGTACTCAGTCTCTGTCAGACCAGTACATTACTTCCCAGTCATCTTGATATCATTCTTAGTAAATAAAACTAGATAAATATATGAGTAATGTTAAGAGTGTATAAGATTTTCATGAGACAACATAACTCAAACAGCAGGGAAAAACTGTCAGATGAAAACCACCTTAAATAATGAAGTCTGTATTGTCACTGTAAGTGGTATTATGTCCAATTTTAACTTAAGATGCCCTTACAGTACATTATATTGTATTTTGCGATAAATCCTGTGTTTATATATTTATGCTGTACAGAAATGGAAATATCCCCTGTACAGATACAGAGTGCAGATGTAACCTTATGTATCTTTTTGTGTGCAGTTACAGAATCCCAGAATCCCAGCACGTCTTAGGTAGGAAGGGCCCTCTGGAAGTCATCTGGTTCTCCTTCCCTGCTCAAGTAGGGTCCAGTGGCCCAGGACTGCTTCCAGCTGGGTTTCGAATATCTCCTAGGATGCAGACTCCACAACCTCTCTGGGCAACGTGTGCCAATGCTCAGTTATCCAGAGAGAACTAAAGGGTTTCCTGAAATGCAGAGGGAACCTCCCCCACTGCCTCTGGTCACTGGACACTGCTGAAAAAAGCCTGGCTCTGTCTCATTGTACCATCTCACTCTCCCTTCAGGTATTTATATACATTGATACTATCCTCCTGAACCTTCTTTTCTTCTGGCTGAACAGCCCCAGCTCCCTCAACTTTTCCTCATAGGAGAGGGTACTCCAGTCCTTTCATCATCTTCATGGCCCTTTGACAGAATGTCTCCAGTATGTCCATGTCTCTGTTATACCAGAGAGCCCAGAACTGGACCTAGAACTCCAAGTGTGGCCTCATCAGTGCTGAGTAGAGGGGAAGGATCACATCCCTTGACCTGTTGGCAATACCTTGTCAAATGCAGCCGAACATGTCATTCACTTCTTTGGTGCAGGGGCACATGGCTGGTTTGTGGTGTCCACCAGGATCCCCAAGTCCACCTAAGCTGCTTTCCAGCTAGGTGGCCCCCAGCATGTATTTGTGCAGGGGCAGTTCAACCCCAAGTGCAGAACTTTGCACTTCTTGTTGAACTGGAAGAGGTTACTTACCTTGTCTGACTGCCCTATTGTAGTAACTGAGCGTACAAAAAACCACTAAATTTGACACGTAACTTTTCTGCAAACTGATGACTATGATTACTAAATACCAGAATACCTACCTTTATGAAAGTGCTATCAAACATGATGAATATATAATTTGTCTAAATGCTATTTACAAGGGGCCTGTGGCCTGACATGCTCAGTTTGCTAAAGTTGTCGAGATCACAAACTAAAGTGTAAAACTTAAAGAGCTCTTTTATTTTAGCAAAGGATCTGAACTTAAGGAAGTAAGGCAGGCAGTGTCTTAAGTAATATGTCCCCCTTGAGTAAATGTTCAGATATTTTTTGGATTAGTCCTTCCTTTGTGCATAAATTTTACCATTTAGATATCCATTGATTCAATAGAACAATGTTTGTGTAGAAACAAAACTAACCATGGGAAAACCAGGTTTTATCTGTCATTCAGTTAAGATAACATTTTCTTACTTGTTACAGGGCAGTTATATAAAAGCAATAGTTTTGCTACCATTAAACACTCAATAAAGACTTTCACAAGAGTACAGCATTAGTCACATTGTCTTAGCCCTGTCAAGTGTTTGCATTAAGTTTATGAAAACTTTCCTTTCATTCTGAATGATGCATTAATCTTCATTTCTTCTCTGAAACTATTGTGTGCATAGTCAAATAACTACTGTATTCTACTCCAGGAGATGAAGAAAGTGATTCTAGACAAATCCTAAGTGGGGATGAGTGTTAAGATGTGCAAAATTTATGTCTTGCTCTTGTCTAAGACTAGCTCAGGAGAGATTCTAATTTTGCAAAATGGTTTGTAGTATAAAGTATGGTAAGCCACTCAGTGTAAGTTTTCTCATCTAAACACACATCATGTCTGCATTATATTACAGCTATATCTAGTTCAGTAATGTACTGAGAAAATCATTGATAGAGTAAATCTTGGAGGACCCAGAGAGTATTACACTTCTATAGCCATGTCTCTTGTGAGAATCAGCATAAGCATTTCTTATTGTCTTTGGATGGAAGAGATACAGATATTAAAGCAGTGAAATATACGTCACATTTACCAATTACTTTTCTAGATATTGTAGTCTGTCTTACAGTAAGTGACTCTTAAACTTCCATCCTTGCTTTAGAATTGAAAGTAGAGAATTAAGAATAAACATAAGGTTGAAACTAGCTTTTACATGGAAAGCAAAGCCATCACCTAACATATGTCATACAGCGTAAAAACTATACAGATAGCCACTTCAGGAAGAGAGAGCAGTCTTGTGAAACTGTGAGGGAGCAAGGCTGGGTTCCTGTGAAATTATGTTCCTAACTACAAAGGACTCGTTGAAGGACCTACCATGTCACACTTTCTGTAATACCTCCTCCTTCCAGACTTCGATAGAGAGGGAACAAAGTCTTATTTATTTCCTCAATAGTTACCTGTAGGGTTAATAATTTGAAGGACTGAATTATTAGCTACAGTATTAATTTGGAAAAGTAGCCTTTGTTAGAAGTGGTCTTCTAATGACGAAAGAAACTTTAGCCTTCTAACCACCTTTCAACTCTATTAAATGTTTGGGTTTTTTTTTTCGTATTTCCTCTCCTGAAGGGGAAATTCCGCATCTGTGGAATGATGTGGAAAGAGAAGATAGGTACTGAGGAGCAAATGATGCATCAAGATCTTCTGAGGTAAAATAAGGTGATGGCATCTGTAAAAGGTGAAGTGCTGAGCATTATCTTCAGTAAGTGTGTGGGTAGGGGTGTGTGTGTTTATTTCGTTTGGTGGTTTGTTTGTTTTTTTTTTAAAAAAAAAGGAAAACTTACTAGTGGGTCACCCACTGTCCAATAACTGATGAGACTGAAGAAAAGTGGAGGGAGCCGCTTAGTTAAATTTGGATATTTCATTGTGTCTCCAATCTTCAAGTGATAATTCCTGCAAGAAAATTTCAAGATTCGATACAGCATTGTGCAAATGATTATAGGAGTAGACATTCACATTGGGAAGGGACAGAAGTGAATAAGAATTCAAAATCAAAACAAGATGTTATTTCTTATTCATTGTAAAAACGGTTTCTGAATGTTTTCATTCTTACTTTGTCCTGAGTCAGGTTTGTTTTGGCTTTTTTTAGTACTGAAATCTGTCAGTAATGCCAAAGATCATGACTTAAGCCACAAATCAATCATTTGATCAGTCCTGTAGGAACTAACAAACCTCAAAGTCCAAGTGCCACAATGACGAGACATAACTTTCTGTTCATCAGTTCAGTCTGAATGAGAGCAGTTGACAGATGTTTTAATCTCCTTTTTCTTTGTTCTTTACTTAACACTGAAATAAAGAAATTTTCAGTAGATGTATTTAATATTTCTCTTTATAATACCAAAATATATTAACTTCCAAAAGTGTATCATGTTTATTTATGTGGCCCTGGTGATGATTTCTTGCTTTATTGGACTTAGCTGTAATCAGCCTGACTTACTATGTCAGAGTCTGGATTTAATTGTATTCCTGATCATTTTTTCCCTCTTTTCTGGAAAGTCAATAACATGTTTGACCCAGTTCTCAGACATTGTAAGTTGACAGAACACGAGCAGGAGTACATGGGCTTGCACCAGTTCAAACAATGGAACACCATATATTTTCCTGCAGGCAAACAATTAGAGAGAAAATAAATTGTGAAACTCAGATTTTATTTATTGATATTTTTATTTTGTGTGAGAACACCATAGCAATATCAAATCTACTGTGCTCTTTTCTGTTTAAAAGGCTTCCTAAACTCCCTCTTGGATTGTAATACAGCTGTTATAACATACAGTTAAATTTCAGCCTTAACTATTGTGAGTGTAGTAGCCAATTTGCTGTGTAATATTTCACAGTCTAATTCAATATGTTTTTTCCTTAAGCAAAACAATTTCCACCCTTTAATTCAGGGATGATCACACTTGTTTAACCAACAGCATTAGGTGCTCATTTTTTCCCCAAGTGAGCTTACTGGAACTTATCTTAATGTACAGGAGGTCCAAGCAGAATAGCCCTCTTGGTGCATCCCCCAGACTTATCACTGGCACGACTCAGTCTTTGCTGAGGAATAGGAATTAAAATAGGATGATTGCTGAGGCTGTGGCTGATGAGCCTTAGAGTTGGGGAAAGGACTTCCTGCTAGGGCCTGACCTGTGAGAACTAAGAGTGTCTTGCTTTTCTTGGCTTGTGCAAACAGATATCTCAAACCAGGGGAGCCCAGAGAATGGACCAGCCCAACCAATGAGCGCAACTTTTGTTTGAGACACATTGAAGAGATTTAAAGACACGATCCAGGAGATGTTTTACAGCTTTCTTCAGAGTCCATGGAAAGACTAGAAAAAGCAGAAACAGGCTTCTTAGTTGGTGCATTACCCGGAAAATGTAGTAGAGAACTTCTTCCAGAAGAAGCAGGAGTATTTTTCCTTCCTGTATTCCCTTTCTTCTCTAAAATGCTTGAGATTCAAATGACGTTATGGGAGTGGTAATGCTGCACTGTGGTGGCCTCTTACAATCATTCAAAATTATTTAAAAATCAGTTGTCATTTATACTTGACTGGAGTGAAAATAGATTTCTTCATTCAGTGAAAGGATCTAAGCCTTAGATATATAACCTGGGATTACTGGTCCACTTCCTCATTGCTCCCTGCAATGGAGGAGAAGAATAACATGGTCCTGGATTTGGCAGAGAAAAGGAGACTACCTGCACAGTTTAGTTCTTAGGAAACCTGAGACTCCTAACTAAAAAGTCTCTGGAGATATCCGAGAACAAGTAGAATAATTAAGTAAAAAAGAAAACAAAATCAAACATCACCACCCCATCACCACCCTCCCCAATATACTTGCTCCTTTTAATCAGTGAACTGAGGAACTGGACCAGTCTTTAGGGTCAGCTTGATACCACAAAATATGAACAAAAACTTTGGTGTTGAGTAGGAAAATTTCTGTTACAAAGATGTATATTAAAGATTATGTACCTCAAGTAAAATCAATGGTACCTGAGGTATAAATATCCTTCCAGAAACTGACAGAAATGGAAAGGAAGAAACACTTGCTAATAGTCTGACTAGAGCCATAAAAGGTTTGAAGAAACTCTCAGATGCACTAAGACAGTGAGCTTCCCCTCTCCTGTACAAGACACGTAGGTCCAGGGTCTTCCTCGTAGAGCTCTGCTGAAGGTGACTAAAGAAAACAAATCTGTACAAACCACAGAGGAATCTGCAAAACCTCTGAAGGATCTACAACTCCTTGGGAAAAAAATGCAAAATGTGCCAATTTCAAAGATGGAAATCACCTGCATTAAGCAACCAGATCAGATGGAAATGGAAATATAATTTGATATTAAAAAATAATATTTGGATAGCAGCAGACAAAAAAAAAAAACCCCAAACCCGATATAAAGATAAAAAAATTTTCAGTTAACATTAAAAAGAAATTTTCAGAGAATGAATATTTGAGATCCTGTCAAGAAAACTGGAACAAAGAAGGAACTAATTTTTAATACATAATCAGCTAGCATGCAATCATTAAAAATATGTCTAGTTTAAATATCAGTGCTATAGTAGTATGAACACTAAAGGGAAAAGAACCAGTGATGAAAATATCTTTATGTTTGATCAGAAGGCATTATGACATCTGAACAAATATAGACATAGACTAATGACGGGCTGTATTCCTGTACTTCAGTGTATTAGTCCAGATACCAAGGACTGTATTTAAGAAAATACTATGAAAAACTCATTTTTAAACAAAAGCACAGTCTCATAAGAAAATAAAAGCTATATAAGATTATGGTTGGCAAAAGAAAAAATTTTATATCTTACAGACTTTAAAAAAGGCTTACATTATGCTGATTCACAGATGGCTTCTATTTGAAAAAAAAACACCCCAAAACTCCATCCTTTTAAAAAACAGTAATGTTAAGATTTATATAGATGAGTGCACAGGTGAAAAGAAAAAAAGCACCATTATCTTGGGAGAAATGAACAGATTTGCATTTGAGGACATAATTTTTTGCAGATGAGATATGTTAGACTGTTAAAATAGGCAGATACACTCTGCTGCCAGTAAAAGATAGCATAAAGTGCTATGTGTGGAAATTCTACATACTGGGAGGAAAATATTAATCCTGTTTGAGAAGAGTCTTCCTTATTTTCCTACCCTGTTGCAAAAAAAAAAATTATGCAGTAATATATACACTCATTTGTGGTCATGAAACTTTTAAGACTAACAGAATAGAAAATTAATGCTTTCCTAAATGATACAATGTAGCAAATATTGAATAGACTATAATCAAATGTGTTTGATGAACAGCAATGTGACAGAGTCAAATTCCAAAATACCTGAAAAACTGGTTCTAGTCGATGTTTATATGCCTAAATTTTTTCAATGCATTTTTCAAATTTTCTTTTGGCCAGTTTTGGGTTTGTTTCTAGAAATCTGGAACACTGTTACACAATTTGGCCACATTGTTTCCAAATTATACACACACTTCTGATGCAAATCTCAGAGAATGTACCTTGGGTAAACTAACTGTAAATCTGTGAAATCTGTCAAATAATTCCATATATTTCAGAGGCATGGGAGAAAATAACTCAATTCTAAAACACAGGAAGAAAAATAGATTTTAAAATTTATTTGAGTTCTGGAATTCTAACGCACTAGTTGAGTCACCACAATACATCAGAAGCAAAATATAAAAATAAAAATAAAAACGTTAATGGGAAGGAAAAATAGTGATGACCACAAGAAACTGTATATGCTATGTTTCCCTGTCTGTTTTTATTCTCATTTATACCTAAGGGAGATACTGTCTAAAGAGCACAATTTACTATGGGCTAATAAGTAATGAAGTGGAAGATAGTGTGCACCAAGTGAGGCAGAAAAGGACCTTTTTGTAAATAGCATGACATCTATTTTCTAGAGTGTCTTATGTTTTATAAAATGGTTCCCAAAACTGCCCATTTGTTTAATAGTTTCCTAGAATTGTCTCAAATTCCAAATCAATGAACAATTCACTGAAGTTGAAATCCAACAAAGACAAAATTGATTGCACTTCAAATGCATCTGTGTCTGAAATAAATACTAATGGCCAACTATTTGCTAAAGGCCTGCTAATAGCTTTAAGTCAGTTGCTGCAATTAATTGAGACCCAAATAATTTATTCCAGGAAATCCTGAGTGAGGGATAGTAATAAAATCACACAGAGACAGAGATACCGTCATGGAAAATTTGAGAATTTTAGTGCCTATCTAAATGCCTTTTTAATAAGCAACGCTGAGGAGAACAGGTCTCCTTAGATATGCAGCAGATAGAATTGGATATTTAGAGTTGCATATATCAGACTCTCTCAAAATTTATGTGGACATTAGTTTGATCCCTATAGTACAAGTAGTAGCTTGGTATAATCTCCTTTTCTGCTGGATAACAATATAGGCACATAATGAACTCTGAAGATAATTAGCAGAAAATATGTAACCAGGAACATTACAAAAAAAATTAAATATAGTTATTGTGCCAATTTAATATAAATCTGTTTATTAGGGATTAAAACAATGTATATCAAGGAATGGGAGAGTTTTTGATTTTTGAAAAAAAGAAGTAATGAATTCTCATCATATTTTTGCCAGTTTTGTTTAATGTAAAAATAATTCTTTTTTTTACATTCCCTTTCAAAACAAGTTTAACTAGATGTGAATTAAGAGAGCATAACCACCTCAGTCAGGACATAATAGCTGAACTATAAAGATTTATAGAAGCGTAATTACTACATTGTGCCTGCCAAGAAAATGACTGCCAAAACCATGTAGATAGAAAGTTTCTTAATCAGTCTTTTAAGACAATAAAAAAGGAGGGCAATTACCTGCCCTCTGAAAAAGCAGAAGAACATCTGCTTTCCTTTACTAAAAGAATCAGAATCCTGCTATTCCTCTTCTGAAAACAAATATGTTGTACCTAGAGTGACACGCCTGTCTGTCACATTTGCCTATAGAAATAACAACAAAAAATAACTAAAAATTAATAAAGAATATATAATAACCCTTTTCCCCAGGTCAAAGGCCTTTTAACTCTCTTCATGTGGGCTTACTTCTAGAACCTGAACTGAACATCCTGACAAGGCTACCTGTTCCTTCAGGTCCTCTGTGGTCCCAAACAGCCTGTCAGAATCTCTTTCAGTCTTTTATTTTGCTTAAGTTCCTTTTACATTTTACACTTGACCTCATGTAAGCCTGACTTCTCATAGACTTCATTTAAAGTTAAACATAAAATCCTAGAACGGTTTGGGTTGGAAGGGACCTTAAAGTTCATCTAGTTCCAACCCCTCTGCCATGGGCAGGGACACCTCCCATTAGCTGCTCAAAGACCCCTCTGACCTGGCCTTGAACACTTCCAGGGATGGGACATCCACAGCTTTCCTGGGCAACCTGTGCCAGTGCCTTACTACCCTCGTCATGAAGAATTTCTTCCTAATGTCTAGTCTAAATCTTCTCCCCTCCAATTTAAAGCCATTCCCCTTCACCCTATCACTCCACGTCCTTTTAAAAACTCCCTTCCTGGCTTTCTTGTATGCCCCTTTCAGGCACAGGAAGGCAGCTATAAGGTGTCCCTGTAGCCTTCTTTTCTTCAGGCTGAACAACCCCAATTCTCTCAACCCCTCCTGATAGCAGAGGTGCTTCATTCCTCTGACCATCTTCATAGACCTCCTCTGCACCCATTCCAATATCCTTCTGTCCTAGGGTCCTGGAGTATGTCCAGAGAAGAGCAACAAAGCTGGTGAAGGGCCTGGAGAACATGTTTTATGAGGAGCGGCTGAAGTAACTGGGGTTGTTTAGCCTGAAGACAAGGAGACCGAGGGGAGACCTTATTGCTCTCTACAACTATCTGAAAGGAGGTTGTAGAGAGGTGGGTGTTGGTCTCTTCACCCAAGTGACAGGTGATAGGATGAGAAAGAATTGCCTCAAGCTGCGCCAGGGGAGATTCAGATTGGACAGTAGGAAAAATTTCTTCACCAAAAGAGTTATCGGGCACTGGCAGAGGCTGCCCAGGAAGGTGGTTGAGTCACCATCTGTGGAGGTGTTTAAAAGATGTGTAGGTGAAGTGCTTAGAGACATGATTCAGTAGTGGACAGGTATAGTTGGGACTGATGTCAAAGATCTTTTCCAACCTAGTGTTTCTGTGATTCTTATGTTGGGGATTCCAGTACTGGACACAGTTCTCCAGGTGTGGGTCTCATGAGACAGGAGTAGAGGGGTAGAATCACCTCCCTCGACCTGCTGGTCATACTTCTTTTGATGCAGCTGAGGATATTGTTGCCTTTTGGGCTTTGAGTGCACACTGCTGTCTCTTGTCAAGTTTCTCGTCAATCAGCAACCCCAAGTCTTTCTCCACAGGGCTGCTCTCAATCATATCATCTCCCTGTCTGTATTGCAACTACAGATTGCCCTGATCCAGGTGTAGGACGGCACTGGGCCCAGTACCGACCCCTGAGGGACACCACTTGTCACAGGTCTCCATCAGGAAATCGAGACATTGACCACTACTCTCTGAATGCAATCATCCAACCAATATCTTATCCACCAAACAGCCTACCTATCAAATCCATATCTCTCCAATTTAGAGAGCAGGGTGTTGTGGGGGACGGTGTCAAATATTTTGCAGAAGTCCTGACAGATCACATCCATTGCTTTTCCCATGTCCATTGATGTGGTTACTCTATCATAGAAAGCCACTAGATTGGTGAGGCAGAACTTGTCTTTGGTGAAGCCGTGCTGAGTGTCTTGAATCACCTCCCTGTCCTCCATAGGCTTTAGCACAGCTTTCAGGAGGACCTGTTCCACGATCCAAATATAAAGTGTTGTATTTGATGTATTTGTGTTAACTCTTGTAACATCCATTAGTATGCATTTCTAAAAGCCTAATCAAAACCAGACAAATATTGTAATCAAAGCACCTACGTATTGTAAAGTAATTGTTAAAATGGCTGATGATGAAATAACTAAATATCTTTAGATGGTAAATGTGACTTGGGTCATTACATGTTTTTAACAATAAATTGCTTTAATAGTACAATTAATATTGGTATTCCTTATCTTCTATTAAATGTAAAATTTGCTGTACCTGAGGAAAACTATGAATATAAGCCAATCTATCATAGAAATAGCTATATTACCTATAAAAGTCTAAACTTTAAAATGCTTTTATATTGTACATCTTCTGAAATATGTCTAAAATAATTTAAGTAGATCTAGCACACTACTGCAAATGACACCAAATTCTAGTTCCAGACAATTAATATATATATATCTCCAGATTCGATAAATTTCTACAGAGCTAAAAACATTTACGTAGATTTGTCTTCTTATTAGTTAAATAAGTAATAAGTCCTTCTGCTTCAATGCACCTAGTTTTAAAAAGTTTTATACAATATAAGTTGTCTTTAGCTAGAATTAATTTAGAGTACCTAAAATATCAATGCTTCTTAGAATCTGTATCCTTTTGGATGTTTTTTCAACACTTGACATTGAAAAATTAATGGAGAAGAAAACTTTGGGAAAGCAGTATAGATTTTTACATTTAATTTCTTTAAATAACGACAATCCGTTCCAAAAAGAGTATTGATTGCATGAGAGAGATCACAACTTGATTCTCTTGTACTGTAAAACTGTTAGAGGAGATTTTATTGTGAATATCATGCTTTAGTAAATACATCTTGGGGAAATGGTGTTCAGGTTCCTGGTGTAGTGCCAATTGCCATTTTCAATGCCAAGAAGTTTGTGTAAAGGAAAAAGGAAAAAGGGAAAAATAAAACCCTGACACCCTCCCCCAGCCACTGATTTCAGTGCCAGTCCTTTACTCTTTATTTGGTTAGAATAACAGCCATTTCTATCTATGTAATTTCTCTCTCCACGGTTCACAGATGCTGTATATGCTTGTGGATTCAGGGAAGATGAATCTTCCAGCTGTATCAAAAATAACTTAATACAAACACAAGCACAGAAGCACTTTGTAGATGCAAAGCCAAAGGTTACAAAGGATTGGTGTTCAAGGAGATATTTACTGTGTTTGAAGGCTAGGTGGCACAGTCAGCCAAACACACTATTCATGTGTGAAGACACAGGTTCTCTTGCCTGATATAAGAATAAGAACCTCAAAGAGAGCATCTACCAAACCATAATTTACATATGAAAGATGTAATTGGGCTCAGCTGATCAACTACACCTGTCATAAAACCAGAAAAGGAACATACACACACTTCTAGAATGTCTCAGCTGAGCAGTGGAAATCAGATGTAGGAGGCATTTCCATTACACAAACTCACTCACTTGAAGTTGCATAAACATACCCTCAGAGAAAAGTAGAGAGAATTTGACTCAGACTTTGAGTTACCTACACTCTGACATTTGATGTGACAAGTAAGTAGATGAAGAGACTAAAAGTGACTCAAGAGTTTGGAATTGAAGAATCGAAGCAGGTATGGAAGGACAATTAAAGAGGGAGGTATGGGGAGAGACCATAAATGTACTGCAGTGATTCATCATGAAAAGAAATATTCTCCATTCCGCAGCACTAAAAATTTCGTATCTAAACTTCTGAGAACTCCTTCCACAAGCAGTCTTAAAACAGGAAATTCCCAGATTTACGTACAGGCTCAAGGAATAACATTAACCATGGACATTAAAAAAACCAAATGAAATTATATTAGATCGTATTTTTAGGAAAAGTTATATTTCATAATAAGGAAGAAAAACAGACCTGAAAACACCTTACGGTTGTTTCTTGATGAGCCCTAGTGAATGCTAAAAAAATCAACCTCTAAATGTAGATGGGCTCTTTAAATTGCCAAATAACCCTGATAGATCAAGATTTTGAGAACACTTCCATGGAATAGAGTCTTGCTTATTTTAGGAATTTATTACTTAGCTATCACTTATGCTTGCAACTGAAGTACCCCTAATCCAGAAAGAGCTAAATTGCCAACAAAAGATAGTTCTAGGAAAGAATACTGGGCATTTGAAAATGCATAGGCTTGATATCCCATAAAAGATATTTTCCACAAAACAGTCTAGCTTCCTAAGCTGAGACATAGTACTAGCTTAAAATCCTTTTCTAGAAATTTCTTAGTTGTCCAGAATCACCTTAAAATTTAGGCAGCCTGTCAAGGAAAGAAAAAAAAAAAAAAAGAGGAAAAAAGGAAAAGATGGAGCAAAGGACTCTGTCTAGGGAAGCTATAGATAGACCAAGCATTTATTACTTCTTCCTCTGCCTATGACTAATCGTGATTCGGCCTTCAGCAGTCACACAAACGAAGGTATGAACTGGTTACTGTACCAGTAAGGCCTCTTGCCTGGCCATACAATTAATTTTAATTTAAACCAGGCCTTAATCCTATAAGTATTCATGTTTTCAGTATAGTAACTGGTAGAAAAATATATTTGATCTTCCTCAATATTCACTGTTTCCTGTGAATGACGCTAAACTGTTTAAAATGTTTTTCTAAGTTGAAAATATTTATGCAAGTGAGCTCACGTGAGTCAGTCATTTCCATTATTGCTCCAAAGTCATTGCTCCTTCTCAGTGGTGTTGAGATAGCTGCATTTAATTCCTTCCCACTTGTTAAACAGATAGTGAGAACTAAATCCAACCTGGAAGGAATTGTTAGATCAGTCCACTACTACCCTTCAGTTGTAAAGTGCTCATGCACAGTGGGTAGTAGATCTGGGCCTTTGATTTTCATACAGTTCATCATTGTCACATTTGTGGAGAGTCGAGAAAAATGCATTCAAAAGGATTTTTTAGATTCCATACCAGCATAGGCTGCCTTTGATGAAAGGAGCACAGTTTTGACAGAGTGTTAAGATAAATCACTGTCTTGTACATCCAGCCATGTTTATGTATTTTCATTAGACTAAGAATTTCCATGACTAACTTAATTCAAACCCTCCTTCAACAAGTGAAACTTTTATCCCACTGAGCATGTGAGTCTTTCCAATGTTGCTGCAAACTATTGAGTTTTAGATACAAATTTGTCTGCTTTGTAATTACATTTCATCTGGAGAGCCAGCAAGGAGAAAAGAGTATCCAATGTACAATAGATGCAAATAATCACAGCCAAAAATGTGTTTTGTACAAGAGCTTAGGCAACCACCTATTCCTTGGAGCCTGTCTGTGATTACTTGCTGCTAATCATCATCAGGTCATGCTTGTTCTCTTCCCCTTTGAAAATAATGAAGTGCAGCAAATTATTTTCATTTATAAGTCTATGTCAGCATCATATCTTCCCGCCCTGAGCTGAGCAAGATGTTGGTTTTTCTCTGAATTTCGAATGAAGTGCTCCAAGATCGTTATTTATAAGGAGGGCTTTAAGTTTTCTGCTGTGTGCTTTTCGTTTGTCCATTTTTTTATCATTTTGAAAGCGGCAGTGATTTGGATTAATGCATCATCACAAAGCAATATAATTTGTGCTCCAACATTTAAAAATGTCAGGGCTTTTGCACTCTTTTTGCTAGTAAATTGATAAAAACATAAACACTTACAAAGTAACCAGACAGAATGTTGGGCTTTGCTGATGATCTTGCTATGGGATAGAAAACAAAGGACAGATTCACATATTTCTACAGCCTGGCTTGTATATTTGGAAGGAGAGTACAACACAGTCCTGTGAATCCCTGCACGCGGTCAGACTCAAGCACCAGGAATCAGCACTCCAGGGATGCACCTTCCACATGCAACCTTGCTCTCCAAACTTTTCCTGAACGTCAAACTCCTTCAGTTTTATCTGTCTCTTCTTTACTTTCTCATTGGCAAATCTCTGTTTGTGAGATCTTATTTCTCTCCTTCTCTCTTTTCCATACACAATCCCTTTTCCTGATGCTTAAACATCACAGAAACTTCGCACAGCAGAAACTCTACTCAACTGCATGGACCAGATCCTGGTTCTAATGCAATGATTCTAAATATTTTAGCAGCTAATTATATAAGGAAACATAACTGGTTTTTTTTTTTTTTTTCGTGTTGGTCCTGCAAAATAAAGGGAGCAGGAATGAAGAGGGAACAACGCAAGACAAAAATATTATGAAAAGTTTTATGCTCCTTGGCTGCAAGGAGTAGGGCAGCAGAAAATATAATACTGAGGAAACTCACATGGAAATGCACTGCAAGAAACAAGTTTTTTTTAAGAAAAGAAGTTACAAAGCTGTTGGTAAGATGTTGGTAAGATCTCAGTTGTATGGAAACCACACACTTAAGATTTAATGCATATGACTTAAAAATGTACTTCTGGAGAAATTAATACATTCTGGTAATTTCAAACTATGAATATACCTCTGTTCATCCAAGGTCTTGTCACTGATTTAAACAACACTGAGATGTCATCCATTTTCAGTGATTCTGAACTGCAATTACCCACGTAGAGCTTCATTTTACCCTGCACAAAATTTTTGAAGGGGATGACAACCAAGTATCTTTCTGAGATTTATGAAGCCTCACTCTGTCACTCTTTCTCTTTGCCTGTGATACACACGTTTTGCTTCTGCCTCTAGCTTTCTATGTCTAGTTCAGATATTTGCAGAAGAGCATAGTGAACTTGGGGGTAGCCCAGGAGAAGTAGTCTCATGCTATAATCCTTCCCTGGCAAGGAAACCAACCACCCAGGGAAACGGATCACCACATGCCAAATGTACATGTATTTCTGTACCAAGAGCTCACTCATGTAATGATGGCTGCTGCAGGGAATCATAGGTTTCAGGACTAAGAAAAACTGAGTCTAATGTATCAGCAAGAAAACCTTTCCCAGAACATCTTCGTCTTGCCATTGTATTGATACTTGACAATATCTGGAAAATATATTTCTATTTGTAACAAAACATAAAACCCCAGGCAAAAAAAAAAGGACAAAACAGTCTGTCTCAGACAGAATTTCACTCTATGTCAGATAAAATTCCAGAATATGTACATAAAGAAAAGAAGAGCAGTTCAGAGAAATAATGAGTCATCTCCCAGTAAAAGCTTCTTAATGTGTAACTGAGGTTCAATATGTACTAAGATTCCCTCAGAGACAAGACTCTCTTAAAATGTCCATGGAAACAATTGCTTGCTTGACTCATATTGTGAAGAGGAATAATGACTTTCACCATTTTTTCAGGCAGGCACAATGACTGTGAAAATATTCCCAACAATTCTGTGCAGCAGCAGTAATGGCAAAAGCCATAATGGCAGACATTATTATTTCATAATTTCTGCTGGGGTTTGCTTTTCTTTACATTGTAGAACAAAACTTAAACAGTAGAAAAAAAATGTGCTCATAGCATATATTTGCAGTAGGGACCTCGTCTCGACTCAGCACTGTTGCAGAGCCATAAAACTTTAAAGAGACACTTGGCTGTAACACTGATGTTTGTGCAGACACAGCACAAGGTCATGAGTCAAGCAAAATGGCTGTCAGGGTTATTTCCTCCAAGATAGTTAATTATTCAGGCTGTGATAGGTGTGATAGCAGAGCTGTGCTTTGTCTTGTGTGTTGCCAGACTTTTCAAGGCAAGGAGTAAGGAAATTTCCTCCAACTTTACAGCATGCACGAAAAAGCCAGGCACAGTTCGAGGTCCCATCCTTGACTGAGCAGCAAGATTGCATTTTTTTCTGCAGAGGCTGTAGGTGTAAGAGAGAACAGACGTGCTGGTTTCGGGGAGCTTGTGGAAGTGATAGGCTTAGCAGGCAGAAGGGGAAAGTGTGTACACCCTCTGAAGTAAAGAACATACATTATTTGATCCAGTCCGGTGCAACATAGTGCTTCTATCTTCCAGCATTCTACTTTTTGTCCCAACAAAGCTCTAGTCTGTGCCCCAGTATGTATCTAATTTAGCTGGGGAAACCAACTCCAGATGTTAGAAACAGGAGAGTAGAAAGTGTGATAGAAGAAACTTTATGACTGCGTGGTTACATTGGCTAGTAAAACATTCAGTTTTATATCTAACATACATGGTAAACTAAAACCTGACTCAGGTAATCAGTAAATGAACAATAATAAAGATGGTAGTAATTTAATGTTTCCATTAGCAAGAAATAACAGCATTTTATTTTGTGTTTTTTTAGAACTTTCAACTACAACAGCAAAAGCTTTTGTGCTATCTTCATTTTGTATTCTTTCTGTTTGACATTTCATCAATAATTGTTATTAAAGACAAAATTTGACTTTTTTTCTAACGCTATTTTTTATTAACAGTTTCAAATTCACATTTTTAATGAGAAATCCTTTTTCATAAAAACAGTATTGGTAATAATGAACATTATGTCAAGCAGTCCTAAAGTAAAGGGTATTTTTAATTTTCAGAAGTTAAAATTTAAATTGATGGTTAAAGTGTAAAAGTGAAATATGAATTTTAATAATGCAATACAAGTGCTTGTCTTGTGTGTTAGCAGGTACTGATCATCAACTGCTTTTTGCACTATCACATTAGCTGCTTTTAGTGTGGTCCAGTTACCAGAGCATGGGGTGAACATAGCCTGTGGGTTGGAGATGGTTATTTCTTTCTTTGCCTCTATATTCTTTCTTTGCCTCTATATCCTAAACTAGTGTGCTCCCACCCATACAAATGGCTCTAAACATAAAGCCAACGGGAGCTGTTCTGTCAGTATATCAAGTGAGTGGATTTCTGCAGCTGGGATTTGATCCTGTCAATTAGACTATGCTGACTAAAACACAACATCTGCTTCATTCCTTATGAATTTTTAACACACTAACTCTACATTAACATTTAATTAGAACTTGATCATATTTAATAGACTTTAGGGCAAAGATTCTATGCAATGAAATGTTAAAGTTTAATAATAGGTACATGGCAAAATAAACCTGTTTCTTTATCACAATTTTGTCTTTTTACTTCTTTGTCTTTTCCTGGAAATGCAATTTTTCACTGAAGAGAAAGGAGGAGGAGTCATTGGCTTGCATCCTGTAGGGTTGCATACATCAATGCCAAAAAATAGATGCAGAGTGGAGGTATGAATTTCCAGAAGACACATAGTTGAGTCCTTCTATAAATTACTTGTAGAAGTCATGTATCTCAGCAGTGAGTCAAGTCTTTGTATCTCATCTATGATCAGGTATTCGCTTAGAAACTTTTATGTCTCCCTACCAGACCCCTCCCTCTGGACTTCCTGTTCTGTTTGGCTTTTGGTTTGTTTGCTTTTGTTTTCTTTTTTTTTTTTTTTTTAACTCTTATGGTCTATTTTTCATGTATTAAAATCCCATGTATGAAAAGTACACACCCATTTGCTCATGTTTGGCGCAATAAAATTATGGGGATTAAATAAAATCCGTAGGAATCAAGGGACAATTCATGTTGGGAGGGAGTCAGGAAGTCTCTGAACCAACTCTTTGTTCACAGGTACAGCCAGTTGTGACCTGAGAACAGGTTGCTCGGGGCCTTGTCCTGTTGAAAATCTCCAAGGATTGAGATTTCTCACCCTGTTGAAGTTATTCCTTTGCATGACTGGTTTGATTATTTTTTTTCTCCTCTCCTCTCCTCTCCTCTCCTCTCCTCTCCTCTCCTCTCCTCTCCTCTCCTCTCCTCTCCTCTCCTCTCCTCTCCTCTCCTCTCCTCTCCTCTCCTCTCCTCTCCTCTCCTCTCCTCTCCTCTCCTCTCCTCTCCTCTCCTCTCCTCTCCTCTCCTCTCCTCTCCTCTCCTCTCCTCTCCTCTCCTCTCCTCTCCTCTCCTCTCCTCTCCTCTCCTCTCCTCTCCTCTCCTCTCCTCTCCTCTCCTCTCCTCTCCTCTCCTCTCCTCTCCTCTCCTCTCCTCTCCTCCCTTGATTCTAAATGTCTCTTATTTCAATCCATTATCCCCTATCTTCCTACCATGCACTGGAGTGAAGAGCTCCCTTCACCTTCTTGATACCTTCCTCCCAGGTATCAGTAGGCTGTTGTTGAATATTCTGAACTGACCAACTTTATTAATGTCTTTAGTGCATTAGAAAGCCTGAAACTAGATGCAGTATTCTAGATGTAGCCCCACGTGCACTGAGTAAAAAGTTACAATTGCCTTCCTCAGTTTGCTGCCTGTGGTCATTGTAGTTCCAGCCCAGGATGCCTTTAGACCGCTGTCAGAGGCAGGGATCTCTGCATGCGTAGCTGCCTCACGGGTTGTCAGGGGCAAGGACCACTAATACAGCTGTTCGTTAAACAGAATGCAGAAAAGATTTCATCAAGAAGGTAAACTCTTCAATTTCTTGAAAATTCTATTATTTTCAACATACTGAAAAGTGCTAATATCATCACCCGCGTTCTGGCATTTTACAGAACACGTGCAGGTATGGTAGTGGTATTGCTGCTCCCTGGCTGGGAGCTCTGGGCTCTATGCTCGTTATTAGGAGGTATGATAGGTTGCATCCCAGGGTGGTGTTACTGTTTGGCAGGTACAGAGGCTAAACATGATTTACCCTCCCCTTTTAGCAACTGGAGGAAGGTAGAAATGAACAATAACTCAAGCAGCACAATGTTTCCTGTGTGTAGCTACTGTAGAGTACCTGGGAAAATGTGGGTTTGGATGCTTAGGATGTGGCAAAGGGAAGCTACTATACAGAACACTTGCATATTAGTACTGCTTTGCTTCTCTGTACTCTCACTAGAATTCAAATTACACAATATGTTACAGTTTTTATCTGTATGATAGATTTCAGTTCCTGATTATTCTCCACAAACAAGCCCAATGAAGACAATGATATTGTTTTTGTGGCAGCCCAAGAGATGACCCTCACTTCCCCAGCTGCAGAATGAACCTGTCTGTGAGATTCCTGTTGTGTTTTATGCCCTCCCGTTGTGTCTGACTCCCACTCATGCACTGCCTGGCACCCTCCACTCCATTCATCCTCAGCAATCATTTGAAAGCAGGCAGCAAAAATTACCAAATAAGAACTGATGTAGAAGTCTGTATTTCCAGCAGAAAGAGAAGTTGGTGCATTAATCATAAGAACAAAGAGCAATGTAGAAGTGCTAGCAGTGTGAAAGACGCAAACACATGGACAATGTAACCAGGTAGACAGGCCAAGAAAGGGCATATCCTATGGAATATGATGTCTGGTTTGCACTCAAACTCATCTGTAAACCTGAACATCATATAGGTAGAGTGATGACACTAATTAACCTTCACATTATTGTGAGATAATGAACCACTTTCAGATTTCATTATCTCCTATGGAAACACTCAACTTACTGAAGATCAGATTTGAGTGCAGGGATGTGCATGATCTACTTCTATATTGTAGTGTCTGGTAAGACAATGTGACAAAAAGAGTGTCTCTAATTTATATAAATAAGATTACACTACTGTTTGTACTCTGATATTTGTCTGATAAAAAACTATTTTATTATTTGTGTAGTGGATGAGAAAAATGGTATTTCCTCTTTTTTTTTTGGAAACGTTTATATAAGTTTTTTGAAACTTGTATATATGCTTTTCTTTTTTATTTCACCTGAGTATGGTATGAAAAAAGCAGGACTCCTGCAAACCTCAAAGTGTTTATTTTGTTGTTGGTTTTTTTTTCTCATAAGAACCCCACCTGGAGTACTGGGTCCAGTTCTGGAATCCTCAACATGAGAAAGATACGGGACTGTTGGAATGGTACAGAGGAGACCTACAAAGATGATCAGAAGAATGGAGCACCTCTGCTATGAGGACAGGCTGAGAGAGTTGGAGTTGTTCAGCCTGGAGTAAAGAAGACTACAGTGAGACCTTATAGAGACCTTCTAGTACCTGAAGGGCCTACAAGAAAGCTGGGGAGGGATGGAGTGGTAGGACGAGGGGGAATGGCTTTAAATTGGAAGGGGGAAGATTTAGTTTAGACTTTAGGAAGAAATTCTTCATGATGAGGGTGATGAGGGGCTGGAACAGGTAGCCAAGAGAGGTTATGGATGCCCCATCCCTGGAAATGTTCAAGGCCAGGTTGGATGGGTCCTTGAGCAGCCTGGTCTGGTGGGAGGTGTCCCTGCCCGTGGCAGTGGGATTGGAACTAGCTGATCTTTAATGTCCCCTCCAACCTAAACCATTCTATGATTCTTTGATTCTATTATTCAATGATTCGATTATTCTATGACTGTAAAAATAAAAGAAACGGGATGATATGAATTACATTGCTACAGATTTGTTAAAGACTGGGACATGTGGAAACTCTGTGAAACTGTGTTTATAAGGTTAATAAGAAATGCCCTGTCTTCACTTCAACCAGCCTGATGTCTGAAAACTAACTAAACTTTGCATCTTCTGCACCTCTGTGTGTTAAAGAGGTGAGTTGCTGAACAGACGGTGATTAAATGACTCTCACTTTTGCTACTTTCACACTTCCCAGAAGCAAAGCTGGCAAATTGTATTTGGAGCCTGGAATGTGATTTCTTTATTTAAAATACTTGCTTAGCAGTGACAAGGAAGCACTTAGGAACATTTATTCAAACATGCAGAGTGTCTCACTCCGGGAACTATGCTTAGTCTTTTTGAGAATTTATTATTTCCACAACATAATCCTCATTGTATCTGTGTGCTAAAAGCATAAGCATGGTCTCTTCATTCTGGTGTCAAAAATTACTAATGTCACCGTGTATGTATATGTTAGCATACACGCACACACACACGTAAATAAATAGATTTCTGTATGCATATGTATATAGAACATAACTCTTGAGATAAATGACGTATCTATTCTTGAGAGCATAGTCAAAAAACTGCAATACATTATTCTGAACTAATAATATATTCCTTCAGGAAAATGCATTTTAACATTTTCCTCTTTCTTTATTATAATGTCCTGTTTCATACCATGCACATTGTAGTGCCTCCATCCACATTCAGTATTCTATCCTTTCAAATTATTAGCTTAATAATCTTATGTACTGCCTCATTCCTCTTTACAGTGCTACTGTCTTTACATTGTGTTCCATTCAGCTTTGCTTCCAAATCATATTCTTCAACGCACATTGCCCTGTCACTGAATATTACTGCACCTGTAGTCTGTCTGGTGTTTTTTTTATTTCCTGTCTGTTACAGAGAGTATTTCCTCATCTTCACTACACTTAGTACCAGCTGAGCTAATTGTTGTTTAGATTTCAGAAGTGCTTGGCATCATGTAAGGCAAGGGACTGAATTAGGAAGAGAACTTCTGCCACACTTCTCTTTGTGGTACGCTTCTCAGCATTAAATTGTTCCTGCTGGAAGGGTTTTGGGCTGCATGAAAAGAAGGAAAACGAAAACAATAGTGAGTTTTCACAGGGGTTGCCACTTTTCTCTGAAGATAGTTATTATGAGGTGCTGTAAGTCTGATTGCAATGTATTTTCCTCCATTCTTCTCAAACACACAATACTCCTGGATACAATTTCAGAAGCCTGCAGACAGCAACTCTGCTAGAACATCTTGCTGCCATCAAGGCTTGGGTTCTTAGCAGAGCTCTGAAAGTAGAATCACCCCACATGTCATTAATTGATCAAAACAGATGTCTGTGACCATTACTGTTTTGTTCAGAAAGGGAATAAATATACTACTTTGCAAATTATAGGGACGGATCCTTGCTGTTCACTCTCCTTTTGTACTACACCACCACAAATAGTGATTGAAGTTCAGAGTCCTCAAAACAGACTATATGCAGCTTTCTTTGTGATAGTCATGAATCAATGTAAGCTTGTGTTCTGGTTTTAATATATTCTCTTTTGATTTTTCTATTCTATTCTGGTGTACTTAATAATTGAAAAATTCCCGTTATTTGTACTGTTTTGAAAGCTAATCACTAGATGCATATGCTAAAAACTATACTTATTTTGCTTCATCAGTGGTCCTTTAGTCTCATTTCTGCTATCTAGTAATGGTCAAAACCATTAAGAGATTAATTAAAAAAAAACCAACAAAACAAAGCATGATAAAGAAACTTCCCAGCATCATAAGAAGTAAATAAAGCATTTGCAGCTGCTGGATGTATATACCTGGGAGACATGATAAGAGGAATATGGGGAAAATTACATGAGCTCTCTCCTGAGCAAGAAAAATTCAAAGATCATCATCAGTGTCTTGGCTACAGGAATGTTCAATTACAGTCCATAAAATCTTCTGCTGGGATGGAGGAAGATGGATCTTTAAGGCCGAAGCAGTAGAACAGTTTTTTCCACAGTCCAGCTGTTCCCAAAGAAATACTCTTTCTGTTCTTCTGTTCACCTTCCTTAAGGTCACTATGATAGTTTCTTCCTGTCTCTTAAAGACTGGCAGAGCGCTGCTGCTGAGTGCTGTCAAAGAGCCAACTATTGTTTTACTACCTTTATTGCTATCAGTGCCACATAATGAAAGATGGATAATAAGCATTTCCTGTTTTCATCTTCTTTTCCCTGTCACACCGCCACCACTGCCCCCTCTGCTTACTTACTGAGGCATTGGATCAGACCTTCAGATGATTTAAACCATTATAAATCTTTTATGTGCCTCGTTTTTAATTAGCTGTAGCTGGCAAGTATCGTTATAGGACAGATGCAGTATAGGACTGTTCATTGCATTGACTGGACGTTATATTCAGTCTGCAGCTCAACAAATGGTAGCTGCTAAGAGAATGTTAAGAGCAGATGTGAAAAAATCTCTTAAATGAAGAACTTGGAAAACAGCTGAAATCTCTGTATCGACAAGGTAAATTGACTTCACTAAACAGGTTTCCTATTGCTGTGTGAAAGTGCTACCTGGAACTTTGCAGTTTTAGAGCATAAAAGGAGGAAGGCTGAATATTCTATTTATAAAATATCTATAAGTGAAGAGAGGTGGGCTTTTAGAGAAGGATTTCTGTGCTTTTTGTGCTTTGATGTTCCATAGTATTTCACATAAGCTGCACTTCATGATTGATTGTGATATGCTCAATTCTGAGAAGAGAGTTTGTGCTCTAGTAAACACTGCAAAGAGTTATCCTAGAAGAGAAAAATACATAGCCATTAGTTTTCACTGCGATATACCTGTTAAACAATATTGATTCTGACAATTGGGAATGCTATACTTTATTAATGGATTCAATTTTTTGTTGTTGGGCTTTTTTTCAGAGTGTTTTTTACTTGTACAGGCATTTTACACAGGACCTTCTCCCAATAACAATAAGGTGTTACCTCTTTAGGGCACAATAACATCTAGAAGAAGTCCATCATGCCGCCTCCCATCCCTCTTGCCTTCCCTCTTTCTACTCAACAGACATCTCAGATCTGCTGCCAGGATACAGGGCTAAAATCCTTCAAGTCATATCACTCCACAGCAATGTCCAGTATGGTTTAGGAAGGCTAAAAGCTCTTTTTCTTTTACCCTGCTTCCAATAGCCACCCTGGCTAATGTAATTACCTTGGACATTTCATTTCAATTACATTTGTATGGGGAGATCTAATAATACCACAGAAGATTTGCAATACATTCTCTTAAACTAGAGTATTAACGAGCTATCTCTTCACTGCTTCCTCCAAATCAGAGTTAGATTTCAGAAATCTTAAAGAAAAGAAGAAATATGTGTTAAAAATAAAATTACTCAGTCTAACATATACAATACACACACAAACAAGTGCATTTAAATATGAAGATATTTATATTATATTATAGAAATATATAGTTTATATATTATAAAAAATATTATAGTGAGGATTTTTAAGAAGACTATAGAAAAAAATTATCAATATATCACCTATGGAGCCAAGAAGATTCTGTTGCTTAGTGTCCATCACTTAAAAAAGTGAGGCAGAACTGCACTCACTACAAATAGGGCACATTTCTCACTTGGGGCAACTTTTCTTGCATTAAATGCCCAGATTTGCAAATATGACTTGGATAGTGTGTGTGTGAAAATAGTGCTGCACTGAAGAGCACAATGTCATTAGAAATGTTGATGGTAATAATAACATTTGATGGTAATAATAACATTTGATGAATTTGGTAGACAGTAAGTTAGATTTGATCTTTAAGTGTAATACAGCGTAAAAAGCAGTGATTTTGTATGTAAGGCAGAGTTATTTCACAGCCTGAATGCATAAGAAATGTGATCACACTGCTGTAGCCTGGCTAATTCAGCAAACATCTGACAAGTGTGCATACAACAGGAGAGAAGACTCTGCAAGTTGTTGCAAAATGTGTTATTATAGGAATGAAAAGAAATAAAGCGAAATAAAATTTAGCTCACATTATAAAATAGATCTGAGCAGTCTAAGTATATAATGGAAACAGTAACAGATCAGCTGAATAACTTAGGGTTGGAATGGACATCAAACTTGAAAATATATTATATAATAGACATGCGACCTTACTTTGGCAGAGGAGTGGACAAACGACCTAGTAGGGCTCTTCCATTACTAATTCTTTTAAATCAGTGCTCTTTGTAGACCAATGTTAAGTACCTCTAAAAGGCACCAGAAAGATTAGACCTCCATTTACTTCTTGTCCTTAAATCTATTCTTCTATAACAGAGCAGTAAGATACCATGTCTATTAGCTACCTTTGTTTACTTTGGAATAAAAGTATATTTAAACACAATGTATAAAATAACAGTTTTTAATCAATCAACGTGAATTACTCCTGGAGTTTACACTGACAGACCAACACTCCGTCACTTATGCTGAGTAACGTTTTAGAAACATTTATGGTTGCTAAGTCATCATTTCATTAAGAAGTGTCAAATGAAAAATAAATCCTCTATCCTGGCTTCAGGGAGAGTAAAAGATAAAAAATTATAGCCATCTCAAGATGAGTATAAATATTGATGGTCTTTAAGGCAGTATACAAAATCACATTATTTTAATTTAGAACATTTCACAGGATTTCCTCCAGGAGACAAACTAACTAGGTACCACTGATATCCTAAAATCCAGGTCAGGACAATATATTTCTTCTGTTCTACAGTCTTTCAAAATTTATTCTTCTATGATTTATATAAAAGCTGTAAACTTTGTAAAGTTTGCTATTTATCCTGCTGATAAATAACAGTGTGTAAACAATTACAACAGATTAATAGTTAATTATAGGTTTCAAAAACAATCAGGCATATTTTAAGTGTTTTTCCAGGTAAATTATCAATTAACGTGTTAGCTGGCTTGTCATTTGATGTATTCCAACACAGAGATCTGAAAACACAGTAGTTTTGTATCTGCAGTTTAAAATTCCTGTTTGTCTTCATAATAAAACCTTGTTTCTGAGTGTGAAGACAAATATAAGTGATATTTTGGCATTATTTTAATTAATGAGAAATAATCATACCTTTACTCATCAAGGCAGGAGTTGAGTTTAACACAAGGTCTCTAAATGCAATGAAGCAGAGGGTAACTTCTCTGACCAAATGCCACCCCAAATTTTAACAGAGATCACCACAATCTGCTTTTCCATTTGCTTTTGTTTTGGAAAAGATAAATTTGATGCTTCACACCATGTGTTCACTCCCTCCAGGGTCGAGTGTTAAAAGAGAATAACAAATTATGTTCTCCTGCCTTGCAACCTGCAACTGAGCTACACAATTTATTCTCACTTTAGAGGAAGAAGGTTCCATTTCAAGATTCCTTCCAGTGCTAAGGTTTGCCTTACTATTTATTACCCTACAACCCCTTACTCCTTGAGGTAGGTGAGAAGGCTCCTAGGGACCTTTCTCTCAAGAATTTGTTTACAGAATCCAAAGGAATTTTCCTTTTAAGGTACTTATTGAGGCAACATACGGTTGCATAAATATCTCTGTTTGGTTTCATAGGAACAATAAGGCCAAACTTTAGAACAATGTAGTTTTCCTAAAAATCATACAAGTTTTGAATAAAATTTTGCTCTGTGAGATAAGAAATCCAAGAGCCTGAGACTGGAAGTATTTTATTTACATAAAAATCACATAATGTGGAGTGTTGATTAATATGTCAAGATAGATGACCACTGGCTGGATTTTCCTTTCTTCTGGGTAGGCCATAGGATTAACCTGAAAAAAAAGGAAGACTGAAAAAAGAAAAACATATTTTGAACAGATTTTTAAATTTGCAGTAACTTTTCATGTCAGGGGAGTTTTTATTCAATAAAATTAATTTGATATACCAAATTTTCTGTGTTACTTCATCAAAATAAATATAACATTACAGTTATTTTTATCCTTAATATAGTCTTTCTGTAAACTATCTAAAATTCTGGAAGTCATAACCTTTATATCAGCAGTTCTCAAAAACAGATTCCCCTTGGGAGCCTCAGAAAATCCCAGGGCTGAAAAATTGTGTTGCCTATCAAATGCACACACATACATACACAGATATACAAACATGTACACCTGTGTATATATGTATACACATACAGGCGCTGAAGTTTTCTTAGCAGAAGGAAACTAAAACAACATGGACTGGAAAACATAATAAACTTTCATTATCAGCAGAAAATAGACAAAAACATTGTTTGAAAATTCCAGGTTTTATTATTATTATGTTTTAAGGAATCCCAATTTCAGAGATTTAATTAATTACACAAATAAACCAAATCACCAAATAGCTACCACAGGAATTCTCCTGTCGTGGGATGTCCTGGAAACATATTCCAGTCCAGTCAAGAAATGTGAGGTGCACATTAAAAAAAAAAAATGAAAAGGTTGCACTCCATTCACTTGAAAATTGAGAGCAAGAAATAGTTTCCTTTCCAGTTTGCTCACTATTATTGCATGAAGAAGGATGTTGTCTACAGTCAAAGGTAGAAAAAAAAACCCAAGACCTTGACAACTATTGCTCATGAACAGAATAAAGTTAAACCTAAGCAGGCACAGTCATTACTCACAGAACACGGTCTTGGCTGCTTTCAGGAAAGGAATAGCTTAATCTCCCAAGAAATTATAAAAAGCCCACAGATCTTTCCAGAAGAGACAGAAATTCAGGGAAGTTTTTAAGAACTTTTTAAGATTTCCAAGCCTAACTGAGGATCCTTGAGGGAAGGAGAGCAAAATTAATATTAATTGACAAAGGATTTAAATTATTATTTTTTAATCTTGCTCTAGAAGGGAAAAGAAAGAAACTCCTGAAACTTGAAGGATTCTTTCCAGCACGATGCACGATTGAAGTGGGCTGTTAAATAGAGTGAAATACTGGTCCATTAGGCTTTAGAGAAAATCAAGAGAAGAATCATCATGCTTTCTGTGATATTTTGTTTGCTGCTTGTTTGGAAAATATTCTTCATGCTTCCTCGGCTTTGATACAATAGTATTTCAGGTATTTCAGGACCTGTTTTTCCTCCTTTCTGCATTCTGTGTACCTGTAGAAGCTAGCAGGACCCTTGCCCTTCATGATTGAAATATTGCTGATATTTAAGCTAACACTTGGCTCATCTGCAAGCTGGTGTAAAAAAACCATAATTCAATGAAATCGGATAATACGGTATTTATTAATGTATTATTAACGGGCAGATGGATGGCTTCAATAATAATTCTTAGTATTTATCATCCCCAACAAGGGTAAAATAGACAGGTACCCATTAATCTGGGTTATTTTAAATGAGCTACACAAAAGAACTAAGTGGGCTTCTTATTTTTTTCATATCATCCCATGGCAAAAAAATATGACAGGGTTTTGCCTTGACTTCCATGAAGAACAGGCCAGAAGTAGACATAAACCTGCCTTTCTTTAATGCATTCTGATTGTCTTACTGAATTTATATTAGTTTGGTTCATTAATAACCAGTCTTTGAGAATTCCTTGATTTATCAGCTGGTTGTCTCCAAGGGACTTCTGTATATCAGAAAGATGCAAGTATGTTTGCCTATAGTAAATTCTGCTTGCTTGTTTTGGAAAAATAGTCTTATTTTTGGATGTGTTTACCAACTAGCCAGAAGACAGGGAGGAAGAGTAGAACAAAACTACCTTAATCCAAGTGGGAATGGTTAGAGACCTGCTAGGCAAATCAGATATCCATAAGTCTATGGGGGTGGATGGAATTCACCTAAGGGTATTAAGGAAGCTGGTGGAGGCGCTTGCCAAACCTTTGCCATCATCTCCTAGTAGGCTGGGCTGACTGAGGAAGTTCTGTTGGATTGGAGGCTGGCTGATATTATAACAATTTACGAGAAGGGCAGAAGAGAAGAACCAGGAAACTACAGACCTGTCAGTCTGACCTCAGTGCCAGGGAAGGTCACCAAGCGGGTCATCTTGGGTACCATCTGACAGCACATACAGGACAACTGGGTGATCAGGCCCACTCAGCATGGTTTTATGAAGGGCAGGTTCTGCGAAACAAACCTGATTGCCTTCTATGACAAGGAGACCTAATCAGTTGATGAGGGGAAGGCTGTGAATGTAGTGTACCTGGATTTTAGTAAAGCCTTTGACACAGTACCTCACAGTATCCTACTTGAGAAACTGGCTACCACTGGTCTGGACACTCTTTCACCCTCTGCTGGGTGAAAAACTGTCTCAATGGCCAGACCCAAAGAGTGGTGGTGAATGGAGTTAAGTCCAGCTGGAGCTGTGCAATAATCCATCCACTGCAGTGCTTCAAAGATCCTGATTGTTCTCCAAAGTGTGTGCTGGGAGGGGAAGGAAGTGGCAGCAAGAAGAGGATGTTGGAGATGGAATGGTAATTTTTGAAAATAAATGTTTGCAAAACATCGAACTTAGTTTAAGCTTTTCTAACAACTACACTAAAAAATGTATCGATCAGCTTCGAACTTATCATTTAAGAGGAAGAAAGATCAAAAAAGGCAAAACTACAGTATGCTATTGGAGATATTGAGACTAACACTAATATCGCAGTATCATGGGAAGTCAGAATGTTGAGGGAAAATCACTCAGATGAGACTGGTGAGTGGATCATACCTCATACAAGACACCCCAGAAAAATCTACAAACTAAAAAAAAAAGACTTGAGAATAAGCAGATCCCTAGAGTTTCTGATAACCTACCAGAATTTCATTGATCTGATAGCAGCTATAGAACTGAAATGAGGTAATAATTTCTCAGCTATCCAGTAACCAACTTGAAGATTTTTTCTTCTAACTTTTTAGAAAATTTCTGTTGGTTTAGATCAATCCTTCAAGGCTTTTCTATTTTAATAAATTAGTTGATTGACCCAAAAACAATCTGGAGAAGAACATCCAGATTGAAACATTGTCTTCTGCATCACAGAACCCTCAAAAATCCAGACTGAGACATTGTTTTTGATGTCATAGAAACATAACGTTAAATATTTTAGTTTCTCAAGCATATAGTTCAGTGGTGTTCAAATGACATGATCAAATGACGTGATAGGTTATAAAGACCAAAGAGGAAATAGTAAGATTCAAGATTTTCTTTAGTTTGGAACAGTTTCTCCCTGGTGTAAATGAGACCACTGTGTAGTTACAGCTCTATTACCAGGGCTGCTGACTCAGATTTTATAATGCTATTCTAACATAAAGACTATTTTAACAGTTTACGACTGCTACTAATAGCTACTTACTTCATAATATTCCTGAACTGGGTTCTTCTTTCCTGCAAAGCATAATGAGTTGAAATTGGTTGTCTCTTTGGATCACTAATAATTTGTTCTTGATCATTAAAAAAACAGTAAAAACTTACAGGTTTTTTTGAGAAGTACTGGTTCTGCTATCTGCCTGTTTTCTTTGAATAATAATCACAGCATATTAGATTTCCTCATTTTTCTTTCTGTATTACCTCTGAAAAAATGGTTATCATACACTCCTAAGTGTACTCATCTAGGTGTGAAGGATGTACTCAAGATTATTCATAAGGGAAAAATACACATAAAAAAAAGTTTCATATTTCTTGCAGACATTAGAAAATGACCCGAGATACAAGCATGATGCCACTGATGTCCAGTCTTGCTACTTAGCATAGTAAAACTAGAAGCTCCAGACCCATGGCTCTCTGGTAAAATAGTAATGGAAAAAAAAGTAGTGGTCATAATACCAAGTAAAATATAAAATTATTTTGTAAAATTAAATGACTGCTTGTAAAATTAAATGTCACAATACTGGAAACCAACGGGTGATAACAGCCTTTGCCATCTGTGATAGATAGTATGATTGTTTAATGGATTTGTTTACAGTTTATTGTGGCTTTCTGCACTTCACTGCCAACTGTATTCTGGCCCAGTTACACCCTCTTGGGTTAATTGCTCATTCCCTGACAACAACACGGTCTGCTCCACTTTGGAGAAGTATCTGTGAGGACAGGCAGAGAGGGATTAACATGGAAATCAGAGACACTTCAAGACTAGAAATAGAAAAGTAGTTGGAAGAATAATGGAAGTATTATCTCTAGAGCCGTCCTCAGGTGTGATGGAAAGAACGAGACTTTCTTGGGAGGTCTACCAAACCTTTCTGCAGGGCACAGGCTGAAGCTTAATACAGGCAACAATGGAATACTTCTTGACTGAAAAATGCCCGGAGAACAGGAATGCCTCTGCACGAGAATCTAACTGTGGTTAGGAAAGAAAGATATGGTTTAACTTCTTATTTATTTATTCATTTATTTGTTTAAATTAGAATGTCACGTCTTGTTGCTTACATATGTATATTTTCATTAAATTTTGATATGCTTCAATTAATAATAAAACTTAATTTTAGAGACTGTCAGAGAGAGTATGCCAGAATACTGCAGATAAAGGTTGAGGGGATTGTACCTCATACCTGTTACAGTCCAGTGACACACTACACCGTTAAACAAGTCTGATGAAGAAACTATCTTCTTTTGTGTGCTTACTTTGAAGTCTACAAATTTTTTTTTTTATGAATAGGAAACATCGGACTTTTATACCAAGCATTATTGTCCTTAACTTTTTGGCATGTGAAGATCTATTTTTATCTATGCCTTTTACCAGAGGAATCTGACGTTAGAGGAAATCTATTAGAGAATAGAAAAATTTTCATATTTATGCAGCACATAGGCAGGACTTCTATCTGCTCTAATAAAAACTGTGCCACATCTACATCTTTCAGAAAATCACTGCCCTTTTGCAAAGCTGCCTTCAGCAGCACTTCTCCTCTGTGCAAAGTTATTTCTTAGCACTGCCTGTGACAAAGCAATGCTGGATGTACATGGATCCATTTATCCTGCTCCAGATAATGTTGCATAATCTTCACACACAGGCACAGTGGCTTTGCTATCAGAGTCCAGCAGTTTTCAAATGAGAATTATTCAGACTGGCAGGGAAATTACAGAGGCAAGCATGCAGGTACCTGCATTGCACAGCTCATTGAAAGGGTCATGCACACCAGTGGGAAGATCACACGGAGCCTGGATGTAGACATCTAAAAGGACTTAGTTGTAAAAAGATGCCCTTTGTGGGACATAAACAGACAGATTCAGCAAGAGGAGCTATGATTTGCATTTTATAGATATGTTTGCACATGTATCGCATAATGAAGAAAACCCTCTATAATCTTCTGAGTGCCTAAGCTTGTATTTCCATTAAGTCAAAACCTTTCAGAAGTAGGTGTTCTGTGTACAACAGAATAAGCACTGTGAAGGCAGCAGCAATAAGCAAAACTCAGCTGACATTATCTGAATAAGTATTTTCTGCCTTTCATTTTATTTGTGTGCTATGAAATTATGCAGTACAAATTCTTCCCTCGACCACCACTATACTGGTAAAAGCCTTCCATTTTTCATATGTTCCAACTTTTTCCTCTAAAATTGTTAGACTGGTGTTTGTAGAAGAGTGGTGACAGCGACGTTGTTTTCTTTAATATTATAATTTTTCAATTACTGAATTTCAGTTAAAACAAATGATTGCTTGAAATTGAATTTGGGCCATTATTATAGCCTAAAATTTAGGATTTCAAGATGTGCACAGAAATAGTGTTTCTAAAAGCTTTGAGAAAGCTACTTACTACTAACCAATTTTGACTAAATGACATTTAATAGCCAATAATAATCCTTAGTTTACTTAGTTCTCAGTGAATTATATTCATCTTTCACATATTCTTAGTGAAGTCATTATATTAAGAGAAATCTGAACTGTCATACTCTAAACTAACTTCTTCCTTGGTAAGTCAAAAGTATTGCCAGCATGTTGGAGGGTAAAAGCCAGTGCCTCCAGCTTGTGTCAAGATTGGACACATGATTTATAGTCACCCAGAAATTTAGGAATTTGAGTGCTACTTGCTTGTTACCATCCAGAGAGATCTTTACAGTCTTGAGAGATGGCCTGTGCGAACCTCACGAAGTTCAACAAAGCCAAGTGCAAGGTCCCGTGCCTTGTTTGGGGCAATCCCAAGTGCAAATAAAGGCTCAACGTGAGAAGCTCAACATGACCTGGCATTGTGCACTTGCAGCTCAGAAAGCCAACCGAGCCCTGGGCTGCATCAAAAGAAGTGTGATCAGTAGGTCCAGGGTGATGATTCTCCCGCTCTATTCCACCCCCGTGAGACCTCACCTGAAGCACCGCATTAAATTATGGAGTTCTTAGCACAGGAAGGATAAAGACTAAATTCCCATTGATGGAAAGTCACCAGGTGCTTGGAATTTTATCTCAGTACAGAAGTCAGTCTTTTTGTTTTACTGAAGCCAAGCAGGTTCCACGCATCACCTCTGATTTAGAGTGTGGTGTCAAGGTTTCAAAGAGAGCTTGACTTCACATCCCAGTTCTCTCTGGCTGAAATAAATTCAATCACCCTGCCTTGTAGAACAGCACCAAACAGGTTGGTTTGATTTGTGAAAGGTAGCTTGTATGTATTTCCTTTCAGCCTTCAGGGCCTAGTTTGAATTTTCACTCCAGTAGTTCAGGGTCATTTTCTGAACCATCAAGTATTTCTTGAGCCCATGCTCCACATACCGTAGTCCTTGTTGTCTGACTTTTCTGTCAGTCTCCAAAGTTTCCTTTCATTTCAACAGTTTGTCTTTTTGATTCTCTAATCTTCCTCACCAGGCACACAAGTATTTCTCCAGCCCTAAGTATGGGACCTAGCAGTTCATTTAGAGAAATTATTCTACTCCAGATCTTGGAAGGAAAAGAAATATCTCCCTATTATTTCAGCTACTCTGTTCTCCTAAGATGCTTTCTTGTGAAAGAGAGGCATTTATTCTTATGACTTTGAAGACTAACTTGTCCCTGAGGAACAATACCAGCCATGCTGTCTGATTGCTGACTCTGTGTACTCTGAAATACTAAGTGTGCTCATAAAAATGAGCTTCAATTCAAAGCTGTTTGCATGCAGCTACATGTCTGAGAGTTGCCACACTGCTCAACAGATACAACTCGTGTCAACTCAATATGTGTAACTCATTGTTACATAATCCTGGAGAATTCCTAGCTCTTCCCTAGTGAAAACAGCACGGCTGTCTGATTCAAGTTCAGATTGCAGAAGGGTTGTCAATACATTTGGTATGTCCAAACTGGGACTTTCTCTCTAACTTCTTGAAACTTTTACCTGTATTTTCATATAAAATATAGTGAAAGATTATATTCCAGAAGCTTAAACAATATTATATTTGGTCTCCAGGAGGGCTTACTAGGTTTTTATTTATGATAACCTCTTCTTATCTTAGGGATATATGTCATTCCACGCCTTTTCACATCATCTGGAATCATTAGACTATCTTTTGAAACTTGCAGGAGTTCAAATTTCATCAACATTTACATGTTCTGGCCTTCATGTACTATCATTATATTTTCTCATAAAGTTCTGTTGAGTTCTTAACTTTAAAAAGAGATACAAATTTTACCTTTTCAACAGATGAAACATAGCATCATTTATTGCCATTAAAAAAGGGAGTCAAACTCTCTTCTGCCTTTCTTTTACCCAGTTGCAATGGAGATTGAATATGTTATGATTTTTAAAACAGTTTTTTCTTGCTCTCCTCAGGAAGTTAAGTACTTTATTTCCTTTTCTCCTGACAGCATGATTGATCATTTTTGTTTTTTTCCCTGGGCCATTAATAATGCAATTATGAAATATGCTACTACAGAGGAATGTGGGAAATGATAAATATAAGAGTAACATTCACTTGAAAAACTTACAGACTTTACCCTAGGCTATTCAATGTACATCAGTTTTGTTGTGAGTGGAAGCACAGAAAGCACATTTGGTGCATAACATACCATCTTTTTCCTTCCTAATTTGCTCTACGGATCTGGTGTTGACAGAAAGAAAGTATGTAGCCTTTGTAGAGTTTGCAGTCTTTGATGCCACTGAATCTGTCTGCCTGTTTTTTTCCATCTTTTTTCTTCTAGTGTTTGTATTAGAACCAATGAGAGTTTTAAATACCTTTGCCTGGCCAATTTTTATTAGATTTATTAGACAACATTTGCATCTGGAATGGAAATCTAAAGCAATTTTGTACAGCCAAGATATTGAGCTTTCAAAACCAAGATTTACAAAGGCACAGTAAAGAAGTAATGTGGTAATATACTTCACAAAGTAATATTCTAAACAGAAGCTAGAACACATGATCAAAACCAATTTTTCAAATCCTAAACACCATATTGCAGCCATTTCTAAACTGAAACATCCCAAAGCAACATTTCATGTTACAATATGACAGTCTTCCCTCCTTTCTGACCATGAAGAGGTTTACTTCAAATAATAAAAAAATGTAGAACAATATAAGGAGAGAGACATGCCACAAAGAAAAAAAAAGTTGATATTTTCTAGCTGTTCAGTAACAACCTATTAATCTTATTTTATCTGCCAGAAACTGGGTTTACATATCAGCTGAATGCTTCTTTTATGAGTAGGGGAAGGCAATATATTTTAAAAGAATATCAAGCTACATTATCCACTTTTGAAAACATAGATTCACTAGAAATGCCGACAAACATTTTCCCTCAGGACAGCTGAGTATTGCTGTACACCTCTATAGCATCATTAAAACTATCATTTAAAGCACATCAAGAAAGGGAATCAAGAAAATCACAATACTGCTAAATGGTGTTGTATGTTGAGCAAATCACCATTCTAATCACGTTAGCTATTAAAATGGTCAGCTTTAATTCAAGTTCAAACCGGTTACTCTAAAAGTTACAGTCTAATCATGCTTGGCTATTCATAGGATGGAAAACACCATTCATCCATACAAAGACTAAATGTGTCCTGTCTATGAGCCCCATACAAACTGTTCAAGTCAACTATATTTGCCTTCATCTAGGTTTTATTCCATTGTTCAGAGAGAAAAAAATGGATTATGATTTGTGCTTGAGATCTTGTGAAGGCCATAACAGCAGAAAAATGCTCCAAGACCATTTGTTCTTAGTGAAAGCAATTTATTAGTAGCTGAAGTAAAGTGTCCTTTGTCCTTTTGCCAAAAATGCCTTGTCTATCATCTGTTTGCTGCGCTCACACACAATAATGGGAGCACTATAAGGCATGCTAAAAACAACAGTATTGCAAACGGAACACATTTCATTGTTCTAAAACAGTGGGCATGAATATGTTCTTCTTCATCACACTTTTATCTACGACAGAAACTCATTGACACGGTGGAGGTTTGGCGTTTCATAATTGCCTTTTTAATTTAGTCCACTTTTTCCCCAGGGCTGATACACTGATTCCTCTCCCTCCTCCCTCCGCTTCTCACTAGAGCTGTGTTTATGAGATACATTTTGAAACAGCTGCTTCTTTTATTATGTTTGCATATTCTTATTCTTTCCTTTATGTGTTTAATAAGTACTTTGAGGCAAGTATTAGGAATACTTAAGGGAAGGACAGATATCCTCAGAGTAGATAGAGAATGGATAAAAAAAATAAAGAAAAAAGTAATAGATAACCTAGGAAAGGAAAAGATAGGTGGGTCATGAAATATACAGGTAGCAGAATGGTACTAATGCTGTTACCATAGACAGCTTTAGGAGAGCAAATTGCTTAATTTTATATTAAATGGCCATTGTCTGTGGAGAGACAGCACTTCACAACCACAGCCCAGAAAAGAACAGAATTCATGGACATGTGGACATAAGAATATTTAGAGCGCAAATGAGCTGCTTAATGTAGCCTCATTTCCTTTACAGTGTAGATTTTTTTGGTGCTCTAACAGATTTCCTTAAAAATAATAGGAGATCTCTTCAGAAATCACTTAAGTACCTGTAGGATACATGAAACGCTGTATAAGGTTGTTCCACCTGGTAGAAATAAGAGTATACTTTACACAGCTGTCATTACTAAGAAAAAAAAGAGGAAAAAAAGGAGGAAAAAAAAAATAAGATAACATAGTCATCCTATATTGTGGAAAAGGAACTGCAGAGGAATATTAAATATTAATGACTCTCTTCCTTTGATCAAGTGAAGTTAAACAGTGAGCTAATGTACACAGATAAGCCAAATAAAATGTATGCTACTGAAGAATTAAAGCATAAACAGGGGTACTAAATATGGTGCAGTTTGTATCAGTTTTAGCTTGTATCACAATAGAGCATTGCTTTTCTCTGCCTAAAATATACTTGAGTCATTTTTACTAGGAACTGAAGGTTTTTTTCTAGATACTGCTAAAGCAGCAAGACTCATAACACAGACCAATTGACCATTGCTGTATGCCATGTATGGTATTAACAATGACACAGTACATATAAAGATTCATTTTTTAAATTAATTAAAAAATGGTAAAGTGCTTGAAAAATGTGAATATAGTTGTGCATAATTATGCATTTTGCCTTTCAGGAGTATGAGAAAAAATTGTCACCAATAGTGTGAGACCTCCTCTGCCTCAATAAAATTGAATCCTGTTTAAAATACAGATTTGAGACTAGTTAAATATTTAGCGTATTTTTAGAATGTTATTTAGTACTTACCAAAGATGCTGACTAACCTAGAGTCACCATGCTGTGGGAGATGTAAATCTAGTTTTCCCAAAGCCCCTGCTATCTGCCTTGCTTTTTCTCTGACAATACTGAAGACCAGGTCAACTCAAATCCTTTCTGTACCATGGCTGCAAAAATTAAATACCACCCATGCATGTCTGCGAGTTTACTCCCTGGTAACAGAAACCATTATCCCATCACATGTGAGCTACCAACTGTACTACATATAACAAAGAAATGTTAGGTTCAGGCACCTGTCAATTAGGAATGAGAGACTCTCTCAATTTATTTCACATGGGCTACAAAATGGCTACAGTTATAAGCTCATCACTGAGTTATTGTCATGCTGAGCTGGATTTGAGTCTGTGGCTTATATACCTATGTGTAAGTGTCCTTACAGGTAAGTGACAATTTATTTTCTTACTGCTGGTAAGAATAAAAATTAGTTTTCAAATTGTATTAAATAAAATTATACAAAGTTGGGTTTTTTTTTCTGATCTGAAGTGTCTTAACTGTATCACTGTTCTTGTTTCCTTCCATACAAGCACTCTTGTAATCCTCCAGGCATCTTTCAAGTTACCTTGAGAAATAAACATCTAGCCTAGTAATAACTTTTAAATATCTGTACAATATGGAGTAAAAAGTATAAAATGATTTGTTAAATTACATTTTTGGGTATGCTGAAATGCTTTACATGTTCATAACTGAACACAGAGAAGGATCTCTGATTTTCCTTGTTATTATATATCATGTGCCATATCTGGTTAGCTCATTCCTCCTTCTTCAGCTATCGTTTCCTCAAATATCTACATGCTTATCTTACATCTCCCTGACCCTAGCTGGCAACCTGTTTAGAAGAAAGTAGAAATTGCCAAAGTGCTGCTGTACTGCAGGGTAGGCACCTTTTGAATGACGCAGCTCTGGTCCTTAAAACTGTAGATGAGTATGGCAGAAATGAGGAAGGAACAGAGAAGTGAGAGTGAGGTACAAACATCTCCCACAAAAGAAGAGGTTCAGCAGGTGATACCACTTCAGCTCAGGAAAGAGGCAATTGAGGAAGAATATGATGGAAATTAATGAAATCCTTTGCAGCAGGGAGAAGGAGATAATAAATACATTGTGAAACGTACTGCTCTGGGATGTTGTGAGGGCCAAAAGGATAATTAGTTTTGGAAATGGATTTCAGAGCTACATGGAAGATACATATGTAATTTATAACATTATATATACTGGTGGCTATTAAACATCATGACAAAGATATTTTGGTCATAAAATGTTGATTGCTGGAAACTGGCAAGGTGTGCCAGCAGCAAGACTGTTCTTTTCCTGCCTTCATTATTATATTATTTTCTTAGAGACAATATTAGCCACTGTCAAGCCAGAAGGTTAAGTGGATCTTTGGCCTGACCCAGTTTTGTCAGTCTTGTACTGCTGCAAATCACATACCTCTTCCTCCCCACAGAACCCCCATTTCTGAATTAACCTCTGTGCCAGGTTATGCCCTCTCCTTTTTAGACTGTCTTGGTCAGTCATTAGCTGATCCCAGTAACCTTTCCCACTGGACCCTTTAGGAACCCTGCTTCTGCTAGGTTTTTTTTGGGTTTTTGGGGGGTTTTTTTGTTTTTTTTTTTTTTTTCCTTTTTCCTACTCCCACTCATCCATGCTAAAGTTAATTTAGGCTTGCTAATACAATTCCAGCATTTTAAAAACATGTGAACTGTATTTTGTAAACATGTGAATATGGTCCCCTTTGCGTTCTCTGAGGTCTGGCCTGCTTGTAACAGAAAGTAAATATTGCATTCTTTTTCCTTTTTTTTTTTGATGGTTGCTGTTGTTCACTTTAGTCCTTTGTAAGAAGAACTGTATTTTTTGACCCTTTTGAAAAAAAAGCATTATTTTTAAATGTGGGAGGTTGGATGTTTACAAGAGAATAATGATTTTGCTAAAGGTTTATATTAATCCTAGCTAGGCTTCCAAAGAAAAATCATTGTTTTGACTGTGTGATACTATCTGTAAGGTATTACAGAATAAACAGAGACGGGAAAGACTATTGGTTTTCAGATTTTCCTATTTTATTTGTAGTACTCTATTTGCTTAGTCCAGGCAGAAATGCAAGTACTTATGCAAAGATTTCCTGTGGTTTTGAAAGTGGAATCCAATATACTCTAATGCACATCTCTATTGGAGCTTCTGTTATAATAAGGTTGATTCACTTATTCAAACCACCCTTATTCCCAACTGTACCTTCACTAGAAATAGATCCTAATCTCTATCAGTTCTCTTGGGATCTAAAAAGCTGAAGCAATACAAAAGTGTGTATAAGTTTTAGATAATGTAGTCACATTTTTCTAATCATATTTCTAATTTCACTAGCTTGTTATACAAAAGTGCTGATTGGGGAACAAGATCATAAAAGCCTAAGAGATAATACTGAGTCACTTGCACACCAGAATGTAATAATTGTAGAGTTACTTAAAAAGCTTGCATAAAAGTACAATGAATCCCTAAAGCTGCATTTGCATGGTACTTTTAAAGAGGAACAAATAATGCCCAAGGGTGGGACTTGGGGAAGTTTGCACAAAAACAATGATTTCTACAATAACTAAAATTTTAATCAAACCATTGATTCCCTTCCTCACTCTCCACTACACACAATATTTCAGTGTGAACATGGAATGGGCCATTTTTTCAGGAAGTATTGTGCAAATGCGTTGTCACACGTTTGAGGAAAATCAAACACAAGTGTACTGTAGCTGGAAAACGGGAGCCTTTTAATGAAGGCAATACCTTTATAGTTCTTGTTTTCAAATGTGTCTTAAAAGAATTGGAGTCACTTTGAAGTTTAAAAAAAAATCAATGCATTCTGATTTCTGAAAGCTGCCTGAGAAGATAGAATAAAATGCCATCTTTGATAGTTCTCAATGTATTTTTTTCACAGCAGTGCTGAATGGATCTCTTGCATATTGAGTAGGGGGTCAGAGATAGTCTATCTTTGTCTCAGTTTTCAGCAGGAGACTGTGAAATGCCTACCAGCTCTCAATTTGCCTCATTTTCCATGTGCGACAAGGCATGTGTGAAAAGACATGATGGATCTGGCACGTGAAGTTATACAACGGTGAGGATGCACGGTAGCATGTGGCATCTGGAGGATGTCCCTTGGGGCTCTTCTACTGTGAAAATGTCAAAGAAGTTACAGGGCTCAAGAGAAATAGAGAACAGCGAACTCTGTCCTTCACCACCAGTATCCCATTCCAGGCTTAGCCAAAAATCAGTTTAGTAGATTTCATGGCATATGCGTGTGCTATAGGGGTCACAGAGCTTCAAAGGTACTGCAGCACTGTACTGAAAGCATGCAAGCAAGACCCCAAGTGTGGGAGACTCTGAGGCAGACCGTGATGTACACGAGGGCATGAGGCTTGTGTTGATTGCATAGGCTTGGGGAGGTTCATCCTCAGATCATCCTTAGTTCCCAAGCAGGAGTTCTTGCAGCAGAGGGATAGGGTCAGAGTGTCAGTAGTCTTATCACAAAAAGGAAAAATCCCTCTGCCTTCCCACGTAGCAAAGCAAAGCTAAGCCTGAAAATGCAGCCTGAGCATGTCTGTCTGGAGCTGCTGATACCAGTAGTGTAATTATTAAAAGATTTGGAGCCTGGTCAGATTACTGAGAGTCGCTGAAGTTATCACTTAGGACAGAGTTGTAGCAGTTCAGTGTAATAGACACAGGTGAGAACTAGAAGGTAAAAGCAGAAACTCCGGTAATGCTTTTTTTTTATGGGGCCAGTACACTTATAACAACAGAAAAGACTGGACTCTGGGGACAACTGTAAGTTCTGGGACTTCTCTGCCAATACCCTAAACTGACTTAGAAACTTTATGATTGAAAGGTGCAGCTACCTCAGAAGAGAAACTGTGATTGGATTAAGTACCTCTTAAAAACTGGTGGTGTAAAGGCTGTTGTAGGAGATAGATTGAACCAAGCTGTTAGACAGTACCTGAGGAGGTCTTCCACTTGAAGTCTCCTTCCTTTGATGTGGGGCAATATTCCTTAAAGGAAATATTCCTTTTCACCTTTCATTCCTTAAAGGTGAAATCAAATTACTGGAGACAGCAACATAAAATGCTGCATCCATTTCTTTATATAACGTCTGTCTACAAATTAAATATCGATTTCTGAAAATTCAGACCAGTGCTTGTATGTCCAGTGAATAAAGGAATTATTTATTATCATCTTTTTTATATAAAGATAGTTGTCATGCATTTGGTTTTATGTGGAGGAATGAGTGTTTTTTAACCATCTCTAAACTGCTTGCCCAGGCTCTATAGTTAGCTGTCATTTTATGAATTACAAGAGCTTCAAAAAAGAAAATAATAGAGTCATGAGATGTACATGTTAGGATCTACCACATTGTACTACAGTCATAACACTACTGCATTACCGAACATTTACCTATGCAAGAATTCCATGGGCTCCTCAGTATATGCAAAACTCACTGTTGTGAACCAAATAATAATGCTGTATTTTTTTCAAATAAGAAGACTTTGTCCCCGAAACAATAATGCGTAAAGACCTATTGGTTAGGTTTGGAGTTTTTTCCTGGAATGAGTATTTGCTGTTCCGAAATGAGATTGACTGCTCAGACTTTTTGCTGCAGTCTGGTAAGTTAAAAGCCATATGTTTCAAAATGAAAACATAGATTCTCATGCAATTATTAGACCCTAGGAGTTAGGTTTAAAAAATAGATGACAAATACCCCAACACTTCTAATAGAATTGCAAGAGGTGACCAACCTTGAAACTCAATTCATGGTGTGTAATTGCCTTGGCAAGGCATAAAGTAGTAAAAATGTACATTTCCTTGTACCATATGGGAGTGTCTTGAATTCTTGATTTTCCTACGTCTACACAAACAGCACAGTGCATAGAATTGTAAGGTGAAGCTCATTTGAAAAACGAAGAAGAAACCCCTTTCAATGCGCTTTTGTCTCTACATATAGCCTCTATATCCTGCTTGCACATCACAAATGTAAAAACATCAAAATCTTCACAGATAAAGTAGCGGCCTGTCTCTTTCATAGTGCAACAAAAGAAATAATCTGTGACTTTACTTTCAGCCTTTATTATACCATTTGTATGGATCTCTCCTAGGTAGCAATTCAGCTAATTGCCATAAATTTTTCAGACAACCGGTTTGCATTATCTTCTGTATATAATGTTGAGAACAAACATTGCATCTATACGGATGGGAAAAAGGCTGTTATTTCTATAACTTCAACAAGATTTGAAAAACATACAGTGCCTCTCACAGCATTTGGTGCTTTGTAAATAAACTGCTTAAACTTTTCAGGAATAAGTGTTGCTATAAAAAATCATATCTGTTTAAAGGTATAATAAATTACAATTATTAAGTTTTGAGAAATCTAGAGGCTAGTGCACATGGTTCCTTGATGCTATTAAATCATAGAGGACCTATGAGAAAGAATAGCTTATGTTTGTATTGTTTTGCGTGGCAGGAAGCAGTTCTCCAAGATGCGCAGAGATCAGTGACACTGATGCATAATAAACAAGAAAAATGAAGAAAAATCCTATTAGCCTCAATATGTGTTAACAGTTACAGTACGATTCGTAACATATTCCACTTTTCAATGCAAAGTTGCTGCAAGGACAATGAGAGCAGTACAAAAGTAAAGAGAAAATTAAGCTACTTGTGAATTGGTCTTCTTGCCATATTCAAGACAATACTTATTTGAACTTATTGGAAGTGAAGTGATGAAAAAATTTAAAAATGAGAGTGCTGCTGTCATCTGTATCAAAATATGCATTGAAAATTGATACTATGAGTGCCATGAAAACCTAAGTGATCCAAAAAGTCTCAGATGTTAGGTAAGGAATGATTATCATAGCACTGTCTGAGCTGATACTAGTCAGTTCCCAAAGAAGACTGTTATTTGGCATCGACTATCACATCTTCACAACAAATCTTGGTAATTCTGCCCTTTTTCTGCTGAGGTGTACACTGTGCATAGGGGAGTGCAGTGGTGTATGTTGTACTGTTTGGGGTACTCAAACTTTACTTTTATCATGGAGAAATAGGTTGTCACAGACTCTACCAGGCAATCGAAGATATGTTTCGCTACGCCAGGCCATGTTTATGCAACTGTCGCCTGCTTTCATGATTGTAGGAAAATAATTTAATGTTTTCTGATATTCCATTGGAGTAGCCCTGTTTATATGATTTCTCTCTTAGACCTTGCCTGAAGAAAGACAAAATGACTGAGAATTCCCTAATGATCTGTACTTTCTTCACGCTCTTTCCAAGGTAGCCAGCTGTTTCAAAGGCTAAAGAAGAACCGGCACACAGACTGGCTCTAATGTCAAGTTCCAGTTGCTTTAGATTTCCTAGATGAACTATCCCAATGGCTGTGTCACTGAAGTTCCTAGATCAGTAAGCACATAAAAGATTTGAATACCATGAAGTAAAGCGTTTTGCTGCATTTCTTTCTGAGCAGAGCTAACAGAAATGGATGTTCAAGCAATGTATGTACAACAGAATTTTCATGGAATTTTCACTTTTAAAAATTTTTTGGGGTTTTGTGTTTTTTAAGTTTTGACTAGTTGTTGTGTGAATTCACTACAAATTGGAAATCTACAGTCATGTAAGAATGTCTCCCTATTACAGAACAATTCCTTTCTTTCCCAAACAGCATAAAGATTTGGAATAATCTACTGGAGAACTTAGTTCCTATCCTGTTTCTGGTAAGCAGACAGAAGTTGAACAAAGCTCCTCTTGCTAATGGAGAAAGTACTGGAAAAGAAGACATTGTATTTAGTTTTATCCCATAGCTTCTGCCTTCCCTCGACAAGGATATTGATTTTTTTTTGGAACTAGATAAAGTAAGCAGCAGAACTTCAGCTGGGTTGAAGACACACCCTGAAGGATCTCTTTGCAGACCTCTAGTCTCAGTAAGTGCAGTTAATACATGGAAACATAGAATACTTTGGGTTGGATGGGACCTTTACAGGTCATCTAGTCCAAGACCCCTGCAACAAGCAGGGGCATCTTCAACTTAATCAGGTTGCAAAGAGCCTGTCCAACCTGACCTTGAATGTTTCCAGCAATGGGGCATCTACTGCTTTTCTGGGCAACGTGTTTCTTTGTTTCACCACTCTCACTGTAAAGAAATTTCTTCCTTATGTCTAGTATAAATTCTTGAGCAATGTAAATTAGCCCGTGTTGATTTACATTCCAGCACGAGTATACACATGGAATTTAACAAACCTGATCGTTCTCTCAGGACAGAATACAAATTTAATTCATTAATAGCTTTTCACTTTATTTACAGGTTAAAATTCCACTGAGACACATCATTTCACATTTAGGAGATCCTGCTTGCATGGCTATCAATCAGTGTTAAAAATCAGTTAAGCATATAAAAGTTACTTTTCCTTTGTTTTTTTTCCAGCTTGCTGAAAATATTCAGCCACAATAAATAAATGAAACCATCCGTGTTCTTGTCTGTGTAATGTGACTTACAGTTCCCAGAGGCCTTAGAACAAGCAGAAGATCCAGTAAAAAACAAATTAGTCTTTGGTCAAATGGTAAAGAATATGTGGTACTTTGTGTCAGCTGTGTGCCCTCTGTGGAGTGCTCTACCTAAGTGAGGTTGTTGAGTACTCATCCTGATTTTGCATTTTACAACACACTTTCCCCACCACTACCCAGTAGGGGCAGACTTATTTGCTGCTGACACTCGCTTTTGGTCGGTACTCAGCTGAACAGATCTGCCCCCACCCATGTTGAACTACAGCATTAATTTTATGAGTCACAAATATAAAAGATGAATTTTGGCTTTGTCAATCTTAGCCAATCAGAGTTCAGAAAGCCATAGGACTAGAGCAGAGAAGTTGTAGCAGAAATGTAGGAGTAATGAAACCAGGACAAACGTTTTGCAGAAGAGTTTATTCGCAGATGTAGTTTAGAGCCTTTTAAAGGTAATGACTTGAAATTTAGTCCGCCTGGACCTTTGTATAACTCTTGCTGACGAGCAACAGGAGCAGTAACATATCAATGATAGAAACACTTAGGACAACACAAGTCAGGTTATGAGAAACATGAGAAGCCAGGAGAAAAGAAACTCAACTTTCTAATATTTGCATGTGTAAACTGCACTGCCACTGATCTGTTTTATTGTACAACAGCACATGTGAACACATGATACCCAAATATAGGTACGGAAAGGGGAAACACAATGTTTCTGCAATTACACAGCAGTCCACAGGAATTCCAAGACACGCAAAAGCATACTTCAAGCAGGGCTTTAAGTCAGGAAGGCATGTAGTATAGGCAGGAAATGTTCCATCAGGAACTTTTCTTCAGGAAAAGGTACAAGAATCATCAGATATGTAATGTTTTTGTAATGATGTGGAATGGGTATATGACAGAAATCAGTGAAATTATGAATGGTGTGCTAAGCACAGATGTGAAGTTTTCATTCAGTGGTATGTAATAGAAAAGTGGAAAAGAAATCAGAAGACATTATGAAATAGGAGATTTAAATAAATGAAAAGTAGTATGATTTTGCCTACATATAACTGTACTTCTGATTTCATTGCCAGGAAAAGTTGTGGAAGCTGAAAGTATAAATAGATTAAAAAAAAAAAAAAACAACTAGGCAAACTTATGGAAAATATTTACATAGGAAATACAAATAAAAGAGGTCCAGATATAGCTTCCAGTTCTTGAAAACTCTAAGCTATATCATTCTATTCATATCCTGTTTTAACTTTAAAACCCTCCTGTTAATTTCTGAGAGAGATGGTCTTTTGGTTCAACCCTTAGAATCTTTTATAATGGGACTGAAGCAAGTGGTTTGTACATGTCATACTGGATCCTGTAAGAAAATGCATTTACTGTCAGCAAGTGCACATTTAACAAGTGATCTCAGGATTCAGATGCCGTTGTTCCAAACAAGAAAGGAAGAAACCTCTTATTAAACTAGAGATCACAAGCTTTTCTTTAGCAACAGGACAGATTTTACTTTACCATGTGCAATATAGCAGGGGTAGTTATCCAATAATTTAACCACAGATTAATGGTAGTTTTGTAGTCTCGTGCTATCAGTGTGAGAATAGAGCTGTGAGGATGAAAAAATAGCCAGCTTAGTTTCAATGTCATAGGCATCTGGAAGGGGAGTTACAAGCTATACCAATGCTGAGGACTCCAAATTAGGTGTTTGAATTTGTTTCAGTTTTAATAAATCAAAGTTCTTACTAGCAGCTCTGAGACTGAATTTTAAAGTGTATTTTTCCTTTCTCAACACAGACTCCCTCCACTCTGAAATAAGAATATATAAATTACAAATGCAGGTCTTCTGGGGCAGCACTGACTCTTACACTAAGAGTACATTTTAACTACTTGTCAACAGGTTAAGACCAGCAATTTTACAGACATATCACTTCTCTTGCTATAAGGCTAGCATATTAATTTCCTTCACAGTTGGAAAAGCACTTAATATTTGTTTCCCTGAAATAAACGATACCCATTTGAAATAAAACCTTGGGTGTTCTTAGTAATACAACCCTTAAATTGCAGTTCTATTTCAGCTACACATGTAGTATGAAATAGAAGATGAATTCTACTACATAACAGGAGATGAGCAGAGAGATGCTAATTTTGAGCTTTGCTTTTTTTTTCCTAACAGTTGTATATTAAGAAATACTACCTTTCCCCCTTCTCCAGCCAAGGTTAGCACTCTTTTCAGAATCAGACCAGATCACATGCATAAACACCACATTACTCCATTACATCAAGGTGACTGAACACCAGATTATTCAATCCAGAGGAAATATTACAAGCATGTTTTATGTCTGTATAGATTTAGCTATTCTGAAAGTGGAAGAAGTGCCAGTAGATGGTGCTCAAGAACATACCGCATAAAGAGCTATGCCTTGATTGAGAACAGAGAAGGAAAGTAAGGGGTAATGCATTTCTGAGGCAGTCGTCCAACACAGTAGTAGAGGCACGTAACCTTAGCTATTCATAAAATCTAAATGGGTAGGAGTAGGGAAAATGCTGTTTGTCAGAGTAGGAAACACATGAACAGTTTTGTGTAAAATTCACCTAACCTATTTTTACTACAGTGTCTAGATCAGCTTGGTTTTCATATTCCCTCCATACACAATTGAGAAAAATAAGCAATAGTAGAAAAATCCCTATTTTTTTCTGATATAGACACTTTTGTATTTGTAGGCTTCATTGAGCTGTGCTGTACACAGAATAAATCTACATGCACAACAGTTCACACCAAATACCTGAGAAAGTCTCCACTGGCTTTCCTACCCAGAAAGGCCAAAGACACAGAACTGGATTGTCCTAACCTCATTAATTTTTGGACACTGTAACACCTCTCGTGTTTGACAGGGAGCCATAATTTCCATAATTTTGAAACCTTCACCGGAATAGAGACCTGGGAAAACATATAATGTAAAGATGCTTCAAGGTCAAAGAATCTCAAAGGACTTTCTGACCGTCTTTCTGACTCATTTATTCCAACTGTTCTTTGGACATATATAGGCTCCGATGTCCACACTCTTACGCAAAAAAAAAGTTAATGGAAACTTTAAGTATTTCTTCATGTGCACTGTTGAAGAAATAAAATGATTCTCTAAATATATGCTTGTTTCAGTTTTTTTTGAAAAAAGAAATGTAGATTCTATACACATTTATATGTGTATGCATACAAATGTATAAAACCACACAGGGGTATGTATATGTGCACATATAAAGTTGCTTTGATTTGCTGAATTATACCATTTAAAACAAATAAGAAATTATTGCCCAAATATTTCTAATAGGAAAATACGACAGAATTTTGACTTGATTATCTCTTTTACTTGGCATTGCCATGGGATATTTGACACCTAGAGCAAGATGTTGATTTAGTATTCTTCCCTACCATATTAAAGGATTGGGAGCAGGATTGTGTTCAAAGGAAAATTGTATTGGGATTCACTCATAGCTGGCCTCTTGTGGAATAGGCATTAAATTGAAATTCTGTGTCTGCCAGTATAGTTGCCTCCTTTTTCAGAATCCTTACACTTAAGCCTTTTTGCGGTCTGGTGAGATTCATGACGGAAATGTTTACGGTGGCCTATTTAAAGATTGTTTCTCTACCCCTGAATTAAATGTTACAAGGTGATTTTCCTGCTTTGCATTCACTTGAAAAAAGGTGATTTCTGCCTCAGTAATATCAAATATGTTTCATAAAGTATACTAATACTGTCAAGATTTCCTTAAGACACAGGACTGTAAAGGTTTTCCATGTTTATTGTTCTGAATCTTTATTTGGTGACCTCCATAATAAATACGAAAGCTGTATTGCAAACTTTGCAACAGCAAATGTCTCTCTTGATTTCTCCACCTTGTCAGAGTCCTCCAACTAAGTTGTACTGATGGGAATTTAAAGATAGAAATTAATTACAAGCTTGAATTGTTTCACCACAGTGTGCTGCCATGTTTGGCACATCACTTTCAGCTTCAGTGCTTGCTGTCACTTGTCTCTCAAGAAGTATTAGATTCTAGTAATTTTATTAGAATCTACTCATTTTTGTAAAAAATATATATTTCGAAATACATTTCTGGAAATTAAAATTCTGTTGACATGTCATAGCCAGGGGAGATCTGTTCAGTTTTTCAAAGCCTTGAATGAAAATCATTCCTTTGAAATGTGACACTACCATCAGTGGACAATGAGACAGAAGTAGTAAAGGAAGAGAAAAAGGTCAGCTGGCTATGTATGCTGGTAGCACCACATAATTCTTCTTTTTGAAGAATTATTTGAAGAAGAATTATTTTTGAAGAATTAATGTCCATTAATTTCTAAATACGTAGTTGTTGTAGAACTTATACGTCTGCTATAGTTGTGGAGATATGCCCGAAAATATGATTTGCTTACATTCTGCACAATTTCACATGATCTTCATCTCTGCCATTTATTTTGCCATGATTCATTTTTATCTCACTACTAGCTAATAGTTGCTTGAATTATAATCCTAATCTAAAATGTGCTTTTTAAGAAAGAGCACTGTAGGACTACAAGTTAATTTCTGACTCAGTAATGTGCAGCTTAAAACTACTCTAATCTGTGTTTCAAAGGAAGAGAAGGAAGCACTGTTCCTTTCCATTGCCCTTTGCTTATTTTTATTCCATTTTGCCTGTTTTTTATTACATAGATTCTGCAAAATCATCCTGAAAAGTTAGATTACTTTAAAACTTTTTTTTAATTTGTTTTTTTTCACATGGCAATTCTGGCATTTTGCCGGAAGCATTCTCTGGCATTTTGAATGAAGAATTTGTCCTTATTTGGACAAACTGTCAATTTTAGAGTCTGTTCATTGTGATTATTTACTGATTTTGATTGTGAGCTCCAGTGACATTGGCACTGCTCCAGAAGTCTATGTCTAACAATTTTTCATGGAGATAAGCACAGCAATAAATTATTCTATGATACATTATTATTCTTTATTTGGAATTCATGAGGCCTCATCAGGAGTGTTACGTCCAGTTCTTGCAGCACAAGGGACACAATGCAAATGAAGCAAAATATTCCTGAGATGATTAAGGGGCTGGAGCACATGGTAGTAGAGAAAAGAAGAGGAAAGTGGGTAAATGCCCTCTGCTTAGAGGGGATTTAAGAGAAAAGAAAGCCACACCCGTCTCAGAGGTCCTTCCTCCATGAAGAACAAGAAGAAATCCCCCTGGAGGAAATTCTTACTTGATAGAAGGAAAGGGTGTTTTCACAACGAATATGATTATGAACAGGCTCACACAGAGATTTAGACCTTAATTGCTGGAGATTTTAAAAAATTGACTGGACACAGCACTGAATAACCTTCTATAACTTCAAAGTTGTCCTTGTTTTCAGCAGAGATTACACCAGATATCTTCAAAATTCCTTTCCAACCTAAATTATTATGTCAATCTAATGACAAGTCTTTTCATTTTTTCCCCTCAGATTTCCCCTAGTTTGACCCCTCTTTCCTTTCCTCTGTCCTCATCTGTTTCTTTATTTTATCCCTTCCTTGGTTACTCTTTCCATTTTTCTTCTCTAGCATTTATTATGTTTCTCCTTTTCTGTTGCTCTTGTTGTCTTTCTACAACATTCCATTTACATGTAAAGCACTATAGGGGAGGCAGGAAAAAAAAGCATCCAGAGGACAAGACATGACAAAAATACAGGGAGGCTGATAGAAAAGATACTCAGGTCTCTTTCATTCCCTTCAGTAATGGTTAGGTAACATACTTTAGCCTGTGTGTCTCGCTTCTTCTCTTCTGCTTTTTCTTCTCTCCTGTACTTCACAGGTGTCCTCTTCCTACCTTTGGTACCCTGAACTTCCTGACCCAATAGTCCCAGTATCTAACTCCGGCACCCATCCTGAAATCACTGTTATACTTTATTCACTCAGCTTTTGTCTCTGTCTCCTTTCCCCTTCACTGAGGTTCGCCTTTCAGGTTCTTTTTTAAAAGGCTCTCATTTTAAGTTTTCTGACACATCAAGTCTTACCTAATTTCAGATATTTTTTTTCACTCAGCTTTGCAGTGGTCAGAATTCCCAGTCAACATTTGAAGGTTTTCAGCTGAATTCTCCATACTAGATTTCACTTACAATTCTGTGTTATAAGCTTTCTCAAAACCTTATGATAGTTCCAAATATGATTGTGTTTTCTATGGAATAAAAAACAGGATGTGACCATACCTCTTGCAGAAAAACAGCACTACAAAATTTTGATGTATAGCCTGTAAGACCAGAGCTTGAAAAAGTTAAAACCTTTCCAATGAAATAACTGTAAGAATTTGTTATCAAGAGTAAAGCAACATATTTTCTCATTTTCAGAAAGGGCTAGAATGTATTTACGGAAACCTCATGAAGTAAAGTCACCTCAAGGCAGGCAACTGGCATGGGAAATTGGAGCAAGAATAGTTAACCTTTGTGAAGTCTGTTGGATTAAACCTGAAGTTCAAGACAAGGCATTTGCCTTCCAGCATTTTTTTTGCTAGAGACTTACTAAATCCAGGCTTTCTTCTTCTTAATCTCCCCAAATATTGCCAGTATCTAACTGTTTGGTAGGCAACTAAGAGACAAAAATCACGAAAATGTGCCAAATGCAAAAACTGACCATATCAGATTAGTTAGAGTGTGGGCAAAGAAATATCTGTTATTATTGGTGTTACAGAGACTTCTTGAAATGAAATAATCACTGTAGTAAATTGGACAAATGCTGACAATAAAGCTTTCAGCTATAGAACTTGGCTATTATTTTAGTCATAATAAATGAACATTAAAAAGAAATAGACTGTAACATTTAACCAGGTATGAATGGGTAATCCTGGCTGAAAACTGAGCTTAAGTGCAGAAACATATGTAGATAAACATATATACATATATTTTTATTTATATATATATATATATATATATTTATGTATATCTTTCGAATTTATGATCATGGTAGGTTCCTTCAAAGTGAAATATTCTATTCTATATATATAGTATATATATTAATAAAAAGAATATAATTCCTATTTTGATATTGAACTGTCACTTATGAAAGTATATAAAGATCTCTCTTACAGTCATAGAACAGAAATATGAAACAAAAAGTGGCTAACTGCAATCAATTTGCCTTAGGAATGATTCAAGAAAACATTCAAAATCAGAAAATCAGAGCATTATGTAACTTCATGCTTTTTTTCAAGGCACAAGTAGTACATGGACCTTGAATGATGACTGCCGCACTATAATATACTGACTCACTCAACTGAGCAGGGATTATTACACATATTGTAGGGATTTATTTTCAATACATCACTCCACATCTACAATCTATATCATGCTGGTATTTTAAAGTCCTCGAATCCATATGAAAGAAGATTTCTGGAAAAGATAAAGGACGGAAGAGAAGTGTATGATGATAAATAATGCCTGTAATTCCAAAGATACGCAAGAAACATTTCTCAGGTTCAAAAGGGAGAGCTTATGTAAAGTTGATCAGTTAGAACATGACTAGTGAAACAATGAAACTATTCAGTTTTTAATGTTTTTGTCAAACCTTAGTAAAAACGCTCATAATAAGAGTAAAGTTAGAACAAGGTTTCACAATTTTCTATTCCTCAAAATAGCTGTTCATATAAAACAGCTCCTCAATGACAACTGGACACATTTTCACTCTAATGTTTTCCAAAAAAAGCCCTTAAAAAGTCTGACCCGTGAAGTTCAACCAGCAAAGAATTAATGTCATCCTTTGAACAAAAGAATGGAAACATAAATCCATGTAAGTACAGCTAAAATCTATTGAGAACTCAACAAGGTATGTATGTCTCTGATGAACACCCAGTCTGCTCAATATATAGGGACAGGGAAAAGCAAGCAACAAACCCAAGGCAGTTTCTGATTCCCACAGCAGTTGAGAATATTAACTTAACAATGTCTCCTGGGGTTAATTGTCTACATGATGCATCGTTTGCAGGCCAAAGAAAACATGATTATTGGAGAAAGCCCTGGAATCAGACATCAACTGCTCCATCCTGCAACACAGACCATAATATTTTTTTATATGTGTTTGTTCAAAGCTACTGTAAATTCTAATATTACTATTTTTGTATGGGGATTTTTCAAGCTCTCTAATTTCAAAATATTAGCTTTCAGTATTCTAATGAGTATGGTAAATTGCAAAGTTAAGAAAATGTACACAATATCACTTTATTTGCTTTAACTTCTGCTTCTGATTGATGCAGAAGTTAAAGCAAAGCAAAAAAAGCTACTCTCTGTCCTGAAAGAAAAACAAAACTACAAACTGTCCAAACAAAGTACCCTAATTCTGACTTAAATGATAAAAAAATTGCAACAGAAACAATTGATTTGAAAGGACAAAAGTAATTATGCACATTGGATAACATTATAGTCTGCAATACTAGTAGCTTTTTGGTGTTATTTTTTCTTTATATACTTGAAAAAATACCTAACAGATAAACCCAGGGAAATCAAGGTGTCTTTATTTAATCCCAGCTGTCAACTAAGCATCGCCCAGCTTCTCACTCACTGTGCATCCTCCAGTGGGATGAGGGTGAGAATCAGAGGTGTAAAAATGAGAGCACATGAGATAAAGACAGTTTAATAGTTAAAGGAAATGCTGTGCTCTCAAGCAAGGCAGAACCAGGAATTCTTTCACTACTTTCCACTGGCAGGCAGGTATTCAGCGATCTCCAGCAAAGCAGGGTTCCATCACATGTAACTGTTAGTTGTGAAGCGAAACACCATTACTCCAAAAGTCCCTCACCTCCTTCTTCTTTCCTCAGCTTAATATTGTTGAGCAACGTGTCATATGTCATGGAATATCCCTTTCGTCAGCTGGGGTCTGCTGTATCAGCTGTTCCCCCTCTCAACTTCTTATGTACCCCTAGCCCACTTGATGGTGTGGAAAGCACAAAAGACCTTGACTGCATGTAAGCACCGCTCAGCAATAGCAAAAACATCCCTGTGTTACCAACACCGCAGCACAAATCCAAAATGTATCCATATCACCTACTGCAAAGAAAATTAATCCTTTCCCAGCCAAAACCACCACAGAATGCTTATTGTCTTGGGTTTATTACTATTATAATATAATATAATAATAGTAATAAACCATTATATTACTATCCACACTGCCATGCTCAAGCAGGTACCCATTTGAAGGACTGGGACTAGAAAAGGAATCGGGGAGTAATGCTGCTGGATTTCAGAAGCCAATAAAGACTTCTTCCGAGGAGCCATGTGAACCCAGTATTGCGATTCTCAATTCAAGGATCAATCCATTCTGCAATATCTTCTGAACACACAGCCCTGTCTGTCTTCAGGAACTGTTTTCTAAAGAGACACTCAACAAACTTGAATCCACTGCTAGAGCTAAAATTGCTGGTTTATTGTCCATTTTTCAATTAGAACAACAATCTGCTCAGTGAGGTCACAACAGCAGGTCTTTCAATTGTCATTATGGATAAAAATAAGGAATTAGTGTCCTGAATGGAAACACTTGCAAATACTATGATTCTTCTAAATTTTGGACTGTGCAACATTTAAAATACTGCTAAAAAAATATCTCATGATTAGAGACACTGTTGCATTCCGAGGCATTGCAGTGTTACTCCTAAGCCCAATTTGTCTTTTCTCAGAGCATTGTTTACTTTAATATCTAGCTCCAATGTGAAAGAGGACCTTAATATTAATAAACAGTACCCTCCTCAAATTTTTCTTTTACTGATCTTACAATTTAGAGAAAACTCTTGAGCATCATATATGGAACTTGACAAGACAAAAAAAAAGTCTATACAAAAGAACAGATCCTTCAGAGTCTTTGGGGCTTTAGTGACCTTACCAGCTTCTACTATGTTTGTGATCTGATCCTCATCTGCTAAAAATAAAGAGATTTTAGCAAGTCCAATAACAAACACTAAGACAGATTCAAAGCCAAAATAAAAACACTCCATAGAACAATTTATCCATAATTATCTGACTGATATGGTTGAAAGTGCTGACAAATACAACAAATTTGTAAGAAAGAACACCAATTACATCTTTTCATAGCTATTTTCCATGTATGTACTTAGAAACTACTTATGTTTTGGTTTGGCTGTGTTTCCCCATTTACTCTCACAAGCTGAATTATTTTTTTTATTGTCTTTGTAAAATATGGGAGCAGTTTAATTTCACACACCACTATATGCAAACCAGCTCTAAACTGTTACATCATTGCAATTTCATAAAGCCTTTCAAAAATTTCTTCTCTTATGAAGTCCTGAGATATTTTTTTAGCAGTGCTAATTAGCTGCATCATTTAAAAGTCTTATCGTGGCAATCTAAGGTATAAAAAGCTATAGTAAAATATATAAACCCGTAATATTCTGAGCATGTTCTAAAGCAAAATCAGTTGCTTTGGAGAAGAAATAGCTACTGATATGTTTTTTTTTCTAAAAAGAAGAACTGTATATTACAAGAAGCAAAGTAGTCCCTATTGGAATATTAGAAAGTCTGGGATTTTATGTTTGGTTCTTATGACTAAAGCATTTATGGCATCGTAAGAACTGCTTAATGAATGTACTGCCTAGTAATACCCCACAGGGCATACTTCATTCTCTTCCTATTACTGCTGTTGTCTCTGCTGATAATTCTACAAGTTCAATGTTAAGATAACAGAACTATTACTGAGGAGTTAGAGACATGCTCACACCTGCAGGGTTATGATCTTACTGACATTGTGGAGATGAGGTGCAATAGCTCCTATGACTGAAGTGTTGGAATGGAAGGATAAAGGCTCTTTAGGAAGGACAGGCAGGCGAGACAAGAAGGGGGTGTCACCCTTTCTGTCAATAACAGCCTGGAGTCCATGGAGCTTTGCCTGAGGATGTATGAGGAACCTTAGGAGACCTTATGGGTCATGTTTAAAAGGAGAGCAGGGTCAGGTGACATTATTGTGGAGGCCTGCTGGAGGCCATCATCAGATCAACATGACCTGGCAATGCGCACTTGCATCCCAGAAAGCCAACATAGGGCTGAATGAAGTGTGATTGACAGGTCATGGGAGATGATTCTGCCCCTCTACTACGCTCTGGAGAGACCCCACCTGGAGTACTGCATCCAGTTCTGGTCCACCCAACATAAGATGGACTTGGACCCTCCATGGACTACAGGGGGACAGAGTGCCTCACCATGGCCTTCACCACGGGCTACAGGGGTATCTCTGCTCCAGCGCCTGGAGCACCTCCTCCACCTTCTCCACCCACCTTGGTGTCTGCACAGTTATTTCCCTCACATATTCTAACTCCTTTCTCCAGCTGCAGTTGTTGTTGTGTGCAGGTTTTTTTTCTCTCTTTGTAAATATACGATCACAGAGGCACTACCAGCATTGATGATTGGCTCAGCTTTGGCCAGTGGCAAGTGTCTCTTGGAGCCGGTTGGCATTGCCTTTATTGGACACAGGGGAAGCTTCTAGCAGTTTCTCAGAGAAGCTACCCATGCTATCAAAACTTTTCCACACAAACTAGACTACATTTGGAAATCTGGTCCAAAACACTTTGTATTGACTGGTCTATGCCATTATTCTTTTCTTGTTCCCTTCCACAATTTTTTTCCTAGATGTAGTCCTTTAAAAGTCCATTTTCCTTTATTTGTTGTTTGTTCATTAATTCTTGATGGTTCAGATTCCTATAGCAACCAAATTATTTGTTCCTTCTGACTGTTATAAGTTATGACATTTCTTACTTATCAGAGGTATTGGATGGAACTGAAGGCTTTCAGTTACTTGACCTAGTGATGGCTGGGCTCTAGAGATGATACTCAAGGATCACAAAAGTTTACTATCCTTTTCTTAAAATGACATTGATCAGCAGTCATTCTCCTCCAAAACATTAAAAAATATTATTATTTTGAGTCTATTCCCACAATTATATCATAGATATGCCTTTATGTATTTGTTCTGCTAGCTAAGATACTGGCTAATCTGTTGATGTCATTTTCATAGAATTGTAAAATCATAGAATCATTTAGGTTTGACAAGACCTTTGAGATCATTGAGTCCAACCCTTAATGTAATACTGCCAAGTTCACTACTAAATCAAGTGCCTAAGTGCCACATCTATATGTATTTTAAATACCTCCTGGGATGGTGACTCAGCTACTTCACAGGACAGCCTGTTCCTTGACAACGTTTCCTGTGAAGATGCTTTTTTCCTAGTACCCAGTCTAAACCTCCCTTGGCACAACTTGAGACCATTTCCTCTCATCCTATCACTTGCTACTTTGGAGATTTTCACTTTGCTCTTTCCACTAAGCATTCTTCTCCGTTTTTTGCTTTTCTGAAAGCGTTGCTCAGAACCCAAGGTACTGCTTCCCAAAGGTACTGCCTTCTTCCTTCTGTCCTTAGCAGAAAAGTTTTTCCAAGTTCTCTAATAAACTCTTCCCTTTCTTTCCTCTTTTGTATTTATTTCCATTGTTCTCATATTACTTTCCTAATTGACTTTTACTCTAACTTGCTTGTTTTCTTGCCATGTAAGCAGTTAAACAGTGATTTGTGTGGTATTTTGCTACTTGTAAAATCATGAAAATTTAGGTGTATAGGAAACAAGGACCAGCTGTGTTTGTGCAAACCAGAAATTAAAATAATCATCATCTGGTTTGGAAGAGACATATGGAAGTTTCTGTTGTAACTTCCTACTCACAGCAAGGTGAAGACTGAATTCAGACACTAGAGATTTTGGCCTTGGAAACCTCCAAGGATGTGTGGACAGTCTGTTGCAACACTTGATAATTCTCCTACTGAAAAGATATCTTTCTATTTTTATGTATATACAGTTTGAACATACTCTGTTTCTTTTTGTGTTCATTGTCTTTTTTTCTCCTCTGTCAATCTCTATGTGGCTCTGTCTTCTCTATTGTATCCTGTAGGTATTGGAAGGCTACTTGTTCGGTCCCACAAAAGGCATCTCTGGAGGCTGATCCAGCACAGGATCCTCAGCCAGTCCTCACAGGGCAGGTAATCTGCCCCTCTCCTCTTCAGTGGTCTAGCAGTTGAACTGAAACTTTACATCGTATTGAGAGTTAAGGATATCCATAATCTGTAGTCGGTAGAAATCAAAACAAACTCCCACTGGTTACAGAGGTAGAAGCTGGGACTCTCTGTCTCTGGAATACAAGATACTGTTCCTGGGGGTCACTTTTCCTCCACTGGTATCTGTTCTTGGGGTGCAAGAGATGGAGATGCTGTTCATTAGAGATGCTTGTTGTTGGGTACATGTTGAGAGCTGTGAACTAATAATCTCTTCTGTTACTTCTGGGGCGAAGCATTTTTCAGGCAATTCTAGAAAGTAGATTGTTGTTAGAGAAATATTCCTGTAAAGCATTCCACTGAAAAGTCAGGTGGGACTGTCTTAATGATGTCTTTTTTATTTTTGTCTGTTTTTTTTTTAAGTGCCTTAAAAAACAATTATGTGACTGTTTTAATAAATTTCAGCACTAAAATTTGTGAAAACACACAAGACAACAGATGTTATATATGGAACATGGGGCAAGCTTTCCTGCATCTTTTTGTCTGAGATTCCTCTACTCTGTGTCATCATTTTGTCTCCCACTATTTATATTAATTTTTTTGTTTGTTTTTCACATCATATTATTAAGAATATTGCTGACTCCTGAGTGCAAAATTTCTACTCACCATAACGTTGAAAAGCCTTTGCTTTTGTAAGAGAAGTGAATATGAGGTCTCAACATAGTCTCAATTGAGGTCATATCCATGGCAGACCACAGGGCATATAGTGTAATTGGGAAAACAGCAGCAGTAGTGTTTCTGTTTGTTTGTAGATAAGAAGAACTTTTTATTTCTTTCCCCTAAGTAACAGCAAGGACTTTGTTTATCTGGTTTACTGTAACACAGTAAATCATGCTTTCATTCTCCAAAATATGATCTTTTTTTTGAAACTATATTTTGGAATAATGAGTCACAAATGTGTTCTTTAAATTGTACTGATTGGAAGATACATACTGCCAGTGGGCTTCTCTCATTGCCACCAAAATTTAAGGGTGCTGTCCACCTAAAGTATAACACAGCACAGCTGGGTTCAGTTGGCTGCCAAAAGTTACTGTGGGAATATCACTTCAAAGTTACTCTGGGTATCATTCAATTAGAGAGGCAGTGCAGTGTTCTCACATATTTAAGCAAAAATATTAGAAGCAGTTACTGTGTGAACAATTTGCCAGCAATGCAAAGACAGAATTATATCCTGTTAAACATTTCCTTCAATGGCCCATGTAATCATAATCTGTCTGTATACAAGTTGAAGAGAAAAAAACATCTAAATTTGCTGTATAAACTACTAGTTGCCAATTGGTCACCCTGTTGTCTTCAGTCAGTGTTTCATAGTAGACTTTCAAATTATTTTCTTCTTTGGTCCTCTTGTGACTCTCTGGAGCCAGAAGTAGAGAACTGTGCCTTTTTGTCCTTCTCTATAATAATACAGCTTGCTGGAAGACTGCATTCCTCCAGCATACTGGGCCACCCTTCTACCTTTTTCTTTGTCTTAATAAATTATACCCACCTCAGAGGTGAATGCAGTTATTAAAAATATCCCAAAAAGTTTTTAGATGGTCTTTGGTGACCTCAAAATTAAAACATATTTGTCAAGCTTTACAGATTTCTCCTTGTGTTTCTTCTTGCTATTTTTCAGTGAACTTTGTTCATGCTTTCAGTTTATTGTCATAAACATGCTTATCTGTGCGTATTAGGGATACAACGTCTACTTCCTGATTTCTCCCTGTTGATCTTTCATCCAGAAGGCTGACGAGCAACACTAGCAAGTGTAGAAGCGTAGAGTGAAAGGGGAATTTATGAGGGTTGTGTTGCCCAAGCAGTGTTAGCAAAGGGAAACTTTTGTATGTAATGATACCCAAGGAGTGTATGAGCCAAGATAAATTACACAGACCTTACTAATGAGTGTGTGGTGGCAGAGTAACAGCACGCTGTATAGGGAGGATCCTCACGGCTAATGTTGCTCTGCAGGAGGCTGCAATGAGCCACACTGTCAATTAATCAGTCTTTGACTGTAAGGAACAGATTGGAGGCTCCAGCTTGGGTAACCTGTGCATCAGAGAATTATCATTGATTCTCGATGAACAAGTGAGCTAAAAGCCACCTCCGGCATGGAGTAACTTTGCAATAAAAGCAAAATCAAAGAACAAAAAAAAAAAAAGGAAATAACAAAATAGCAGCGTAAACTTGCACAAAAAGTTAGAATGCTTTCATTCTGGAAAGTTTCTTTGCTTTAGGCTTAGGCTTGGGTTCGTATCCTAATGTGTTGAGTGCATATATCCAGGTAATAAACTGGATGTAATGTGTAAAGAAATAAACACAGGAAGACCTTATGATCATTTTAACCTGATATAAACTAGAAATAGATGAATAAAAAATTAAAGACAATGTGCAAAAATAACAGAAAACTTTTTGTGTATTTTTTTGAAAAATATCAACCGGGCAACAGCTTTCTGTTGATCAATGTAGGATATCTTGTAAAAGCACAGATACACAATATCAAAGTTTCTATTCATTTTTTCTGCTTCCCTGTAGACGTTCATCAGACACCACATCTCTTCAGATACCTGACAGGTAGAGGTCTGCCAACAGAAGTCAGTAGCTTAGACCTGACCATAATTACCTGATGGTACCCCTATTAAACAGAATTACCATCCTCATTAAACAGCAGTTATTGCTATTAGGTATCATTAGTCTTAAATTGCTTCCTTGGGAAACATCTCAATTAAGCAAATTTCCTTGTTAAGTGCATCCTGATTAACTGAAGTGTACTGTACTGCTTTGTTTCGTCATGTATCCACTTCAGTAGCCTTTATCTCTCATTTACAACTGTCATACAAATTAAGTCTGTCCTGTCTAAGACTCACTAAAAAAGTGCCCCCAGTTGGAATACTGGCTGCAAAAGACTTTACTTTTAGCTGTCTTGCCATATTTTGTTAGTTGTATTTGAAATTCAAGTTCTACTCTTGCAACAACTTTTTTTTTTTTTTCCCTTTTTCAGAATTGCGTATTCATTTTAACTGGAGCATAATAATGAAGTTACAGGGCTAGGGCACTTTCTGGCTTCTGAAAAAGCCTCTGAATTATGGCCATGCAAAAGAATAAGTGAGGCAACTTTACTTTCTAACATAGTTTTAGAAAGGTATAAAAATAGTTCTATTGCTAAAATGATGTCATTTTTCCCTCTCTGAAATTCCTGTGCTTCAGAGTTTAGAGGCAATGATTTTAAAAACAGCCATGAATCTCACCATTTTTATTTGTTGAAAGAGCAGTTTTATTACAAACAAGTCAGAGGTGAAAATAGAGTCAGATGTTTTTAACGTGGTCGTTAATCCAGAGTTCTGTTTTTAACAGTTAGCATAGTCCTGAATGATGTCCGGGGCTAGGGGAGAATCCAAACAAGGCCTTAAACCAAATCAAGCCTTTCAGTCAAATTTAAATCCATTAATATTAATGTGCTGTCAAAACATGTTAAATCCAGAATGGCATTTTTTTAAGATGTTGTTACATGTTTTTAAAGTTAAAAGTTTTTTTTATGTAGCGACTTTTTATAAATACAAATTATACTCAAATAATAAGAATAAAAAGATTAAGATGCATTAAAAAGTCACATTACTGAAAAGTGACCTGTTTTCCTTCCACTTGTAAACATACTTCTAAAGGTCTTTCTTACTACTAAATAAAAATTTGATTATAATTTCTTGTAATACGTTTTTACTGAATTCAACTCAAAGGCACCACACCTTGTCTTAGTTTAGCCCTTAGCCAGCAGCTGAGAGGCATACAACCATGCTATCACTCCTCCTATGAGGGAGGAGAATTGAAAAAAATAAAGGAAAACTGAGAGGTTGAGGTAAAAGCAGTTTTAAGAGAAAAATAAAAGAAGGGAAATGTAACAATAATAATACAATATGCAAAATAATACTTAGCCTGTCATGTGTCGTGATCACGGGACATATGCTCCCAGCTGTGAGTGTCAGATGGCAAACACAGCAAGCACAGCTGTTCCAGACAGTGCAGAGAGATCACAAACATGGAAAGATCACTGAACTGTGGAAACTAAACTTGAAGCACACAGAAACTGGACACCAAGAGCAGGAGTAGTGAGAGCAAAAGGGCTGTCCCTGGCGAACTTCCCACTTACATGTAGAACATGACATTCGTGGTATGCAATACTCCTATTAGCCAATTTGAGTCAGCTGCCTCGGCTCTGCTCCTCCCAGCTTTATACAACTGCTTATATGCTCGTATATATACTCATAAAACTTCAGAAAACTGAAAAAGTCCTGTCAAAATTTAACAAAACAAAGCAAATCAGTGTATTTTGCAACTTTCTTCTCATACTAAATATAGAAAATAGCGGCTGCTGGGATGAAAATTACCTGTATCCCAGCCAAACATAAACCTTACCTAGCAACAACTAAAACCCATATGTGCTATCAACATTACTCTCACAGTAAATCCAAAACCACAGGTGTTACTGAGAAGAAAATTGCCTCTATTCCAGCTGAAGCCAGGACATACCTGTACATATGCTTAGATGCAGTCATGCAGAAGTAAAGAAGATGTCGAATTCATTCAGTTTTTGTAGCAATTCCTTGGGATGTTGGATGTGAACCTAGAAATACTAAGTAATTTGACCTTTTTGACTCCTGAAGTTTTGCAATGGTGAGCACACATACACACATAGTTGTTTCTGAGAATATTTGGGAATGTTATCTATTAAGTGTCCTCCTTTTCCTTGTGGGAAGCTGACAAAGTAAATCAATATCTTCAATGAGAAGACTTTTCAGGAGAATGGCTTTCATATTTTTGTAACAGTAAAGTATTTTATCTGGATATTTTTATGGATATTCCTAGATATGCTTAATGCATTCTAATATGATTTTTTAAGATTTTTCACCCTAAAAGTCAAGAGGTACAACTGCAGTCATCTCTGTTCATTTTCAAAAAAACAAATGCGAAGATATCCATAAAAATAAATTCTTTTTTTAGAGAAAAACTGAATCCAAACTAAAAGACACACTTTTGATCTTGAAATTGCAAATGATAGAGAACTCATTGCAAAACATGATACAATGTTCAAGTAGTTTATCTTTTCCAAAAGGACATAAAAATATGCATATGTTTTTGCTTGGAATTTATTTCCTTTCCATTTCAAGTCCCTGTTTTTTGTTTACTAAACTGAAGGAGATGTTGTTTCCTTTGTTCACAGACTATATAAATATGCACTCGTTTCTCTGAAAGCCATCTGCTCAATCTCCTTAAGTCTTCAGGATATATTTTCAAATTCATTAATAACTGCTGATAACTGTTGTAAATGTTTGAATTCTCTCCATTACATTTGATTAAGAGAATTGAAATGGGTGAGGGAAGTTGTGACACTGCCACTCCAAGGTTAGCGTTCTTTGTCAATCTTCAGATTTTTCATTTGAGCAAAACAGGTTAACACTTTCCTTTCACCTACAAAGAATGAGCCATGACTAACCTCCTACTTGGCTTTGGACACTATCTTCAGCAATGAATTAACTAAGAAAGAGACCACTTTGCCTCTAGATGTGGTCAACATGAGTAAGTTATTTGCTTGCTCCCATCTCACGCCAATACAAGTGTGCTACATGCTCTTGTTTCTTACTATTTGCAAACCCGGGTAGTATTGAGCCTGTTTTTCTAGATGGTATATGACAAATAAATGTGTTGGACTTCAGTAGATCTGTCTCTCAAAAATCAAGCTGTGATAAATCATTTGAAATTGCTTGCAAGAGACTATTCAGATGGGATCTTCGTGTGCCATGTTGAAGTTGTGCATCTTTATACTTTATTTATCAAAATGTCATATGGTAATTTAAATTTAACCATTACCTGTGTGTAAAAAAAATGTTTAATCAAGAAATTACATTAGCTTAGCTTGACAGGATTTATTTTCCAAACACATTAATTATATTTCTATCTTTAATGGTTTATTAATGACTTTAAGATTGACCGTTCTGTTAGTTCACCTGAGACTGACAACTGGAAGATAGATGAGTCTTTGCACAGGCTTCTTCATTCATTTTTAGTTGAAAAATCATGTCATGTAATATTTAGAAAGTTCATGGATGTTTCGATTGTGGCAGACTGAAGTAAATAGTACATATCACGCGTCTGAAGTTCCCTATGAGAGGTAACTTTCCAGACCTCAATTCCTGCTTTGATCTGGCAGTTTCACACATGCTTTATCCCTTATGTCATGGATTCATAAACATTAATTGTCCTTTTTTCTGGAGTTGGCCATAGTGCAGGAAAAAATATCTTTCTTGACAGTTCCATTCACCATTGCTCACTTGAACCTTCCTTAAACATAGCTTAACAATTCTCAGTGATATCAGTCCTGTTGAGTCCTGCAAGGTTATTCCATATTTTAACTAATAAGAGAATGGATTTTCTTCTGTCTTTGACATATTGATTTGAGTCTTAGAGGACTTTACATTCAGTTTGTACCTCCCAGATTTTATTCTTTTTTCCTACCACTCTTCTCATTGCATCGGCATTTAAAAGCCTTCTGCTGGGCAGGGAACATTTGAACTGTGAAGTCTATCCCAATGGAATATAGATAAGCTCTCCATAAAAATGATATGTGTAAACCGGACTTTGATTTCCCGTCTTCTGCTGCCATAGAAGAGAATCCCAGGAGCATGCCTGCCTGGACATTTACTTCTTTGCTACACCTTTGAGTTCTGTGCATCTGTCTGAAACCCATAACATATGCCATTGGGTGCACGTACATCTTTCTCTTGATTTCTGACAAAATCCTTCATCACAATTTCTGTTTTGACTTTGGTGACACAACTTGTGATACAGCCATCAGTTAAACCACATTATTCAGAGCAACATTCAAGTATTTCTGACTCCTTTTAACTTTCCACATCGAACGCTGCTACTTAATGTAACGTATCTGAATTTTATCTTTTAAAAATAAACTTAAAACTTGTCATTTAATTACATTGAAAAAACGTAGGAATTTTTACTTTTATTTTCCTAGACAATCAGTACACTGATACCAAATACTTCTAAGTCTGCAGTTAAATGTCTTAATAAGAAAAATCCTATAATCAGAAAAACATATCACTCGATAAAAGAGGGAAAACAGAACACAGTTAAATGACCTTTAGTGATTGCTGGCAATCCTGTTTCTGTACACTGGAAAAGGGCTGGGAGCTGAGCAGTGGTGAAACATCAAGCTCCTAGGCAAAGGAAGAAAGACTCCTCCTGTAGCTTACACTTTTATTCCTTCTATTCTTGTTCAGTAGACACATTTTGTTGGATAAAAGCTTTTCTGCTTGAATAAATGAGAAGAATGGCTGTACTGTGTAAAGAGTTGTGGAAGTCATTGTAAAAAGTACAAAGGAAAGCCACATTTCACTGTTCCCCCAAACAAATGAAAATCAAGAGGTTTCTTATAAATAGAGACATAAGGCCATGGGACTGATTGTTAGGGGAGTACACATACATCAGTGAGTCAATACACAATTTCTTTGTATGAATTGCACCATTCCTCTTAAAGGAAATATCTGGAAAGCTGGCTAGCAAAATGCATAGATAATAATGAACAGAGGTTAGGAGAAAACAGAAACTTGTATTTCCACATGCTATAAGTCACTTCACATTGAAGGCTGTAAGTTGTTGTATGTCATCTTAGGACTTTATGAATCTTAAATGCTTTCCACAAAATTTATTAGAAGGTTACAGAAGTTAGATTCTTAATGAAGAAAATACTAGGGAAAGCTTCTTTGGTCTGTGAACAACTGGGTTAGACAGACAACAGTTTTTTGTTCTGCCCTTAAATATCCATGTCTTGTGATGGGCAACAAGTAGATTAGCATGTCTAATATGTATTTGCATTCTGTGCCAGTGTTGTCACTGCTGCCTGGGAGATCTGTATTCCACTACACATAGAGATCTGCCTGACATCCATGGTTATTATTTGCTTTTACAAGTGCCAGGAAAGAATTTTTTTTTTTTGTTTATTTCTTTACATTTCAGTCAGATATAGTTGGATGATGATGTGATTGCCCAAGAAAATGATGAAAGCGAGGGGCAGGTTAAGAAAACAATAGTGCTGATGAAAAGTGAGGGCATTCTTGCATGTTAGGCTACAAATGTCACTTTAAATTGAATTTGCTGCAGTGTCCCCAGAAGAAGGAAAAAATTATAGCTTTCCTAAGTTTTAGGATAGCACCTGGACTTGTGAATGATCTCACCCCTTGAAAATTACCTCCAATTACTAACCAGAGTGTGGTAAAGAGCAAAACTTATTGTTGGTTGGTTTTAGCTTATTTGAATGATCTCATGTAAATATTTAATTCAGTCTTGCCACTCCAGAGGGAAAAAAAAAATGCTGTATCCTTTTTTTTTTGCAGGATAAAAAGATCAATAATATATTTTCCTTTAATTTTTCTTTAGATAATCACAGAAGATGTATTTTTGCATAATATTATTATCCTTAATGGATCTTGTCTGCCCATTACCAGTATCTTTAGGGAACGATACAATAACTTTCTTTACAGAAAAGTCTGATGTGGCCTAAAGAACAGATTCCTGAAGAATCTGCTCCAGGCAGACTGTATGGATGCACATTGTTAAAGAGATAAGTAACTTCCTTAGAGAGTAAAATTAACTATAAGCATATATGTATACAAGTATAATTTAAGCAGTATGAATCTGGCTTTATTTGTTTGTTTACTAGAGTGACAATCAATGTTGTTTATATAGTTTCTGAAAAAAAAAGTCTTTGCAAAAAATCACTAGACAATATGTTATTTTTGTCTAATCCTCACACCATGTTTTTTAGATGAAAATTTGTGTTATGATTGTGGAAAAGACAAAAGAATATGAAAGAGTGTTGCCAAACAGGTTGACAAGGTAACCTGTAGGTTTAAGTTTTTGAATTTAAAGTAGGTAACATCTTCACAGCTTCTGCTGTATATGTGGTCTCTCCATAGCTCTCCTAATTTCACTTAGGTGCCAACAAGTGGGACTTAACACTGGACTCAGCTGTTAGTTTTCAGTTGTAGCGGTTGAAGAAAGATAAGACAATAGAGTTTTAGGTAGCTTCTGCTTCAGATTTCTGCATGTCTGGACAAAGGAAGAAGTGGAAAAAACTGAAGCCTTGTCCATATTTGGCTGATATGAATTTACAGAAAGAAAAGTGTTTCCATTTTTTACTTTCATTGTATTGTATTTTGTTCAAGTATTTGCAAGTGACCATCATACTTTTGTGTTATGTACGTTATCCATGAAGGAAAACATTCAAAGTTTACCTGGATTTTTAAGCATTTGAGTTCTTTTAAATCTCTATCTTTGTTACAGAGTTACTACATTAGTATCGTCAGTGTGCTAAGCAATGTAAGCAAAAATGTCACTAGTAATATTTGACAACAATTTTATTGAGACTGCATTTTCATGCCATTCCACAGGTAGTTACATCAGAAACTCTATGAAGTTTCCAAGTATACAAACATACCTTTAATTTATGTATGTATGTATTTATTTATTTATTTTATTTCATACCTTGTCAAATAAGGAAAATCACAGATTGGATTAAATTCTCCAGGTTTCATTGACAATTTTCCCTCTCCAAAAAAACCAAAAACTGGGCAGATGTAATGGAAAGATGGGGAGTTATAACTTTGAAACAGTTAATCTTCTGTGCTACAGTAAAATGTCCATGAATATAGTTCTAGTATATATTTAAAGACAGATTTTGCTGCCCTTACTTAGTATGAATTACAATTTTGCTTTGTAATTGATCTCATATAAATTAATGGAGCTTCTTGAAGAATTAGACACTGCTTACTGGAATACAATCAGAATTCCATGATTATTCTGGTTAATGAAAAATTCCTTAGTCATAGAATGGAAATTAAAATACTAGCATACATTAAAAACTGGGTAAGAGAAAGTTAAATTTTTGAGAGGTGTGGGCTGGGCGGGGGAAGGCACAAGAAAAAAAGACTCCCCCAAAACTGGAAAACACCATTAAAAGAATCTCCTGCTGGGACACACTGGAAGGCAGAACTGGATAAACGAGAGAAATCATTTGTATTGTGTGTGTCTTAAAAATTATAGCTTATTGCTTGGGGAGATACCTCAACATCATTGTAGATTGTGCGGTCAAAATACTGTCTTACTGTGAGACAGCAGCTCAACAAGTAAACAAAAAATTGCACGGTATGAATAGTGTGCAAGAAAAGTACTGGAAAACATTTTAAAAAGTATTGATATATAATTATTTGTAACTGCATGTTCAGTACTATTTACTTAAACTCTGATTACCAGAATTACTTAATCACTAACCAAAATACCTTTTAAGAAACTGGGATAATATCTCTATGACGATAATACACTACAAGAATCACCATTCAGAGATAACTTAAAAATAGTACGTATAACAGAGACATTTTCATAGTCTCACATGTGATGAGTTTAAATAAAGGGAATTGAAATGTAAAGGATTCTGCTAATTAACTATCTGTACATACACTCTGCTGCACTGAGAGGTAACTTCCAATGGATTCATACTCTCTGAAATGAGAGGTTTGATTCAGTGGCTCAAAGAAAGAGTCACTGCAGACGCTTCAGGGTACCTGAGACATTGGTGTGAAACCAGCAGAGGTCACATAAGACTGTTGAGAGAACCAGGCATCTCTGGAGTGGCAGCTGAAAGCTAGGCAAGATGTCTTAAAGTATCCAAATTAAGAACAGGTGTTCATGGATGGCTACTGAATGTAATTGAATGCAGAAAGTTCTTATTAAGAAATTATGCCTTCTGGTTTGAAAATAGAGCTGAAAGAACTAATTCAAGTGAAAAAAACAACATATCATTCCTTTACATTTAAAACATGATTGCATCTTTTCTAATAACTCTCTTCAAATACAACTAATCACAGAGGCAAAAGTCCAGTTTGCTTTTAAAATTTAATAAATAAATTTTAAAATAAATTAATTATTTTATGAGTTAATTAAGGGAAAATATAAGCAGGACATGAACATCAGTTTTAGATTTTTGACATGAGTGAAGCATTATGATAATCTAGTGTTGACCTTTATATCAAAAATCATGAAAATACTTTGAGATCTTGGCTTTCTAAATGGTTGGGTAATGTGCATAAATATTAGCCTAGTCATCTGGAGTCTGACATTTACTTGTTAATGAAAAGAAAAAAGCTAGGTTATCCATTGTCTACATTTTTGTTTAATTTTTCATTAGAGGAACATAAGGATGTATTTATAAGTAAGTCAAAAGTAGAAAAGAGTAGGATTTGCAAGAATATTACTAGCTAAATATTACTTATATATGTAGTAAATATTTTGAAGACTTAACAGATACAGTTATTTTTTCCACACAATCATAAGTATATTGCAAATTTGAAATAATGAGGAATCAAGGGGCTATAATGATTCTAAAAGTGGAATTTTAATATGTAATTAATTGTATCATGGAACTTGTCAAACTCAAAGGTGATTCTCAATTAAATTATTTCATCTGAAATATGATCCAGAAGTGCTGAAGAACAGACAGCTCTTCCTTGAGTAATTTTTAATTGTTACATTTCTGAAATTATAGTATTTCTCAAAAAACAGCAAAATAACCTCTGATTTCAGGTGACTGAAGTGGAAACTCCCGTCCCTGCTTTGTTCCCTTGCTACTATTCAAATTTCAAACTTTAGTGTTTATATTGATGCATTTATTTTTGAGAGAAGAATGCGTTTTCTAAAACCTTTGCAGTGAGCTTGTAGTTTCCCAACCAGTTGAAAATGTTATTTTGGAGGAAAAATAAATATTCATGATTTGTTATGGGATACTAAGACCCCAGATTATTACAAAATGAGACAAATGTTTTACACTGGTTTTTTTCCTTTATTAGATGAGACAGTACATTATTGCTAGACCAATTAATGTGTTTCACATTTGAAATATTGTGTAAGCAGGCCCTCTGGGAAGCCTCTACTTATTTACTGTTGAAATGATCTGCAAATAAACTCATTAGGAAATTTTGATATATTAAATGGAGAGTGAACACTGAAATGGCAGCCTCAGACTATATAGATTTTTTGATTTAATCTCTTAGGTCTATAAAACAACTAGAAAATCAGTGATGTGGGTCTTACTTTGTGCTAATGGAAACAGCTACACTACCATTAGTGAGATATATTTTGGGTTTATACCAGCTGTGTGTCTGGATTATTTATTCAGTTACATTGCAAATCTGAGATAACTACATCTAAGGAAAAAAAAACCCCAACCCTACAAATTCTGTAATAGGTGATAAGGGAAATGGGAGATGAACTAACATGCACTAAAAGTAGTGTTTTCTATTGTTCAAGACTTAACATTCAAGACCAAGCTGTCAATAGTTTTTCAAGAGTTTAATTTCCCATTTCAGGTATTCCCTTGTAAGTTACTAAGAAAATACAAGAAAATACTCAGCCAAACAAAACCCCTGGAGTTTGGGGGACAGGGTGGAGGGAGAGCACAAATTTTGGGAAGGAGAAATGGATAAAAGCAGTAAGGGGACAGGATGACAGCGTGTCTGGATATGATTAGGGTGTCAAAGCAATCGTTACAGAGTTTAAAATCAGGCACCAGGGTGGTTTTTTGAAGAAAACAAATCATTCGACTAAATATGAAAATGGAAGTATTTGACTCAGAAAACTGAGTGTAACACCCTGACTTTTTAATGAATAAAAAATTCCTTTGTATTTGCACTCACGAAAGAAAGTAGACTCATTTAATTACACTGTAAAAGAAAGAAGGGGAAGGCTATGTATTAAACTAAAGTAAAATGAGGAATGATTCTCAGTTGCTCTCCACTTTGTGTACTAGCTCAAGAGACAATAATAATTTTGTGAGTTATTGGCAACAGAGCGGAAGTGAATCTTGTGCATCTTGATTTCTGAAGGTAGAGAAGTTCTGATAAACTTGTGTGCATTGTCCACATGCATGATATTTCCTTAAGTCAGTAAGGTATAAATAGAATCATAGAATCACTAGGTTGGAAGGGACCCACTGGGTCATTGAGTCCAACCATTACTAACACTCCCTAAACCATGCCCCTCAGCACCTCATCCACCCATCCCTTAAACACTTCCAGGGAAGGCGACTCGACCACCTCCCTGGGCAGCCTGTTCCGGTGTCCAATGACTCTTTCCATGAAAAATTTTTTCCTGATGTCCAGCCTGAACCTCCCGTGGCAGAGCTTGAGGCCATTCCCCCTTGTCCTGTCCTCTGTCACCTGGGAGAAGAGGCCAGCCAGCTCCCTCCTCTCCACAACCTCCTTTCAGGTAGTTGTAGAGAGCAATAAGGTCTCCCCTCAGCCTCCTCTTCTCCAGGCTAAACAACCCCAGCTCTCTCAGTCGCTCCTCATAAGGATTTGTTCTCCAGCCCCTCACCAGCTTCGTTGCTCTTCTCTGGACACGCTCCAGAGCCTCAACATCCTTCTTGTGGTGAGGGGCCCAGAACTGAACACAGTACTCAAGGTGCGGTCTCAACAGTGCCGAGTACAGAAGGAGAATAACCTCCCTGGACCTGCGGGTCACGCCGTTTCTGATACAAGCCAAGATGCCATTGGCCTCCTTGGCCACCTGGGCACACTGCTGGCTCATGTTCAGTCGGCTGTCAACCAACACCCCCAGGTCCTTCTCCTCCAGGCAGCTTTCTAGCCAGACTTCTCCTAGTCTGTAGCACTGCATAGGGTTGTTGTGCCCCAAGTGCAGGACCCGGCATTTGGTCTTGTTAAACCTCATCCCATTGGTCTCGGCCCAGCGGTCCAGCCTGTTCAGATCCCTTGGCAGAACCTCCCTAACCTCCATCAGATCCACGCTTCCACTCAGCTTAGTGTCTTCCACAAACTTGCTAAGGGTGTACTCAATGCCTTCATCCAGGTCATTGATAAAGACATGGAACAGGGCTGGACCCAGTACCGAGCCCTGAGGAACCCCACTTGTGACTGGCCTCCAGCTGGAGTTAACTCCATTTACCACCACTCTCTGGGCCCGGCCATCCAACCAGTTTTCAACCCAGGAGAGTGTGCGCCCATCCAGTCCAGAGGCTGACAGTTTCTGCAGCAGAATGCTGTGAGAAAGTGAGTCAAAGGCTTTACTGATGTCCAAGAGACTACATCCACAGCCTTTCCCTCATCCAGTAGTCGAGTCACTTTGTTATAGAAGGCAATCAGATTAGTTTGTCAAGACCTGCCTTTCGTGAACTGTGCTGACGGGGCATGATCACCCTGTTCTCTTGCATGTGCTTCATGATAGCACTCAAGATCACCTGTTCCATGACTTTCCCCGGCACTGAGGTCAGACTGACAGGCCTGTAGTTCCCCGGATCCTCCCTGCAACCCTTCTTGTAGATGGGCACAACATTAGCCAGCCTCCAGTCCAGTGGAACTTCCCCAGTCAGCCATGACTGCTGGAAGATGATGGAAAGGGGTTTGGAAAGGACATGTGCCAGCTCCTTTAATACTCTTGGGTGGATTGCATCTGGCCCCATAGACTTGTGGGTGTCTAGCTGGGCAAGCAAGTCTCTAACCGCCTCCTCTTGGATCATGGGAGCCTCATTCTGCTCCTCTAACCCCTGGGTTTGTACACAGGGGGAACAACTTTCCTTGCTATTAAAGACTGAGGCAAAGAAGGCATTAAGTTTCTCAGCCTTGTCTTCATCGCTTGTCACTGTTGTTCCTTTTGCATCCAATAGGGACTGAATATTCTCCCTAGTCCTCCTTTTCTTGTTAATGTATTTGTAGAAAGATTTTTTTATTATCTTTCACAGACTTAGCCAGTTTGATTTCTAGTTGGGCTTTAGCCCTCCTGATTTTTTCCCTGCACGATCTCACTTCCTCAATAGTCCAAGTTATTTGCCATCCCGTTCACCATGGGATGGTACTCAGTTTCAATTGATCATAACTAAAGCGACTACCATAAAGCATGAAGTTGGTGCTCAGTGCTAAGTGCATCACCCATTTCAGGTTTAAAAATGAGCTGTTCAACAGTAGTGATGTGCGTGCTTGAGTCACGACTACTAAGTGATCTCTGGAAAGGTATGATTTGGGATGTTGCAGAGTGTAAGTCATACAAAATAATGGTAGGAAGGGAAGACAGGAAGAAGAACTAGTGTCCTGTTTTGAGAACTGAGAGAAGGTACAGTGATAAATCATAAACACATAGAGTTGAAGGCCTGATTTTTATGGTAATAACAATATCTAAAATGGGATATTGAAAAACTTTGAGACTGGGAAAGGAATAAGTTAAGTTTTTCATAAAATAAAATTAGATCCTATCACCAAAGCTTACTCTGGACCACATATTTATGTATAAAAAAATAGGTCTTCAGACATTCCCCAACCTTCAACTTGACTGAAGGAAGCTTGAGGAGTTTTTACCAGAAACAAGAGACTTCAGAAGAGAGAAATCTCCAGCTAATAGTTCTCAAACACTTGATTTCCAGAAAGTGGGAGGTTATGTCAACAATACACATTCAGTCCATGCCCAGTTCTTACACTGTTTTCCTAAGTGTCTATTATTGTTCGTTGGAGGAGAAAATGTTATAGGCTACATGCCATTGCATGTAGTTTTTCTTAGATTTTGCAACCTCTTTGGAATTTCTTCAATACATCCGTGCTTGTTGAAATGATGTGTTGATGCTGAACTTCCTGCCTCAATTCCAATCCTTTTTTTCCCTCTCAGATTGGAATTTGAGATTTCATAGCTAGGTAGTGTTAGATATATGTTCTTTAAGTCCCATGTATTCTTTTTCTTACCTTAAGAGGAAATTCTGACATCTTTCTGTGGAGCAGTCCTTACTGATTCTTTACGGGCAGCAGTGATATATGAGATGCCCTCTATTCATTTCACACAAGATTAGCTTATAGTTTCTTTCAGAAATGTCTTTTTTTAAAAAAAAAAAAACCAAAAACCAGACATCTGGTTTTCTATTTTGCATAATACTAATAATTATGTAATTACAATTCATTATCATGCATAGGCACATGGTGTTTTGTTCTGTTTTGTAGTTTGACATATACAAATCTCACTACTATTTGGAAGATCATTTGAAAATAAACCATCATTGAACAAAAAGCCAGGAGTGTATGACAGGGTCTATTCAGAACAGAATACTCAAAATTTGTCTTGACTGGGATTTATCTACTATTTAATAGACTATTAGCTCCAATTTGCTCCTGCTTCATTAGTGTCAATGCTCTCTGATCTGAGCATTTTTGTGAAATGTTTTGCTCTGAATATAACTAGGAAAATATTCCAAAAATGCCATTCAGCACTGAGATGTAAGTTGAACTTGTGCATGCTTAGCAAGACATTCATTCCATTAATTACAAGATGCTTTCTCACTCTGGCTGAAAGCCTTCAGATGAATCAGTTTTAGGGAGAAAAAGGAAAATCAGTATTATTTCTGCAACACCATGTTGATTCTGAATAAGGTTTCACTAGAAACTTTCAAATTATTAAGAATTATGCTAATAATTCTTTCTGATCCTGGACATTTTTTTACAGCCTTCATATGTTTAAACATTTTATCTTTGTTATACTATTTGAAGTAATTTCCTAATTTTGTCAAAATGAAGCCTTTAAAATTTTTTTCTCCATTCTTCACCAACGAGGCTGACACCTTCCCCCATTTTCTTGCCTGCTTTGTTCCACTGTTTAATCATACCTCATTTTTTTTACCTGATTTTCAAATCTTTGATATTTTGGTGAGAGGAAATTATCATTAACAACATTTGTCAGTATTTTCCATTATGACTGCTTCTAAGTCAGTTAGTTTTGTGTGATCCTTCAAAAATCTGTGCAGAATATTAAGGACACAATAGCTGTAATCTCTTCTAATATAAATCCTGCCTAAGATTTATATTAGACACTCTAGTGTCCTGACACAGATCCAAAATAGCAATCCAGTTTGTCTGCTTTCTTAGACCAGAAAGACAGTTTCCAAATAGTGTGTGCATGTATCATGGTGCAAGTCAGAGAAGTCAATCCTCTTGGTGGACAATGCCTGTTAAGGTACTAGAAGAACATTAAAAGTGAGAAATATGGTTTTACAGCACTGATGATTTAGCTGGCATTCTTGAACTGTTCATAGTTTATCTCTGCTCTTGGAATTGTTCACGTATTTTACTGTTGGTCAACAAGAGACAAAACCAGACCAGGGAGTAGCTGTTACCCTGCTTGCTGCTGAGATATCTAGGTAACTCATAGCAGGGTTTAATTTTGTCAGCTCCTAATGTTAGTTCATGTTCTCATCCCTGTCCTGCAGAGAGGATGGATGTCAAAAAAATGCATCACTTTCACTGAAGACATCCTATACTGATTGACAGGGAAGGTTACTGGAAAAAGTAGGTTGACTCTTCCTCAGAAAGAGTAACACTTAAAATTGAGGCCTCAGCTTTATAGCAAAATTCTTGAACTGTGAAACTTCTGAGAAACTGAATACAAAAGACCTAAGTTAACAGACTCCTTTGTCTGCTTGTCCTCTTAGTATCTATAGATGTTTCATTACACTGTCAGCAAAGTGACAGGTGCCTCAACATCTACTAGATCATAGAATCATAGAACCAGTTGGTTGGAAAGGACCCACTGGATCATTGACTCCAACCCTTCCTATCAATCCCTAAACCATGCCCCTCAGCACCTCATCCACCCGTCCCTTAAACACCTCCAGGGAAGGTGACTCCACCACCTCCCTGGGCACTCTGTTCCAGTGCCCGATGATCCTTTCCTTGAAAAATTTTTTCCTGATGTCCAGCCTGAACCTCCCCTGCTGGATCTTGAGGCCATTCCCTCTTGTCCTGTCTCCTGTCACTTGGGAGAAAAGGCCAGCTCCCTCCTCTCCACAACCTCCTTTCAGGTAGTTGTAGAGAGCAAGAAGGTCTCCCCTCAGCCTCTTCATTACATAATTGCCGTACCTGAATTTGCTGTTCTGGGTTAAGAGTTTGAGCTCTAGTTTTATTTTTGCATAAGGGGCGTCTTATTTAGAAGTTTGGAAATACTTCTTCATTGACCACTGTGCACTGAATTACTCCATTAATAGTGTTTTCCTTCAACATTAATGTTAATGAGTATTCCTGCAATTAGACATTCACCTTCTTTCCTGAGGCACAAGATTGTATCTGCAATAACTTTAAGATTTCCAGCTGGAACGTTATCTGTCTTTGATGAAATACTTCCAGCATGTTTCTGATGATAATCATGAGCACAGAGTAAAGCAAATTTTAGAAGGGCTCAGAATCTCTCAGATCTGAAAGCGGTACTCCAGGTGAGTTCTCATTAGAGTGGAGTAGATGGTGAGAATCACCTCCCTTGACCTGCTGATCACACTTCTTTTGATGCAGCCCAGAATACAGTTGGCTTTCTGCACTGCAAGCACATATCGCTGTCTCATGTTGAGCTTCTCATCGACCAGCACCCCCAAGTCCTTCTCTTTACGGTTACTCTCAACCCATCCTTCACTCAGACTGTTTTTGCATTTGGGATTGCCCAGGTGCAGGACCTTGCAATTGTATTTGTTGAACTTCATGAGATTCACACAGTCCCACTTCTCAAGCCTGTCAAGGTCCTTCTGGATGCAATCATTTCTTTCCAGCACGTTGAAGGCACCACATAGCTCAGTGTTGTCAGCAAAGTTGCTGAGGGTGCCCTCAATCCCACCGTCCATGTTTGCTACAGAGATGTTAAACAACACCAGTCCGAATACTGACCCCTGAGGAACACCACTCGTCACTATTCATTACTTGCACATTGACACGTTGACCACAACTCTTTGAGTATGACCATCCAGTCAAGTCCTTATCCCCTGAGCATTCTATCTGTGAAATTCATCTTTTCAATTTCAAGACAAGAATGTCGTGTGGCAATGTCAAATGCTTTACACAAGTTCAGCTAGATGACATCCATTGCTCTTCTATTATCCACCAATACTGTAACCCTGCCATAGAAGGCCATCAAATTTATCAGGCACGATTTCCCCGTAATGAAGCTGTGTTGGTCATCACCAATAACCTTCTAATTTTCCACGTGCCTCAGCAGAGTTTCCAGGTGGATCTGCTCCATGATCTTGCTAGACACAAAATTGATACTGAACAGCTTGGACTTCCGCAGGTCTTTGTTTTTTCCTTTCTTAAAAATGGGGGTTATATTTCGCCTTTTCCAGTCAGTGGAAACTTTACCAGGCTGACTTAATGCCTCAAATATGATGGATAGTGTCTTAGCAACTTCATCAGCCAGTTCCCTCAGGACCCATGGATGCATCTCCTCAGGGCACATGGACTTCTGCACTTTCAGGTTTCTTAAACGGTCTCACACCTGATCTTCGCCTACACTGGGTGGTTCTTCGTTCTCTGTGTCCCTTTCCTTTGCCTTCATTGACTTGGGAGGTGTACCTCGAACCCTTTCCAGTGAAGAGGAAAAAAAGTCATCAAATACCTCAGCCTTCACCATATCATGCATAACCAACTTTTCCCTTTCCTTCCGGGGACAACCCATGTTCTTTGTTTTCTTCTTTTTTATCAATGATGTACCTATAGAAGCCTTGTTTTTTGCCCTTGATGTCCTTGTCCAGATTTAATTCTGTTAAGTCTTTAGCTTTCTTAACCTGATTCCTGGCTGCTCAGGCAATTACTCTGTATTCCTCCAAGGCTACCCACGCTTGCTTCCATCCCCTGTAGGCTTCTTTTATATTTTGGTTGATTCAGGTGTTCCTTGTTCATCCACGCAGTTCTTCTGGGGTTTTTGCCTGACTTCCTCTTTTTTGGGATGCATCACTCCTCAGCTTGGAGGAGGTGAGCCCGGACTATGGACTAGTCTTCTTGGGCCTATCTCCCTTGCAGCGCCTTATCCTATGGTACTCTACCAAACGGATTCCTGAAGAAGCCAAACTCTGCTCTTCTCAAGCATAGGGTAGTGAGATTGCTACACATCCTCCTTACTGCCCTAAAGATCTTGAACTCCACCATTTCATTGTCAGTGGAGCCATTGAGCTTCACATACTCCACCAGCCCCTGCTTGTTGGTGAGAATAAGATGCAGAATAACTCCTCTTCTCTTTGGCTGTTCTGTCACTTGGTGATCCATTGGTACTGGTCTCCTGTGTTATCTGATGATTACTCCAGAATAGAGTTTCCTACCCTTCCTTTCAACTGAAAGCTTAAATTCTTCTTTTAATTCAGATGTGAGTGGGAGTGTTAGTGTAGGTGGGTTTTACTTGAAGTGAAGCAACAGTAGCAATGAGTTACATATGTTATTTTCTAAATGTTGTTGTGAAAACAAGCTGTCCTTAACTTCAGGAAGAAACAACAAGTGTTGGTTTAAAAAATACAGTATCATTATCTGCTAAGTAGAATTGCCTACATAAAATTTTGCTATTCAAACCCACTGAAATAGGTAAGTTTTTGATATTATGCTCCAATTGTTTATGGTAAATATATTCTATCATTTAGAATATTGTTGAATATTTCTTCCTTGAGCCAACCCATTAAATTCTGAAAATGGAAATCTGAATGAATGGCAGTAGTTCATCTTTCTGTCATGTATTTTCAGGCTTCGCTCTTACTATTTCCAGATTTATTACAAACAAATATGAAATAGAAAATACCTATTTCCTTTGCCTCTGGGATTTTTTTAGGGATATACATTCATAATTTAAATAACTCACATAATGTTTTCAAGCAGCATGATAAGGGAACAGCCCCAGTTTCTTAAAGATTGGCTAGTTCTTTGACTTTTTTCGAAGTACATTTTTTAATTGTTTTGGACATTCATCAGCAAAAATTACCCCAGTTTCTTCCCCTAGATTCCTGCTGGATCAAGGCAGCTTCCTCAGGTTGATCGCCTTAAGTAATCATGTACTAGGCAAGAATAAAAAGGAAAGTCTAAAAAAGCCTTCCAAGGTTAGGTGGAGGGAAAAACATTTAGTAAACAGTGTAATTCTTTTTCTGTTAAGCTGCACATTATCTTCCCTCCTCAATACTACACCCTGAAAAAGAATCATTGAGTCAGAAACCTCGAAGTAAAAGCACAGGCATCTTTGTATTATTGCTCCATTAAAGCAGCCCTTCTACACAACACTTGGAAAAGTAGATGAAATTATGTTAAAACTATAACTGATTTACAATTTTCCACAAAGTTCAGTAAAAGGGGTCACTTTACCTGTATGTTGGCAACTTGACAAACATAAATTATGAATGTTCTCATGACTGCATCCTCTGGGATAATTTGTAGGGTCTGCAGCCTCATGAGAGTTCAGGTAACTGTTTCTCATGCTACTGAGCAGTAATGGTGTGCAAGGAGTGCCTCTCCATTCATTCCTGAACATGTCATAGATGTAGAAAACACAGACAGTGCTTGTTCCTATGTTTACACTTTAATGCCAATTAGTGACAAAAAGATCCAAAAAGAAACTTACCAATATTTGTACCAGAAATCCTTCCCAGAGCTTCTCTGGGAACAATGCAGCTCCAGACATACTCTTCCCTGGAAATCTCCATTAACTGCAAAATTGGAAGTGACATTAGTCAGAAATGAGAGGCTGAAAAGAGTTTATTATCACACGTCAGGGAAAGGGATGTGGGATTCAACAGTTCCTGGGTAATAGAGATAATTATTGTGATTGTCCCAAGGATTTTATGCAACAAACTCCAAGAACATGAAAAGTTTTAAAAAATGAAGCTGTCAGAAGTTGTTTTGCAAGCATTTGCTGCCAGATTTCTGTGTGGATATGACAAGTCTGTCAGAATAGGAAATCTACTATTGGAGTTCAGTATCATAAACTCTTCCAGAGTGAAGAGGTATCAAATTTGTAATACCACCAAGTAAATTTTTCTGCTCATCTACCTCTGTCCTTTCTACAAAATTATCACTGAATGCGTATAAAAAACTTCTGCTGAAATACTTGCTATCCTTCATGTCCCTTCAGCTGAAGAGAAAAACACTTTTCTTACTGCATTGAATTGGTGTTAGGCTTTGGAAGTAAACCTAGAAGGTTTACCAGAAGCCTACAGAAGATATATTAGAATTCTTACCTTCTTGTTTGTCCTGGTTTCATCCTTCTGAAATCTAAATTTCCAAAACACGCAAAGTTTCTCTCTCATGAATATTAGTCTAGTGAGAAAGAAGGAACATGATAACCATCAGTCAAACTGTCTGTTTAAAGGAGGAGGGTGAAAAGTGATGTAGCCAACCACTATAGGACTAAAATTTGATGTAGTATACAGTTAGAAAAAACTGAAGAAATAAAAAGTTGCCCAGCTATTTCAGGTTATAAGCATTTCAGGGGTGGATAGCTGTGTTGCATTGCATAGCTAAATAGTGATATTACCAGATCAACATAAAAAGATGATCAGAAAAGAAAGTTTTAATAAACGTAGAGTAATCTGCAGAGACATAAAACTTTTCTGTAATGTTATTATGTAGATCCAGAATTATATAACATTTGTAAATGAGCTAATAATAGCACTTCTATGATTTGTTTTGGATAAATCCATATGTATCTCAAAGCACTCACAGCAAAGCAGTATTATTACTTTATTAAATACTACTTTTGCCTACTTGAGCTTGACAAACAAATCTAATGGTATGAAAGAATTTAATTTCAGAACTGAATGATAATTTGTCAGGCATGGTTAATTCACATAATTCAAAGTTAATTATGTTTGTGATATTAGAGTGTGCTGTAATTTTGTTCTGTTCAGCTGCAGCTTTTATTAAATCTTACATTTTGATTAGGAAAGCCAGGATTTAAAAGTGTACAGCAAATTAAAAAAAATTGCAAATTGTGGGGAAAGGTTTTTTGAGCATGTTCTTTTGTTCATGTTCACATCCTCCCTTGTGTCACATCACTGTAAATCCAGAGCTCACTTAGATACATTGAAATATTTACCTACAGTTCATCCTAAATGTGATTTCGTTCTGGTTTTCAGCATTTGAGAATGTTATAACAGATTTTCCCAGGCTGCTTGATATACTTGCATACTGTACTTCCTTCAGCTGTATTTCTTGGACCAAGCAGCAGTTCCCCAGCTATATTGTTCTGTGGAAAAGAAATATTCCACACAAAAGACATTTCCAAAATCAATTAGAAAATGTCAGAGGCCTTCTGATACTAAATCAGTTTGCTTCCTGGTTATATTTGTGACCTTAATTAGGTGTGGTTAGCTTTGTATTCAATAAATGCATTTAATCAGCAGTAGAGAGGATAACATTTTGTACAAACTATATTTCTAGTAAAATAAAAACAGGTGGATGTGTGAAGTTGCTGGGGTTTTCACAGTCTGAGAACATATGGGAGCTGTCTAGTTTTGAAGGTGTTCATTTGTTTGTTTTTCCTATATTTACTTTTCACTACAATTTTTTGCTTTATTTTACTTTATTTCCATATTTAAAAAGGTATAGATGCTCTTCTTAGGCTTTACAGCTCACGGAGCTGTAGACGTCACTGTCTGTCTACGGGAGATACAATATGATATCAAAATATTTTGATATGATAGATATTCACTTTTGCCCACATGAAAAACAAAACTATAGCAAAGAACTGTAGGTTTTCAGTAAGTACTTGAAAGAAAGACGTAAAGAGCTGCATATGCCAGGGATTTACAGAAAATAATCTTCTTCACAGAGCAGACTCAATTAATCACAGAAGCCCATTGTGCCCTGGGCAAGGCAGAGTCCTATGACAAAGGCAAAATGGAACCCATTATTCATTAGCTCAGAGTTCATCACACACTGATGGAGCTTTAACTGCATCAATAACCCTTGTGACAGGGAACAGGGGAAGTCTGAGAAAAATATTCAACATGTAACCTTAGTTCTGGTATTTTTTATCTTTTGCTGGTATTTTAGTATGCTATTTCTGTGCACACTGTATACTCATATTTGGTCTTGGAGTTAATTTCATGCAGTATGCCATCGTTGCTGTCAGACTGCAGGAAGCTGAGAAATAAGCTAGACCTTTGAAGCTAGCAATTTTATTAAAGTGCTAAGAGCCAATGAATATCTGTGGACACTGAGGATGTTAGTCACTTAGTGTTAAAATACCAGGCCAAAAGATTTCCACAGAAGTAACAATCCCTGCTGCAAAGAGGATTGTTATTGGGATGAAAGCCATTTTCTTCCTTTTACCAAATTTAATCACATAGAAACTTGTTATCTTCTATTAAATCTTCTTTCTCGTGTTTTTGACAAAGAAAACTTAATATTTGGTTATTCTGGGGAAGAACTCTAGCAACAAGAGAAACTTCTAAAGAATGGTGAGAACATTTATGTGTAATTACAGCATAGTCTCAAGTCTTGGGTTGGCTCTGAATGAATTAACTAATACAGTCATCACCTTGTTTGTAGTCAGAAGCCATGTTACTTCAGTGGTAACCAGAGTAATAATAAAGCCACAAATATTTTTCAGAGGAAAGATAGTTTTCTACTACGTCTGACACATTTCTGGTAATGATTGGAGTAAACTTTTAATGCACTGAACTCCCATGGGATGGCAAATGTTAATCTTCACAAATATGAGATTTTAATTTTCTTTTCTTTTATATATATGTGTATATATCTATATGTAAACCTGGAAATTAATATGTAGGTATCACTAGTGTAAAGGGATTGACTACTTAAAGCAAATTATATTGACTTTTCACTTAATGTTGCTTTAGAAAGAACTTGTGCACCAGATCTCATTCTCTCATGTTTTTTTTTCCAGAAATTTAGCATCTGGCTTTCAGCAAAACTTCTCATTTCCAGTCACTGAATGTTTTTGAGTATTGAATCTGTTTGAACTTCACTTCTAATAACTAGTGAAATCTCAAAGGCAGCCTGTATGTTATTCCTGCACTGTAGTGAGAGTTTTTTCACATTGGTGGAAATAAGATGCAAGAAATCTATATTTATTTTCATCACCTTCTCAGAACTGCTGCATTTGTCAGATTCTAGCACATTAGGCAGAGAGAACTACAGCATCAATAGATAATACTTGCCAGCAGTGCACTTTCTGAGAAGGTGAGAGGTGAGTTAATTGGAAATTGAAATTTGGTGCTGGGAAGTAGTACTTCTATAAGAAATTCTAGTTTTATAACAGTGTTTGTGTGCACTTCAGCTGTGATGTCCAGATGCAGGGAATTATTCCCCCAACACCAAAACAGACATATTTTGTTGCTCAAATTAATGAAACTCATATCTATTGGGAAGTCTGTAGTGAAGAAACTTATTAAAGTCCTTTCTTTTTCCTGAGAAAATATCCACATCTTTTTACTTTAAAATAAATAGATAAGCAAACAAGCAAGAAAACCAAATTCCTATTTCCATAATTCAGATTTGGATATAATAGCAAAATTATACCCTCTAGCACCAGAAAATGTTTTGAAATCTGAGAAGGTGAAATGTTTCTTCAACAGAATGTACTGTTGTTTGATAGAGTGCCTTACACGGCATGAGCCTGATGAGTAGAGACTTCCAGCTTCACTGCTGGATTTTCACCAACAGAATTCATGCCACCACTTTTCTGGCGGCACAAAAATATAAGAGTTATACTATGCTCAAGAGTCCATGTTATTACACTGCCAGAAAACTTGCCCATCTTCTGTTTCTCCTGTACTACTGACACAGCTACTCATGGATGCTCAGAAAGCCCAGCCTGTTGTGAAAGCTGGTTGCTACAAATAAAGGCTTTGAAGTTTGTATCACTAAATTGCCCAGTGACTTACCTGTGAGCTTAAGCCCACTACTCAAATTTATGCATGTGACCAGTGACCTGCTTGCTATATTTGACAAAGCCAAGTTTTGGATGAATTCTGCCAGTTGAAGTTCAGCTAAAACCTCTACTGTGGTCCTTACGCTTCAAACCTCCAGAAACTCTAGTTTATCATTTAGTGACATGTGATAGCTGAAACAAATGGGAGACTTCGCAAAATAATTTCCAAAGCTGTTTTTCACATCACACAGTGTATAGAAAAAATACGGATCTAAGCAAAAGTAAAAAATGTCAAATTATTTCCTATTCCGATTTTCTGACCCTTATTGAGTGTTCTTTAGGATCTAGTCAGAATGTGGTATGGATTCCAAGACACCACAGCAAACAGGGCTTAGGACTGGAGCAGCTTTGTCAATTTCTGAATCCAGGTTTTCTAATGGATACAAGTGGCACCCCAGTTTAAAATCACTCAAAGTCTACCCTGAAATCTACTAACATAACATTCTGGAACATGACTTCTCACAACTATAAATGTGCTAAATTGAGGAGCAGTTTACACATTTATTTTTGTATTTGATGTGTTTATCAGCTTAAGTAGTTCTTTTCCTCATCTAATATTTACATTCCTCTTACTGTAGAAATAGACAGGTAATATATCTCCATTCAAGCTGCATTATGCTATAGGTTCTACTATAAAGGCTGTGTTAATGTACCAGTCACATTTATTGTCCTCCTAAGTTTGTACTTTTCTCATCTCCAAAAATATGGGAAAAAACATTATCTTGGAAACTTTGTCAGTCTTATTATTTTGTTCAGGTATTATCTTGCCTATTATCTTGCTAGTAGCCCTTAACCTTCTTTTTCATACCCTCACTCCCCATAGAAACAAGAAGTGGGTAAAAACGGATCAACAACTATAAGATGACAAATACGCAAAACAATTCCAGAAACAAGATACAACACGGTCTGAATTTTATCAATAGAATTTTATCAAGGAGTATAGGCTTTCATTTTCTTCACTATTCAGGTGGATTTCCCCATCTATTTTGCATTTTTATTATTCCAGAAAACTAATGCTCACGGAGATTCCCCGATATTGCTTCTTAAATTTTTAGCTTGAACACGAAAAAGATTTAGATATACATAGAAAGTGTATGGTAGTTGAGAGTGTAATTTTCAAATGTAAGGAACGATGTCAGCCTGATGGCCTAGTTTTTCACTCTTGAGGAAAAGTATTAAAAGTCATTGAAAGAAGGTTAAGTCTTGCTCATTAAACTAAGCAACTGGGAAGCTAGAAAATAACCTTCCTAATTTTTAAGAGCTCTTCCTGATCTCTTGCTATAGGAGTTATTTGCTCAATAAGAACTGAGGTACTTGTCTAAGTAGTGCAAAAGACAAAACTAATTGCTATTATTGTGGCCTTATCCTCCCACGCTATACTCACTTCCTGCTTATTTTCTGAATTTGGGCTGAAGCAGCAATTCCAATAACAAGTATTATATTCATATTACACTTTCTTTTTTTCTGTTTTTTTTTTTTATTACAAGAATCTTCACTCAGTAGTGTTTTTGAAATATTTGTACAATATATTAGTATGATTGACTGAGATAATTGTGGTTTTTGTTCTGTGAATATATTTTTCTCCCTCTTATACTAATGTCATGTATATACTGAGAAGGCAGGCCTAATGAAAGAATGGATCTAAATGGACAAAAGACAGGAAAAAGGGAACGTGATTATTTCCCATTTTACAGATGGATATGCAGCTCAGTTCAAGAGTGAGACAGATTTTCAAACATTTACCAACTGAAAAATGCAGATGGTGCCTTTGCGTTTCAGAAGCACCTGTCTGTGGATTACTACATCTGTGTGTTAATTGGCTTTAAAAATCTGGGTTGGAATTGGTTGTCCAGCTTATGCAGGAAATCTGCAGTAAAACTAGGAATAAAGTTCTATACCAGATATTTTAACAATGATCTTATCTCTCCTTTTTATATGATGCAGAAAAGCACCTGAAGTGACTCTTCAGCTGACACAGTCTATGAACTACAATTAAAAGTAACATTTGTACAGGCTGGAGTGCTCCAACATTTTCTCAGATCTTTCTTCTTGAACTTCTTTCTCAAAGTTCCCTTCAGGCTGCACTCTTTTTCCTTGCCTTGACTAATCCCTTTGACGCTTGTCTTTCTCTTCTACCAAGAGTGGAAGTGGAAAGTGGAAAGTGGAAGTACATTTTTTTGAATTTTGGAGGGCTGGTTTTGTTGCAACTCATTTTTAAAAATTCTAATTGCATTTGCTTACTAAAAGCACATCGGGAACGTAATTATAATTCCAAATGTACATTTAAAAATTGTATGTGACACAGTGCTTATAAGTGGATTACTTCAAAGACAGAAAAAAACTACCTTGGAAAAGGGCTGACAAAGCTCTGTTTCACATGTATTTAGTTTGTTCCTTCCAAAATTTTGAACACAGCTTCACACTATCTCTTCTTTCCCACTGGTGTGTATATACAATAAGGTAATTCCTTTGTACCTACTTTCCTTCTGGGTGTTTCTCATTTTCTGTTGTGGAGGAGAGATCAGGTAAGTGCTCTAAGGATCAGACCAGTCTCTGGTGTGTCCAGTAACTCAAGTCTGATTACTAGTATTGAAAATTGCAGCTGGGAAGGATGCGTTAAAGCTACAAACAGTACAGTTACTATAAATGTATTCTAGGACAAATTTTAGAGAGCCAGTCTGAAGCGCAGGATTGTGTATGTTTGTTTGTGTGTGTTAGAAGAATGAGACAGAATTTTAAAGGAAGGAATAAAACGTACATCTTCACTGATTTATCTCAAACTTCTACATGAAGATGAACAATTATAGAAGTACTCCCTCAAGGACCTCCCAACATTTGATACAGATAAAGGACCTTTCTACTAAAGCACCATACTGTGTCCAAACTCCATGTGCAGTTGTGTCAGCAGGTTATGTTTAAAATCCACTTATTAGTAAAATTGGGGTCCAGGTATGTTTTCCTCTTAATTAACCTGCATAATCTGTTTTTTTACATAACTCATCCCTTCATTTGCATTTTAATTAGAGAGTGTGCAAAATGTCAAGTTTAATTGGCTCAGGAAGACTTGGTACAACAAAGCCTTAGACTAAATGTCGCTGTGGGCAGTACACTGAACAGCTGGGTGGCAGTTCAGATTAGGACTTCAGTACATGTAAGAGGTTTTCCTCACCTAGTTTTCTGTGTCTAAACGTATCAACAGTAATTTCCTGAGAAAGAAAACTGGAAAACTTGCAGACTCCCTGTTCCTGCTTTTGAATGATACACAGCCTGTTTCCTCTTGCATGTATGCATTCCAGATGCAGTCCTCTTACCCCGATGAACTGAAATCCTGATCTCCTCTTGGTTTCAAAGTCTGCTCTTTCTCAGCCAGTTCTCACCGGTAATCTTACAGCAGCTGCAGAAGGGGAGAAAAAACTTGGGCTGGGCTCCCTATATGTTTTTTTTAAAATTTAATTGTCACTTCCCAGCTGTCTGAGGCATGATATTCTGGAAACCTCATAGCCCCAGACTCCTCTGGAATCTTCTAGAGTCCCAGAGCCACTCTGGTCTACATTGATCTGTTCAACCTTGCCACTTCTTTTTCGATCATGAAAGTATCTGTCCCCAGTAAGTTGTGTTAACTGTGCCCTTCACCAGAGATATCATCAAGCAGGGTCATAGGTTTCACTGCTAGTTTTGGGGCGTAGTAGTAAGCAGAGTGCAGAAGTGGAGTGCTGCTGTGAGCTGGGACGAAGTAATCAGGCTGTCAGTGCTCCGTGTTTGTGAGCCTGGGACACATCTAGTGACCATTAAGCTGCAGGTGGCCTCCACCTTGTGAAATACGTGATTTTGTGGAAATCTTCAGAGTAGAGTTTACTTCCAAATACCCACTGTTATCACCTACTAAGGAAGTTAAAATCTTTAATTTGTATGAACATGGTACATTATCTGGTTTTCTGTTCATTTTGATTTTTCATTCCTCTTGTCAGTTCACTCTCTTGTCTTTACATTTCTTTATACCCTGCAGCATTTTTTTAAGTAGGTGCCATCTGAAAGAATTGTTTATAGATTTGAGGATATATTGCATTTTCAGTTCCAGGTGTTGCAAGTGTACCAGTAGGTGTACACTCTTTGAAAGTAGGAATGGAAAATATGTTATAGATTTATTTGCTAGACTTTTTTTCTTATGTCTGGAATGAAACACTCTGTGTGTAGCTGGAAAATAGAGAAATTCTCAGAGACAGCTCTTCTGTAGTAAAAATATTTTATTGAAAGTTGCTCAGACTCAAATCCCAGCATTTTGCACTTACGGTTTTGTTTTACACTATATTGTTTCTTTAGTGCATATTATTATGTGATGGCAGGAAATTAGCAACAAAACTAGAACACACATTATTTATACAATATTTAAATTTCCACATGGTGTATAAAATATTTTATGTTTTAGTTGTCTTATTTTTTCAGTTGTTTTTGATTGAAATAGATTTCAATCACCTCATTTACCTTTTATCTTACTTCCAGAATCACTTCCCCAGTGTGAATTAAAAGGGCTGAAATTGAGCCTGGTTACTACTTATTCATACCCAATACTTTCTTACTAACTTCCCTAGTATGTTCATGTATTGCAGCTGATATTTTTGACACTTTTATTGCTGTTTGTCACGTTAATACATTAGACTTGAATAAAAGCTTAATAAATGCAAGGTTTCCTTAATGAATATCAGTTCTAAGAAAAGAAGGTTTTCGAAATAGGTTTTCGAGTAACTTGGGGAACAGGCACAAGTGTGAAAGGAATTGATCAATATCATAGCAAATTACATGGAGTAAAAAAAAAATTGCTTAAAGAGCTAAATAAGTTGTGTTACCATATGTATATCTGAGACCTGATCTGTCAGAGGTAGTGGTTTGGTCTATGTGACTGCTAACAGCTATCTCATGTAGATTAGACACTACTTCGATTTAACATGCAAAATGAAGCATAATATGTTACATAATTTCCTTTTTGCCAGAAATGCTATACCAGAAACCTTAAGTTTGTGAAGTTACTTGGGGAGGATACGTCACTTGCACTTTACATTGAAGAAGTAGGATTCTTGTTCTAGTTTTCACAGACCTCTGGAAGGTCCGAGGATGTCTGCAACAGCCTCTTCACCAGAATCCATTAGGATGGAAAAAAAAACACAAAGACAAACCTATAGTCCATGGAGAAATAGTCCAAGCATATTTTGCACAAGCATATTTGCACATATCTTTGTAACTTACTTCCCCTTGTCTATGGTTCTGCCTACTTAGCACTGAAAATAGAAAGCCAGAACCATTCTGTTAGTGGAAGCTGCTGTTCAGAGACCAGACTAGTGACTTTGGCTGTGTGTTGGGGGACAGATACCGCTCTTACTGTCAGAAGCACACTGCTAGTGGAGAGATTGGAATAAAGCTGCTGTTATGCTATTTTTAGTACTACAATAGATGCCACTAAAACAGACAACAGTTAATTTTAATAAATTCATCTTCTATTTGAATTAAAGTAAATCTTTCATTTTCTGTAAAATGCTGTATATAACTGTTTGTGGCTCCAGGCATTGTCAGAATCTGGACACTTCAGGTATACCAAAGAAGATACATTGGAAAAGGTTTTGCTCTAATGAAAGAAAATGTGGACCACTATTTCTGAGGAATTAGAAACCTTCTTCTTGTTCCAAAGCTCTATAGGTCAGCAGGCTGGCAACACCTAGGCATGCAGTCGAGCTAAAACAGTATTTATTTCAACATCAGATAGGAGAATTAATAATAGTTGAACAGGTTTTACTTTAAGCTATGCTCTTTCACTCCCTATGTTTAGAGGATGCCAGCTGAGGACTAGCCCAAAGTTCCATGCTGTAATCAGAAAGTATTAAGCCCTCCAGTCACAATCCTATCCTTTCTAAGCCATACCAACAGATCTGAAATATATTCTATGTAACCTGGGCCCTTTGCCCTCTTGCCATCACTGATGCCATTATTCAACTGGAAATTCTAAGTTATTGAGACAGATGCTGATCTTTGTTGTGTCAATCTAAATCCAAAGTTACTCTAATGAAGTAGATAGCTTACAGGAATTATCATGGCTTAAACTTGGCCAGCATATTTAAGGGTTTTTATAATACGTAGATAGCCAAGAAATTAAATTCTACAATCCAGAGTAGAAGTCAAATTAAATTATTTCATTTGCAGGTAGTTGGTCACTACAGAACAAACAGTCTTTTATATCCTAGGATTTAGAGGGATGGTGCTTTCACTGATATAAGTCAACGTGCTGTGCAAAATGGGAATACATGCATAGCAAACTGTTTCTTTTCTCTGAAGATATAGTTATGCTCAAAGTCTTGTCATCAGCAAAAAGTAAACATCTTACATGTAAAGCCAAGAAATTTCTGGTAGTGTAATTAGAATCTTAACAGTACAGTGAAAATTTATTATTATTCTCAATCTAATTATTGCAGGAGAAGAACATACAAGAAAGAACTTTATTAATGGTGGAAATTACTGAAGTGACAACACAGCTTAAATTGGTGTACTTACACTTCTGCATATCTTCCTCCTTTACTTCTCTAAGAGTTACATTTCTTTACCTGACTACCAGCAAATTGTTTATCATCTCATGTCTATACTTGTCTACACTGCATCTTGTGTCCTCACTTTCAAGGTTTCTGCTGTCGTAACAGGCCTGCATTCCTCTATGGTACATCACTGAGCTAGGGACGTAACTATTTCCTTATGTGTTGATAAGTACCTGTTACTACTTTCTATAGAGAACATATGGTTATGCTCTACAAAGATAAGAAAAAGTAAAACAAACTAGGCATAGACACCTGGTCATCAGAAAAAAAAAAAAAAAAATCGTAGCCAAACAAGCTAAAATAAAGATCAAAGCAAGCAAGCCTGACAGCTCTCAGTCCTGAGGCAGCATAACATCAGCACAAATACAATGGCCTTTTACAATGTATAGCAATACTTCAGGTACTGGGCTACAGGTCTACAAGGTACAGGGAAAGTGCAGCAGTTCTGCAGCTTTAACGCCTCCAGCAGCATTAGCACTACTTGGCTGTTTTCTGCTTTTTTTTCCTTAGAAACATCCAAACAATACATTTTATGTTTCAAACTCTTTTGAACAAATGGTTTGTCACAGTCCATGTGCTATACAATTTCATATGCTTGTGCAGGTCACACTAGGTACTATAAACTATCTGATTTCCCCTAACATATTACTGAAAGTAATGCAGTACACTTTTTCTTTAATATAATGCAGGATCTTATGGCTTGCAATGACGTATTTATTTTTTAAGGCTTTAAAGCAAGTGGATTCCATGCTTCCATACTCTCTCACTCACAGACTTACAAGCAGCAGCATGTGTGTGTCCAAGTGGTCTGACCAAGATCACTTGTACACAACATAGAAGAAAACACGCACCATCTGTTAAGTCCTCTGCATCTCTGGAGATCCTCTTGACTGGCAATGACAAACGAGTCTTTAGACGTATCTTTGTTCTCCTTCAGGAGACTAGCTGTCAGCTATTTTGGAGTAGATCTTTGCTTCAGATCTTGCTTACTTCACCTGCCACAAATCTTAAGCCACATTACTATCCTCTGTCTGGTTTTCCTCTTCTGGCACGTGTGTGTAACACGTCTCTTGTCTGTTCTCCTGGCAGGCAGACAGGGGAAGGAGTGGTGTACGTGATGCTCTGCAGCCTTGCTGCCACCTTGCCAGGACACTGATGAGTCATCTGCTCTTCAGACTGCAGGCTTTTTGCTTTTCACATCAAGAACATGCCTCAATTTTGCCAGTGAAAACAGTGTTGAGGGAACAGTGTCCTCTATTATCAGTCCATTCAGTCTTTGGTCTGCTTTCCTTCTCATGCTTCCATATGCACATTTCTATTCAGACTTCCTTTGTATCAATAAATAAATGATTTTTTTTTATTTACACAGTACCGAATTACTGCTGTGTAAATGAAAAAACAAAACTCCACTTTTCTCAGTTAAACCCTTTTTCCTAAAACTACTTTAGGTTTATGAAATCAGATACCACTCTTTTTCTTCTTGTCTGTCAGATTCTCAAAGGTTGTCATAGGTAAGATAAAAGCAGAAGTCACCACAAAGATGAAGAAAATGGATGGCATTGCCAGTGCATGCAATGCAAGCAAGTCACAGACAATCGAATATCGTCATAAAACTACACAAATTAGTGCCCTACAAAAACAGAACCTTGCCTACAGGAAAAAAACTAATCCAAATATTGTATGGTGGCTGTTCAATAGCATCACTATTGTTGCTTTCACCTTCCTTTCTTAGTGATTTCATCCATTTGTTGGGCCTTGACATAAATTAGATTGCGAAAGGTCTCAGGGTAAGGTCATGTAATTATATACATACAAACAATGCCTGGCATAGTGTCGCCTCATTTTTGACAGGTTTCCCAGGAGCTACTGTAATAGGAATAATAACAAATAACATCAATAGTAACATTTGACCTAATAGGTTTACAACATACATATACTAATACATATTTGTTGTTTTAACCCCTTTAAGAACCTTAAGCCTTGGTTCTGTGTTTTGATGCATTCCTACGTATGATACTGGTTCATATTCCTAACTGGCAAAATTTGTGTTTCCAGTTGACACGTGTCAGAGACTCTAGCGTGACTCTTGTGGAATGGTGTTTCAATGTAACTGTGCTCAGAGCCTTTTAAGTAAATACAGAGTTAGCTTTCAGCCCACATGAAGTCACAGTTAAGGGTCTATCACACTGACAAAACAGCTTGAAAGATTTCAGAGAATCCAGTGTGTGAAAGAAATTAACAGCTATGCTTCCAGGCTACTGAGAATAAAAGTCACGTATTAAATGATTTTACATCATGCATATTGCTTTAGTTGCATAGATACATAATTAGCAAATACAGGAATGGCTTCATATAGGTTCTTTGCTCATCTTTATTTATTAAAAGCTAAATATGTATTACCACAATTTGTAGCTATACTCTTGCTGCATACTATTCACCTTCATAGATCCTTCAAACTTCTTGTTTTCTTTGTTTCTAAAGGATTATTCTGTTAGTCCTTTAGGTTCTTAATTTTTTGTTCATCTGAAAGTTTTTCTCATTCTGTATTAATTAAGCTCAGGAGGACAGAAAAAAGACACTTCTGCTGAGCAAAAGTGATTTGAGACTCTGTTGTGCCTTTGTAAAAACACAGCAGATTCTGAGATCATTTGAATAATTTGAAGCTGTTTTGGGAAACGAAGGATGACTACCATCAAAGTGCAGTGATAAGCAGCAAAACAAATTACAAAATAAGAAAGCTCGTTGAAACGCCTATTTGCTGTAGACTAGTGTAACGAATGTTCAGCAAATGGTAAGTTTAAATTGAAAACATAAGAACAGAAGTGCCGAACTCCCTTCCAGGTGTTCGCTGTTGCTCAGCCAGCACACAACAACTGGAAAACATTCTGAACAAAACATGTCTCTAACTCCCACCAGCTTCATCTCACTTGCTGTTTTACTACTCTGAATTGGACTTACATTTCTACAGATTTAATTATATTACTCAAAAAATACACATTTTCTTCCACTATTTGCCACCTCTCGCCCTCTTATTGTGAATCTCTAAGTGAATTTATATAAAAATGACCAAATACTTTGACCTACCTAGTACATTTTGCTGTCTCCAAGTAACAGTTCTGCACATTCTGGGGACATTCACTGCTTTTTTTTCAGAATGACAGAGACTATCTGTGGTTTTTTTCCTATATGTTGAAATTCCAGTCCTTTGATTTGGTTAGCAGATGTTCTAACAGTTTTTGCCACTCCACAGATTTACTTCAGACAGCTTCAAATCCATACATGCTCAAGGGAATATATATCAGTTGCAGTTCCCACTTAGATTAATGGGAAAATGTTAGGGAGAAGTTGCATGCATTTTTATAATAAAAATATTTTAAATTCAGGAAATATTAATTTAGCATTTAATTAAGACATTATTCTCCTGATCTAATGGAAATCTGATCACTGTTGTCTCTGTCATGTAATAGGTGTGAGATAAGCATTGCAGGAACACTTCAAACCATTTATATTTTTCTTGGAATAGAAGTTAACTAGTCATTATGGAAATGTCTATGGTATTTGTTTAATTCTGGTACGTTTGTTCTGGGATTGAAATGGACAGTCCTAAAATTCTTCAGGACGTATTTCGTATGCTATTCTAATCTCTTCTTAAGATCAGCTCTAAACGTGATAATACAAGCCCCAGTCTCACATAGAGTTTATATCCAGAATTTTTTTTTTTTTAAGAAGTCTATCAAATCAGTAGGACATTCAAATACTGCACTGTTAAAACGCACACGACCTGTAGGAGAGCCCTTAATTAACCTCTGACCATTTTGTGGAAGTAAAAATTATTGGCTTTCCTTTGTGCATACTCCTCAAATATACCTCAAGCACCATGTCATTCCATCCTGCCCCGGAAATATTGAAAGATACACTTCGGTGGTGGCAGAGCCTTTGACCTTAAGGTTCTTTTCATGTTCATCTACTTCAGTTTTAGGCTTCTGTTACAAATAGGTTTACTCTAAATCCTCTGAGGAATGGATTATATTACAGCCTCTCCTAGTAATATTTTCTTTATATTAAGTCTAAATCTAGCTATTATTTCCTTAATTTTGTTTGTTGGTTTTTTTTTGCTACACAAAATACAGTTATCTTATGTACCCATAAAGAAGTGAATGCAGGCATTTTTCTTAAGTGAAATCACAAATAATGTGTTCTGAAACTATGAGTGCCTCTGCAGTGGGAAACAGTGCTGTGATAATTCTTTCAAAATATTCTTTACATTCTGATTCTTGCTGTAAGATATATTTTTCTTTCTGCATTGTTTTTTGACAATGCATTTCACCATCAATATTGATAAGCAAATATTCAGCAACTCTAGAGGAAGGATAAAGAAGAAATGTAGCAACCACCCACCTTCCTGCTGTGGTCAGTTATGAGTTAGCAATTTCCAAGAAATGAATTTAATGGCAATAGAAATATGTGCAAACAGAAAGACCTGTTCTCCCTTACCTGACCCACCCACAAAATATATTCTGTAGCATTTCTTCACCATGCAACCTCAGTACTTACTGCCTTAAAGAAAACCACATGCTTCTCCAAAGAAAGTCAAGGTTTTAACACAGCACAGCCAAATTAAAATGTCTGGACAATTACACTTTTTCATAGCAAAACATGAACCATTTAATAGACAGAATTCTTTATTCTCAATACCCTGGGGCACTCTGATCCTCTGCTGAAGTCCCTCATCTTATCTGCTGTAATTGCATGTGTCACAGCCTTCTTTTAACTTATTATGTATATTAGTTAAGTTGCTACAAGGAATTTGTACTATGGGAGCTGAGACTAAATCTCTTTCCCCAGTTTTACATTTTAGTCAATGTCAATGCTGCTAAAGCAGTGGCAAGTGGAAGTGGCAACTGGACTTTTTTTGACAGCACGTCTGGACTTATGAAGGAACTCCTCTAAAATAAGGCTGTGTTTATGCTAGGTAAAATATGAATTTTATGATATAGAAATTCCAGTCTTTTCTGTGCCCAGAAGGGTTTCAGATCTTCATCTATGGATTAAGTGTTACAATTCTGAAAGTGATTAGGGTTCAGCAACTGCAAATGTCTTTTCAGCTTAAGTAGTCATGTTTTTTGTATTTGTTGCATGTCTCTCAAAAGTCATATCATGCCAGTAATCTTGTATATCCATAATGAATACAATAAAAATTTATTTCTCCTATGCCTGAGTAGATTCACTCATGTGGCAAAAACAATTTACTTAAAAAGGAAAAAGAAGTGGGATGGTCACTGTGAACCAAAGAAGAGGGACCCTGCTACAGTTTCTTTTTGCATCTATGCTTTGCCTTGTGTTATACTTTGAGAATCCTGGTTGATGAAACGTGTCAGTGATATCTATATAACCAAACCTGCACTCACACAGAATTTAGATTCTTTCAAACTGTTACCCAAGCATGTAAGTGAGCAATGTTTAAAAATCATAGTAAAGAACTGTCCACCCAATAGGCTTCTTAGATAACCGATGAAGTGCGAAAAGAACTCCAAAAACATAACCCGTTCTCAAAAATTATTTTTGCTTAACACAATAGAAAGAAATAATTTGTTCTTTTTTCAAAGCTAAAGCAGTCATATAATAACTAGTGCTTGCATATAAAATGAGTTAGATTTTTAAAGCCTAAGAGAAAACTCCACATAATTCCCTAACCTGTACGGTGACTGCACTCTTACCAAAAATGGTCTCTAAGTACATAAAGTTGTGCTTTTGTAAAAGGCCATCTGCTATCTTTGAAAGGCTGAGCATCTGGGCTCCCATCTTTTGTGGCTTATCACCCCCAAGCTAGATGCTCCCCAATTTAGGTCCCCTGAGAAGGGCCCAATCTGCTATTTTTGCTGGCATGTCTAATACATACAGATAGCTACAAACATTGTATAAGCCACATCAGTCTTGGCCATATTTAATTAGAAATTATGCTAGCAGGACAGAAGAAGGCAGTGCTGCTGCTCTTCTTCTATTTTAATTGAATTTTAATTAGGCCAATTATCTAACTTCAAAATAGCCTAAGCACTGGAGCAAACCATGAGGATCCTTGTTATTATTATTATTGATAATTTTAATACTGCATTTTGTTATTTTTCTGTAGACTTTTTCTCTATTAGTAATTTTGACCTATTAACATGAACCTGTGTTTCAGTTCATGTACTGTTTCACCTTCTAAATCTCTCTTTTATTAAACTTGTTCAGTCTTTTTTACACTGAGCATTGTAGTGACAAATACATAATTCAGGTGTGGACTAATAAAATACTTCGAAGTCCAGCCTCCACTAGATTGGGTTCTAAAGGTTTTTAGGACACCTGCAAATGGGGTATACGAGCCTGGCTTCTTCAACAGAAGATTTGAAAAGACTTTTCCTTTCAGCCAGAGAATAAGAAAAAATTGGAACAGCCTGAAATATGGGTTACATACTGCGCTGGTTTGGGCTGGGATAAAGTTAATTTCCTTCACAATAGCTAGTATGCAGCTATATTTTTAGTTTATACTGGAAGCAATTTTGGTAATACAGCAACCTTATTATTATCGCTGAGAAGTGCTTACACAAAGTCAAGGTCTTTTCTGCTTCTCACACCACCCTGCCAATAAGTGGGCACAGGAAGCTGTGAGGTGACATAGCTGGAAAGCTGATCCCAACTGACCAAAGGGATATTCCATGTAATACAATGTCACGCTCAGCAATATGAAGTTGGAGGAAGAAGAAGGAAGGGAGAGGCTTTTTGTCTTCCCCAAAAAAAATTATGCATGATGGATCCCTGTTTTCCTGGAGATGGCTGAACACGTGCCTGCCTATGGGAAGTATGGAATGTATTCTTTGTTCTGTTTTGCCTGCAACCATGGCTTTTGTTTTAGCTATTGTACTGTCTTTATCTCAGCCCATGAGTTTTCTCACTGTTACTCTTCCAGTTCTACACTTGGACATCTAACTATGACTGGTGCGCCTAATCTCCAGGTTAGCATTACTAATATCATTTTATAAGTCAAATGGCCATTTTCTGCACCTGAGGTGGTCATGTATTAGTCCCCTTTCCCCTCTCCATCAGTCCCTGGATGGATGGCTCAATAGGCAGATTTCTTCTTCCCTTCCTGTCAGCTTCAAGATTGCTGGGCGATGGACTGACTTCTTTCCTCCTTACCGGCCTTGAATGTTGCAGCCACCTGTCCAAACATTTGTTGATGAAGACCTCATCACAGAACAGAGAAACATAACAGCACACACAGCACGGTACATAAAATTTAGCAATTAGCAAACTTTATCTATTGATGTGTCAAATGCATCCTGTGTCTTCTGTACGGTCATAAGTACGAACTTAAGCTTATGAAATGCTTTAAGCTTTAGAAATATACTTCTGAAACTGCCTCTGTTGTCCCTAAATTCTCTGTTTGTGAATGGGTAAGAAGACACATTGGTGATTATTATATGTTGTACTCTGAAAAACGTTATTAAAAAAGAACAAAAAACAGCAACAACAATCCCTAGCAGCAAACCCTTAGCTGCAGCATGTACAATTTGATGATGATTTCATCATTAAAAGCCTTCTCTTTTCTGCTGCCTTCAGAGCTGATCCCAGGGTCTGTCTCCCTGTTACTATTTTTGTAACAAAAGACTTTCTGAATTTTGTAATTCTTGAGTTACACGTCAATCACATCTTGTATTTCAGTTCTAAACATAAATGTTAATGGGCTAATTGCACTATTCAAAAGACCTTCTACTGAAAATAAATTCTTGCTAGCAGGTGTGTTACCTCCTGTGCTTTATAAGTAGGTTTTAGAAGTCAATCCAGGCAACTCTAGTTGCTGTTTGCAGAGATAATTCTAACTGTTGATAGTTACTTAATAGTTCTTCTAATGCAATTATTTATTACCAGTGAGAATGTGAAAACACTGATTAAGAAGTTGGCATTGAAGCATCCTTTACATGCAGTTACTAAAATTTCCATCTATCAACTAGATATTAATTAGATGACAACCAAAACATGCCCCTAAGGATCATCCTTAATCTTATAGAAATTGTGAAATTTGTGGTGAATATGTTTGCTGCGTCCCTTCTATTTCATGGCTAGGTAGATAGTGAGATACAAATTTGCTCATCGTTCTCACAGAAATCTAGGCATATTAGCTGCCAAATTCCCTCTGTTAGTCTTGTATTTTGTTTCAACGTAGGATAAATTCATGATACCAAATGTCCAGCATGTAGATGTAGCTTTTAAAGTAAAAGTGGAGCAAGAACCTGCACAAGTGCTTCTTGCAGGTGCAGTTACTCTCACAAAATATTTATTTTGCTCATCATCTGTCTTACATAAGCATTATATAGGTTTAGTTTCTAGTCTTTCACTGAGATTGTACTCCAGGCAAAAAAAAGATCTACTAACTTTCCTAGGGTAAGTGAAAGTAAGACTACACAAGTCAGGGCTTTGTTTTGGGAAGTCTGTGCAGAAACTGAAGTTCATTGTAAAGAATTTAAGCCAGGCCTCGGTTATGTTCAAGAGGCATGAAAACATGCACTGTCAGTGAGCACATCTGTCTCCAAAAGCTCTTGTAAAATACCATGGACTTTCTGAAAGCTAGTTTCTACAACATAATCAGCACACTGTTGATACGGTGGGCACTAACAGCAGAAAGGAAGATCAGATACAGACAACAGGTGAGACCTCCTGAATGCTTTTGGGTTTTCAGCATCAGAGGAAAGGAACAGTAGCTGCCTGTAATTCTATTTCTTCAACCTTGCACTATTACAAGCTTTCTGGCTTACCAGGAGAATTTTCTAAATTCTCTGTTGTTCTGAAACACTGACATCCACTGGCTCATTAGCACGCTTCTCTCAATACCTAGTGAAGGAGTTACCAGGTCGTCTTCTGGTATGTATCATTATTATTCCTTTTTAATTTACCAGTAATGCCTAATTACCCTTGCATAGAAGAGATATTTCTAAATGGCACTATTCTGAACTTGATAGTATTTTATCTTTGCTAGCATTTTATTTAAGCCCTTACTTATACCCTTTCCTCCAAAAATCTCTGTTCCTAAACCACAGCAGTGGTAGAACAGTTGAGGCCTAGATAAGTCTGCAAATGCCGTACACATCCTCAGCAGAGTGTCTATGACCCTGTCTGTACAAAATTGACTGATCCACCTGATACACGATAAGCAGTGAATGGAACTTGGTTCTGGCTGAACAATATGAAGCCTCATCAGAGGGACTTTGCAGATACTAATGAACATTACCAGTGTGATTGTGCTGAATACACTATAAATGCTGGGTGACCATTCTACCTCAGACCTGCTTCCACAGACTTCACATAAACAATGGCCAGAGTGGTTGTTGTCTTGTTCACTCTTGTTACAGACTTTCACCACTCTGTTTATGAAAGTACAAAAATTCCCTAGTTTGTCATTTCCCACTTAATAGTATCTTCAAACATAAAACCAGTTACTAATGAAAACGCTCAGGTCGTATATACCTCTCTGAACTCATGAGGGTAGTACCACACTGCTGAGAGGTGGTACTGCTATTAAATCAACATTATACTCCTACCCTAGAGCCTTTTTTCCAACTGATGTTATTTGAAGCCTTTCACCTCTTAGCTGTTGATCACAGAGCTCAAATCAGGAATACATACTACACAGATTTTTCCTTTTTGGTCTCTTTATGTGACCAAGATTACACAACATATAACACATTACACTAATGAGTTAGCCCAAAATCAAACTTGGAGAAATCTATTAATTAAAGGTTGTGCTGCTATTTCATAGAATTATAGAATCATAGAATCATTGAATCTCAGAATCATAGAGTGGTTTGGCTTGGAAGGGAACTCATGGCCATCCTTTGGAGTCGCTCTAGTAGTTCCATGTCCTTCCTGTGGTGAGGGCTCCTGAACTGAAAGCAATACTCTAAGCGGGGTCTCATGAGAGTAAAGTAGAGGGGAAGAACCTCCCTTGACCTTCTGGTCACACTTTTTTTGATGCAGCCCAGGACTCAGATGGCTTTCTGTTCTGCAAGCTCAAGTTGCTGGCTCGTGTTGAGCTATTAATCCATCAGCATCCCCAAGTCTTTCTCTTCAGGGCTACTCTCAACCCATTCTTCACCCAGACTGTATTTGCACTTGGAATTGCCCAGACCCAGGTGCAGGACCTCGCACTCGGCCTTGTTGAACTTCATGAGATTCACACAGTCCCACTTCTCCAGCCTGTCAAGGCCCCTCTGGATGTAATCACTTCTCTCTATCATGTTGACAGTGCCACTCAGCTTTGTGTTGTCAGCAGACTTGCTGAGGATGCCCTCAATCCCTCTGTCTATGTTTGCGACACATATGTTAAACACCACCAGTCCCAATACCGACCCCTGAGGAACGCCACTTGTCATTGATCTCTACTTGGACATGGAGCCATTGACCATAAATCTTTGAAGGCAACCACCCAGCCAATTCTTTATCCAGAATGTTTCCTCCGTAAAATCTATGTGTCTCCAGTTTAGAGACATATGGCACAGTGTTGAATGCTTTGCACTAGTCCAGGTATGCTATATCAGTTATTGTTCCCTTATCCACTAATGCTGTAGCCTCGTTGGAGAATGCCACCAGATTCAACAAACAGTCAACATAGTTGTTATGCTACTTGGATGCCACGATATCGTTACCAGTTTACTTATACAATGAAAGAGTACTATAATTTTTTATTTTAGAATTAGAAATCTTTGGCATTTTTTTTCTCATCTATGAAACAGAAGTCAATGAAATGCTCCCAGCCAAAGCCAAGCTACTGTATAGAACGTGAAAAAAAACAGATGCTGGGAAGACCTGTATCACTTAAGTTGGTCTGAAATTCCTCTTCTATTTTTGTTTATTATTTTGCCAGGATATTTAATAATAATATTATTAATATTGTTAAAGAATTCTGTTCTTACTGGCTTGTACTATCACTATTTTTACTGCTACCTCTGATAGATTTCCTTTTTTTTATCATCTTTCTTTAGACTTAGCAAGCTTCATCCTAGGAAAATTTATTAATGCACTGTGATGTGAAAGTAAATTAAAAAAGAAGCTATTGATTAAAGCAAAGCATTTACAGTGACCAGTCACTCTTCTCAGTCCTCTAATCTAGTGTTAATGTTGCATTAAATTTGAGCTTGTTTTGAAGACTAAATGAGCTTTTTCTGAAGTTAACTTTTGTTAAATATTTTACACTTAGATTTATAAACCTGTGGATCTGCAGGCTATGCCTTTTTAGAGGTGTGGGCCTCTGATATGTGTCTTCTTATCCAATGGATTTAAAAATCTGCAAACATCTAAATCAGTTGTACAATGGGCCCAGCTGTTAGCAACATGGACTTAATACTCTGTGTTCTCAATTCTTTTTTCTAACTCTTTATGACCATAAATTTTGGCTATTACTAGCATGATCATAACAAATAGAAAGAATAAAACCAAAACCAAGCTGCAGTTGTAAAACAATCTACGTTAGTGCCCATTTCATGGTACAGATCTCAAATAAGTTGAATAAGATTTCTTGGATTTGTGGAAGTTATAGTATCTTGTACTAAAGTATGATGTGCTTCTGTGTATAACTAATAGACCTTAGAAATTTTTCCATCCTTTAGTATGCATTTGGAGTCTGAAAGTGTCTCAAATGACAATGAGGATATCTAACACATACTCAAGCTTGACATAAGTGACTGTAGATAATCCAATGGCATGTTTTTCTTTAAAGCATAATACACCTGTAGCTGTATGTAATTGTTTCTCCTAAGGATTTGGGTTATACTTTTTTTCTGCCTTCTGTTTAGTCTTCTATTTTAATGTCTTTATTAAAGTGGCATGAATCCATCAACTGTTTGACTTCCTGTAGGTTGTTTGGCAACTGTGGTTACATTTTGTAGGCATCCATTCTTTAGCAGCCCTTTGACATGCTTTCTTCAATCCTTTTGTTAACACAGAGGCTTGATCTAATGCTCAGATAAAATTTCTTAGACAATCCATAAGGTATCTGCGCTCAGAAGCAGACAGATATATTCATTTGACATTAATGGCACCCTAATTCTCCAATGTTCTCTGTTGGTGTTGTAGCAGAAAGGCTGAAGTTGAACACGATCTGTGAAGTGCAGTAGTTGAACCATGATGGTCTTACTGGCTCAAGCCAACCTCCATGTGCAGTTGAAATAAAGATGCTAAACTATGAATTGCAACGCTGAGCTGCATGAGTTCATCTACCTTTGTCACTTTGACAGAGTGGTAACTTGCATAGGACTAGGTTGTTAAATGGAAAATCCCTGCACTAGACTAGCCAAAGATCATCTTTTAACAGCTAAGCTCCCATGTAGCCTGTTACTACAAGGAAAGGGAAAATATAAGCCCTATTACATCTAGGTCTTAACTATTCTGATGGGATGCTTTTGAAAACTTGACGGTTGGTAGTCTGTTTAAGCTCACAAATTTTGTGGTAAGGAAGGGTATTGAACCTCTGTACTAAATGACTGTACCTTTAAATATTTAACCAGCATCCTTTACAGAAGAGTGAAGATGTTAGTTGGAAAAATGGTACTGATTCATTCATTAGTCACAGAATAATAATTTGAACTATTTGTTTGTGAGAAGTTGAAGACACTTGAGCATGCTTTGATCTTTTTCCTATCAAACCTTCAAGAAAAGAACTCTACAACCACATAGACACCTCCCCATACTCTCCTCATTGATTTTTACTGGTCTTTACATGGGTACAGTAACTGTACGGATTAGAGCACAATTCTCAGGCTCATTACAAATAACAGGAACGTAAGAACAGACAAAACCTTCAGCAAAACTGAAGGAGCAGAAGGTGTATTTTCAGCTTTTGAAGGAAAAGGGAAACTACACTGTGTTTTCATGTAAGTCTTTCTCACCATTTTGTTGGTAGTAACTATAAGGGGCTTACACAAATAATACAGAAGTAAATACACTCTAATACATTAATAATATTTTCCCACATTGAGTTCATCAGTCCTGAAGAACAACAATATTTTACTTTTCCTCTGATAGCCACTTGCCATAGCCAAGGATAAATATTCTTAGAACCTTTTCAAGCCTATGTGATATGTTTACATTGTAAACATTTTTTAATGCTTATTGACTATCTGTCTTCAAGCAGTTTTCTTTGCTTGTAGTGGGAGGATAAGTTTTTAGGTAGAGAAGCAAAAGCTGGTTTTAAGCTCGTGTGATTTTTGTGAATGCTAGAAACTCATTGTCTTCTGTGTTGTGGTGAGTGTTCTATCATTTTCTAGTAAAGTAAAATTGAAACAACTGTGTAAATGCCTTTGCCCCTAAGCTGTATCAAATTCTTTTAAAAAGACAGTATTTGACTATAAAAATGACAGACAAATGAGCTGTTTGCATTTCTTTTTGACATGGGCTCAACAGTAGAAAGTTAAGGGTTTTCTTTCTCTAGGACTATCTCTTATGTTGGTCTCTGAAAAGTATAGTGATGCAATTTCTGGGCTAAATTGTGTATCAGATTGAAGACTAGAGTATGAAATGGCTACAGAGTGATGGTCCTATGCTTTCAAAGCAGTAACATGAAAAGATAAGGTAATTTATTCTCTTCAAAAGACTTCTTTTCACATGTTTTCAAAAGTCTTTTTACTTAATAGTCAACATTTTGCCTAGTGATTGCGTCTACTACATCGCTGTTTATTTTGTAACTAGTAATTCAAGCATTTTGTAGTTCAGAGGCTTAATGAGCTTGACCCAACACATTCCAGGGGGATCCTAAACATTCAGCATAAAACTATTCATATGAGGGTTTGAAGATGTAATATTTTGCATGATACCTAAATGTCATTTTATCTCTAATTTGCTAAGGATAAAACAAAGATTTCCTTTCCTCAGTAGGCAAAGAATTTAAGTCTTTAATCTGATACTCTTTTGAGAGCCAATTTCTACTGAGTTTACAGAAGGGCCTGAGTCACCTCCTCCACGTCTACACTGCTCTAACTCTCTTGATTGAAATTGTGTTTTGTTAGAATTATACAGGAGTTCCCCAATGGTAGTTGTGATTAGAAATACATTCTGGATTGTATTAAATATCTTAAAATTTATAATCACTCTGGATTTCCCTGAAGGAACTGAAGAGGACTAAATGTAATGCACAACATTAAAATTATCCTGGGTTAACAGCATTTATGCAACATGCAGAGTACAACATTTTGGTATAATTGGCACAAAAAAAGCTGTTGGATACAATGTTTTTCTCTACAGAACCTAACCTGAACCCTATTTTAAGCTGAGATAATGGACTTGTTTTTATAGCTAAACTAGCTAAAACTCAAAAGGTCTGATTTAACCCTACAAGTGTATCAGAATAAGATCTGGTGTAAATGACAATAAAATTTGGTGGATATATGGGAAAATTACAAATGTATATCTCCTGTGAAAGGTTTCTAGACTGAGTCTCAATAAATGATAATACTTTTGTGGTCTCAAAAAGCTTTGGCAGAAAGTAATATAAAATTTTTAGGTTGTTTAAACTTCATTACTGACACTTCAAAACTCACAAGATAATTTCTTATAACATTTCTAACTGTATCAAGCACAAATTGTTTATGTTCTAGGATGACTCTTTTTTATTTTCTGAAACAAAACCACAGTTGATTGAACGAGTAAAATCACAGTTAACAGTGCTGTAAATTGTTTGTTTATTTCAAGAACTTTTTGAGTGTCTCAGGACAAGATATCTTTATCAGGCAGTCAAAATAAACTATTTCACAAGTAGCCTTAAGAAGTAGAAGGTCCTGTAGAAATGTTAATTATCTTTCCTTCTAGGCCCCATGTCTCTATAAGCTGCCATCACACTGTACTTGGCAAGACTGAAGGACTATACAAACCTTGTCTCCCCATGAGGTTACTGAAAAAAGTGTGCTAAATACCTACTCATTCTGGACACATAGAGGTTTTGGCTGTTCTTCCACCTGTCAATGTCCAGTACATTATTTATAGATATTTTAAAGAATATTTAAAGGGTTGTTTATACTGGCAGGATGTTTATACTGGGCACCGGAACAGGCTGCCCAGGGAGGTGGTTGAGTCACCTTCGCTGGAGGTGTTTAAGGGAAAGGTGATGAGGTGCTGAGGGGCATGGTTTAGGGAGTGTTAGGAATGGTTGGACTCGATGATCCAGTGGGTCCTTTCCAACCTAATGATTCTGTGATTCTATGATTCTACTCCAGGGAATAACTTTAACGGAGATATTATATAGCTATTTGTCATAGGACTATTTAAATGTTTTAATGTTAAAACTAGCATGAAGTAGACTCTACTTTAGTCTAGCCAGTCAAGAACAAGCTAGTGACATTTGGGGGCTGGAACTAGATATCTTTAAAGTCCCTTTCAACCCAAACTATTCTATAATTCTATGACATGACCTGCCTGATGAGAATTGTTGACACCGACTGCAAGTACCTCTTCTTCCCCTGGGCATTTTTCATCCAAAAAGTTAAGAGCTTTTTCAGTTAAATATTATGTGGTAATTTCCGTTTTACAAGATTTGTCCCTTTTTTTCTCAGTTGACAGCATTGTTTTGTCTCCTTTGTAACCTGTTTGTGACGAGTTTTGGTGCTGACATTATTGTCTGCTTCATCTTAGCATAAAAAGTGTACTTTTAACCAAGCGTATTGCAGGTACAAGTCCAAACTGAGCATTTTAGCTTTGACATAGCACAAAGCTGGCATAATCTGTGCTTAAATTCTAGGGAAGTCTTGTGAGCACCCCGCATTACAGATTCTCTCCATAGGCTAAATAGGGTACTGGGATAGAGATGATAGAGACAGGGACCTTTGTATAGAATCTTTGTATGCTTTTTATTTCAGGAAACCCAAATATTTGGTAAAGATAGTGATAGACGGACAGTAGTCATTCATCTCCACTTGTAACATAGACAGTGTTTATACTCAGATCCAAAAGTTAGGAAGTGCTTCCAGATTCTGCAGTTTAAACATAGTGCTAGAGGTTAAAATATAGCAACACTGCCAGCCTATATAATTATTCACAGTTGAATGCATGCAGCCTTGAGATTCCCACCTCATGATTGGGAGGATGCTGTAATTGAAATAATATGAGTGGCATTGAGAGGCAGAACACATTAACTTGGACACAGCTTCATATTTCCCAGCTACATGATTTCCCAAATGATATTGTTTAACCAGTGTGGAAGGAAGGCAACTGTTTTACACACATTCAAAAAGTAGTGTCCCAGATTCGTAGCAAAGAAGCAGACAGATGCTCAGTCTCAAATTGTTTCCCCTGATTGTATGCTGGGAAAATGTGCTCATATCTACAAGCAAAAAATGTGGAGATTCTGCCTTGGGAAGCACAAGACAAAACCTTCATTTTCCTCGTACAAGCTGGATATGAGAGGTAAATAATTCTGGTTTTATAACAAGGAAAAAATAGGAACTTGAAATTTACCTCTATTGGCTAAAGTAATCTTGTGTCTTCATTTCCCTTTCTTGACAACCTGAAGCTTGCTAATTTCTTGATTCTCAAAGCCTATAATATCCCTGTCATATTATCAGACATCTGTTGTCCATTGGGTTTAAAAATGCAATAATATTTGTTTAAAACATGTTACATGTGTTTAGAATTTTATACAGTCATTAATATGTTTAAATAGTCTTTGGAATAATCTTATTAATAGTTTATTTTAGAAAGCTGTACATTATATTTTCACAAGTTTTTCTGTTCTAGCATCTTTGCCATCATGTATTAAATATTGTTATTTAGCTGTCATAATGTTTTTGTTTCACTTAAGAAGTGAGAAAAATATAGTTCATTCACTGTTCTCCTGTTCATGAAATATCATCATAAAGGGCAGGTTTATCTTTAGTATGTGATTCTGCTGTCAGACTTTAAATACAGTCAGTTTATGTTATTGATGCTAGAATCAATCTTGGAAAGATACTTTTTATTCTTATGGAATTTTCCTTTTTATGAGGAGTCACGTGGAAAACACCAGCGGTAGTGGCTATAAGTTGTTCCTGGGAGATTCTAATTGGATTCCAGAAGAAAATTTTCCACCATGAAGAGCGTTAAACGTTAGAATAATCTCCGCAGGGAAGTGGTAGATTCCTCTACACTGGACACTTTAAAGGCAGGGTTCTGGGCCATCTCATTTAAACTATCACCTAAAACGTTGGACCAGATGATCCCTGAGGTCCCTTCCAACCTGGCATTCTATGATTCTATGGAAGTTTTCTACCTCTGTATTTGTTTCACTGAATTTCTGTTCCTTCATTGTTTGTGCTTCCTCTGAAGTAGCTGAGTATTTTCCATTTCCATTTCTTCCTATTCCTTCAGCTTTTTTGTCTCTTTATGAAAAAAGGGAGGTTATATTATGTGGAGTTTTCAGTGGTGGAAAAACAAATTCTCATCATTCCCACTTGACAAAACTACTTTATTTTCTGATCATGACATATTCTCCGTTGTCATACTCAAATTACTTTCATTGATTTATCTTGTTTGCCTTCTCTTCTGTAACTGGTTGACTAAAATTCTGTCCACCATAGCACTAATTCCACTAATTGTTTATACTATTACAGAAAAATAATGTACGATATTAATGAATTAGCCCATAATGCCATTATAGCTGAAATGCTATATCAGTCTATTGAAATATTAATGGGCTTCTACAAGACAAGAAGGAGGGCTAGAGCCAGTAAAAATCTCTAACACATGAAAGATTGAATAATCACGACCATATGTAAATCTGCTGCCTTATTCTTGTAGCAGCACGACAGTCATGGCTTCTCTCAGCTTTTAATATTTGCAATGAACTTTTTAATGAGCAGTAACAGAGGGATCCTCTAGTTCATTTGTTACTTAGAAGTACAGCTTCTGGCTAATATTAGGTTGAAAATAATTGATTTCTATTTCAGAAGTACACTGAATGTATTATTACAAAAAGATAATCTAGTGAACTGATCTCATCAAAAGGATGACATTCAAAGACTTATGCTTAATATGTTGTACAAAAACTAAAATAAACTTTATTATTTTTAAAACAGTTTGTAATTCACTGTAATAGTTTTATTCCAGACAGGTTCTGCTGTTTGCATTTTTCAGCAGAAAAGCTGTTTTGCAGACTTCTCAGAGATGATTTTTCAGGAGACATGGTTTACGAAAGTATGCGTATCTGTGCTCTTACACTTGCTAAAATGAGTCTGTAGCCAGCAAAGTTTTTACCATCATTCAAACAATTTTTGTCAGCAGTTGTTATTTAATAGACTATTTTTGCAATTATTGTCCCTCAGACTTTTAGTGATCTAATGCAACTGCTCTTCAGGCTTGTGCAGCTTGGGTAACCAAAGGCTTCACATCTCCTATATTTTAATTGAAATATATTTTTCCCCAGACTTCCCCAGGGTTCTGAATTCATCTTTACTAAAAGTCTCCTTTTGCTCTCCTCTCACAATTTCCCCAATACACTGAGTTCAAAGTTCACATCTACCATAGCAGTGTTAACTGCCCTTGTGTCTTAAGAGTTGGACAGACACAATCCTTTCTCTGAACATCTGTGTGATGTCTGAGAGCCAGCAAGGCTTTCTGTGTTGGGGAGAGGAGCTGGCAGCAGCATTGGCAAGTGAGATACTCTTTCTTCTTTACCCAATTTCTGCCATTCAGCAAAGCAGAGGCATGCATGCTTCCTTGGAGAAGGCAGGCTGCAAGTTCCAAGCATGAGAATTCATTGTGTGCCTGTGAAGTACAAGAGGGGAAGGTCCACTCAGCTGAAGATTTGCTAGTGAAATTAAGAGGTTATTAAACTAAGCAGGCCATGGTAAGACCTAACTGGATAATATTCCGTTCTGTTTTCTATCATGACACTTGATTTAGTCAATTACTGTTGTATTAGATTGTTTTACTGAAATAATGATGACTTTCATATGCTGCATCATAGAATATTTATGCTGTCAAGATTTGCTCTCCAAAGCAGCATTTAAATGGCAAATGTGATTCTAAATAGGCCTAGGAAAAGAATTGAAACACCAAATCTAAGCATGCAAACAGCTGAGCTAATAAATGTTGTGCAAGATACTCCCTACCCTACAGAGAGTATGAGCAGAGCTGGTAGAGCAATTAATTGGAGCTAAGGATCAGTTCCAAACACTTCTTTTTCTAAGGTGAATATAGTGCAGTGTGGCTTGATCATTGCTGTGGTAAGGCAGGCCTTTGATGTGATAAGGAAAGGACATCAGCATGTAAAGCTTTGTCATTAACACTGAAGCAAGATGAACAGCCTAGCCAGCTAGGAAGCTGACCATCGCTAACCTATAAACTGTTTTGACATTTCCTTTGTTCTCTGAATGAGAGAAGATTCTCATTCATTTCTGGGGCTTTGAAACAGCCTTTCATTCATTTAGTTTATCGTTGTTTGTAGCTGGCGTTAAAAACATATTTAGATTTTTTTCTTTCTGTCAGAGTTTATATCATGGATATTCAGAAAATTGAAAAAAAAAATTACATTGGAAAGACTTCTCCAGATGTTAATCATTGCATACATGTTATGGAATCATCAGAGTTAAATAAAACCAAGGATTTGAATATCAAATATGTTGTCTAATGCTCATTGCAGCGATAAACTTGCATTTCCTCACTTTTCACTGCAAGCAAACTCAGGTTTAAGGCTAACTGATATGATTCATATATCTTTTTTCTGGCTCTGTGCATAAAATTCAGTTTAAGTTTAATTATGTCACTCATCTGAGGCTTGTTATGGATGTATATAAATGTTTGCAGAGGGGTAGAAAAACATAACTGTGTTAAAAACTAATCAGTGGTCTTAGGCTTCTAATGAGGTTTAGTTCTCCCTATATTAACTGAAATTATGCCAAAGGTGGTCTATTCTGATTTTGGACAAGATCCTTCTTTTAACTAGCAAAGTTCAAAAAATATTTTTTCTTTTTATTTTTTAATCTTTCACCCCTGCCTCCTGATTATTTCTAATTTATTGCTTTTCTGAATTGAAAGCTTATAAAAGTGCTGATCTGAGAAGCTTGGAATACAGGATCTAGATGATCTTTAAGGTCCCTTCCAACCCAAACCATTCTATGATTCTTTGATTTTCTGCTTTGTTAGTTACTCTTCTTCCCAAGACCCTGTCAACACCTTGGGGCGGGGGGGCGGAGATTAGCAATGTACCATCCTCAGTATTTGTAAGTACATATCACATATCTAAATGCTTTCTCTGGTCTGAATAAAGCAGATTGATTTCAAGGGAAAGGCCTTTGGTACTCTCAAATTCAGGTAACAGTCTGAATTTTTGTTTCCTTTGTTCTTGCTTTGGACTAGAGCAAAATGATTCAAATTTTTAAAATCACAAATTGGTATAAAAATATTTTGTTCTGATTTATATTTTGTTCCAAACCAAAAACTTTAAAAAGAAACCACTCTAACAGTCAAACTTCCTCTAGGAAATTTCTTCTGTAAAAACTCTGTTTTTACTGGTAATATAGATCTGAAGTTCTGGGACTTTTAAAATGACCTTACAGAATTAACTGTCCTGACATAGATCTGGAAACTATCCCCATGGCCACTGAATCTAGTAATGTATTCTCTAATTCAACATTCACATTTTTAGCAAATCATGTTGGAATTTCCCACCTCTCCTATGCTACTAAAAGCATGTCCTTAGGGTTTCATTTATCTGATGATTATAAATCTTTTTGTGTAAGTCTACTTAAAAATATCTATAGACAGCTTGTTCTTGTGAACATCCGTTTTTAGCAGTTTTCTTGGGTTCTTACATTCAATGCTTATGAAGTGAATAATTTTACCCTGACAGTTTGCATTTTTCTGAGCTAATGAAGATGTGCTAGACCTGCAGGTTCCTTCCTATGTTTTCCTTTTATCAAAATCAACATACTCTTTTATTGCACCTTGTTACAGCTGAAAAATATCTTTTCAAGCACACTTAATCAGAATTTTGAACGGTAATCCATGCAAAATCTCTGGGTTTCTCATATTTTTTTCATAACTGTGTCACTGGTGGCTTATGGTCTTCTGAAAAATAATTTGCAAATCCTTCTTTTTCACCATCATTTTTAAGTGATTAACTTCCCACTTAACTACACCACTTCCTATCATTCTACTCCTTACAGTTATCTTCCTCTTCCCATCTGTTATTCTGATATACTGAGTTCTAACCTTACCACTTAGCAATGTGTCAATAACAATTTTTCTGTGCCAACCTCATTTATGAAACCACCACCAAAGTCAGCTTCAGAGTGAAATCAGCAATGATACTATTTCCAATCTACTTCTAGCATTTGTTTAACTCAATTCCAAACACCTAACTTTTAAGTCTTATTCTAATAATTGGTTTTGGTTTTGTCTGTTTGGGTTTTTTTTCCTACCTAGGTGTGATCTGAGCTCTTAACGTAACTGTAATTTTACTCCTCTCTTTCTGTTGTCCAGCAAGATTAATGGACATTCCTAGCTGCAGTGCCGTGTTGCAGTTGTTCCATTTTCTCTGCTTGCACTAAGCAAACCTCAGCTCATCATGGGTACGCGACCCAGTGCGAGGGAGCCAATACAAGCTAACCTGTTATCTTTATGGTCGTATGAACTCCCACTCTATCAAATGCTTTGCCCTTGTTCATAGGAAATCTTCACAGATAGGTGAGTTACTTATGGCATTAGAAAGTGACAACAAATTTTTGACAACAAAAACCTTGTATTTGTACAGAACAATCCAACTCTGGATTAAATTCATAGGTACAGCAGCTGAATATCCAAGTTTTTTGAATTTATGAGTATGATTTGTGTTTAATTTTGTGTGCCACCTCCAAGTCTGATCTATATACAATACACAGCAAAATTATCTCACTCAGTTTGTCTACTATCAAGACTGAATATAGTGTTTTTATATATATATATATATATATGAAAGGAGTAAATTAAATACCTTCAGTCTGTGAAGGACTTCACAAGGTCTAATAATATCAAAGAAAGTTGCGCTTTGCTGGGTTTGCAAATTGAATCTTACTCAGAGAAAACTGGGTTAAAGGATCAATAGAGGAGGATTATTTTAGACAGAAAACATGGATTTATGTTGGTTCTCACGCTACTTACAAGAATGTTCATTATTTAGTTTAGTGGCTGGGTTTTTTTTCTATCCATTTGTTTTAGCATCAGCTTATACTCTAATGGGGAGAACTAAAGTAGTACATCACTGTATTTGTAAACATTATGCCTCTGCTTTCCACTGATGATCTGGGACCACATACTCTTATTTGCAAAGTTAAGGAGCAGGAAAAAAAGAAAGAAAGGTAGATAGCTTTGGTGAGGAAATCAAAAAAAGAAAAAAAATTGTCACGCTTGTTTTCTGAAGTCCTTTATGACAGGCAATGGAAAGTGGAAAAGAAGACAAAAAGAGGTTATGGACTTCCCAAGCAGTGTGGTTCTTCTGCAAGAAGTACAGAGGATACAATTTCAATTATTTGTTAGGGGAAGTAGGTGTAGGAGAAATTGCAAATATTTTTTGTGAAACTAAAGAAAGAAGCAAATGTTTGTTTGGGATTTTTTACTAATAATAGTATGTAGATTCTACCTGGTCTGATCTCCATTTCGTGAAAGGGAGGAAGAAAATCTCAGTCTTATGGTACTGTTTTTTCCCAGAAGAATAAGTTTTCTCTCTCTTGAGGACAGATGACCAGCATCCCCTGCGGTAAGCAGGAGACCAGATTCTTTAAGAACCACAAGAGAGGTCCGTCAGAGAGAGCTCACCAATTTAACAGGTGGAGCTTATCCCATTAGTTCTTTCTTGACTTTTTCAACAGAACTAGATTCAAATTCTCATATCTACATTTGGAATATATCATACCTGAACTGATGAAAACCTCAGTATCTGTTTCCTTTCCAAAGAGATTAGAGTCAAAATTTGCTCCTATAATTAAATAAATATTTTATAAAATTTTGGCTAAACTGGAAATAAAGATTTTGTTCTAGCTGTGTTTGAGGATACTGTAAATGGAACAATGAAAATATCTGAGTTTGATTTGATATTTGACATTGATTTCTCTATAATTGTTAATATAAGCAAGCAGATCTTACCTGTAACTTCTTTACACCTCTCCTTGATAATTAGAAAAAATATTATGTCATTATGGACTGTATTGTACAGTTTTGTACAATATTGTACAATTTTTGCACAGCACTTTCATTAATTGAGTGGCCATTAACTAACATGATACATAGTATACAGGGGCTTTTTAAGTTGCTAACTGAATACATCATGGGTTCATACCGTTGTTATAATTACTTGGCACTGGTGGGGCTGCACATCAAATACTGTGTTCAGTTCTGAGCCCCTGAATACAAGAACGACATTGGCATCCTGGAGTGTGTCCAAAGAACAATGAAGCTAGTGAAGGGTCTGGAACACAAGTCTTGTGATGAGCGGCTGAGGGAAGTGGGGTTGTTTAGTCTGGAGAAAAGGATGCTGAAAGGAAACCTTAATGATCTCTATAACTACCTGAAAGGAGGTTTTAGCAAGGTGAGTGTCTGTCTCTTCTCCCAGGTAACAAGCAGTAGAACAAGAGGAAACAGCTTCGAGTTGTGCCAGGGGAGGTTTAGATTTCATATTAGGAAGAGTTTCTCACTGGAAGGTTTATCAAGCTTTGTAACAGAGTGACCAGGGAAGTAGTTGAGCCTGGGGGTATATAAAAGATGTGTAGACATGGTACTTAGGGACATGATTCAGTGGTAGACGTGGCAGAGTTAGGTTTCTGTCTGGAGTCGATGATCTTAAAGGTCTTTTCCAACCTAAATGATTCTGTGATTCTACAACTTCCTTTGCAGAAAGAGATATCCCAGAACTATTTGTATTACTACTACTACTATTACTGCTACTACTGCGGTAGCTAACCGCATTGTAGAGATTGTGCTCTGCGGTGCCTCTCACGCCACTTTTTATCTGTATCAGGATGTAATACAGTTTTCTTTATGAGACAAAGGCTTTATTCTCTTCTGCAAGAAGACATTAGCAAAAAGTCATCTCTAAAACATGAACAAAATGCATCCTGAGTTCTGTGACTCAGTAGTTTATATTTTTTAAAAAATGTGTTAATTGTGTATTCATGGTGAAATGAAAGAAACTGAAAATACTTTCCACATTTCCAAAGATATTTTTTCCACATTGTACACGTACATCAGGTCCACAGCATTGCCTGAAGGGCATGGGCTTGCTTTAAACTTTGTTGTTTTGTCACCTAAGCAGATAACTGAGCTGTGACCAAAGCTCAAGCCTTGCCAGAAGCACCTTGGGTATTGACTGCCCAATGAGATTTAAGGATCTGAATCCTCAAGGCTCCTCTTTAAATTCCCTGGCAAAATATTTCAAATACTCCTTCACCTTCTTTACTTGTATTTTCTGATGTCTCAGCAGAATCGACAATTTGCTAAGGGAATCTCAAGATTTTTGGTTTTCCTTAGGCCATACTTACCTCTTTGAACGTTGTTTAAATCGTCACTAATAAAAGCCTGTCTAGATGGAAAAATATGCCTTCAATGTGTGTAATTAATGTTTGAAATCAAAGCTTTTCTAAAATGAAATTCTTTCACCAGGTCAAGTTCTCCTGGGTGCCAATATTAACAGGACCTTACTCAGCATAGTTTAAAAAGAAAGGAAAACCTTGTGTCAAAATTAATTATCACATTATAGTAGTGTGAAGCTGATAGTCACCAGTAAAACTGTGTTCCGTGAACCCTTATTTTTTCTATTTTTTACTGTATTACCAGGGAGAACATGGGTTGGGATGATGGAGAAACAATGGTTTTATGGGTGCTAGTGCAAAGCATTCACAAGTCTCCCTGAATTTACTGGGACGTTGGTATGACTGACTCTTTTCAAAAGCTCTCAGTGTACCACAGAATAGTGTAGTGTCTTAATTTCAAAGTGTCTTTGAAGGTCACTAAGATTTGCTTGGAATCTGGTCTTGGATTCAGACTAGCAGGTAGGAAACTGCAGATATGTATTAACAAAATAGCTATTAGATGGAATAGGTGCCATATGGAATTCGTTATGAAGATAGCAGGAAGGACAAAGCTTTCAGTCAAAACAAAGGCAAGTGAAAGCAATGCTGCTTTCGAAGTCTTTATAAAGCTGTATTAAATTAGCTTGTGCTCATCTAGGCAGGAAAGATGCAATATTCAGAGAGTTAAGCAGCTTGCAGAGTTCAGAAAAAAATGTGACCTAGCATGCAAAGAAGTGTCTCCTTGTTAACAATTGAAATTAAAGACATGAAAATGAGTTACAATTTAAATTGCAATGATCCTTGAATTTTCCTTCCCCAAAAAGGGGAAAATGCAACTTTGGTTTTTTTTTTTTTCCCACTATCTTCTCCTGCTTGCTTCCACTCTTTTTTATTTCTGTTAGCCGCTTATATTGCTGTACACAATAGACAACTGCTTGCTGTGTTCAAATAACTACTTGCCTTAAATGCTGCCTGAGTTTTCAGTGCCTAATTGTGGAACCACAGAGTACAGAGTTTAGGGATTTGTCCACTTCCCTGATATACTAGAGACAAGAGCACTCATGGAACACTTTCAAAATTATTAAATCTACTTATCCTCTTTGACTGAAACCTGTACTTGCTGTTACAGCAGCCGCAGTAAACTTTTTTCTCTCTACTGCTTTTATCATTTGGCACAGTTGAATGCGGAAGGGAAGGGAAGGGAAGGGAAGGGAAGGGAAAGGAAGGGAAGGGAAGGGAAGGGAAGGGAAGGGAAGGGAAGGGAAGGGAAGGGAAGGGAAGGGAAGGGAAGGGAAGGGAAGGGAAGGGAAGGGAAGGGAAGGGAAGGGAAGGGAAGGGAAGGGAAGGGAAGGGAAGGGAAGGGAAGGGAAGGGAAGGGAAGGGAAGAGGGATCATGTCATTCTTTCTGTTGTGGAGGAAAGGTTCTTGGAATTCAGAATAAGTAGTGATGGGCAAATAAAGCATTAAACAGAATATGAGGTTTGTCAGCGAAACATATCTGCTGTACCCTGGAAAAGACTATGAAAGCACTGTGTGTTCTTAACACCTGGGCATTTAAATGTAACCCTCATAGGAAAAAAAGGCTTCTTGGTTGGGGAGTCATCTTTTTACCTGTTTGTCTCTAAAAATCAGATTTTTGTACTTTGCCAAGCAATCTTAAAATGAAGTGCTTTTCCCTCCTTTTATACCGGGAATGATGAAAAGAATGGAGTACATCTACAGACTTGACTCTGCACAGAGTGAGGGAATCTCATTGAGTACAGGGGCACTGTAGAAACCTTGGCTCCTCAGCTTCACTGTATTTGCAGTACTTCAGAAACACAAGAATCAATAGTCATCTGAAAAAAAAAAAAAAGAAAGCAAATAATTCTTATGAAATAAATGTTCAGTTTTCACAGAACATCAGGTCGCTACACTGTGAAATACTTTGGTCTTTGCATAGCTTTGCTGTACTTTCTTACAAAGACAGAACAGTTCCCCATGTTTTCCTTCCTTTATTTTGTAACTGAAATGCTAAATTAAACTCTTATAGAAAGCATTTGGGATATGAAGCAGCCATTGAATTTTTGGAGGCAGAGAGGCTATTCAGCATTTCAATTGGCATTCTTTAACTGTAGGGCCAGGTGGCCATGCAGGGCATTGTTGAGAAATGTATAGATCTGCTAACATATTTGCTGGAACCATTTTTTCCCCCCCAGTAGTCTGAATCACTTTGCCATTGCTTTGGAATTTTTTCTCTGCTGCCATAAACCACTTTACACATCACTGACAGATATGGAAATGGTGTTTCAACAATGCAAGGCAAGGTTACTTGAATGTGCACTTGATAGTGTATGTGGATGCTCGTAAGTGGGAGTCCTCCCATTCAAGACCCCCCCCCCCCCCAGCTATTGATGTTTCTTACATCTTTTCATGCTTTCTCTGTATACTGTTTAATGTTATGCAGTTACAACACCACTTTAGCTTTTTTCCTTTGAATCTAATGTGGTCTTAGTAGCAAATTTCAGGCTAGAAATTACCTTTGTTCAGGTAACTCAATTCACTGACAGGAAAGAATACTGAAAAGGAAGGTGCATCTGTAGACAGTAGTTTTCCATATAAAGTGAAAAAAACCAACAAAACTCAGCTTGCGTTGTCTACCTTATTTTTCAGTTACTATACTAATTCATAGAATCTGATTGGCTAAGGTGATAGTCACATACAAAGAGCTTTGCTTTAGTGATTTGCAGATAATTTTTTTTTTAAATAGTGAAGGTTTTGAAATGTCAAGGGTATTTTCTTGGAAACTAATAATAAAATGAACTTTATTAGGAAATGTGGGGATATTAACAGCAAACTTGAGAAATACATGCAGGTAAAGTTATTATTGATGTAAACTGATCCCACCTGGGAATGAGTTCCAAAAATTGAGTCCATAGTCTGAAAACAACATTTCTTTGTAGGCTGTTTGTCAAGGTTTATTCCCTTCCTGTCTTGACTGGCAAATAAATGTGAGCGGTTCTGAGCCCAATTCCCCTTTCCCCGAATTGCCCGGAGAAAGGGGAAAGGGAAATGAGAGGAGAGACTTGTGGGCTGGAACTAACAATAAATCAGCTTTAATAAAACAACAATAATAACACAGAAAATACCATAAATAATAAAATAATAAACTATATACAAATATACAAAATTGTGCCACGTCTCCACTCCCCAGTGACCATGTCACCACAGATACTGCAGAGCAGGCATAGGGGAGAACATCCCAGGCTGGACTCAGTGGCAAGAGGGAGTTGGATTCAGGAACTAGGTTCAGGAACACATGTATCTTGGATTAGAGGCAGAAAGACAACTGAGGACTGAATTGGCCATCGAAGAAGAAAACTTGACACTTGTGATCCCCCAGTTTTGACCCAAGTGTGATACATATGAGATGAAATAATTAGTTAGTTTTGGGTCATTGTTCTGTCCACTCCTCACTATAGGTGCGACCCTTTTTTGCCCCTTTCACTTACAGCATTCCACCAGTTCAAGAATGGCCTTGGTTGCTACAGGAATGAGTATGTGTCCTATGTTATCACTTCTAGAGAGAAACATTGTCTGAAAATCATGCACTTAGTTTTCAGAAAATGAAGGTACTTAGATCAGGCTTAGCTGAAAAGTTAGCAAGCTGATTCTTCTGTAGCTCAAACCAGAACACAATTTCTTACTATACTTGTGCTTTGTGATGCATACACTGTCTTATTTTGCATTCCTTTTTTAATATTAACAAAAGAGTTACTTCAGTTTTTATACATCTAAATGAAAGTTTAAATTCAAATTAACTGTTTACTTTAGACGTATTATTTTAAGCAATATGCTGTGTAATAGATTCAATTATACATCTTTTTCTTGAGTGCTTTAGGCTTTTAGTTGAAGGAAAATATTGGTGAATGAGGAAATAAGTACCAGAAGAGACAAAGTGCTACCATGGTTTAATACAGCAGCACAAACACAAACTAACACTTTCTGATGGTACTGAGCAGGTCACCTAATTCAGATTTCATGTAAGTGAGTCAGTAGTTACATATACGGGAGTTAGTTTGGAACAAAACAACCTGATGCGCAGAGCAAACTAGTGTCCATAGTGATGCTCTGAATAAATATATTCATTCTACAGGAGACCATGATGAATTTTGTACTACTTGATGCATTATTTTGTGGTGTCTCTCAATGAAAGATGAAAGTTTGGATTTACTTGGAGATGGGCTCCTACTTCTGCTGAGGAACTTTTTTGAAAGACGATTATGTGGATCATTTCTTCTAGAGTCAGAGGAATTTTCACCAGTTGACAGGTATCTCTAAAAATTCGATTATGTTTCTGTGTTTTGGACTTCAACTCCTCCATAACTGGTGCATATCAAGTACAGATAATGCTCCCTGGTGCTAATCATTTCTTCTGGTTAGTATTCTGAACCTTCCAGTTTTTACTAATAACACTTAAAGCAATTATAAATTAGAGGGCTAAAAGAGAGAAATGTGGATTGTGATTTAAGTTAATTTGCACAAACTAATGACTAGTTTGGGAGACTGGAGACACAAATGAGATAACAAATCTTGGAGATGAGCATGCAGTTTCTCATTTCCACATCCCATCATGATAATACATGTACTCATGCTTTCAGAGCCAAAATTAGTATTTCCTTGCTGTAGGAACTGTCAGCAACAATGTGTAGAGAAAGTTAATAGCCTGATGGATCAAACATGAGCTGAAAATCTTCCTTAGCATGAATACAGAATAATATTCTTTAGACTTCAGCATTTAGTCTTCATGGTATGCCTTCCTGCAGCAGCAAGAGAGCTTGTATCTGTGACTGTAAAACAGTCAATTCTGGCATTCTTTCCCTAAAGAAAAAAATAAGCACTGAGGAAAATAAGATTTTTGTGTCATGAATGGATAAACCCTTCTTCACCTTGTTATGTCTTTGCTCTTAGTTTTTGATTGATGCATTGTCTGTAACAGTAAGTACAGTGTCTAAAAATCTCTGCATTTTTATAGCCAGTTTTTATCATTTGTCCTAATAAACACAGTTGATATGTTGTTTTCTTATTACAGAGGTGTGAAAATGAATTAACAGCTGTGAAACAATTTAGTGATAAGTGTTATAGGAAAGTCTGCAACGAAATTTATAAAGCTGCAGGTGAAATGGGGCTCAAACTGTAATCAGTAAGTAAAGTGTAAGATCTCATTTTGAGCTCTGAAGTGTTAATAAAAAGGGAACAGCGTAGAAATGTGCCTTATCGTCCTTAGGTGGACTTACTCATACACTGAAACGAAACAGGGAGTCATGTAATTGAGAAAAAATTGTCAAGAACTATTACTAAAGAAAGCACATAATACAGAGTTGCAAGGACTGCCTAAACCGATACTGAAAAAGCAATAGATTAAACAATTTCCTTTAATTGTTGTTGTTTTTTTTTTTTTACCTGTTCAATACATTTATATCCTTTTAAACTTCCTTTCTCTAGGCAATACCCCTTTCATACACCTAGGCAATACACTCTTTTCATAGAAAGAGTGTATAATATTGGTAATAACAACATTTTAAGTAGTGATGGTGCTGTCCATGCAGGACAAGTCAACTCTACTGTTTCTCTTCTTTCAGTATCTTCTAATAAATCAATAATCTAAAAATATATAAAATCACACATAATCTAGCTGAAAAGAACAATGATGTACTCTGGCATATATCATGAGCTGTAAACAAAACCTGTTGGCAAGAGGTATTTTGCTACGTATCTTAGTGTATTGAATGCTAATGACAGCTCATAAATTTAACTAAAATGATGGAAAGTTAATTAAAACATAATGGCTTTTGCTTGTATTAACTTCCTACTTACTTATATGGCCCCAGAAGCCATAGAAGGGGATTGCGTCTTACCCTATGGTTAAGTAACATTGGAAGAACTTTCTGAGTTGATGATATAACTCTTGTTTCCTTACTGTTTGTCAAATAGATGACCAAGGACTGAGATGAATCAGACAGATAAGATAACTTGGAATGCAAGATCAGCTCTGCCTCACCCAAATGAGCATCTTAAACTCATCATCCTTGAGGATCAAAGTTATTTAAAACTAGCAAGGAATTTCTAAACATTTCAGAATCAGCTCAGTTTCTACCTAAAATTGTGACTCACCAGGGGAGATGACATTTGTGTTATGTTAATATCTGCAAAGTAATTCTTTACTTGAAGCATTTCTGATACTTGATCTAGAACATTTAAAATGTTTAATGTCTTTTAACAAAATCCTACTTTGTCTAAATTTATGTTTCTTTGGTAAAAGAAACCGAACAATTTGAGTCCTGCTGGTGGCATAACAGTCACAGCAGCTAATATTTATCTTATGACAAGTATTGATGTTGCAGTTGATGCTGGTACTAAACAGTTGTGAAGAAATGGACAAATAAGCAATAGAGGATATTTCACAATGATTTCTCCAGCAGGTTCACAAAACATGGAAAGTTTACATGAAGAATCAAATTTCAGTAAATCAAACACAGCTGAGAAGGTTTATATTTCATTTGGACTTTCTGTAAACAGAATGGGCATATGGCACACATTTTATTTATTTACTTGTTTGTTTGTTTGTTTTAAAGGGCATTTACTGGTAATAATTTATTTTAAATTCAGTTCCTAAAAATTACCTTTCCACTTTGTGGGCTGCACTTTTTCCTGTATCTTATTTACCCTGCAGTGCTATATCCATTCTTGCTGCTATACTCCAGGCTGAGACTGTCAGCTGTGCTTTCCTTTCACTGACAAACAGAGAAATCCCATGGTTGCCACTGTCAAGAACATTTCTCTGCCTTCATTCCACAGGGACATCAACAAGATGTCAGATCCCTCTCTGAGTGCTCTTCTGTCATAGGGGTGATCACCTAAGCTTGGACTGGCTTTACTTCTTCCTTCCATTGACAGCCACTGCTTGACATGTTATTATCATGCATGTAGAATCCCACTCTTCTCATGTGCAAAGGTCTAACCAAACAATAAAAACCTTCAGTCAGTCCTTCTACCTCCTCAGCACTATGAAAAAAAAAATAAGTAATAACCAATGTCTCAGAATCAAACTCTGAAATATTTTCTAGTTCTTGACAAGAAGGAAATGCAAAGTTTAGAAAGTTAACCTGGAAGAAATAGCAACATACTATGCTATTTAACTTTTTTTATATATAGATCAGCATGTCTTTATTAAAATATAGTATTTCCAGGATAGAGATAATGTTGGTTTAGTTTGCATGAAGTTCATATAAAACATTGTACAAAACTGTCCCTAAACTGAAAGATGATACATCAAGGTCAAATTCATCATATATAAAGTGGTTCCACTCCTCCACATTACATTTGTAGCATATTACCAGTTAGTGTGGAACAGGACACACTACTCAATACACCATTCAAATTCTGGTATCAGCTAATTCTCCTTCATGTTCTACCTCCTCTACCTTTGCCCTTTTCTCCTCCTTTCTTTCCCCTCTGACTATCAGTTTCCCAACCGTTCATCCTTACTGCCTAGCTATCTCTCCTGTCTCCATTAACTCACTGGACTCCTAATATTTCCTGATATAATCAGATCTAGTTTTTGAGAGATTCAAGGGAAAAAAACCCAAACAAATGACAATCTCAGTTCAAAATCACACTTCACACTGAGAACACTTTGCCATCATAGAATCATAGAATCATAGAATCACTAGGTTGGAAGGGACCCACTGGTCATCGAGTCCAACCATTCCTAACACTCCCTAAACCATGTCCCTCAGCACCCCGTCCACACGTCCCTTAAACACCTCCAGAGAAGGTGACTCAACCACCTTCCTGGGCAGCCTGTTCCAGTGCCCAATGACTCTTTCCATGAAAAATTTTTTCCTGATGTCCAGCCTGAACCTCCCCTGGCGCAGCTTGAGGCCATTCCCTCTTGTCCTGTCCCCTGCCACTTTGGGAGAAAAGGCCAGCTCCCTCCTCTCCACAACCTCCTTTCAGGTAGTTGTAGAGAGCAAGAAGGTCTCCCCTCAGCCTCCTCTTCTCCAGGCTAAACAACCCCAGCTCTCTCAGCCGCTCCTCATAAGGCTTGTTCTCCAGCCCCCTCACCAGCTTTGTTGCTCTTCTCTGGACACGCTCCAGAGCCTCAACATCCTTCTTGTGGTGAGGGGCCCGGAACTGAACACAGTACTCAAGGTGTGGTCTCACCAGTGCCGAGTACAGAGGGACAATAACCTCCCTGGACCTGCTGGTCACACCATTTCTGATACAAGCCAAGATGCCATTGGCCTTCTTGGCCACCTGGGCACACTGCTGGCTCATGTTCAGTTACTGTCAACCAACGCCCCCAGGTCCTCCTCCTGTAGGCAGCTTTCTAGCCAGACTTCTCCTAGTCTGTAGTACTGCACACGGTTGTTGTGCTCCAAGTGCAGGACCCGGCATTTGGCCTTGTTAAACCTCATGCCATTGTCCTCAGCCCAGCGGTCCAGCCTGTTCAGATACCTTTGCAGAGCCTCCCTACCCTCCAGCAGATCCACACTTCTACCCAGCGTCTTGTTCATTTATATCATGGGCTTTTATCTGGAGTAACTCAGATGAGAGTGCCAGATGAATCCCAAACAATTTAAAAAATCATATAAAAGATCAAAACAAACTACTAGCTGCATATAATGTTACTAAAGAAGTGTGCTGGGGTGTTCTACTCCATCTACAAACTGTACGTGGTTTGAAGGTGTGCCCATGCAAAACCATTGCAATAATCTCCACCTGAGGTAACAAAAGTGTAGACAAAACACGGACTGTCTCCTTGACAAATATTGACGTATGTTCACTTGACAGCCACTGTTTGAGAAACCAGTATGACCAGGCAATCGAGTGCTGCCCTCTCATCTTAGTACTTCATAAGAGTGTGTGAAAAAGTACTAGACATCATATCAGCACTCAAATAAACACGGCCATACAAATTAATCAATTCTGTATCTTTTTTTGCTATTTATATCGTAACCATACAAGAAGAATCTAATCCCATAATTGTTTTCATGTTAATAACTTTCCATTAATCTTGTGTTCATTATACTTTTACTTTTCTGCCAGTTGTTAGTATTCTTTCTCATTTTTTCCACAAATGCTTCCCCTGGAGCCTGTCTTATTCTCTCTTTTTATGTTCTACTTTATCTTTTGGTTTTTTTTCTTACCACCTTATTGCTCTTTGCTCTCCCAAATAATTCCCTTTCTCTTACTTACTCTTTTTATTCTGTTTTTTTAATGCAGTTTAAACTTTCTCCCATTCCCAGTCCATGCATTTCTTCCTCTTTACTATCCGTTCATCCCACTAGAACTATTCCCTTTTAATAATTCAGCCCACAGTACTCATTTTCTTTCCCAATTCTAGTTCATTGATAATGAATAATGCATCATTCTGCAATTTCAAATCTTAGGAATTTTAGTTTACTCTCAAGTAGTTGTGACTGAGCAAGAAAAGAAGAGAAATTAATTGCTTTCACTGGAATCAGTATACAAGTAACGAAGCTAAACTCGGAAGTAGAAAAGTAACAAAAGGAATGAAATTGAACGAGGTGAGAGATGGACTAAATAGTGGGTAAAATTGAGTACAAATCTATATGAAAGAGCTACACAAACCCTTGGCAAAGTGACTAAACTGGAAACAGACTAGGGACTAAGTCCAATGAGCTAGAAATGGAAAGGAGTAAATATGGCCCAAATTCAAACCGAGAGAAGAAAAAGATCTCCTCAGGAGAGGGACTAAACCTGATGAGAAGAGGGACAAAAAAAAAAAACAAAACAAAAACACTCCAATATCTTCAGTTCCAGATTTGAGCAGAGTTTCTGTTTACTACCAAGTAATAACTCTGCAGCTTAGTAGAGGGAAAATGCTTTATTACAAACATTCTCAGTGTGTAATTAGAAGTCTAGCACATCTAATGGTAACATAAGCATCAGCCTATCTGAGGAGAAGTTTCATTGCTGCTAGAACAGCATATGAGAAGGCTTAATATTTCTGCTTAGTGAGGAAAAGACTCTTGATTGTTCTTTGATCTTGTTCCTATCAGTTACATTTTGAAAACAGGCTTTCCTTCAAACCACAGATAATTTGACTGTCATAAACTGGTAATGAAGTTGAAATACAGTGTTGAAATAAAAGTGTCCCTAAATTAGTTTCAACAGAAGTCTGACACCTATTTGTTAAACATTGTTAAGTATCTGCATTAAGCCAAAAGCTTGAGAATTATTTCAACTGAAGATGACTCAGAAATCTGGAAAAAAAGTAAAACTGGCTTCTGTAAGTTTCTCTGTATACCTATTTAAAATATAGCATGGTGGAAAATTCAAGAAAGCTGCAAAACTGACCTGGAAGTATCCTTAGTGTGTTCAATTTACAGGTATGCCACTGAAACTTTCATGTTACTAACTTCTAAATATCTACAGTATTGGACCTAGCCATCAGGCCAAGAGCCAGCAATATGCTTTTGTGGCAAAGGTGACTAATGGTATCCTGGGCTTTGTTGGAACATTGCCGACAGGTCAAGAGAGGTAATCTTTTCCCTTTACTCAGCACTGTTGTAGCCACATCTGGAGTACTGAGTCCAGTTCTGGGCTCCTTGATGCAAGAAAGGCATGAGTGTGCTGGAAAAAGTCCAGCAAAAGGCACTGAAGATGATGAAGAGACTGCAGCATCTCACATATGAGGAAAGACAAATTAAGCTGGAGGAGAGAAGGCTTGGGAAGATCTTAACAACAATGTATACAATATATATACCTATGTATATACCAAAGTATGCCTAAGGGGAGGGTGCAAAGAGCCAGGGTCATTCCAGTAGTGCCCAGAGACAGCACAGACTGAGCACAGGCACAGGCTGCCCAGTGAGGTTGTGGAGTCTCTTTCCTTGGAGATACTCAAAAGCCAGCTGGAACAGTCCTGGCAACTGACTCTAGTTGAAACTAGCTCTAGTTTGCTTGAGCAGGAGGGCTGGACCAGATGACTTACAGAGATACTTGCCAGCCTCAACCATTCTCTGATCGGCCCTGTTGATTTCTGATTAAATATTGTTGAAGACCTGGGCTCAGAACTGCAGTAGAAGCAATTATGTAAGACCTCAGTCTGGAGCTCGCAAGAAATAAGTGCCATAACACAAAAGTAATTTTTTTTTCTATTAGACCTTTCTTCTCATGTTGAATCTACTGAAGACCTCCCACCTGTCTTTATTTTTAGTTAATACAGCTGGAATTTATGTAGCATAAAATAGATTAAAGCAAACAAATTTCTGTCCTCTTTTTCTACTGTTAATGAGAATTTTAACTGGATCTGGAATATTTTACTACTTTCTCTTAAAAAAGAATTTGTTTATTGCAATTCCTTTACACATTTGCATAAAACATTTTATTAAAAAGAATATAAATTCCTTTTTCCCCCTTGTTTTATATTGATACAATTTCTGGTTTAATTGTCAATAAACATCATTTTTTTACAAAACCAAGAATTTCCAGATGGATGTATATTGATTTTTTTTTTCCTCTGTATGGATACCATTATCTGTGAGTTCACAACTGGTCTTCCTGGCTTCTCAATTAGTCATAGAGCAGCAAAGATCTGAAGAGATGAGGAAAAAGAAAAAAAAATGAAAGCAGGACTAATCATGCTTATAATGCCTTATATCTGTGAAAAAAGTATTGAAGGACCTCAGTTAGGTGTGACACCTACCTTCATCATATCTCTGTCACATAAAGTACTGTTTATGCATCACGTTTTCTACAGAGGCACAGAGAAATGTGTTAGAAACTTTCTTAAGGGGAGCTGAAGCTTGGCCCAAATTTGCCAAGATTTTCAAACAGAATGGTTTAAGGTTTGGGGTAAGCTTATGAAAGGATCAAGCTGAAACTCAGTTTTCAGTATATATAAAGTAAAAATCCAGTTGTATATTGTAGTATGGGGTCAAAACCTTTTCTAGAACTGGATGGGAGGAGGAAAGACTCCTCTTGTGGTTTGCTTTTTATATTCTTTCTCTCACAAAAGCTTAATCTAAATTTTTCTCCTTTATTTCTACAGTAGCTTGGAGAAAAGAGGGAGGATGAAGAATTTCAAGACTTGTCAAAATCCTCCCCCTCCCTCCCACTCCCATTAAAAAAAAAAAAAAATTCTAGTTTAATTTGAGCATCTTGTCAAATTGTAAATAAGCCAGCAAAAAGTCACTCTTGCCCGTAATATTCCTGGAGAAACAGACAAACTTCCATTGAGAAGTGAGACATTACTGGACAGTCAATCTGCTGGTAAAATGCTGCAAAGCAAGGACATCATATATAGCCTGCTGTGATTTTCTAACCAGTGGTGGAATTTCATAATCTGCACTTACGGAGAAAGTCTGTTTAGGATTCTGAAGAAGGAGATACCAAGATGTGGAATTGTGAGCAGACGACAGCTGTAGTGTGATGATTTTTGAGGCATGGGTTTGGGCCAATGTTAGGAACAGGACTGCCTGATATATGAACTTGTTTGACTACAGTCTAAAATGTTTATTCATTTTAGCTCAGCTGTACTTTTGGGAGGAGTTTGGTTACATGCCCAGTAACAACTGCAGTACAGCACCATAGTGGAAGCCAAAAGAGAAAACTTAAATGGAACAAATATCATTTAAATGAGTCTGTAGGCATTTTGTTCAACTGCCAGGATGGCATGGAAAGGCAAATCCTTCAAAGTCCAGGCAACAGCCAACTGTAACTTACAAAAAATAAAATTAAATTGTTCCATTGGACCTCTGAAAGGTGCTTTTGGAATCAGGGTTTTTTATAACTGTGTTGTGGAGCATGGGAAGATGTCCCTTGTGCCCATCACCAGCCAGCTGCCTACTGGCCTGTGTCTGAGTGAAATCCCATCATCCTCAGCAGAGTTGCTAGGAAACAGCTGATCTTAAAACTGTGCATAACTTTTTGAATTTTTCTTCCCTCACTTTACACAGGTGAAATACTGTATTTTTTCAAGGTGATATTATAGCTTCAAGATTCAGGGTTATTTTCAGCTGTGCTGTTGAAATAAGCATGAAATAAGCTTAAGGAATGTGAAAATACAATTTGATAGGTAAGCACTGAAGAATATGATGTCACATTAAAAAAATTTGTTTGCCACTGTGTATTCCTAAACCAGCATCATACATGTTATGCAAAATGACTATGGTACACCTACTTTGACATCTGAAAGTCTTGTTTCAATATTTAATGGCAAATAGGCTATTTTATAAATATAATAGATTTTTAATTATTTTTGCCACCTTCCTAGTTCCTGTGATGTTCGTTCACTACAGCTTTGACACTAACAAAATGCCCACATTTATTCTGCTATGGACTCAGACATGCAAATCTGAGTATCTTTCAGGTGAGGAAGTACAGTCCTCTGCCTCCAGGCCTGAATTTACAGTCATGGTCCCCTCATCCTCCCACTGGACCTGACCATACTTAATACAAGTTTGGCAGATGCCTTATGGCTCTCATAAGAACAATGACAGAGTTTATCTGTGATCAGCTAGCTTTCAGAAAATTCAAAGCCATTTATTCAAGGGTGAAAAAAGACACCATAGAAAAGTGTGTCACAAAGCAATCTCTCTGCAGTTATTGCACATGAGCTACACATGGCACAGGCAAAAAGAAATCATTTGTTTCTCTAGTGCATGTTGCCATCTTTCCCCGCTTTGCCTTACATATGGGTTGACCATTTTTTAATCCTTTCACCAGCCGCTGTGTGATGCTTTTTAAACTGCAGCAAATGGTTTCCCCAGGCTGTAGGAAGGATAGGTTTTGTGTCCTTCACTTTCCCACAGTAAATCAGGACATCAAAGCTATATATCACATTTGCAGCAGTGACACATGCTGGCAAAATCATACATATAATGTTGCTAACTATGATTCGGAACGATAATCTTCAATATCTTCATATTTGCAGTCTCACATGTCAAAAACATAAAAAATATCTTTTAAAGACTAAATTAGTGTCAAAAGTTGTGATTTTCAGCACTGAAAAGATGAATAAATGTAACAGTTTACACCAGTTCAGGAAAATTACATCATCTCTCTGTTCAAGGTAGTCTAAAAATACTAGACTAAATATTGCCCCCATTTGATTTCCTTTACTTGCAAGAACAGTAGCTGAATAACTCTGTTTACCAGTAGAACTCAAGGGTTAGAAGCATGTCCAGGTTTAGGCTCCCCATTAATTGCCATGCAAAATTTTTCTGCATGGTTTGATACGCTCCTGTCTTTTCTCCAGAGGTGCTGATGTTCCAGCGAATAAGGTCAATTTAGGCCCTAAGTGCATGCATTACTTTAATTCAGAGAAAGTATTTTAATCAAGGTTGTGAGCTAGTCATCAGTTAGGTTACAATGTGGCCCCGAAATATCACTTGCTGTGACAGATGGTACACTGGTAGCATCTACATATAGCACTGTTTCAAACTGTGACAGAAATATTCTTTAGTGAAACTGAAAAGTTTAACTTCACCTTTCAGAAAAAAATGACGTTTATATCTTGCCTGCTGTAACAGCTAATAATAGTTACTTGTCTGCTACTAGCTGACAAACCTGATTTGCAAGTTGCAAGACAGCTCTTTTCGCATGAGTTTCCCTAAATCAGCTGCTTACCCTAAAAACAAACTGTGAGGTGTTACTACTGTGGGGCAACAGAGGGGAAATGACATGATAGCTTTGCACTGAATGGGGCTAGAACTGAGGAAGAGTCACAGTATTTTTGTAATGCCAAGTTCAAATGGAAAACATTTTTATTTTACCTTAAACCATATAGGATTTTTTGTGGTTGTGCTCTGCAATACGTACATCACAGTCAGTTCTAAACACATAATCAGTTCTTTCCCTTTGGGTTACTTGGTTTATCTAAATATTAGTCTTCTTTTGCCTATAAAGTTACAGCATTCATAATTACCTACCTTTCCACTCAACCCCTATAAAGACACTATAGACTGAGGGTGGAATTAATTTCTGTCTTAGTACTACCTTAGTCTATATGCAAGTTTTCAATTGAATTTACCTATGCCCACAAGTAAACAAGGATTCTAATAGTTTGTTTTAATTTATAATGTGCTGTAATGGGTTAAAGAAGATTTATAGTGAAGTGAATAAGAACAGTTTGTTGCATCAGAGGATTAAAGAAAAGTATGAAGCAAAACAAAATTTCATACCTATTCAACATATCTTATTATTGCTTAAAAACATAAAATTAAAAATTGTCAATGGCTACACAGTTGATAGCACAGAGACACATCTTTTCATTTATTAAGTAAAAGTTGCGATGTTTAACTGTTATAGTCCAGACACTGACATACTACTGACAGGTGTAGTGTGTGTATATATATATATATATATATATATATATATATATATATTCATTGCAGTATATAAATAAATAAATATGATGACAGGTGTCACTAAACCAAGTCTCTATTGTTAAGTGCACGCATGAGAAACTGCCTCTCACCTTCACACTGCAGTGCTGCAATGCAGCTGCTGAACAAGAGTATCCTCCCTCCTCTGCCATTTTTACACTATTTCTGCACACTCAAAAGATGCAGGCTAGCTTGCATAATTGCTATGGTTCTTTCATAATAACTGCATACTATTTACTACAGTTGGCTTTGAGTAATTATTAACTCAGGTGTGAGGCATGGCGACACAAACATTATGTAATTTTTCGGTAGCTGCTATGTAAGAAAGTAATTGTCTCAACACTGATTTGTTGCCTAAATCCCAACAATCTCATTTGGATGCTTTATTTAGAATTTAACTTACTAATTTTGCACAGAAACTGTTTCACACTCACTCTCTGCTTGGTGAAAAAAAGGAACAAAACTAACCAGCAGACAAATCAATAACAATTCCAAGTTTAATGTTCAAGGAAATGACTTTGAATAAGATTATAGCCTTATTTTTAGATCTTAGTGAGTGAATCCTGAGAAAAGGCTATGTTTTCAACTCTCTCTTTATCCTGATGGGTATTTTGGAAATATTAATTTCTTAGCTGGTTTCTTGCTGCTTTTCTTCTTGCCCTCAGCCTGTAACATAAGAGTTGTATTGGCATTGTTTGTTGCTTTTTCTCGTAATACAGATATTTAGTCTGAAAACCATAAAATAAACGAGTTGTTTCAAACTGAATCACACCAAAGACTGTAAGTAAAACTGACATATAGTTCCCTCAGAATTTGAATGAGTATTGAAATACCTTAGTCTCCTTGGAAGTCACATATAGTCATTTCTGAAAATATTGCTGAAATTGCTTCAGCTATCCTGCTTTGTGAAACATGACCTTCTTCTACAGGTCATGGAGAGTTCTTTATGATATCTTGGTTTTCCAAATGACTTTATCGGCAGTTGCTGCGTGAGTACAGACCAAAACTACAATGGAAATGCTTTTTTCCTTTGATAAATATCTACTTAATTGAAAAAAAAAACCAAAAACAGTCCAGGGCAACTTTTGGACATTTTGATTTTCTTTAATGCTTTTATTTAATGAATCTTTTTTTCAAGATTCCTTATTTCACACACTCTACTCACTCCACTTACCCCAACTTTTGTTTCTCCATTGCCCAGTGAAAGAGAATGTGCTTATTTTTCCCCATGGAAGACAACTTTTCCTAGACAGCAGTAATCTATTGCTATGTTTTGCTCATCAGCTACATGTTATGAACTTCATTATTTTTCCACTGTTTTAACTCAAAGTGCCTTAAGCAGAGTTTATAGATCATGGGACTAAAATGGTTGGAGTCTGGGAAATTGTGTGTGTTTATAATATGCAAAAATGTCTGTGCTTGTTATGTTGTTAATATATTCATTCCATAGCCATTTAGGTATATGAAAGATTTCCCAAGGAATTTTTGAACTTTGCTGAGCAGTGCAAAAACCATGAAGAATGAACATTTTAAATGGATACAAATTCAGAGTCTAAAAAGCAGTCTTAGCATCCCTTTACACAGTTTTATGGCACCATCATTTTCCTGTTTATTTTAACCACTTGAATCCTTATACTTTCTCTGCTGTACTATGATCATTCAGTTTTGCAGAAAATCAAGAATTTTACTGCTGTACATGCATGATCATTATTTCTAAATGTGTTTTGGTTTACTAAACATTAAGGATTTAAAACACTCCTAGGAGTGCAGCGACTGGAGCACTGCAAACAGGAGTGAGAAAATTGGGATAGGTCTCGTCAGAAGAGTGGGCTCAGCTGTTTGCAAGAGCAGTTCTAGAAGGCAGGGTGAGAAGGGAGGGTGCAGATTCTGTGCTCAGGAGATGAATTCAATAGGTGAGAGGGAGCCCAGCCATGATATCTACCCGGCAGGAGGCTGCATCCTCTGCATTTGCCAGAAGGGATACATCAGCCCAGATTGAGCTCCCAGGAAAACATGCAGCTGTCCAGGTCTCTGGATGCAGGGAGTGCCATCAGCTTGCACTGGAAACAGAGGGCAGAAGGGGCAACCGCTGTGTCAGGTGTGAGCAGGTGGAAGATCTCACCCTGGTGGTAATGCTGTGAGAGGAAGCAGAGAGGCTAAGGAGCATCAGGGAGTGTGAGAAAGAGACAGACTGGTGGAACCCCACCCTGAGCTCCCTGATAGAGGAACAGAGACAGACACCAGAAAAAGCCCCTGATCAAAGGGATTTGGTATCCTCCCCCCACTGGGATATAGGCAGGGACTCCAAGGGATGTGGTGAGTGGAAGCAAGTCCATCAACCAGGCAGAAAATTACCTCCCTCCTTGTCCACACTTCCCTAGGGGCCTCTCCACAATAGATATGAGGCTCTATCTGTGGAAGACCAGCCAGAGGAAAATGTGGGTGATGACTTGTCCACACCAGAGGAAGGGCCAAGATGAGAATGACCCCTGACACCACCATATTACTACAACAGCCACGAGGACGAAAAGGCGAGTCATAGTTGTAAGTGACTCCCTGCTGGGGGGAACAGAGGGTCCAATACGTCCAGCAGACCCTACTCACAGGGAAGTCTGCTGCCTCCCAGGAGCCCAGGTAGAGACTATTGCTAGGAAACTCCCCAGTCTGGTCAGGCAATCAGACTACTACCCATTACTGGGAGGTGATGAAGCTGCAACAGTAACACAAGGGTGGAATTAAATGATCTTTAAGGTCCCTTCCAACTCCAACCATTCTATGATTCTATGATTGTCATGAACTTCTGTTATTAATTTAATCTTTGCATACTATATTTGCAATATACTGCTAAATATAGTTGCTAAATATAGTAAATATATTTGCTAAATATACTGCTAAATTCCAGTTGTCACTGGAATTCATTTAAAAAGAAATCAGCACGTTTTTACATCTAGGAACAGTTCAGGTAGTAATAAAACAGAGACAGAGAAAAAGACAAATCTGTGCTCTTATAAGTCATGTCAAAAAAAATAAAAAAGCAAACCCAAAATCCTAACCACCTAAATATCTTGTAGCTGAGAAATACAGTTAAATAACATGCATTTTCTGCAGATAGGACATAAAGATCAAACCTCAGGTGCCACTGTTGTGGCAGATCGGTGTTATGCTGACCTCGCTTCTGGTGGCATCCTGGTCTGTTACAGTCAGTGGTCCTCAAACTTGCATGATAGTACAAAGTTTTTACTCGCTTTGTGAGTTACATGTAGCTAAACACATGCTCCACTAAAGCCTATAATTGCTAATCAGAGTCTGTATAGACTAGATTTATAGCTAAGAACTTAAAAGTAAAGAAAAAGCTGAAAAATTCCTGATATTTGTAACAAAGAAGAAAATGAATTGAAAAAAAAGTAATTTCTTTTGTTGGCTTTTCTTCTTGCACTTCTCTCTGTAAACATTGAATTTGAACTTGCATAGTTATGTTGCTGTATGAAGCTACCTGTAATTCTTCAGTTGAATATAGGTTATTCTTTTTAAATATCCAAGGTTTTCTTATTTTTAACAGGTACAGATCATATATTATTAGATGAACGTAATTATTAAAACAGGTTTTTAGGGCCAATACATCTTTAGCATTACTTTCCATGAATATTTACACAAGATTTCTGTTGCCACAAGCTCAGTTTCCAGAGTATACCTTGAAAATGAATACAAAGCAAATCAGTTTATAGATTTAGATTATGTCCATGACCAGTATTAATCCTGTATCTGCATTAGACAGTTGCTTCTCTATGAAAATATTTTTGAGCTCAAATGCTCAAAATGACAGTAGGAGTAGATTATTAGTATTTTTTTCAGATGTGACAAATTAAAAAGACAGTTTTGAGGCAAAAGAACAACCTTATTTTTCCTGAAAATGTGGTTTGCCTTCAATTTCTTTATTTGTTTTGTGGTAGGGCATCCAGGCTGGATGATAGGATGATGAGATGTAGAGGTTTATAACAACTGAATGGTGTTTTAAGAAATTTGTCAACTTAAACTTTTTTCTGTTTTTCAGATGAAAACCTGAAATACAGATGAGAAACACAACTATTTAAAGGTCAAAAAGACAAGAATAAAAAAGTTTCCATTCCACTGTTTCCAATAAGCCTCCCTTAACATCCTACCTCTCTAAGTTTGTTGAATTTTCATCTTCATTTGATTCTTCAACAGGGGCAGGAATGAAAACTTCTATTTAAACAGAGGAGAATTTGGAATTTAATTCATATACACAGAGTGTACAGACTTTCCTGTGAGATACATAGAATCCCCAGAGCTGCTAGGCAAAGCTGGTATAAGCATTTTTTTGGTCACCTACTGAGAACAATCTTAACTTCTTTCCTGTCTCACATTTTCTCATAGCATAGTTTGAAAATGCCTATCAGACCCATGCAGTTTTCTATGTATTGGATAGACTGTGATACTATCTGTATTTCAGCTGGACAGTCTGTCCTAACAGTAGAAGAAATCATTACCGGCATCAACTAACACAATAATGACTGCAGTTCTATTCAATGTATCTCCTATTATGTAAAATTGTGCCATTTTTTTCTCAGTTTTTTTCAAGATTTTCCAGTTCCTAAAAGCTTGTATGAATACAAATAAGTAATGTGCTCTTTCCCTCAAGAGGAAAGTCTAGAGATTTTCTTTTTTTTTTTTTCAAATATTTGAACTTCGAATAAGAGAACATTACTAAATCAAAAATTCACATTCTGTGTCCCAAACTAATATTACTGTGATATCCACTTGGAATTGGATACATATAGAAACTAAAAAATAATAGCTATGAAGAAACAAATGTTCAATTAGTTTTGCTTCTGCTATTTTGAAAATTAATCTCAAAAGATCACAAGACACGTTGCAGTACCATGTGTGATACACCAAGGTTAATAAACCTCCCAAAGAAGGCTTACATTTGCTACTCATTTCATGAAATAGAGGAGCATATGCTCACATTTTCTTTGAACAGAGGAGGGGGGTTTTAATATCCTGTGTTATAAGTGTTGTAATATTAACCGTCTACCACTGTGCAGGGAAGTCTATTATATTACTGACTTGTTCTATGCCCTGCACATGCCCAAACATGTTACTTTCTGTCTTCTGGGGTTTGTTTTTTCCTTTTTTTGTTTTTTTGGTTGTTTGGGTTTGTTTTGTTGTTGTTGTTAGTTGAAGTCTCATTGAGGGAATCTCTGGGCTGTTTTTGCACTTATTGTTTGATCCATCTGCTCCAAAATCAAACTATATTTTAGAAAGCAGAGTGTTTACACATCATACTTATTAATTCCCATTGCCACCACCACCTCTCAGACACTGCTTGAGAACTTGGTCCCAAGGCCATTTGAAATATTTGCTTAAGATCAGCTTGTTTGATTAGACTTTTACTTGATTATTTTTGCATGTTTGACTAGTGCTTTATGAAGCATTTGATGGCCTATATAAAGACATTTAGGGTAGGTTTCACTCGTGTGCAAAGATCCCCTGTGGCAGGGAAAGGCTCTCTGAAATGAACCAAGCTAATTTTGCAGCTCTTCTGAGCAATTTGCATCCTTCCTTCTTCCTAAACAAATTTATTGGCTTCCAGCCCCTGCCAGGGAGTGGTCCTGGGGGAACCCTGGAGAGGTGTAGACAAGACTGTGGGGCTTGAAATCCATTATTTACACAAGTTGAAAACTTTTCTGGATACACATTCATGGAAGCGAAAAATTATTCACTGCTGTTTGGATGAACACTGAAACTTTGCGACATTTATCAAATCAGTAGGAGGAAAGTTGTTCATGTTTCAAGAAGTAATTATTCCTGATTGATTTTGTGTATGAAAAACTAGCTGATATTGAAGATATTATAATAAAGAATATATGGAGTCTATTATCCACCTTGACCTATCACTAAAGGAGCTTGAACTCTTAAAGCCCGTAAAGGAGATGCAGTAGAGATATATGTATATAAACTGTTTTCTGTGTTACCACAGGATTACTATTGGATGTCAGTATCCTACCATTCTGCTCAGAAATCTATATTAGAGAAGTTAATATATTATTGCAGAATTGTTACAGGATTTATTGAAGATTAGCATTTAACAAAATATAATATTCTGAAAATTCTCAGTGTAACATGTAAGGCATCCTAATATGTTTAAAAACAGTAATGGAAAACCTACTTACTTACAAAGATGTTTTGTTCTTTAGGTAAATTCAAAAGTTCACTTTTCGAAGACTTATTGATGCAAAATGCAAAATAGTTCTGAAAGAGTCTGCAATTATTTTGGCTAATATTGATGCTCTAAGCTTTGACACGCATGACTACACCTGAGAAAAAATGATGTATTATTGAAAAGACAGTTATTACTTAACAGCTGTACTTCCAGAATAACTGAATAAATTACAGTTATTTAAATGCTAATTTTTTTTTAAGTGTGCGTAAATTTATACATTTAAAAATATGGAATTTGGTAGGATAGGGCTACACATTTGTCCTTATGAGCTTTGGACAGCTGTTTTTCTTTGCTTGCTTGTTTTTTTTCCTTTGAACTGATGAAGCAGTGAGTGAATTATGAAACTCATTCCAAAAGCTAATAAACCTTTTGCACTACCCCAATATATATTCTACTCAAGCAACACATTGAACAGAAGTGGACTTTAGAAATGGTTTGGGGTTTCATTATAACTATTTTTCATATCCCTCTGGCTGTGTTCATTTCTCGAAGAAATACTTACAGGCAGAGTAGGAGGAGAAAAATAATACATTAAAAAAAATTGCCAACACGATTCTTGTATTGCAGTCCTTCTCACAAAAAAAAAATTCCAAAATCTTTCACAGCTTTTTAGGCAGTATTTATGGATAGTTAGACTGTAAGTAAAAGTAGACTTTACTCTTCTAGTAATTGCATGTGGGGGATTGTGTTACCAGACTGCATTGGGCCACTGCTTCCAAAGGAAGTATATGCAGCTTGTATAGTAGTCTGAGTAACTTTGGAAAGACAATTGTACTTTGAAGAAAGAAATAAACATTTCTTAGGAGAGTATTTTTGCCTGTTTGTTTTGAAGTATTTTTTCCATTCCTTGTCTCCTAAGAACCACTGTTTGTCTGGAGGTGATGCTGTGGATAGAATAAAAGTGGAAATTTAGGATGCAGAATTTCATCACCTTTGCTGTTGTTAACATGACTATGCTTACTGAACTGCCAGCAAATACTATGGTGTTTCTTTTTGAACATTTTTAATTGACAGATTTGTCATAGATGTTATATCAGAAGGGAGGGATTTGAACATGGAAGAAATCTGACAGGACACCACGATACAAGAGAGACATATGGAAGAGAGAGCATTTGAAGCCAGTCACAAAAAACAGTTTTACAGGAATCACTCCAGGGGAATGCCTTTACTTTAATAAGGTTGGATGCGCTGATTTTTCAGGGAGAACAAAAGGAAAAAATGTCTGTGGACGAAGAGGATAGGGTTTTGTCAAGGCTTTAAAATATAAATTTGCAAAATTGGGCCTGTTGAAGACATAAACTGTTTAGCTATGTTGTTTTCACAGCGGTATAATTGCTAAATACAGTCCTAATGTGTGTAGGAAGGAAAAAAAAATTGAAACAGAACTTTTAGAACATTTCTGTGAGCTCAGCAACAACAATCAGTATAGTCAAAGATAATAGAATTTTAAATGGGAGGTAAACACTAATATACTTGATGAGCATGAAGAGAGTGGCAAAAAACAGCCTTCAAGTTATTCATGTCTAAAAAACCAAGACTAGGCCAAACATGGGACAAAAAAAGCCATTTTCTCAAAAATGCTCAGGCATACTCAGAATCAGTTCCATGTCTGAAGAAAGTGTGAAGAGGCATGTTCTTCTTGAGAGGAAGATGCCAACCAAAATAAGAGTCTTCACAACACAATCTCATATTTCAGGCTGACAGGGTGTTCGGCATTGTCTGGAGGGAGAAAGGAGACACTGGCGTATTTCTGTCTAGGTAGGAGAAGAAGCTAAAGAAATCACAAGCTGTGTTTTATATACTTCATTTATTTAAGTTTCTAAAAAGCAGCAGAACTTAGGTACAAGCTGAAAATAATATCAGAACAATACATGCTGACATGCTACTCCACTTTGTAATGTGAAGTGGCCATGAAATGTTTCCAAGTATGTCTTGATGAAAATCAGGCCCATAGAAAAACCCAAAAGCTACAGAGAACCATCAAAAGACTTGAAAGACTAACATTGGACTTCTGAGTTTTTACAGGCAATGTTAAACAGACCATCCCAAACTATTACTGTTTTTAAATCTCTGTTTTCTTTAATAATTTGGTCTTCTCATTTTTACTGCCATTACAAAGGGCTATATGCAAATTGGTAAGTCAAGTAGTGCTTGTAAGGCTCTGCATTTGGATACCACAGCATCCTGATCTTATATCAGGTTCATGTCTCTATATACATCAGATTCACTTACCTCCTTTTTATACTTTTATTTTGAAAAAGGGAAGCCTAGGCATTTGCAACAAAAGCAAATCTTAGTACATTCTGTCCACATGTCTGAGCTTAACGAATGGAAAACTAAGATCTTGGATTCCACAACAAGATACACTCAGTCACTGCTTGTTCTAGAAGTTGCCATGGTGAGGTGAACTCTCTCTGAGGGTATCCTTGCCAGAAACAGCTGTGCTGCAAATACTGGAAAAAAAAATTGTGAACATATTCTGCAAATACTCAGGAATCTTTAGGCAATCTTGATGAGCGAGTTCTTGGTTTCCCAAGCTCCAGCTATCCATATTGAAACAACTTAAATGATCTGGAGGCAAAAATGAGGGTGAACATTTAGTTCTTACTGAGTCTACCACGTAGCACGGTTCTCCTCTGCTTCCATCCTTGTCCGTACCCCAGCATGAGTCAGCTAAGTGTAAAGCTCTGTGCATAGATCAATCAATTCAGCTCCTTGTGAATCAGTTCAACTCTACTCCAGCACAGTGAAGTGCAACACAGAGTTGTCAGCTGCTGCATGACTGTAATGATGGTTTATGATTGGAATACTAAAACATGTCAGCTACCTTCTGGAGGATGTCTTCATGTTTGACAAGCAGCTTAAGATAAGATTGCACATGAAAGGTAAATATATTCTGGGATGTTTACATTTAGAATACTTCCAAATATTTATACTACTGCCAGTCTTGATTAACTGTTAACATTTTAAGTTCTTCACATTGGTCTCTATAAATACTTTCTCAGTTTTTTGAACAACTCAGAGATGACTGAGATAACTTCTGAACAAACTTTCTTGAAAAAAAGTTAATTATTTAATCAACCTTTTATTTTTCTTCCCAAGTTCACTCTCTGTTGGCTGCACACCTTGTTTACAGCTTAATTCAATGTCATGATAGTGAACTATTCAACAATGCTTATTCCATTATTCATTCATTAAGTGCTAATCTTGCAGATGCAATGTGAAGGAGTATAGCTTTCAAGCTTTAACAGTTTCCTCTAAGATATTAGTCTTTTGTTATTCATTTCAACTTATTCAGTGCAAAGCTATTTTCATGTTAAATTCCTTAAGAATTTTCAAGGTCCAAAACCTCAAATCCCTCTCCTGAATGCATATGCTATTTACTATCCTGAAGACTGGGTGGTGCGTGTCTTAAGCAGCCTTCCCATAATGATTTTCTTCCCAAAGAAGTCCACAACCTTTTCATCAGAGATGTGATAGAGCTCTGTCTGTTATTTCTGTAGTCAGTAGAAATGTAGTGAAACCCTTGCCTGTTCGAGAAAATTTGCTTGTGACTGGCGTTCCTCTTAGGCTGTAAAGACAGGATCAAAACCCTGTTCCAAGGCCCTGAGGGCACCCCTGGGTCCAGCTGACCCTGCCTGTCCCCAGGGGCTCCCCCCTGCACCCACGGCCGGTATCCCATGTCAGCTCCCCCTGGGCCATCAGTCCTGCCCCAGCATTGCTGCATCAGGGCTGGTCTCCAGATCCCCACAGCCTTGTCCTGATGGGCTCACCCATGGGCCAACCTCCTGTCCCTGGCCAGTCCCGATCCCCAGGGAGATGCCTGGTGCCTCTGAGATGCCCTGTTCCTGGCTGGGGTTCCCACTGCTCCAGACACTGGGGAGCCTCAGCCCCGCTGTGCCCTGACAGCTGCTGCTTTCTTTGATAATGTCTTCTTTTCTATATTTTGAATGCAATCACTCTTCTTTCTTTGCTTTACCTTATTTAAACAATGAGCAATGAGCAGAGCAGGCAATACGGGAGCATCACACATGGCCGTGCACCGCTACCTCCCAGTGCTGCCGCCTTCACCTGCCTTCCACGAACCTTCATAATTTTTACTTGCATGTTTTGTTGTTGAATACTTGCTCCGTATTCTTTAATGCATTCTCAATTGAAGTGCAGAGTGCCTCTGTACCTCTTCTTGCCATCTAGGAGTCTTGCACCGCTTCCATTTTCTATAGCCTCTCAGGGAGTTTGTTTTTCCTGTTGCAGGAGAGCACTGTGTTGACTGCTGCTTTGCACAACACCCACTGGGCAGTCGAAGAAAAAATAGAATCATAGAGTTAAAGAATCATAGAATCACACAATCACTAGGTTGGAAAAGACCACCAGGATCATCGAGTCCAACCATTCTTATCAACCACTAAACCATGCCCCTGAACACCTCATCTACCTGTCTTTTAAATACCTGCAGGGATGGTGATTCACCCCCCTCCCTGGGCAGCCTCTGCCAGTGCCCAATGACCCCTTCTGTGAAAATTTTTTTTCTGATGTCCAGCCTGAACCTCCCCTGGTGAAGCTTGAGGCAGTTCCCCCTTGTCCTGCCCCCTGTCACGTGTGAGAACAGTCCAGCTCCCACCTCTCTACAACTTCCTTTCGTAGAGAGCAATAAGGTCTCCCCTCAGCCTCCTCTTCTCAAGGCTACACAACCCCAATTCCCTCAGCTGCTCCTCTGAATATGGGAATATTCATAGGAAATAGGAATGTAGATATTTATTACCTAGGGATTCATCCTACAGGATCACAAAATTTCCCTGCAAATTATAGGCCTTATGCTGCTGGGCTTTCCCATAACCCCTGAAGTTTGATGGCTGCTCTCTACAAAGCTGTGAAACAGTTTATTATTTATTGATACATTTAGTCTACACTAAGACGTGATTCTCCAAGCAACCATAAATAGATTGGGCTTGTATTCCTTGCTAAATGAGAAAATCTGTACCTATTTCAAGAAATTTATTAAGAAGTGATTGTGTACAGAGTCCTTTGGGGAAAAACAGGGCTGCTGCTCACAATCAAGATGCTTAATATGGAGAAGAATTAGAAGGAGTTATTCTCTCCCTTAAATCCAAAATACGTAGTGTCTTCAAAACATTAATTAAAAGCAGCTGGAGGAACAGATAAAGACACAAAGCCTCATCGGAAGAGACTTTTATACTAACTGAACATGGACAGCCTATTTTCTTTTCTGCTTAAATAGACTCTTATATCTGAACAACCAGATCAAAAGCCAGCTGACTGAGTGCCAGTTCAACAGCTTTAGAGGCTTCTGCCACCTGTGAATGAGAGGTTGTCAGGTTTTTTAATCCCAGCACATAGGCTGGGAAGGCAGTACATCCCCTAATGGCAGCCAGAGTGGAATGACTTGTGGCTTCCTACTACTACAGCAAAGTGGAATTATGGCTCTGAACAACAGGCCATAAAGTATTTTATTATTTGGTCATGAGTGTCACTTTCTATGAGCAACAGGGTGGTAATTTAGTGCATTAAATTTAACACTTTGTGAAATCACATGTAACAATGAGCTGTAAACTGTCTTAATTGAAATTATCTCAAACTATATGGTGCTTTACTGAAAGCCTGTTTGTGTATATGCACACACTTGTGAAATATTAACGTTTAAACTCTGTTCATACGTGGACAGTAAGGAAACCTGTTGATGCTCATGGAGCTAGAATTCCACATGCTTGCTGGCAAGTACAGCCAAAACCCCCAGAGGAAATATCAGCATTAAAATCTACTTGAGATAGTTAGAAGTGAATAATATACAGGAAAGAGACACACTGTCCCCCCACAGAAAGACCTAGAATTACAGATAGAAAAGTGTAGATTACCTAAAGTAAATCCCAATGGACTCTTATGCACAGCAAAATCTACCTTAACAGATAGACTTGAGTTCCGAGGACAAGATAATAAAATGAAAGCTGAAACCTCATAACGCAATCAAGAATTATCCTTTCTTTTTTCTCTCTACTACAAAATGGAAAAAAAAAATTGGCTTTTAATCTGGTGAGAAATTTTACTAATTTGTAGATTTTTTCCTTTCTTTGAAGCATTTTTCATTAAAAGTACCCCTCTTCTTGAAAATACGTAACAAGAATTTTCAATGAATCATTGGCTTGACACAATACTTTTAGTCCTTTTTTGATGGCTGTGTGCTAGCTCTCCAGCTGATTGACTAGATATGGATGTATTACCAGAGGTTAGAGTTGAGAAAGAATATAGATAATGAAAAAAAATATTTTATCATGCTTTCAGTATTTTCCTAAAATCGAAATACTTTATCAGGCTTTTTCAGCCACATGCAATGAAAATGCATTGTCTGTCTAATTCTGCTGCATGTGGTATATACAAAACTTTTATCTCCCCGTTGTTAAAGGATTTTTGCTAGACAGTAGGTAACTTTAGGCTTGCTTTATTTACAACTCAGAGTTGGGCCATCACCTTAGTGAGTGGCAAAGGCCCACACAAAATCATCATATATATATATATATATATATACATACAATAGTTATTTTCTTTGAAATGTTCTTGGTGTTTTTCCATGCGCTTCTAGTTTATTCCTCCTTAACTCAAAAGTCCACAAAAGTCCACCTCAATAATTTATGTCTGCTGTCTCATTTCGGTTCTCCCTGAGAAGTGATGTTTCAACAGGTCACGTTCCTCCTCTGGTCAAAAAAAATCTAATACCTATGCTCTAAGTCTGACATTTCTTACAGTCTGTTGATTCAGCTGGACTGTGGCTATACATGGGACAATTGAACAGCATTCTTGTAGATGTCATAAAGACTAATTTCCAACACCTGTTCTTTTATTCTTAACACAATACTCTATTTGTCACAATCAACTATCAATAATATCTAAGCCCTTCATGGATATATTTGTCATATTTTCTCATTTCCTTTGATACAGTGGAAGAATTTAATTTGCATATGTATGTTCCAAATATCTTTGTAATGTGAACTGAAGATTTAAATCATAAAGCTTTCTTAATTCCTTTTCGGTTCCTTCTCAGTTCTCTCAGCAGCTGTAACAACCCACAGACAACTGGTTTGTCTTCAGTACTGGAAGGACCATCTTTCATTCTCCTGTGATAAACAAGCAAACTAACAAACAAAAGGAGTGTGACAAATATAAATTCTGGCGGAGAGAGGGTTGCCTTTACTGATTTTAAACCTGAAATATTTGTCTCCAAAAATGTGAAATGCAAATGCTTCTTGGTTTCAAGCTTTATTCCTCCTGAAATGTCATTATACCTACTAAGAAATCTTGGTTCATTGCTGGTACGGAGTAGTACAACAATGGGCATAGCATATCGTATTCAAAATATTCTTGAGAGAATATTTGCTTGAACAACATCTTTATCCTGCTTTTTGAGATACAGAAAAATAGTTTCTGCTAAAATCTCTTCTTTGGTTGAGACCTTAGAGTTTGAACATCAACGACACTACAGATTTCATACACAAGTGGCAGAAGGAATTATTTCTCTCTGTCAGAACATTTCCCTAAATCATGAATGCTGTAAGATCTTCAAATCATCTAGTAGTGAGATCCAAGAAAGGTATCTCACAGCAGTAAATTAGATAATCATGAGTTGATCAATATGAAATGACAGCTCAATGGGCTGCTGACCAACAAAGAAAGAGAGAGGTGTCCTTGGCTGGTATCTTCTTGTCAGGTGGTGCAGGTTAGCCTTAGTGCTGCTCTTACTCATCTCAGTGGCACTAGGGACCTTTGTGTTTTCTACAACATAAGCATGTCTCCGAGATCCCACTCCTCTTTATTATCATCTTTGCCAGCTACAGCTTTTCTCTTAGTATTCTAAACTGCACGCTTACTAGCAAAAAACATTTCTCTAAGTGCTGAATTATAATAGATGCTAGTGAGTGAAATCTCTATTTCATTCCACAAGTTCCAAGAATTGCCAAGTGCTGAAATTGGACTATTCCTGCTAAAGCATCTGTCACTTCTTTTCTCCTCAACTCTATTCCCCCAGTACAGACGCGCAAGCCAAGGATGGACATCAGGATATCTTTAATTCCAGTTTAGACGCAGCTGCAGCTATAAGGTTGAAAAGGAAATTCTGGGTTGCAACATATTTTCAAAAGTGTCAGTGTTCCTGGCCAAAAACATTCCACGTTTTTTTCCCCCTTAACATTTCCGAACAGATTTTATGGATAGTGAACTCTGCCCCTCTCTGTAGAATTTATTGACCATGTAAACTCTGAGAATATATTTCAGCAAATAGACTTCTAGACTTTTCCAAAGTATTTCCAGAAAAGAAACTGTGCTATTTGGAGTTTGTGAATATGAATGCTCATTAAGCATTACTTACAAATAGAGCTATATTAGTTGGGATAGCAGATCTTGTTAGTAAGCTCCTTTGTGTAACTCAAGAGGAAATTACGATTGATCTCGTAATACTGCTGTCCAAGGATTACAATTAGGCAGACTTAAGCATTTCAAATTAGAACATGAAAAAAAATTGGTCATACCAATGCCTTTTACCTGGTTGTATAAGAATATATTTTGAAAAAGTCTGTAGCCTTGAATGTGCCTTGAAGAACAAATTCAAACACAAGGAACAATCTACTTTAGCTAACTAGAGCTTCTGCATGGTCTTTCTAAGAATATTGAAAAATTAAAGGATTATGAAATTGTACCACAAATGACACCGCAGTATAAGCAGCAGTGTTCATGTTACTTCTGTGTACTTCTTCTATTAAATCACTTGGATCATTCTCCTTTGCTTCTTAATCATGTACTTCAAAACCTCTAAATGCCACTGAATATTTGCTGTTCTTTCTACTTCATCTGTTGCGCCCAATATGGTGACATTGTGCATCTGTGTGTTCTTTTAATAGCACACACCACAGGTCTTTTTTTTTTCCGCCTACTTGTTGATTCCTAATATCTTGGTATATGAGTATATTTACATGAATAGGGTGTGGATGCTGAATTGAGGAAGGGAATTCTTCCTCAGCTGCTTCCCCAGCCTCAATATGATACGTCTTTTATGAGTCTAGCTGCGATTCTTTCTCCTTATTTCCCTTGCCCTTCCCTCTGCACATCTACTGCATTGCATTCAGTTGCAGTATACACATAAAAACTATGCACTTCAAAAAATAAAAACAATTACACTGAACATATCTAAAGAGATGAACTAATAAATGCTTATACCACGTGAGAACAAGTTGGATATTGCAGTAAAAAAAAAAATAAAAAACAACAAACCACAGAGTCACAGAATAGTTGAGGTTAGAAGACATCTCTGGAGATTATCAGAGCAGGATCAACTAGAGCACATTAGACTGGATTTTGCCCAGGTGGGCTTTAAGCATCTCTAAGGATGGAAACTCCACATTCTCTCTGGGTGAACAGTTCTTGTGGTTGGCTACCTTAAAAATAAAAACAGGCTTTTCTTATGTTTATGTTGTCTTTTTTAACTGGAAGATTAAAGAAAGCATACCCCCACTGACGAATGAAAACGGTGATCTCATATCAACAGATAAGGAGAAGGTTGAGGTACTCAACAACTTTTTTGCCTCACTCTCCACTGACAACCACTCTCCTCATCCCTCCTGGGTCAATGGACAACCATTGTGACCACCTGAGGAACCTGAACTTATATGTCCATGGGACCTGATGGCATGCATCCCAAAGTTTGGAGGGAATTGGCTGATGTGGTTGCCAAGCCACACTCCAGCCTGATGGAGAAGGACTTGGGGATGCTCGTTGATAAGAAACTCAACATGAGCTGGCAATGAGCACTTGTAGCCCAGAACTGGGCTGCTTAGAAAGAAGTGTGGCCAGCAGGTCAAGAGAGGTGATTCTGCCCCTCTATTCTGCTCTTTTGAGACCCCACTAGGTGTATTGTGTCCAGTTCTGGAATCCTCGACATAAGAAGGGTATGAAACTGTTGGAACAGATCCAGAGGAGCACTTCAAAGATGATCAGAAGCTTGGAGCACCTCCTGTATGAGGACAGGCTGAGAGAGTTGGGGTTGTTTAGCATGGAAAAGAGAAGCCTCTGAGGAGATCTCACAGTGACCCTCCAGTATGTGAAGGGGGCCTACGAGAAAGCTGGGGAGGGACTTATTACAAGGGCATGTGGTGATAAGACTACAGGGGATGGCTATGAATTGGAGAGCGACAGATTTAGACTAGACATAAGGAAGAAATTCTTCATGATGAGGGTGATGAGGCACTGACACAGGTTGCCCAGGGAAGCTGCGGTTGCCCAATCCCTGGAGGTGTTCAAGGTCAGTTTGGATAGGGCCTTGAGCAGCCTGATCTAGTGGGATTTGTCCTTGCCAATGGCAGAGGGATTGGAATTAGATGATCTTTAAGGTCCCTTCCAACCTTAACCATTCTAGATTCTATGAAATGGAATTGCATGTTTTTCACTTTGTACCCACTACAGTGAAAAGAAGCTTTTTCTTACTAGGTATTTAAGCACATAGATAAGATACCATCACCACCTTGAGCCTTTTCACGTTGAGACGAAACATTCTGTGCTCTCAAAGTCTCTCTTCATATGTCAGATGTCCTAGACCCTTAATCATATTCATAGCCCTTCACCAGAGTCCCTTCAGTATGACCGTTTCTTACTTGAAATGAGAATCCTGGAACTGGACCCAACAGTCCAAATGTTTTTTACCAGTACTGAATAAAGGGCAAGGATCATCTCCTTCAACCTGCTGGCAGCACTTCTCCTAAGGCAGCTCAAGACACTGTTGTGTTGAAATATTGTCATTCTGAACCTGTTTAGAAACACAATACATTTTAAGACACAATATTTAAAAAGATGTATTTCAAGGCACTTGTATTTGCCCTTCATATTTACTGTTAGGATAGTTGTATAGGCATTTGTCCTATCTGAATGATATCTAATTTCATAGGAAGTTTTCTTCACAGCCTTTGGCAATAATTCAGACTTTAGGAGACAAAGACATAAATGAGAACTCTGGCATTATAGCACAAATGGCATTTCTAAGCTATGGTCTGGATGTGAATTTGTATGAGTTCTTTGCAAGATTATAGACTGTATACAGACTCCTTTCTCCTGTAAAAAAAGGATATTAAAAACAGAATATGATTTCTAGTTAATAAGCCATTTATGTTCAGATTTAAATCTCTATGTCTTATCTAGAAGCACAAAATATTTAGGTTTCAATATAAATATTTCCAAGTTTTTCAAACTTTAGATTACACTAGAATTTTGAAAACCTATATTATCTTTTAGTGTATCAAAATATCCCATCACAGTATTTGCTGGAAAATAAATTCCTGATTACATCAGTCACAACTTTCCTAATAACATATTAATAAAATTAAACATTAGAAGAAAAGCAAGTCATTAACTACAGGTGTGAAATAAAATAATCACATCAAAATCTATTATTGAAGAGATGATATTTTTAATGTACTAATTCTGTTTTTTTTCTTGTTCTTGTCATGAATAAATACCCAGCTAGTCACGTCGCTAAGCATAATTTTGAAAAGGCTTATACTTTACACATAGTTTTATGACTACATCTGACTGTTCGCAGAGACTATGTAAAAATGGCTAGGAAAAACCCAAACTTTGGGATACAAAATCCAGAAATGATAGCTTCCACAGAACAGGAAAAGTTAAAGGGTTATCAATGAACATGTGTTTATCATGAGTGAACTCAACTACTTTAAGTGAGCTGCATGTTGAAAAATAAAAACGAAATTTGGAATGAAATCAGTCCTGAAATTAATAGCCCAAAGATCCTGATAGAAAAATAAAATGGCGCAGACCTGTCTGACACAAGTGACCAAAAATCATTTATGTTCCTGAGTGTATGATCAAACTGCTTTGTAATCATAACATTTCTGCACATCAGCTTCTCCATCTATGAAAAAAGTGGTATATCCTTTGAACATTTACTGGGTGCTTTGGGATATGCTAATGCTATATAAACATGAAATATTAGTATAACTAGCACTGCAGTAGTAGCTGAGATTTTTCAAATCACATGTGTCAGAAGTGTAGAGATAACCGTACCACCAGTATTGCTTTGCCCCTGATGCAGTTTACTGAACTATTCAGTCTGGGGAAATATTCAAATATCAAACTCTAGCACTAATTGAATTTCCCCACCAAAAGCTGTCAAATCCTTATTACAAAAAATAGTCCAGTAATTTATATTCCAATGCATTGAACAAAATAACTCCCCAGATCCCTTCAATATATAGTAATTACTCATTTAAGTGCCTTTGAACGGTAATTTCATTCCTTTTAGAGTTAATATTCATATATTTTCATACATCAATATGGTACAAATGTTAATGTATTTATGAATAAATACATGCTGTATACATAGACAGATGCACATATATAAACTCAAAATATAATCTCTGCTTGTCTTTTTGCAAACAGTTATAACAATGAGGTAGAGACATAGAAGTACACGGGATAACTTTTCTTGGCAGTGACATTAATTTTATCATGTCATTGTAGTAATTGTAAAAAAACCTCTACAAAACAACAAGAAACTGCTAGGTCAGCCTTTTAATGTGTCAAACAGAAAAAATTATAAGTTCAAAAGAATTGGTAGTGAGAGTATGAGGGTGTATGAGAATTATGTTGATATCAGAAAGCTATTCTGTTTCTTTTTTCTTTTCTTTTTCCCTTCTCAGTGTCTCTCATCTTCTTTGTTCCTCTGACTTATGCTTTCCCCTCACAGATCTCTTTGCTTATTCTTCTCTTTCTCTAGATCTTCTTCTATACCTCTATTCCGCCTTCCCCTTTTGAACTTAAGGACAAATGTTTACCTTCTATTCTTAGCTTTAGCAGAACTCTATATTCTCCATGGATCTCTAATTTCTCCCCCTCCCTCAGCAAAATTAAGTTTACATGCCGAGATACCAGTGTTGGTACCTCAGCATTAGTGTTAACATGAAATACTCAGTTCAGTATCTATAATTCACTGGCTTTAGCCATTTCTAGTTTTAACCAAAGAACCTTCTATGGTACCTGTCATAGGAAGCCGATTAGGAAGGAAAAAGCAACAGCCTCCTGACATTGGAGTTACCAAGTACATCACTTCTTATCATTTGAAGTTAGTCAGGATTACTCTTGAGGGCTCAGATTGTTGTCATTATGTTAGAATACAGCTACCAATCATGCATTAAGGTATGCTTTAAAAGACAGGTTGGGGGAGCATTTAACTTACACATGACCTATTTGGTAGCTGCTGCAGCCAGGAATGGCCAGAAAACAATGTGAATTGGCTAGAAACTACATGTTGGGTGGATTTTGGATCCTCCATAAAGCAATAAAAAAAAAAGTTCTCTTACGCTATCCTAGAAAAAAAGAAAAAAAATTATTCCATTGCTAGTTTATCACATTAATTGAATGCTGTTCTCATTTTGCTGTTTTTGTTTTGTTTTGTTTTGTTTTTGATTTGTTTTGAGTTTTTTTCCTTAGCAGAAAAATTCACTTTGTTTTCTGGCTATATACTTGCACAGGGGTTTTTCCTTCTAACATGTATATCTACTTGATTTCCAGGAATAGGTAGGTGCTGGTACTTAAAAAAATAGCAAACAGAAGCTTAAGGAAACTGATGGCCTGATGGTCACAAAATAACTTAATAAAATCTAGCCCAGATTCATAGTCTGTCTCTTAGAAAAAGGCAGAAATACAAAGCTTTTGGCTTCCCTTGAGGACACCTAAAATATCTCTGTAGCATGTACAATGTACACGTACAATTTTTCACAGAGATCATCCTTTGTGAAATGACCAACCTCAATAACTTGTGCTGGGCAAATTCCCACTTCTTCAGCTCAAGCACATCCTTACTCTCAGCCTTAGTGAAGAGTTCTGCAAAATCAGGTGGTTTTTTTTCACTCTCTACTCTCCCAAATCTGACTCTTTGGGCTGTGTGAGTCTAGCCCTGTGACTGAAGAGCAGCATCATGTAGCGCTTATCCCAGTCCCTTTTAGAACTGTGTTTCATTAGAAGAGCTAAAAAAGAAGAATTTTGTGGTGTTGGTAGTCAACATTTACCCATTTGGGAACAACATAGATCACACAGGACAGAGAAGCGCACTGCCTCTGTCAAACAAGCCAACAGTATTGTTTCCTGTATAGAGGAGACAAATGGGATCCGCGTACTATTTCCTCTCAATGAAGCTGGGTAGTAGTGAAGCTTAGGTCCAAGAAAGAAATATTCTCTTAATAGGAATGAACAAGGAAGCAGAAATAGCACAAGCAGGAGTCGCAATGCTGGGGTCACTACTTTGACAGTAGGCAGATGGAGGAAAAGAAAGGATTTCAAGGATCCAGAAAAGTTTCTAAAAAAGAAAAAAGAAGGAAAGAAGCAAATACCTAAACAACAGGAACCTGAACACTGTTATAGTTGAGAGGACATAGCAACTGAACTCTGGTGACTACTAATTCCACCAGGAGACAGGGAGCAAGCAATGTAAGTAAATAAAATTGAAGTAAATGGATGCATGTTACAAATGGGGTAATTTGTCCCAAAGGCTTTTGAAAAATGCTAATGAAGGTTTTCTGCAGGATAAGCCAGCATAACTGTGCCGCACTGTATATTGATTATATAAGAGAAGAAATCTAAGACTTCATGCTGATAGTACCTTTTCAAGAAGGGTTAAAGGCTAAATATTGTTGCTTGGACTATGTATATTGGAAATTGAAATGCTAATCTAACTTTTTATACTTCTCTTATTTTTCATTACAAATCTGGGGTGGTAGTTAGATATCATCTGCGTTGCTAGATTATTTTAAAAACAAAATTATATATCATTGTCAAGATGTAGCCTTCATAGGTGGAGAGAGAAACTTAAGTTGTATAAAATCATCAGAACTTCAATGGTAATTGAAAATTATACTTCTCCATTTTCTAAAAAAACATATTCAAAGCAAGTGAAAAAAATCAACATTTGAGGTGATAAAGTTATAAAACAGAACTTTGCATTAATCTGTTTGAAATACTATTATCTTTTGTTTGTTTGAAGGCAGTTAGTTCCTTCCTTTTGGAATATTCTGTTTTTATACTATATGGAAAAGAAAAGAGCATAGCTACATTGTGTTCAGAAACAAAAGGCTTATGATCAGTGGCTGCATGCAATCTCTAAACCGGTTAACAATCATTGCATCAGCTGTCAATCAAGGTGCAAGATATATATATGCGTCTCATCTAGATGTTTAAACAACAGAACAGAATATCTGGTGTAAGACACCTTACGCTAAAACATGCTAGTGAATCACCAGAATTCCAGATGACAGTTATTGCTCCTTAGTCAAGTGCTGGGAGACAACATATTGGCCTAACAAAAAGGAACTGTTCCTTCAAGGAAATAGAATAATTTTTATTGTAATGAAGATAAATGACCAGCCTATGAGTTCAGCAAGGAGAAAACAGGGTTATTCTCAGAAAAAATAAAATTTATCTGATTTTCTAGGACATTTCAAAGTGGAAATTGGCTTAAAAATCAACATTTTCCACTAAGATGAAATATTATGCTAATGAAGACTCTCTGGCAGGAGGAAGCTAAGAGATCAGCTTGTCAGGGTGTCTGGATATGAATGAGATATCTTCAGATCAAACAGGAAGCATATGCAGATTAAGCAAATTTTCTCTTTCACTCTCTCACTTATTTTACAAGTCTGTTAGTAACTTATGCAATTGGTAATTGTGTGTTGTGGTTTTACCCTAGCGAGCAACTACGCACCACTCAGCCACTCACTCCCTCCCCACCCATTAGTGGGATGAGGGAGAGAATCAGAAGAGTAAAAGTGAGAAACCTCATGAGTTGAGATAAAGACAGTTCAATAGGTAAAGCAAAAGACATACTCGCAAACAAAGCAAAGCTAGGAATTTTTTCACTGCTTCCCATGGGCAGGTAGGTGTTCAGCCGTTTCCAGCAAAGCAGGAGTCCATTCCATATAACAGTTACTTGGGAAGACAAACGTCATAACTCTGAATGTTTTGCCTTCCTTCCTTTTCTTCCAGCTTTATATTGTCGAGCATGGTGTCATATCGAATGGAATATCCTTTTGGCTAGCTGCGGTCAGCTGTCTCAGCTGTGTCCCTTCTAAACTTCTTGTGCACCCCTCAGCCTTCTCACTGGTGGGGGATGTGAGAAGTAGAAAAGGCATTGACACTGTGTAAGCACTGCTTAGCAACAGCGAAAACATCCCTGTATAATCAGCATTGTTTTCAGCACAAACCCCAAACATATCCTCAGCCAAAATCAGCACACTGTGACACTGTAACACGTAAAATATACTTGTATTACTTAAATTGATAACGATAAACACTTCCTTCCCAAATGCAGTGGTAAATCCATAAACTGAGCATAAAACATCTTAAATACCCGGTTCTCCAACACATTCCTTCATTCATTTAAGGGCTGCAGTATAGTCATTGTTGGGTACTGAGGCCAGAAGAGGAACTAATACTACAGTCTTCAAGAAGGTGTGTCTTCTAGTGAAACATAACACCTAGGAAGACCCTTCAGCATACAGTGAGAAATTGGAGTGGAAACTTGAGCTGTGAAGGCTGCTGGGGGCATGTACAAGCTGTACTTCTAGATCTATGGACCTCTTTTGCTCATGTGCTGACAGAGGTGAAAGAAAACAGTGAAGTTCTGCTGCTTTTCCAAAGGCATTGCACATGTTCTGCATGTAATCATTAGAAAATTTTTGCAAGGTATTTTTAGATCCAGGTTGAGGGGAGGGCTCTGTATATGGCATGAATAGCAGTGTGTCAAACATGATTTTCAGTCAATATCTCAAATGAACTCCTTCATTTCTGCTGACACCCATAAGACTGGGTAGATTCCTCAGTGACTACCCTAGTCAGTCACTCGCTAGGTACACTGTACAGGATGTTTTTACCTGCAAATAGATGCTTTTAAGAGGTGATGTGTACTCAGGATGACACCTCAGATAAATAACAAACTCTAGATACCCTTCAGGGTTTCCTGTTGCTCCTTTTCCGGAAACTTATCAAATGATTATCAGGAGGAGAAAAAATTGAGGTCTTTCAGTGAGAACAAGTGAATCTCTTCTTTTTTGAGGGCTGAATTTAATAGTTGCTTCATCGTTCACATTTTCTTGAAGAGATTCTACATCATTCAGTCATAATAAGTCTTTTAGTAAAGCACTAGGTTAGAAGTTGACACTGTAGAACTCAACTTGAAAAGAGCGCAGTTGTTGGACATAAACAAATGTAAGACAAATAGGAAGAAAAAACGATGGATGTTAATCTGAACATAAATTAGCCCTGGAAAAGCAGCAAACCTTATGACAAAGTTGATAGACAACATCAGAGGAAAGAACAGTGAACACAATTATAGACTACTTCATTATCAGCGAGATCCTAAGACAATTTCAGCAAGGGTAAGGAGCAATGGTAGAAGGTTGTAGCTTGTTTATTAACTAAAGCAAAAGCTCCTAGTTTAGTACTTAAAGTACAATAACATTATAAATATATTGGGACTTATCTTGGAGATTTTCCTGTTATAAATAAGGTATAGGAGGAATTGATCAGAGAAGAGGTGTGGAGGAAGAAGAGAATGGGAAGGTAACATTAAAAAGATCATGCAGCTGGTAAGAGCAGAGAAGAAATTCATAGGCGGGGGAACATGACAGGATGTCATTTAGTTGATTTAAGTTGTAATAAAACTGAGCAGGTATAGTGTAAATAAAAAATGTAGGAGCCAAACAAAAATATAATGAGTGTAGAGTATGACATAAAATAGCTATCATAGGTGAGTCTTGTTGGTGAAGTACTCAATACTGAGCTGTTCTGCAACATGGAAAGGTAGAACTCAAAAGAAAGAACAGCTTTCCATATTAAAAATATAGTCTTTTACCTTCATTGTCCTGGTCCATTAGACTATTAGAATATTATCACATTTAAAGTATTATAAACTATTACTTTTATGCTAGTTCTTTGCATAGAGACAAGAAGATCCATATGTACTGAGTGAAAATTCATCACTAGGGAGGCAGTTACTTTCAATTTTTTTGTATTACATTATATTATATGTTTCTTACTCTGCTCAGCTTGTACCTTTAAAAAGATTGGACCATAACTCCTTCACAGACTCTGGTCCAAATGGACAGGGAGTACAGGAGAAGCTCGTGGAAGGTGAAAAGACTTATAAAGACATAATGGAAAATACTTAGGAACTAAGATGTTATATGATTACACAGAGTGGTCCATGATATGACATTTTGTACTCCTAAGAAGGTTTAGGGTTTGTAGTCTGCTTTTATTTTATTATTCTATTATTATTATTTTATTCTATTATTTTGCTCTAGATGAGTGGTATCTAGAAGAAACTAAAATACAAGTTGTTTTGCACGAGCTGTGTGGTGGTTACTGAAACTCAAGCCCATGTTAAGAGACGCAGCGAGTTAGGACACTGTGATTCCTCTCCCTGCAGGAGATGAGGTCCATAGCCGATACTTCAGTACTGCATACTGAGGCTTGTGAATGCAATTGGACATGCAGAGGAAGTAGATGACTGAGATGAGAGAAAAGGGACACATTATGCTGATGAAGGCTCTCTGGCAGAAAGGATCTATCAGATTTATACTAATGCATAGGGTTATTCACAAAGAGGAAGCTTTGACTGCCAGCTTGTCAGGAGAGAATAGCAAATCTCCGCATAAGAGCGTCTTCTGATCCAAGAGCCTATGTTGAATTGGTCCGGTAGGGTAAAGATATGATGGAACAGAGATGCAGTAATAGGGTAGACCAGACAAAAAAAAAACAATAGTGGTAGGAGTAGAGAAAAAAAAAAAAAAAAGAGAGCAAATTTGAATAAAACTAAAAAAAAAATAGACAAAACCCAAGAAAAAGTAGAAAAGTTTGATGTGTCTGCCATTACAATAAGTGCTCATCTACAGTTTGCATGGTTCTCAGAAAGGCTGGCTGATAATACATCCATTGAAAGACACCATAGCAATTAATCAAGCTCAGTTGTGGCAGAGGAAATCTTGAAACAAAAACATAAATAAAAACCAGACACAAAAGTACTCCAAATATTTGCTTCAACTTTATCAATAGAGAGTTCCAAACGCTTAGCTCAAGTTTTATCTTTTACATCCTACTGCTAAATTGTATCTTCCAGCAATGCTGATGGCAGCATTACAATAGCATCCAAATTTATGGCAGCAGAAGCAGCTCTGATGGCCTAGTCACATGATGTAACTAGGACCCCCCCATCTCTCAGACTCACAATTGAAAGCAAATAAGTATCATAACCTTGACCATTCCTAGAGTATCCATGTACTGCATTGAGATAATTCTCATTGGGATGTTCATGCAAGGTAATACAAAATGAAAGTGCTCAGCTGTAAGTAGTTTTCAAAGGAGTTACGTAGAAAACAGACATTCAAAAAAGAGGTTTCCTAGTTCAAAGCTCATTGAAGTTAATAGCAGCCTGAACTGGGCTATATACAAAAAACATATAAATTATTTTGACTTTTCTGAGCGATAAATTAATTTTATGAATACATAAGTCACTTCTGTAAATGAAATTCAGTAGTTAAATAAGAACCAATTTATTTGCTGGCACAGATGTAAGAGAATACAGATATTATGAAGCTCAGTGATGGTTAGATTTTGGGGTTGGGCACAAATATATTAATTTTTAGACAAACATGTAAACTAGAGGTAAACAGGTATCATGACTCAGGACCACCTATAATTGTATCAAGGTTGGAGAAAATTCATAAATCCTGGTCCACTTAGGAGTTTTTAATATGATCACTAAAGGAAGATCTTTGACAAGCTGATAATATTCAGCTGAACTTCTCTGAAACGCTTTTTTCAGACTCTTAGATTTTACTTTCCATAATGAACATGACGTCGAGGTAACAGGCATAAAAATAGGCCAATTTTTTAATGTATCACCTTGGAGATATTCTAAATAGTTCAATTACCAAGTCTATATGACTCCTAAAATAACAATTTTATTTACCGTGATCTGGATTAGAAACCTGGCCTGGCCTGCTGAGTTTCAAAACACAACGACAATTTGTCAAACAATTTTCATAATACCGCAATATCAAAGTTACTATACTAGACCATATTCATAATAAATAAGTGGCAATTTTCAAACTGCAAAATGAGGAAAACTCAAAGACCACCTACATCTCACTTTTATCCAGCAATCATTTTCATCAAGTCAAAGGAAGCTATAATGCACAATCAGCCACTCAGACCACATTACATTTCTTTCCAGGGAAAAACATGAAGTACACACCTCTATAGTCTAAAAGAGCTCATACCCTGCTGGAGAATTCCACCAGAGAAACAGTTTAATATTTTAAAGGTGTTTTGTTGTTTTGTACACATTAGAATTAAATTCAACACAAGAAGAAGCCCATGTCCTCTCACAATCAGGGATTGCCCCAACTCAGGTGTAGGACCTTGCACTTGGCCTTGTTGAACCTCATGAGGGTCACACAGGCCCACTTCTTCAGCCTTTCCAGGTCCCTCTGGACTTCTGTAAATCCTTTGACATGGTCCCCCACGACATTCTTCTCTCTAAATCGGAGAGATATGGATTTGAAGGGTGGATGGTTAGATGGATAAGAAACTGGTTGGATAGTCATATTCAGAGAGTAGTGGTCGATGGCTCAAAGTCCAGCTGGAGATCGGTGATGAGTGATGTCCCTCAGGGTTCCGTACTGGGACTGGTGCTGTTTAATGATATTGACAGCGAGATTGAGTGTACCCTCAGCAAGTTTGCAGATGACACCAAACTGAGTGGTGCAGTTGCCACACTGGATGGACAGGATGTCATCCACAGGGACCTGAACAGACTAGAGAAGCGGGCCTGTGAGAACCTCATGAGGTTCAACAAGGCCAAGTGTAAAGTCCTGCACCTGGGTCAGGTCAGTTCCTGATTTCAATACAGGATGGGGGATGATGTGATTGAGAGCAGCCCTGCAGAGAAGGACTTGGGGGTGCTGGTCAATGAGAAGCTCAACATGAGCCGACAATGTGTGCTTGGAGCCAAGAAGGCCAAACGTATTCTGGGTTGCATCAAAAGAAGCATGGCCAGCAGGTTGAAGGAGGCAATTCTGCCCCTCTATTCCTCTCTTGTGAGATCTCATCTGGAGTATTGTATCCAGTTGTGGAATCTTCAATATAAGAAGGATATGGAACTGTTAGAATGGGTCCAGAGGAGAGCTGCAAAGATGATCAGAGGGCTGGAGCACCTCCCGTATGAGGACAGGCTGAGAGAGTTGGGATTGTTCAGCATGGAAAACAGAAGGCTCTGAGGAGACCTTATAGCAACCTTCTAATACTTGAAGGGGGCCTACAAGAAAGCTGGAGAGGGATGGTTTACAAAGGCTTGTAGTGATAAGAATAGGGACAATGGGTATAAACTGGAGAGGGGTAGATTTAGACTAGTCATAAGGAGGAAATTCTTCATGATGAGGGTGGTGGGGCACTGGCACAGGTTGCCAAGGGAAACTGCGAATGCCCAATCCCTGGAGGTGTTCAAGGCCAGGTTGGATGAGGCCTTGAGCAGCCAGATCTAGTGGGAGGTGCCCCTGCCCGTGGCAGGGGGGTCAGAATTAGATGATCTTTAAGGTCGCTTCCAACCCAAACTATTCTATGATTCTATGGTTTTATGATTTTAGGTGTTCGAGTGTACTGTCACCCATTCTTTTCATCATCAGTTTCAGTATCTCGTTCCCTGTTTGTTGACAGAATTGTACTGAGCAGTGTTGTGCATGGTACTGATGGCTGATTAACCACCCTTATAAAGCTCTTGAAAGAAAAAACAGATTCTTGTTATCTAAGCTGACTTCTTGCTAAGAGATGGCACAGTGCATTGTCTTCTCATTTCTGCAAAAAAAGATTTTTTTTGTTTGAGTTATAGCATATTTTTAGACCTTTGTGATGACTTCGGTCTATTTCATGCAACTTTGTCTATTTAAACATTGGTCATGTAGTCTAAATTAGTCATGTAGACTTCCTCTTGGCTTTTGTGAGCTCTATATTCATTGGTATTACAGACATCTCTAGAAGGTGATTCATCTCATTCTGAAATAAATATTTAAGACAGGTGAGATAGATTGCTCCCATGAGACTGAGAAGTTATCACCTCCTTTAGTAACTTGTTTCAGTCTTTGGTTATACCCTCACTTTACAAATATTTCACTGTATTATCGATCTGAATATTCTAGTGTCAGACTTCAACCTTTATGTCAGCCCTTCACTAACTTATTTTTAAAAATATTTGTTGTGAAAATTCTCCTATGTAATACACTGATAATACAACATATTTATTTTATGAGTCTCCAAACCTTTTTTATGCCGAGGTAGAAGATTAACATTCTCATTAACAGTCTCATTTAGATGTCTGGAAACTCAAAATTTTACAACGGCTTTCAAACTGAGTTAATATAGTCAATAAAGTAATTCATTTTCTTCATTAAGAACACTGACCAGATGGATATATTAATTAATTAATCCTTTTAAAACCTTTAGAAATCTTCACACAACCTTCAGTAAATTGCAACTTGGATAAGAAAGAAAAAAAATTGCTAGTTCCTTTATTAAATAATAGCTTTACTCTGGCTATTTTCCAGTCCTTGTAGACCTTATTCAATCTGTGGGAGTTTGTCTAGCTTTTTTTTTATGGTAGTTCATCCAGTTTGGAAGTATGTTGTGGTGTCCTTAACAATTAGCTGCTTCTAGTATTTTGAACGATAATTTCCAGTCTACTCTGTAGACTTCCTACTTCCTTATGCTGTAAAAGTGATATTGGCAAACATCCACTTTACACGTTTGTTGGAATAGAGGGAGGATAATTGTTTAACCCCTCATATGGGTCACATCTTTTATTATCATTCTTGATAAATGAGCTGCATAAAGCATTGAACAGACTAAGTCTACTTTCCCACCCTAGGGAAAAATTTCTATTTTATTAAAGCTATTGACTTACTTAAACTAACCCATTGTAATAATGACTGCCGTAAAAACAGCGGAATCACGAATAGTCTCACTCATGCAATTGATAAAGCTGTACAGAAGTGTTTATATACAGAAGAGTTAAACAGAAAAGGTGATCAATTTTCTGCAGTAGAAGTCTTGATTTGCATCCATTAAAAACTTTAAGTCTACACTGAAAATTTAGGACAAACACTGCAGCAAATGTTGTTAAGAAATTCTGATACACGTTGTTCATCCACTATTAGTTTGCCTTTTCCCCTTAAGATTTTATGCTTATTTCACCTTTTTGATTATTATTAGCTTTAAAGGTCTGATGGGGAGCAAATCGAGACATGAGATGGAGGTCTGGTACAGGCTAATTGAAATTCCAGGTTTCAGCATTCTGACATACAGCCTTAGCAGATCAAAGTGTTCTTTCTATGCTTCCTTGTATTTTGCACAAAAATGAATTTTGCTACAATTCTTCAATTAATATTTTTCAAAATGTGCTGTGAGGACCTACACATCTGTGCACAGAATCTTTTATTAAATAAAGTCAATGGAATTAGATGGTCATAACTAATGGGAGTGTTACATACTTGGTATTTAACTGCTTATCTGTGTGCCATTCTTATCTCTTTCTTTATAAATAAAATAAACAGCAGATTTTTTGTGGTTGATTACTTTCCAGATAAAGGCATTTAGCTGAAGCACTAAAACTGCCAACCCCACAGATTTACAAAGCTCTAACCATAGTTGTTCTTTCCTGCTTTTCACTGTTGGCCACAGGTGCAATTCATGTAACTTCAGGGTATTGCTTCTACTTTTCTTTATATGATCATATTCAAGTATATAGTTAAGATCGTCCTTTTTCTTCACTTCCTTTCTTTGAACGTAACATAGGCTCAACATTTTGGAGCAGTATGGAGTAACTTCAAAGAATGGACTCAACTGAAGAGTAGATGAATTTTTTTCCTTGTATAAATATTAGGAAAATACACAGATTTTCTTTTTCGCTTGGATGGAAAAAATACATGTGGGTTTAATAAACAGGGCAGTCTTGAAAGATTTTTGTACTGTAGCTGCCTTTTGACTGTACATGAAACCTTTTTTAAATCTAAATAAGAGAAACAAATCCTCATTATAAGTTGCACACTATACCATATTGTATAAGGAAGCTTACAGCTAGAGTCAGAGAAATAAACACCATTTATGAGGTAGTAACTACATTACTATATGTTACTATGAAGTCATTTTACTGGTGGTAACAAAAAGTGATTATTTTGACTGAAACTGTTTGAGACTTCTTAAAAACTAATTATAAAAATACAATTTATTTAGTTTCACTCTTTCTCTCAATTTAAATATCTATTTAAATATTTACTTAGTTTCTGTGATTGGTCATTGAAACAGTGAAAAGTAGAGTTGAATTACTACTACCAGCCACGTTGCATAGAAGTCATGGTAAAAGAATGTGGCATAGGAAGCCTGCAGAAAAAGCAGCACTTAAGATTATCTTTCCCCAGTGGAGGATTTATCTGCTACTCGGTGTTATTTTGGTCCATGCAGCTATGTCTATCCCAGCCAACACAGAAGAAACATATAGCTGGGTTTGGACACCTTTGCTGCCTAATGGGTCCCAATACAGCACTGGTACAGCTGATGTTTGTTAAGGCTGATATAGTGGTACAGCATCTCTAATGTTTGCGAATATAAGTGGGAAATAGACAGTATCTCTCTTGCCTCCAGGAATTTGGCTGCTTCTTCATAATGAAGTGATGACCAGTCTTTGCAGAACTCCTGACAGCCCAGGGGAAATGGTTGCCTGTGCACGCCTGTAGTACCAAACACTGATTCACTGAAAGCGATTTCTTTTAAGACAGCAGCTTCCAGTCTGTGCCAGAGCATATGCAGGTATTCAGCATGAAACGTCTATCTGACCAGAATGTTCCTCACCTACGGGAGCTGCTGCAGGCTTTGTCATTAAAGATGATCCAAAAGAAGAAGTAGTATCATGCTATTTTGGACTCAAGTATGGCAACAACTCCCAGTGCCTTGGACTGTGATAGCTCAGCTTCAGAAGGGCTTTCAGCTCAAGTACAAAGCTTCTTCAGATGTGTCTGTAGTGTTTTTGATTGTTAAATTCACCAGCTCTGTTCATTGAGAGTTTCTCTGCTTTATTAGTGTCTGAGCATTTTTCCTCACTCCAAGAGTTAGTTCATACAGATATTTAAGGTGCTGTTACATTTATATATGAACTCTGGTGTGCTCTGAGGCTTAACAAAACATGAGGTGTTGCAGCATGGAGGAGGAAGAGAGCTCTTGCCAGAAAACTGAACTTACATTTGAAATTGCAGCTGCATGGACCAGTGCTCACTATTTGCTGTCCCTCACATGAAATTCAGTATCTCACTACGACTTGCTAATTCAGAACACAGTGTAGCAAATAAATTTAAAGGTCTTTATGCTTACCTGTTAGATTTTGTCCCAAAGTAGATCAGAAGTACTTTCAAGATCAGGTGCAGCAGAAAGATAGCATAGAAAGTTCTTCTTGTGCCTCTAAGATACTGTTTTCCAGAACAGATCTAATAGACTTTACTGATAAATCTAAATGTGCTTGTCCTCTCACTGAAGTGCTTTTCTGAACTACGTCACCTTTTTTTTAGCAGATTAGTAACATAGGTGACAGTTTATAACCTTGTATTATTTCTTGTTACATACAGCGTACAGACATTCAAGTGTTTTCTTCATTCTTGTAAATTTTCATTCTCTCTCCAGCTGTGTCCTGCGGATTTAGTTACATTTCACTGGTAGCTTTTGAGTCAGGGCTAGTCAGCTTTCACTGAGGTAGGTAGATACCTTTACTCAGGTTAGTTGTTACTGCTGGACATTTTTACCTGGGTCTGCACAGCCAGCTACACTCTTCGTTGCTGGAAGCCATGTACTGCCATTATACACCACAGCTGCTCTCTGAGTTGTTTGTTTCCCCTGATTAAAAATAAAGGTCATCTGAGTCCTTGTTCAAGCCTTCCTTTTAAATCAGGAGGAATGAAGCAATAGCTATTTTGTCATAGACAGAGAGCAGTGCGGGAGTTATCATTAATGCTAATTTAACTCCTGTTTCATAGTTCTGGTTTCTGAATAGGCACAATATTTTTAGTTTTTGAAATTTTGCTGGCCCTGTATGAGAACTGATGATATTTTGTATTAAGGCAATGCCTAAATGTTTTAACATCACTGATTTGGGTAAAATTTCATGATCTAAAATATACCAGTATTTAGGAATGCCCACATAAGTCTTCCTTCCTAGTCTCATGAATCCTGAGGAAAAACAAAAGAAAGGTATGTATCTTGTATTTACAAGAGTGATAAGTAACAGGTAGGTACATTTAGATAGAATACATTAACTCAAATATCTGCAAAAAGAGCACTGATGTGAATAAAATAAGAAACAATGGATAAACACAAGTTCACTGGTATTTCTCACCATGGGAAGGAAGATCTGGCATGATGTTTTCCATGAGAATAAATGGTTACTGTTCAAAGTCAGAACTCCGACTAATGAATCAAGCTACATATTTTAATTATCAGCCAGGGTTCTGTTCCTCAAATTAGTCTTTCTTCCATTTTCAGTTTATACATCAGCATTGTTAATGGCAGAGAAAAGCTGATGCATTTTTGGAGGGAGTAAGGGGTGGGAGCAGGAAGAAAGAAGGAAGGAAATGTAATGAACTGATCAGACATTGTAAGGACCTTGCCTTGCTTTCATCTGGGAAATGTCTGAAGGGACCTTCATGCCATCTGGAAAGTGTATTTGAAGGTACTTTAAGTCTGCCTCAGGATGAAGCATGTCCTGAAGTTGGATAAGATCTTCTACTGAAGCCACCCTATTGTTGTAATATATTCTGTGCTTTAGTTGTGCAACTGAATTGCTTCAAAGGTGATTGAGGGATATAGGTAAAGAAAAGATTACGCTAATGAATACCTGTGTAACAGAGACGTTAATCAGAATTTTAGTCTATTCCTGATTAGGAGATAAGAATTCACAGATTTGAGATAAACTACACGCATTAAAAAAAATGTTGTCTAATAACATGATCAAATGAAAAATTAGCAGAGGTGAGCAAAACTCAGAGGCTTTGTCAAGTCTGCCTGCTTTTCACTGTAGTCTCCTGCCCCTCTGCTTTCAGGTGAAAAATAGGTGGAAGAACAATAATTTATGTTTGGGTTTTAAGCACTTATTTAGCAGGGATCAACTGTTCGCATTTAATTAAGGACATGTAAAGAACAGACAGCAGTGAAAGGACTTAAAAGTTATGGTTTTCTTACTTCTAACAAAATGCCTCTGAAGTCAGCACAATATGGTTTCTATATGTGTATATGCATCTTTTGATAAAAAGATAAACCCAAGAAAGTAATGGAGGTAAAAATACAGTAAAAGTTTTTTTTTTTTTTTATTTTCTAAGAAAATAAGAGGAACTTTGTCTCAAAATTCCTCAGAACAGGAGGTAAGAGAATGAGTAATAACTTCTGCTATGTGAGTTGTTTGCAGTGACATGCTGTTTATTAACAACAAAGACCACAGGCATGGCAGCAAGTAAAATTCCCAAAGATTTTTTAAAAGTTAATATCTCTGAGAGTTTACTTTTCTTCATTCAGAGTGAGTTCTAGACCGGTTAGTCATATCTACCACTAATAACTCTTCCTGCCTCTATTTTAATCGCTTTAACTTAGCAGACTAAGATGTACTACAACTTTTCTTTTTTTTTCTCAAATCTTTTTATAAATATGTTAGTAGGAAAAAATAAAGGTATGTTGGTAACATAAAGCTGTCTCTCAAGCACAGAGACAGGGCTTGGAAGTGAAGAATTGTAGGTGGAGCCTCACCCAAATTTGATGGTGAGGAATAGTAGTGGACTTTAAAGTTGGTGGGGTAAATTAGGATCACAGATGGGCAGTGCAATCATGTAAATCTTCCTCAATATTAAGGCAAAAAAACTGAAAATGAAACTGTTGAAGTGACTGATAAACCCAAGAGGAATCTGTAGCCAAGCCTTCAGAAGGGGCGTTAGTGGGGTGCCCTCTGCTAATGAACATTGTTCTTGTTGAGGATACTGCAGTTTGCAATTATTCTTGTCTTATTTAAAAATAGCTCTTTAATTTAACTGGAAACCTGCTTTTGATCTACTGAAATGTAGCTGCATTTTGAAATGTCAAGATAATAGGGCAGTGGTATTAAACAAACAGTAGGTCTCACTATAACTTCCTGTTGCTAAGGTACCACTCTTAATTGTGTACAGATATATTTGTCCTGAGTGAATCATTAATCTTCATCAGCATACACAGAGAAAAAGCATCTCTTGACTCTCACTTGTCACAAATAAGGGGCATGGTATTTGTCTGCTGTGCCAGTCAGTATGTGAACTTAACTCTTTTGAAAAATAAGATGCTTTAGGTAATTTAATGACTCTTCAACGAAAAAGGAAACTTGCCTTGAATCGCTAATACTTAATTTCTTATATATTAGCTGGTACAATTTTGGCAAATGTTTAAAAATCTGCAGTTTAGCAAGGAAAGTTTAACACACACACACACAAAAGAAAAAAGTAAAAGACAGGCTGTAACTCTTTGGAAGACTGTTCCCTGCTCTGCGTAATTTCCAGATTTCAGTTCTTTGTTGCACATGCTTTAGGTTAGTAACTTTCTCATTCAACATCCAGAAACAAGTTTAACATCGTATTTCCCACTGACTTTTGAAAAGGTAAATCTTTCAACAGGACAAAGTGCAATCTATTAGTCAGCTTAATCTCTTCTGCTTTCAGCTGCTTCGTTGCTGGTCCAAGCTTCTGTGACTGAAAATATGGCCTCATTATTGTATTCTATTCAGATAAAATATTTCCCTCTGGTTTAGGATACTAGAGTGCAAAAATATAGTAAAGATGTCATAACAAGGCTCTACTTTCCGTCTGGATTTGAAGCTATGTGTTTTACATGCAGATTCTGTAGCTTCAAATCCCAATTTTTGCTAATAGAAAATATTTGCTAGAATGAGTGAATGTGGAAGAATTAAGTTCTTTGAGAGCAATTGGGTTGGCTTAAAATTTTAAGGCAATAAATTGCAAAAGTACGTCCCACCACAGGTTATTAGATCTGTTGACCTTAACATTTTCTTATGATGGTTTCCTGTTTCTATTTAACTATGATTTTTGTCTTGAAGAAAAGAGATATTATATATGCCACTGAGTCTGTTGAATGTTTCCTTGGTGCCATTCTGTGGTATTTGCAGCCCTCTTTGACATTATCAAATGGATTGACATTTCAAATATTTGCAGTGCTCAGCGGGCACTAATTCAGTGAAGGTGAACCATGGGTTGCTCACATAGTGGCACAGCAAGTGATGTGTGTCTATTTAATCACAGCTGCTGAAATGAGATCAAAAGAAGCTGTGTTGTTAAACCCTTAAAGCTGCTGTCATAGCAGAGAGATCAGGAGGGGCCCACTGCAGAAATCAGAGTAAAGAAGAAATTTGGACTTGCTGCTGATGCAATTTCCCTGCTGGCTATATCTTGGTCTGCTTTAAGTAGAGATGACTAAAGAAGGACGTTCAGAAGATTGGCTGCTCAGATGAACTGCACCTGGCCAAAACTGTCTCCCCTGTGGACTTGTCCAGTTTTCTCTCTGAATCAATATTTGTTCAGCTTTTAGCTGGTATTTTGCACCATGCTGAGGCTTCTTGCAACCCCCGGGTTCAACTACAACAGACACTCTCACCTTGGACAGAGATTCAAGGGTATTCATTTATTGCATAGCTGCACTGCACAGTTTCAAGCCAGGAGAGGGCATCAGCATCCACCAGCTGCTTTGCTGGAGCAGGAGAAGGCTTGGAAAGGTGGGGTAGATGGTGGCACAAAGGGAAAGAAGTGGAAATGCTGTAGATGTTGCAGAACAACTTCTCTTAATGCAAAGCACTAAGCTTGTAATCTTTTCTAATAGTTGTGCTTTAAATTGGCACCAGTTCTTAACATTTAGTTTTGATTTAGTTAACATATATTTACAGTTCTTATCAATAAAGGGGAGCTTGAGTTTTCACACAGGAGCTCTTGCAGTCCTTTGTGCGTGGCACCTCTTTGCCATTCCCACTTTCATTCACTGAGTCTTCTTGCCCAGTCCACAAAAAATACTAGTTACAGACCATGAGGCTTTAAGTCCCCCTTGTGAGCCTGTTATATTGTCAGTGAATTCGCTGGTTCAGGAGCACTTTGTTTATATTGAAGACGTTTTCTCTTCCCAAAGACCTCATAAATAAATATGGCAGGCAGAAAAAAAGTCAAATCAGTAAACTGTAAGCTTGGTCATTTTGTAACCATGTGAATACTTCCTGCTATACCAGGCTGAAATATCAACTGCTCTGCAGTATCCCAAAACTATGGACTATAAATAAGGTAAAACCAAAGAAAACTCTATAGCTTGTGTGGGATAGCAAAAGAAGCTACAAAGCAAGCGGAACACTAGCTAGGTATTGTTTGGTTTGTTTGTTTGTTTGTTTATGATATAATTCTTTTACTTCTGCTCCCATGGGATGTTGTAAATGCCATTTTCTCACTCTTACTCACTTAGAATTGAACTCACAATTACACATAGGTATCACTCATTCTATCGTTATGCCTATATTTACCAAAAAAAGGAAGGCCACTTTTCCCTAGTATGAGTATTTATTATTTAACAAAGAAATAAATATAAGAATAATAAATATAATAACAAATAATATAAGAATAAAAAGAAATTTATTAATTAAGAAAGATAATTGTAGCTTTATTATTACTGGGGTTTCTGCTTGATAGCAAATAACAATGTTAATTTCAAAACTGAAAATGTAGAGTTATCCATCTTACTCACTAATGAAAAGGAAAAATGTGAACTATTGCTTTCAAACTATTATTTTGCTTTCTGAAATTATTACTATGAGTAATACCTGAGCTACAATTTACTTCACTTCATGACAGAACGGGTGACTAAAATAAAATCATTTTATTGTTTACAGCATCACAATTCAGGATTCTATTGATTTGACTGAAATCGCTCACAATGTGTGAAGATGCATGCAATGGAAGAATGTATTTCTTAAACTATCTTCCAATGTCTGTATGAAAATAACAATTTGGGTATTCTGCAGAAATTTTAAACATGTCATTTCTGTCCCTCGCTGTTGCTCATTCGTATAGCTTTTTAATTCTATTATCTTTATTTAGGGTAAATTTTTTAGCAGTCGTCATCGAGAATACAGCAAGATCACCTTCTGTAATACCTAAATAATAGAAAAACTTTTATTGTGAAGATATACATATTATTTATTATTTTTATGAACAAAGAAAAGAGCGGAAAACACATCTACTCAAGATGTTTTCTGCAGAACCACTGGTATGAAACTATCTAGAAGACAAATATTGCAGTCCTGCCATTTCAGAGCTGGATTGCATCAAATCTATAAAAATGTGTAACAAGGTGCTGAAAACAAAAAAATAAGTGAGTGACATCAACAAATAGTAATTTATTTCTTTTTACCAGAATAAAATTAGAGGTTATATCCGAGCAAGATCAAACATCACACAGTATATTACCATTCTAAACAACAAAAAAATGAGTTAACATTTCATAAATATTTATGTAATGAGGCAGACAAAAATGAAGGTGAACTTCTGCACCTTGGGAGACAGTATGTGGTAAGTGCCTGTACACCTAGGTCTGTTGTGCCAGCCTGAGGCTCTTCTAACCAAAATGTACCTATACAGATTCAGTTTTTCTAACAGTTTTCTGTGATAAATTGACATGTCTACACCTGAAAAGGATCTATAAACAGGAAATGTACAATTCTGACAACTTCAGATTTTCCAAATATATAAATTTGTGTTCCAATCAAATTTCAATTAGGGACTGAATTGTTCCTTCTTCTAAGAGTACACCTATAGGTACTTCTCTGTTAGTAATTACTTGAAAAAGGAAATTTAGTTTTACACAGTATATAACATCACAGTGTGTAAGAGTCTTATGTGCACATCACAGCTACTCTGATGCATTTAGATCATCATTATATTTAAAAGATGTTATCTGAACATGTGAAAATATGGATCAGACTCTCCTTGATATGTGATCCATTTAGGCTACTTAATCTATGAAAACCCCCATTATGTTTTTCCTAAGGAAGTTTTACCTTTTCTATAAGACAGTGGGACACCCGGCTCTGTCAACTGTTGTTAACATCCTGGAAGCTATCAGGTAACAACAGCATTGCAAGAAAGCTTTTTGGTAAATGTGTTGTAAGAATAGAAATTTTATTAAAAGCATTACCTTACATGGCTACTTCAGGGAAAAGCAAAGATAGTCACCTGAAGTCCAGATTAAATTTCAGATCTGTTTTCTCATTTTCACCACACAGCCACATTCTCCCTTCTTTATTCCATAGAATGAATTGTTACTGACCTATATTTCTCTTCCTCTGTCATGAGCAGATGCAGGCAATAAGAACATATATGGACATTCACTTTGAATTTGCAGAGGTTTCCTGTTCAGAATAGTTCCTTCCAAATCTGAAGAGATATTTGCATGCCCCATGGGAGAGATGAGAAAATAAATCACACCACTAGTTCCTAGCTTTAGCAGATTTCTTCTGGGCTCCAGGAAGAAAGAAGATTTCTATGAGGAAAGAGCTCTCTATGGTTTAAACGCATATACCAACACTGAACCTGCCATGGTGCAGTCATATGTCTATGCTGCTGCCTGTCTTAATAATGAGCACAGAGGTGGATAAAACCTGCACATGAACTTGTGCAGCAGTATGCAGATTATAAGAAAATTTGGGATAAAGAAAACACAAAAAAACTGACCGTAAAAAAAACCCATCTGCCATTGAGGATGCCTCTCCACTCTGTGGCATCTAAGTGCCAATGCTGGGATGTGCTAGTGAGAAACTGGGACTGACAGACACATTCAGTGGTGAAGCATCTGTGATATCTCTTAACTCCACTTGAGTATTTGGTCAGGACTCCATTATTGCTTCAAGCAGTATCTTGGGTGTTGCTTATTTAATTATACTGCCATATGTCAATTGTTATGTTAGCATCAGCAAACAGAAACTTCACTAGATAATTTAACTCACAGCCCTCCACTGAATCACATTACTTCCAGTGATCATGTTCCTTAATCTTTGCTGGAGCAAGTAGAGATAACGATACAAAGAATGAGGTAAGGTTTTCTGTTTATCTAAAGCCAAATCACATTGCTTTTAAGATCAAATATCAAAGACAAGACTCGATAGTGAAACTCCTGTGACTTATGACTCCACACTGGTTATTCGGATCAGTACAACAGTCCCTGCACAATGTCTTATGAATTGTGTTACACAGAAGGTCAAAAGAAATTATCTAATAGCCCCTTAAAGCTTTAAAATATTGGAATCAGAATCTAAGCGGGATTGTAATGGAACTATTTCTCTGTGTGCGTGCGTATAAACTTAATATGCAAAATTTTAACAGCTACTGACCCCACAAAGGTTCAGAAAGTCTAATGTCTTTCTTCATACCAGCAGCACCCCCTTATGCCTCTGAGAAGTCATTTCCAAGTGTGTTCTTGCTGGGTTTTTATACCTTCCTTTCTCCTCTGCCCTTCCTATGCAAATGTTTTCTCATTTAGTCATAATCCATCCTCAGCTCTGAAATGGCCACCACTGTCAGTCTGAGTTGTTTATTTGAGGACCACTGTGCTCAGCAGTTCCTGCTTCCATGATATAGGACTCATATGGAACTTTGAAGGTCTTTCTTCTTTCTTCAACTAATTTTAAACTACTACTTTATCACCTACCTGTATTCAGAATGCTGACTTCAGAAACTTAGATGTACTTAATGCAAGGTGTTTTCTGGGGTTTTGATCACTCCAACTGTGAATTATGTCAAAGTAAACTCTACCAAAGGCCAGATCAGACTAAAAAATATTCAGCTCCATTTTGGAGAGAAGGATTAAACCACTAGCATAGAATCATACCCTGTGAGCTCATCTAACCCAGTAGTGCTCAAGTTCACTGAGCTTTTACCTTATTTTAGTTTTCAGAGACTCTTTTGAGCTATGAATGTGTTGTTTACCTCAAGTCTCTGGTGTTTTCTGTTTTGTATTCCTGGAAAATATAGCTGTAGAAGTAACTAACCACTTTATTATTTTTCATCAATTCCTCTGGGTTATTTCTGCTTCTTTTCAGTATCCAGTGACAAACACTACCATACTGTGTGTAGTATTCATTGTAGAATTAAATGAAGCATGTGTTGGCACACCTGAGAGCAACTGAAAGTAATTGAAATGAACTCTAAACTCCCGTTACTCTCATTAATGTTTATTTTTCATAAGAAATATTAATGGGAAATTTGATGCCAACCGTCTTGGTTTGATTTTGTTGTAGGCTGGCGTGAGACACACACGAGGCATCAGAACAAAACAAAACAGAAGGGGAAATTGTTGATGTTGTATAACCGAACACAAAGTGGTAAAGGGGCGAACATTGGAAAGAGGCTGAGAAAGAGACACTGCCTGTGTCTTTATGTGGGAGGAGACTGAACCCTCCACTCTCTGCCTTTGCAGCAGCTGCATTATGAATTAATAAAGAGATACTTTCATGAATATGCTCATGAGGTCTTTTTATTAATAATTCATAAGGCCATCAATCAAGCAGCTGCACATTCAACACTGGAAATTGAGGTTAGATCTGGCTTGCCCTGCTTTTTGAATTACAGCTGGAGGTGCAAGGTTGAAGGGTGGGAAAAGAGGAGATAAAATGTTTATCAGGAATGAGGTAGAAGAAAATAAGACATTCCTACATCTTCTTCAGAAAGTAACTAAGAAAGAGTGTTTGAAATACAGTATTTTGACAAGTGTGGGTGAAAGGGTGTGGGAAGACAAGACAAAATGCAAGTGATATCTTATACTGTTTGTCATACAGTATATCTGAGATGATGTAATGATCAGCGGTGGAAAGCTGCTCTGATCCTCTGACAGTAAGAAGGCTTTGCACTAGCTGCACCTTGAAGAACTGTCAAGTGTGTTGAAGATCATTCTTTTTAACAAGCACTACATCAGGCATCTTGCTTTCTAATTATTTTCTCGTTTTGTTGGAAGTTAGTGGTAAAAAGAAAATTAAAAAAAGAAAGTAAGGGAAAAATTTCAACCCAGTCCAAACAAATCTTCTCTAAAAACTCTTAAGTCTGTGAGTAAATTTGAGGTCAAAATAATCCACAACTTTAAGAGGCAGATAAAAAGTTGACTAAGGCTATGAATCTCCCTGCAAAACAGTGTTTCAGTGAAAGATGGATGCTTGTTGGAATTAATATATTGTATAACTCATGTATAATAAACATCTCCTACATCATGATCTGGCTCTACACACTTCTCAGTTCCTAGAGGATCAGATTAATAAAAGATACAGGGGAGTTAAAAAAAATGTCATCTTCATATTTATCTACCTTTGAACATCTGGCCTTTTTTTGACATGCCACCTCTTTCTTCACTTCTTGTGTAGTACTTAAGTACAGGATGCCATATCACATGATACAACACATTGTGTATTGCTTTACTACACAGTACATATCATGATTCAGGTTAAATGGCAGTACTGACATTTGTGTGATGTCATGTGAGGCTACACCTCATTTAAATCACTGAAAGTTGTCAGTCAAGAGAAAAAATATAGATAAAAAGTAAAATCATGTAAAGCACATAAAAGAACTTTTTGGTTTGTTTTCAAAGTCTGATTTGTAATAATACAGCCTAGAGTTTTGAATCTATTTGTGCTTGAAACTTCTACTCAGCACAGCTTTCTGACTAACCAGGTGATCAACTCTTGAAGCAACCTGCCTATTCAAACAGCAATCTTTGAAGTACTAAAATATTACAGAGAGTCTCAACACAAACTGGAAGATATACTTTGGAATCAGTAAATTCTGCTCAATGTAAATATGTCTGACCAAAATTCAGAGTTAAAGAAATCTGAATGATCTCATGTTGCTTTCTGGCTTTCAAAATCTGAGTCTTCCATAATACTACACTAAATAATTTTGACATGTACTTCACTTGAAAAATGTCTGGGGGAGGATACTACTTTGAATACAACTTGTCTGCCTATCTTTATTGTTGCTGTGATGATGGTGAAAAAATTCTAGATAGTCGATGTAGGTAGTGACTTTTTCTGACAAATGTTTACTAATCTATTTTGGACAATCAAGCTTTTGAATAATTTGAAGAATTGCACATCATAAGAAAAGCTGACAGTAGTCCACCGAAGAAGTGCCTGTTAATAACCACAAAATAATTCTAAGTTTGCCTTTTCTAGTAATTATTCTTTTTTTAAATATTCAAGTTTTTTCGTTATATGTAAGAATAATGAAGCTTCTGACTACATTGTGCGAAACCGCTGTGCTATTTAAAAATTTAACATCTCTGTATTGAACATTTATGGATTTTTAAGTGGTAGAGAAAGTTATGATTCAAAGCGTAATTCATTCATTTAAGATAAATATTACACTTCAAATGTTTTTATTTAATCTTTCTTCTACCTGTGCATCTAAGAATACCTTTTCACCCTTTGCTCTGCACCAGAACTATAGGCATATCAAAAACCAGAAATAGTTTCACTGATTCCCTGTCCTGTGGTTTTGTTGGCCAAACTATCTTTTATGCTCCCAGCTTGAAGTAAGCAACCAAATCGGAAAAGTGAGAGTGTAAGCTCTCTTCTACTGCTTCAGTTTCTGTTTCTATGGAAATGGACCTGGGAAACACAAAAAGCAAACCAAGTACCTCAATATTTTTAAAATCCCACTATGATTTCTTCAATATTATTTTTCAAAAAAAAGGCAAGCAGCCAGATGTAGCACTCGTTACCACTGCGTGTGGACATGTGAAAGCAACATTGCCTTTGTAGAACATTACAATAAAAAAAAAATAAATGAAATAAACCTCACATAAAAAAATAAAACTACAAGAAATAGTAATGTTCTTGTGTTGTCTCATCTGATTTGATATAAATGTGATTTGGGAAAAGAGGAGATTCAAGCTAGTCAATGAGACCCATTATGCTGTCTTTCATGATAGAGAAAGAACCATAGTAAAAGTTTTGCACACGCACCAGGTTTTCCCTACTTTCCTCACATTCTTGTCAAAAATTTCAATCTTTGGCCTTCCAGACAGTTTCTGTACAGGTCTTCAAGCCCATATTTCCATTTCATGGCCACAGGATGTCCATAGGTTTGGACATCTTTTTCTTTTTCATCTTGACTTTTTTCTGCTGACTTGTTTGGAACAACACAGCCAGAACCCTCACTGCCTTGATGGATTACACGTTTTCCAGAAGAACACTGATTCCATGTGCCCACATCACTACTGACAGTTTTCCAATTAAACTAACACTGAAATTTCCAGTCTGTCTTTGATCATTGGCCAATTTCTGAGACTTTCCCAGGTTTTCTGGTTTCTCAGATGTTCACCTGAAAAAGGTTTCTTTCTTTATGCACAGACTGGCAATTATTTAAAAGATGTATTAGGTACAGAAACACAGGATATGTCTTACCAATGTATTTCATATGCTGAGGGCAATTGCCCGTGCTTGCATACCTTCCATCTACAACTGTTTTTCTAAAGTCAGCACAATTTTTCTTTTCATTATCACCCTTCACAAAAATGTCTGTGAAAGACCAGTCTTCTTTCTACAGGACACCTTTCCTGAGAAAGTCCATAGAACCGTCATCATATTCCAGGGAAAAGAGCTGGGGTAGAATAGTACTGTAGTACCTCTGACATGTGAAGCTGCTTCTGGCTAATTCTCCCTGCTAAACGACCTTACACGGTTCACTAAAAATCTGCTGCAGGAATCACTGACATGGATGATCGTTCTTTGACTTTTAACCTCCAGGTAATAGAGATTAAGTGCTACTTGGATGGAGACGATATTTTCTAACATTTAATTTCTAATAACTACACTATATTACATCACAAAAAGTAATGGAGTTTACAATAGGAAGATACTGCTCCTTTTCCCCCTGTGTTATGTACTCCATTTGCATCTGGAAGAAATTTATTCAAATAAAATATCCACAGAATCTGCAAGTTTTTTATGCTTTTTGTGTTCACATATATAAAGTAAGATCACTTAATACTCATGAAGCAATGCTATTACTATAAAATCCCATTTCAATTGCACTCCAGAAATTTTACTAAACCTAGATGGCAAAAGAATTGATATTCTTCTTTGCTGTTAGGAATATATAAAACCCACAGCTGTGAAATTAGTCATTATGTGCAATAAGTCTTTCTTATTAGCTATGTAATATCTTGTTTACATTATAAGCCCTTGTTATTCTTATTAATTGTGTTTTCTACTGAAGCATATCTTGTTTTTCCTTAGCAGTTAGTTAACTTTTTCTCTTTCTGATATATATATTTTCTGAAATCCTGAGTAGTCTTTACTTTGTCACATGCTAGAGCTCAGTGCTGCTCTCTTTCTATGATTTCTCTTGTCCTCAGTGCTTCTCCAGAAGGATTTGCTCTGCAGGGAAGAAATTAATTTACCTTTTCAAGCTCATCAGCCTTTACCTCTCAGATGAGAAGGCGGACAAATGCTTTTCGTCATCTGTGTAGGCTGAAATCAGTGCAGTCCATCCTGAACTGATACAGCTTCCTCATATCACACAGGCCAGAACAGCCTTCAGGAACCACGGTTCGTTTAAGTTCTGCGATGCACATTTTTTTGGTTACCCTTTGCTGACCTCACGTGCAATCGGCTGGACAGAGATAAACCTTACCTGACGGTGCAGCCTCATGTTATAGTGCAGTACATCCAGTTACCTCCCGCAAGGTATTTTACAGCACATGAGATGCGTTGTTCTGTGACATGTCACTGATAAAGGGCCAGAGTCTGATGACTGCTGTCTTTCATACAGTGAAAGTTCTGCCTAGACTGGTTCTAATGGATAAGCCAGCCTGCATTGGAAATCATCTGAAGCTTCCATGGATCAACAGGTGAAACAATTACATTCATTTTCCAAGGGATGAACACACTGATAAATGTCTTCTTAACACTTTTATGACAAATACCTAGAGGGGGCTATCTGCCGCAAGGAGGACAAAAATGTTTGATGAGCTACTCGCTAGCTACAATTAATGACAACTCAGTAACATCAGTTAGAATTAACAGTCCCAAACTGAATATTTGACAAACAGTACCAACAAAAACCTGTTTTTACTGCACGGGTCAAAAAAATAACCTAGCTGATCAACTTAGATAACCTGTGAAGCCTGGGGAAAAAAGTAATAAAACCTATAAATCAATAGTGTAAACTAAGTGGAGGGGTTCTATGAAACAATAACTTGGCCCTGGTTGTGACTCAGAGTAGCACAAATGCCGTTTCTCAGGAAGGAAATTTAATCTCTTTTGCCTGTGTACATGGAAGGAAAATAGTGTACTACTACAAAAATTTATATTTAGTAGTAGACAATGACTTCTAAGTAGCAACCTCAAACTATAGGTTCATGTATTAGGTAAACAAAGATGTCATGCAACATAAGGTTTTCTGAGTTTATCCAAGTTGCTGCATAGGTGAGGGGATGACTTAGTCTTGCATTATGGAAGGAGGGATATTTATTTGAAGTGCAGTGACTACAAAAACATTTGACTTTACAAATGTTATGTTGACATCACATCTACAAATCTGTACAGAAAGGAACTTAATGGAAAATCTAATAATTGTAGAGAAGAGAAGGTCCAGATGAAATGAAGGGCCATAAAAATGCTTGTAATATACCAAATGAGGAAAACCAAAATACCTTTCTTCTTCCTTCTTTATTTTTCTTTCTTAACACATTTAGAAATTAAGGGTTACAGAAATTTAATTTTCAGATTTAAAACCAAATGGCAGATGTCTGACAGGGTAATTACAATGCATTTGTGGATCAGAAACATAGGTGAAGTGAACAAATTTTTGTCTTCAAATAGAATTAAATTTCCATCTTTGACACGAGGTTTCAATAAGACTTCGGCAGATATATCTCATTTGGAATTGTGACAATGATTTTAATGTTGGCAACACATGAAAGAGTTACATAATACTAATTAGCACTTTTTATTTAACATGGTTATTGTGTCTTGCTGATAAAAAAATTCTCTCCAATGACATTCATGGCTTTATATAAGGAAAAACTATAGGAAGAGCTAGCTCATTAACGTAGATTGTAAGGATCTAATATCATTATGAGGCTTGAGATACAAACAGAAAAAATTCAAAAAAGTTTAAATGAAATTGGAAGTGTCTTCAAGGCCAAATGTCATTTTCAGAAATATCCTAGATGATTATCATGATTTTTATAAAGAAATCAATAAGAGATAAATGTCAAGTGCCTGAGTTTTACCTGACAACAGACCTTAAGTATTTAATCTTGTTTGCAGTTTTATTGTTTCTCCCATGGTCTTCCATAAGACCACTTTGGACATTAAGTTCCTACCTGTGTGTACAGATCTTGATATGTCAACATATAAATGCCAATTTGACTGTTTAAATCACAAGTAGATGTTTACTAACACTTTTCTCTACAATTTACTATTTTTGGGGAAAAAACAGTGCTTTACTGATGCTCAGCAAACTAAAAGCATAGGTTCATTCAAAAAAAAAGAGAAAAGAAATATCATTCTTAATGATGAATATTGCAATCCCCAGGAAGCAGAATGGATAAATGGAAGGTAAGAGAAGACTGAAAATGGCAAACAGGTGTATGAGGCATCATTTTAATTTTTTAACTCACTGATTATTTTCAGGAGATATGAAGATATTTGCAAAAGGAAAAGAAAAGCATTCAGAATAAGCTCATTATAGTCCCTTTACAGCCTCCTGTCCTCCTATACACTCCCTTCTCTCCTCCCTCCAATAAACTGGAATATCTCATTGAGTAGATAACATAAATGTACCCTTGACTTTTCTATGATTTCTAATGATTTAAATCCATATTCATTATTTTTTGGCACATGTGTTATTTTCCACAAATCCCAACAGTAAAAAAAGTTAACTATTTTCCCTATATTTTCTTTTGTCATTTCACCTTTTCCTTTTTTTCTGCTGGTGCAGCCTGTTGTTTCAGTCTTGTAAGTGGTTGCTTAATACATAAAAAGAAAGATCTTTAGAAAGCTAATATATCATGGAAAAAGTAGATGGAGCTGCTGCATACTCGCTAAGGGATAACAGACTTCTCTTACATTACAGGGAAGATGATGGTGCCTACATCCAATAGTAAAGTAATATTTTATCAAGTGGAACAGTTATCTGAAGCTGCAAAACTTCCTGTTGTTCACATGGGCTTTAAACATTTTCTTTAGAATTAATGTGAATTGGGCAAAGAATGTTTAAACCAAGAACCTGACTAAAACAGACAATATTTTTGGTTTTGACTTACAAGGAAAAAAAAAATATTTCTTTGTAAAACTCTCAACAATCTTTCTGATTTTGTAGGTGACCTTCCTAAATTAGTTTAAATCTTAAATTAGTTGTCACAAGTCCCCCAGAGTCTTTCCTTGAAAACATTTTATTATAAAACATCTTGGATTTGAAAGTATTAGATTTGGACAAACAATGTTGTTAAAACTGTTTTCTCTGGAATTTCATTGCAAGCGTACCTGAAGAGGCATTGTCCAGTTCATATTTCTTGTCATAAATCCATGTGATGATGGTGATATAAAAAATTTTTATTTCATTTGAAATTCATTCAAGTTTCTAAAGTAATTCTAGTTTTGTTTTGTTTTATTCTAGAAAAAGATGTTTTCAGTATTACCAGTGAAATCTTTTTAAAAATGTAAGAAAATATTTAAATACAATAGTTACATTAAATAATGAAAGAAATATGTTTAGATATATCAGCATTGTAGTTTCTGTTCTAAGTATCTGAATTCTAACACCCTTATGGAAGTGTTTTCATTCAAAGTCCTTTAGAAATTTAATTTTTTTCTCCTTGCAACTGAAATATGCGTTTTTGGTATGTTGATAAAGTGGGTGGGAACAAGCATTCTCCTCAGCTTAAGAAAGTAAGACAAATATTTGGCATGAGGGCAAAAACAGTGTTGAAGATTAATTGGATCAAATAATTGGAATGCGTGCAAGAAAAAAAATGTTGTTAAAAAGTCCTTCATTGTACTGATATACTGATTAAAAGAAAGTAGCTGAGTTCACAATAAGAAGTTCTGTAACTTAGGAGCAACAGTTTTCTGATCACAGGTTTGAAAGCTGTAGGACTCTGAAGTCCCAGTTGCTTTTTTTTTTTATTATTTAGAAATGCAAGAGAATGAAAAGGTTTTTGTGTCTGTGATAGGCTTATTGGTATAGCAAATGAAAACGAGAAGCAAGAACAGAAAAGATTTGTGATACTTTCCCCAAGAAATTACATTTTGCAGGAAGATGAAAAATAGAATATAGGAAATAACATAACTTAGAAAAGCACACAAAATCCTAATTAATTCTTTCAGGCTAGTTTAAGTTAAATCTAGTGAAGATGAATAAATTTAAGAGGAGAGGTTGTTACATCAGGTATCCAGGTGGCTTTTAATATCTCCAGGGATGGAGCCTCCACAGCCTCTCTGCGTAATATTCCAGCGTCTGATCACTCTCACAGTAAAACACAGTTACTGCTGTAACCCACAGCCAGTGCAGTTTTGGTTGTGCTGCTCTTCACAGGCTCCCAGTAGTTTGGACAAACGGGATGACAGGACCCTCATGAAGTTCAACAAATGGAAGTGTAAGTTTCTGCACAGAGGAAGGAATAATGCCATATATCAATAAGAGCTGTGGGCAGACTGCCTGGAAAGAAGCTTTGAAGGAAAGGCTCTGGGGATTCTGGTAAATATCGAGCTGAAAATAACTCAGCAACGTGCCCACCTGGCAAAGAAAACCAACAGTCTCCTGTGCTGCACTAAGGAGAATCATTGCCAGCAGGCTGGGGAAGGTGAACCTTCCCTGGGAACAGGCTGGGCACCACAATTGTGGAGTCTTTATTCTTTGAGATATCAAAAGCCTTGATGGGCAACTCTCAGAGCAACCTGCTGCAGCTAACCCTGTTTTAGCAGGGCACTTGGACTAGACAAGATCCAGGAGGGCCTTCCCACCTCAGCTGGTCTCCAAGTCTGTGGTCCTGTGGCACCTAGCTGTCAATAGTTTGCTTTAAAAGCAAAGCTGGAGGAAAGTACACAAAGGGACAGGAGGAAGGTTGAAATGGGCCACTCTTCATCTTCATCTTAAAACTGTTTCATTGTACCAAAGGAATGCAGACTCATACGCCATAGAAAGAGTAAATAAAGGAAATTAGGACCGTGCTACCTGTCATCCAGTGAGGGTGCCTATCATGGACATTAATAGCTGTGGTTACATTATTAGAAAGAATCTTGAAAAGATATAATACTTTATTTGTTGTACATTTGCCCTGACACAGTTTAATGATACATTAGATAAATCTCGTCATGACAAGGAGGACTTCTACAGAGTCTAAAATCAGCAAACAGTAAAATCTGAAGTGCAGCATACAAAACCACTATGCAACATGCTTGCAAACTGATAAAACACAAATTATATACAGGCTGCTCCAGTTTAAGGCTACACATAAAGTCATTGTTAGACAGGTAATGTGAAAAGATGTTTGAACTTCCTTTAGAATAAATCTCTTAAGAGCACCTGACAGTTATATTTAGAAAGCTTTATGTGCATTTTGTGATCTCTGTTTCCAAAAAGATCATAATCCTGTATGTAGAATCAAGTAGAGAACAGAGATGCAAAATCAGACTAGAACAATATTTCCTATAGTTAACCCTAGATCTATAGATAGAAAAGCTGCCGAGGGAGAAATGGAACATATGCAATTTTTTCAGTGCTAAAATTTAATATTTTCCTCCTTCATGGCAATGAAGGTACCTTATTTAAGACTTTGTCTTCATAAGCCTCAGTTTTCTTTTAGCTGCCTTAATTAAAGTTCCACCCCTCATTTTCACTCCTGGTTTATGCTTTAAAACTAGTGCAAGTTAATAGCTAAATTTAGCACTCTTCACCCTGCTTTTGTTTGTCTGTCTGTGTTATTGCTATTCAAGCCTATAAGAGAGAACGCGTCGAGTAATTTATATGTGTTTATAGATGATTCTTAGGAAAACTATAAAGCACTGTATTTCTGACCCTTACTGTTAACAAAGGCTGTGGGTAGGAAACTTCTTTTTACAGATATAAAGAGGATGTATCATTTTCAGAGACTACTTGAGCCTGATGGGAAATATCACATGGACTAATTCAGCATCGGATTCAGAAAAGAAGGCTTTAATAAGCATCCTTACATGCAGGACAATGGAAAGAAATATCCAAAACCAGTATTGGTGGTTTTCTGGGAGTACATCAGAAAACAATGGTGTTTTGTGTCACATTATAGTCTGCGTTTCTCAGGACTAGAGTCCAAGGAGCAGGTTCAGCCTATTCGATTTTCTTGGAGTCTTTCTTCTTTTTATATTGCCTGTGGACAAGACATTAGAACAGTAATGGGTTTTTTTGAATGCATTGATATTTTTATGATAATTTAACATTATATTTTTCTCTTTTTTTAAAAAATTTTTTTTTTTTGGCTTATATGTATAAAGGATGCATGCTTAGCTGGAGGCAATTCCAGCTAAAAATTAGCTCCTTCTGCCTCATTATCCTACCATTTCATGCATTTCTGAAACTCCACATTATACTCTGAAAAGCTTCCTAGAGAAGATTTTTTGCCATAAGGCATCAATCAACATATTTTGTGATTAACCTCATCCTAAAGAATAAAAATGGCTTGATTTGTACAGCATATACTTTCAGACATTTACCATGCCAGATTCAATGTAGATTTATACTGATTTATGATCTGTCCTGGCACTCTGAGTGGGGGAAAAAAACCCACAAAAACAGACTTTGCTGAATAAAATATGACAGACTGGAGTAAGTGTGAAAAATGAAACCACAGTCTCTTGGTGTGCTGATCTCATTTTGCCTGGAGTCACCACTTCCTCAGCATTATATTGCTGAGTTTGGACATATCTGCACAGCTGGCTTTCAGAAAAAAAGATGAAGCCATAATGAAAGGAACAGCTTTAAGAGGAGAGGGCACTAGCTGTAAGCACGCAGGTAACTACGTGAAGAAGTGTGATTCCTATCAAGCAGCAAACAGACAAAGAGAAAGAATATTCCCAAAGACTTGTAGAAATCATACAAGGAAGAGAAAATGAACATGCAATAGATTAGGACAAAGTTCTATGTAATTTTCCAGAACCTCAGGATAAATGAGATAATCCTTCTCCTTTTAATGCCAATTATGCATATTTTGCCAAAAAAAAAAAAAAAAAAAAAAAGAGAAAAGAAAAGGAAAAAGCAGAATAACTTGTTTAGAGGACTGTTGGAGAGTTTTTGCATATCAGATGGAAAATATGGAAGCTATAGTTAGGTGCCCTTTAAATAAATTGTGCACTTTCACTGAGAATTTAATTTACCTGAACAGCTTTGATAAAGGCCTCATAGTAGACGGTGAAGAAAACATGTTGGTCTTGGGGTGAAAGTTAAAAGCTAGTATAGTTTAAAATTGAGTAGGAGGGATGGAAAAAGCTGTGATTGTTAGGATAGTACACTGTTAAGTTAAACAAGGAAGGAATAAAATAGTGAATTGCTACAGTGTATGGTTACAGTTGCTGTTGTTTACTGCATTTATTGATGACGGCAAAGTCTCAGCAACGGTCAGTCAGTTGGCTACCGATATTTTTGTTTCCTACTGGTTTCTTCTTCTTTGAAAGACTTTTTTGATGTTTTCCTCAGATAGTGCTTATGCTTTGCTCTGTTTTCTGTGTGCGATATTTGGTCTTCCAATGGCATTCCAATTTTGTTTTCACTTCACTGGTGTTTTAGTTCTACATCTGAAATACCTTTCTGTGGCATTATGCTTAAACCAAATTGGTAGTACAAGAGCAACTGAACAAGATTCCTCTTCTCATATCAGAATTGATAAGTGCTGCTGAAGTAATGGACATTGTACTAGTTTACAGCCTCAAGAAAATAATCATGACTTCACTGAGTCACATGGGAGGTTTGTCCAGCACACACTCTCACCTCCCTAAGTTGGTAGTAGCAGATATGACAGAGGAAAGAGTTTAAGAACAAGGTACATTGATGGTGCCCTTTCTCCAATATACTCTCTAATGATTCACAAAGTGGAGATTTTGACTGAAAGTAAAATATTGAAGTATTTCAATACTTTCCTTGCTGATTTTTTTTTCTTTTAGTTTGCTCAATCTGATACAAATGCTTCTTTTACATTACCTGTAACATCTGGGACTGGAAGATTTGTTATGAACTCAAGACAAGTAAGTGTTGTTGCTTGGGACTTGAATTTAGGTTAGCTCTAAGTCTATGCAGATCCCCATTTATCAGTGGTCTAGAGGCTTTCAAATGGGAATGCAGTGTATCAACACATTCTTTGAAGTTCAGGAGTGACCTGCCTGGCTTTCAGCAAGTCTCAGGCACAGCTGTTGGCTTAGTGAAGCCACACAGATTCCAGCTTGTAATTTGCCCACACATAACAAGTTCTCAGCTTAAGTAAAGCTTACCTGCATCTACTTGAAGAACATGGCATAGGCTTGGACATATCTTGAAGTCAATACCTAGCCCTGTGGCATACCATTGTAATTATCTTGTGTTGTAAAGCTACAGAAGAATGGAAACAGTGTTCAGCAAACATGTCCCCATAACCCTAACACTCAGAGAAGACACTGCATTGATTAATTATCCTTTTGACATACTTAATGTCTTCAGATAATGTATATGTCGTGATCTAAGTATTAGTTTTCAGGATTGCTGATACTTTTATTTTCTCTCCATAGTCATCACTGATGAGTGAATATCATAATCTATAAAATTCTCAGCCTGCTGAAGAATTTCATATAGGATATTTGAATTAAAGACTCCCAAATCAAAGGTTTGTGTGACTTCACCCCACAGGTGTGTGCTTTTGTATATGTCTGTATACAGTTTTTCAAAATCAAAAATCAAATACAAGTTCTTTTACCCAAACATTAATTTTGTATTAAATCTTTACCAAAACAGCAAATTTATGAGTCTATTTAATAAACAATTCTAGATTGTCTCTCTACTATAGTCTTGTGAACTTTTATTCTTACAGAATCTTTCTTTTTTTTCCTACTGACACATAAAATTGTAAACCAAGCATTGTTTTGTTCTATGCATGCCACAAATAGTGCTGATGAATAACTTGTATAACTGCCACATTTTTTTCTATTTTCTTTCTATATTCTAACTGAAATTTTCTTACCTAAATTTAGGCACAAGCAATCTCCTCTTTGTCAAATTCTGCTTGCAGAAAACTCTGGATGAACTATTCAGTTGCACTAGATAGATTTGATGAACCACATTAATAGAACTTGGTGTAACCGATGAATTGAAGGTATTGCACAAAATGGACTTCTTGGTTCTCTGGAGAGTGTTCTGCATGCATAGTGAACTGGGAGTGAGAGAGAACAAAAGTTTCAAGACCAACAGACATTAATCCAAAACACTTCTCTGGCCATGAAATTCAGGTAAGCAAAATATTTTCATCAATTTTTGCCATGGTCTGCAGTTGTGTCAGCAGCTTTTTAGTCAACAGTATTATACCTAGGGGAAAGAATGAATGTGGGTTCTTGTATTTGTCCATCACAAGCTATTAAGAAACATAAATACATGTAGAATTTACAGTAAAACTTTTTGAAAAAGAAACAGACTTCCAAAGGGAACATGCAAAGTTTTGAACAATTTTCATTTTATGATTTTAGAAAACACTTTAAAAAATAAATATCAAAAAAGGGGTTAAAATTCGATTTGGGATAATAAGCATGATCTCATTTCTCACTTTTTTTTCTACACTAAAACATGACCCTTTTTTCCCTTCTTTTCCTTATTCTTGTCAGGCATTTTTAATAGATAGTTAAATTTTATCAGGGAACTTAAGTATATTCTGTAAGTCTTATGCATTCAAAGAATATAGGCATATGAAAGAAAAAAAATTCTCAAACACTTCCATCCTGAAACATTTGTATTCAGTGGTTTTGGAGCTTTTTGAGCTATGTGCAAAATCTTGATCAACACACTGACAAATTATTAATAACGAAAAAATTAAAACTGGTGAAGTAATTGTGTATTATAGTTAGTTCTCCCAGCACTAGGCACAAAAATAGCTGATAAATTAGATAATGCATATAATGCAGACATACAGATGTATGGTAATTCAGCTACTGCTCAGTTCAACATTTTATATTACAAATCAGAGAAAATTAAATTAACTTTTTAAGGAACTAGCTCTGGTACAGTTTGTGCATGTCTGTGGTTTTGCTCTTGCTTATACAATATTATTCCACATTACATTTATCTACAGATTTTTTTTTTCCTATGGTGTCATTTTTTGCTGCAAAATCATAGTCCTTGCTACAAAATTTTGTCTTGTCTCTTAAAATATTTGGTGACCATCTCATTTAAAGACTTACAGTTCTTGATTCTAAGATATTTATCTACAATGTATCATATAATTTTAAATCAATTCCTTAAGAAATGACTAATATTTTTAGTTGAACTTATTGGGAAAAAATCAGTTATCGAAATCCAATGTAAACTGCCACCTTCACCTTTTTTAGATTCATATATAGATCATTTTCTAAATGTGTACTGATTCTAAATTTCCTATTTTAAAGGTATATTACTTACTTCAATATGAAGAATTTTGAGATTTTTTTCCAAGTATTCCTGTTTGTGAATTGTCCTCCAAGTCAATGTGTTTCTTCTCCTTGTCTGTGTGCTTGAATCATTTAAAAGGCAGAAAAATTAATTAGGACTAAGGTATAATTGTTGATATTTGTTATGCATAATGGCAGGGATTTGTATAAATAATACATATTGTGCAATATTTAAGAGAGATACTGGTCATCTAACTGTTCAGAGAGCATAAAGAAAGGGAGGTATCCGATTTGTTAGGAAGAACTATTTAGATACATACAGTATTTAATACCTCTGACTTGCATTCACTGAGGTGCACATAATTACTCTTGAATCTGGTTTCAATTTGGCACTACAAGATAACTCACTACTAAAATTATTTGTTTACATAGTTGGCATCATAATGCATGGTTTATTCTGTTTACTGTCTATTGAAGTATTCCTTCACCTGATAACATCTGCCAATATTTGAATGCAACATAACTGAAGAAAATTGTATTTTCTAAAGAATAACTAAGGCTAAACATAAAAGAACACGAGTGTTTGCATCAAATAGCTAAGAACATGACAGGAATATCTACTCACTGAGCTAAGCGGTAATATCTCTCTTCATAGTTTCATTTCTGGTGACAAGGGCGTTTGTGTTTCATGAGGGTTAAACAGATAAATGGAGTCAGTGTAATGTCTTGTATGGAAGAATTTGGGAATGTACTCTTCCATCTGGTGGAACTCCTGTGTTTTAACATATCATTTACACACTTATTAAGACTGGTAAAAACAAATTGTGAGAGTACCTCTTGCATATGCAAAGGAGCTAGTTTTGCTTTATCTGGTGTTGTAAAGGAAGGAGTTGGCCAAGCAGAGTATTTTGGCAGTAAAAATGCTGCCTCTGTGGAGGGAAGCTCTCAGGTATTTGGGTAACACAAACTAGAATTTCCAGAAAAGATCTCCTGATCTCACCAGTTTTTTTGCCTACACATCTGGTCCCCCTCAAACCTTTTGGGCTTCCTAGAGGGTTTCTGAAAAGCAACGTTACTGCACTTTGCTCTCTGTGCTTGCTCCACTTTGCTGTCCAAGGAAAAGAGAGTAGTGGGAAAAGAATTGGTAGGAAAGGAATGTTGCTGTCTTTACCTGATGAGGGATTTGGCTGCAATAGAAGCATGAATTTGAGATGTAGGAAATGGAAGCTGAAGACTATTTCTGGGTTAGTGTCTGTAAAATCAGACACAACTCTGTATCTTTTCTGCAAGTAAATGAAACTGAAATTCTCACTAATCTCATCTGCACACAGAACTACTGTACGTCTTTGAAAATGCAGTATTACTTTCAGCTTTGTTGTTGCTATGCGTCTGGCCTTTTTTGATCTATTTCTTTTCCCCTTTCATTGTAAAGCTGTCCTCTCCCGACTTTACAAAAGTCAAAGAAAACAACAGAAGGCTTTCAGATTAAATTTGAAACATCTCTCATTTTGAGTTTCATCATTCAGATCCTCTGATCTGATTTTCTCACCCCTTAATCTCAAAGGAAAACAGCTCTCAGGCCACATGACTACATCTATAAATCTTCAAAATCTGGTGTCTAGTGCCGTTTCATCTGCTGTAAACCTGCAGCTTTGCACAGGTGAGTAATCATCTCTGCCCTAATAAAGCTAGTAATATAATTTGAAATGAAATTTGATTCCTCCCTTTTTGGAAGGAGCAATAGTATTTGAAAATGAAATAGTAGGCTGTTTGTTTGATGGCTACTCCATTACATTAAAGTCATCCTTCCCATAATCATACAAAAAGCAAAATGTGAAATGGTGATATGTTTACAAAAAGAGAAAATCACTTGATAATTCATAAGAAAATGGTAAACCTAGTTTTTCTAATGTGATTTTAGGAAGTAGAAATAGCTTTCCTGAGAAAATTAAATTCTACTGTTGCATTTCGTACAGGTCTCAAGGATACAGTTCCAGAAGCTTAAAGGTGACTACATATTTAATGCTTCAGTTCAAATTGGTGTTGTACAATACAGACCCTTATAAATAAATCTTATTCAAGGAGCAGTAGTTGAACATATAATGAAATAATGAAAATACCTACATCTAGCAAAATTGCTTTTAATGCGTTTGTTACCTGTTAAGTTTCCACAGCTTTGCCATTAAATGACATCAAGGCAAAGGGTTTAGAAAACATAGCCTTTTTTTTTTCAGTATATTTACAGACATTGATGTGCAGCAGGCATTAAACCCACTAGTTTACATTGTTGCTTAGTGTAAACTACTGGTAAACTACTGACTACAGTCTAAAAGTGTTTATTTGTGCTATCTGGACTGAGTAGCCTCCAGCCACACTGCATTCCTCTACAAAATTCTCTGTAAGAAATATTCTGATTCTCTATGTTTCTGGTTTTCCTAATGAAATTTACTTATAAAGTATTTCAGTGAAGATTAGTATCTAGTATAAATTGAATAAACTGCACTGACATCAATGAGATTTTGCTAAGTTTATACAGACTGAGGGTGTGGACCTATCATATACATGTATGCTGTACTGTTTTCTATTTGCAAAATTGACATTCACTGAGCTGCAAGACAATATTCAAACATCTTGCAAGTATTCAGCAAGTCCTTCTTTTTTGCCTTTGTTGTGTATTTCCTGTAGCTTATTGTAACAATTTCAACAATAGACTTTTAAAATATCTATTTATTATAAGACAGGCCACTGGCTGGACAATCCAAGAAAAATATATGCCCCTTCTATCCCCCCTCTCTGTGTCTCCATTCTAACAAAAAAAAGCTATTAAAGGAGGCAGAAATCTGATTTGTAGTCTCTGTTTTCAAGCACTGTGGAAATTGGTAAACGTGATATTTCTTTCTGAGACTCTGGGGGAAAAAAAGTATATTGTAGTATATAGAGAGTGAATTAAGTTTTCGGGTTTTGTTTGGTTGGGTTTTTTTTTGAGAAGGAATTTTATGCAAGTGCTCTGTAAGATAGAAAGAAATCATTTATTGCCCTTTCAGTTCCTTCAGCTTGCTATTTCATTTCCTCTAGTCTATTTACTTACTTTCACCATACCTCTCCAAAATACTTAAAGATGCAGTTACCTTCTCAAGTTTCTTCCTATTTTTTGTTTACATGAACCAAATAATATGCTGAAACAGTATCCTACAGTTGTCAGTATCCAAACAATGAACACAATTCAAAGAGCAGATGAGTCAAGTCTGAATACAAAACCTTCTAAATAATAAACCTGAATATTTGTTAATCATAGACAGTCTGTGATTTTGAAAAACAACCAAAATGATTTGAGTATACTATTTCTTCACTGAATTAGTTGCTCAGTACCAGTTACAAAGGCAGCCAGACCTCCTCCCTTGATGTAACAAGAATGTTTATTTGTGAAATACATGGCCATTCCAACAACACTGAATGCATAGTTTTGCTTCAGGGAACATAAAACTTATTAAATATGCCTTCTTAAAATGTATTCATACTACTCGCATTTACAGGTACATTGCCAGAAAAGGAGGCTCAGCTAATATTTAAGGATCCTTCAATATATTCTGGAACATGTATTGAGAGTGGCTCTACTTACTTATATGATGAAAATGCCCCAAGACATGCAGGCCAGCTTTTGAATACTGTATCATCTGATTAATATTTAAGATCTAAAGAAAATGGTTAAGGCAGCTGAAAAATATGAAATCAAATATAGGGAAACATTCCCTTCCATTGAGGACTTTTGACCAATGGATCTCCGAGTCCTTTCTTGCCAGATGTGAATATATCAGGTTCTTTTAAGGTAGTTCTGCAGCAAGTGTTCAACTGTGTGTGATGTGTAGCTGTTGTGACCAAAAGGGATATTTAAATTTCATCATCTTTTCATTGCCATTTCTAAAAAGAAAGTCTCATTTGAAGAGACTTCTCACGATATTGCAAGGCTATAATATGGAGTATTTTAAATGATCATGCTAAATGATATTTACAGTTTCATAACCTAGATTGTATTGAACAGCTGTTCACCCAAGGATAAATACAACAGGAAGTTGGGCTATTTACGTGTAATAAAAACAAACCATAAGTTTACTGTTCAATTGCTTTGATGCATGCTTTATGATGCAGAATTTAGGGTAGGCTATGGAATTTAAGGATACAGTTCTCAATTAGGATTTATACAAAACATTTTACAACGACCTTTTCTGAGAAATTTCAGCTTATGAATGAAAGAAACCCCACAAACATTTCTAAAAGTTCAATAGCTATACCGTTTATGATCAAGGTCTATATAAAAAAAAGAATATTTAATACACTCGAATTTCATTGCAGTCCTGCAAAACTCTATACACAAAAGATGAAATTGCGTTTGTAAAACATTTGATACATTTGTGTCTTTCCTGCAAAAATACGTGGAGAATACCTAGTAATTTTTTTCATGCGACTGTACGTTTAAACTTTTTCCTGCATCTATTAGGATTTGAACACTGGTAAAAGCCCTTATTTTGGAAGAAATTAGCAGAGATACTCAAAAGACCCCAAGGAATGCTGTGGAACATACTTGTAAATTAATATCTTCTATAATGGCTCCTCCTTTTCTGGTTATTTGCATTCTGGAAACACATTTCAGTTTTCCTTGGATAGATTCCTCACTCACAGTTATATTCTACATTAAAGAGATTTTAATTTTTGGTACATGAATAGTTATAAGTATTAGAAGTTATCTACATTTTCAATGCAAAATGTAGGCAGGGCAAGTTCTTTGGGACAGTGTCTGTGTTTGTAATGGGTTTCTGTGGTATGTTTGCCATGATGAGGATGCAAGCTGAAGAAATTGTAGTAATGAATCATTCTCACCAGTACAGAAACCTGAACAGGCAGGATGAATCACTCCCTAGAGATGACTGCCTCTTCTCATTAGATGCTAGAGGAGAGGTGACAGCACAACCAGGGAGCTGACTTTCAGACTGTTAATGTGAAATGATGAAGTTAAGCCAAACAGTTTTAATTTTAAATAAGTTCTCAGAATAATTTTTTTTTATTTTCTCTGTCACTGGTGATATGGAGAATGCTTTTTCTTTCAATAATGTACATTTACTACACGGATAGTACTCTTCACTAGCTCAGAATTATTCACCCTAAAATTAAAAAAAAAAAAAAATGGTTGAAATTGTCAGAAAGTTTCAGCTTATATTAATGTGTAAAATATTTACATATGAAGTCATAATTCATCTGACCCCAAATCAACATTTCACTGAGTGGCTTAGGCTCCATCTGTTGACAAATGGGAGACCCTCACAAAGGCAATTCATCCTGATACAAGCTCAATGGAAGGCGCTTTTTACACTTAATATTTGAATCTGGATGTTCTGAGCCCCACCATTCACCACAGTAAATCGGCTGAGATAACCTCTCCCTCTTAATCACAGATTATAAAAGGAGCTGAGAATAAATAGGGTATTTCAAGTAATTATCTTAAACTAAATGCTTAAATCTCACATGGATTTTACACTGTCATGATCTCTTTATCAAATGCAAAACGCACAGTGAAGGCTTTACGAGAGGCACAGAACTGCACAAGCGGCCTTCCCTCTCAACAGGTACAGTTCCTTGTGTTCGTAATGGTGACACTTGCATGGCAGCTTCTTTTTCTTAGGAACTGCTCTTTTGAATAGTTGTTTGGCAGGATGCCATTATTCATACAGATTTTTCTTAAGAGATAACAAGTCTCAGTCTTTGGAAATCCATAGGAAAACAGTTTAATAGAACCACTCTGTTACCTGCATAGCCAAACCTTTAAAGTAGTTCTCTAACCAGTGGACAGTGAATAAAACTTAATCTGAAAATAGTGGGTACAAGAGTATTCCTGAACAGATTTGTGACTGGCTACAGGACAGTTGTCCATTTGGGGTTTAGAGTATTGAGTCCATGTAATTTACCCTGAGAACACACAGCCTTTGCTTCTGGACTCAGTATCCAATGCCTTTTACTTAATATATGCTTTTCACTGACTCTTAATTGGAAAGAGTATATGAAAACCTTCAAGAAACAAATAGAAAATAAATCTGTTTTAAACATCCTAGTAACCAGTCTTATGTCATAAAGGTCATCCTTTCTGCAATGAAAAATAAAATAGATTTTTAATAATTATTCTAACACTTTTAGCGGATATGTACTAAATTTTAGCAGATACGTACTAAATTTTCATAGGATTGAACGTATTCCCTTTTTATATAGTAATAGGATATGAGGTAGAACCTATACAGATATAAATTAGTGTTCAACTAACATGAGTTTTAACACATCAAACAGTAAAAACACTGAAGAAGTGATTTACAAATTAGTACAATTCCACTGAAGATAATGAAAAGATGCTGAGTTACATCAGTCTGGGGCTTGGTGATATTACTTGACTTGTTCCGAGGTCTTGGAACAGATAGAAAGACTACCTTACTATGGCAGCAGCTGCTGGATGTATCACTTTATCTCTGAAATCTAAAACTTTCAAACTGGAGTGATACTTATCTTGGGGCATGGGGCCACACATCAGAGAGGCAGAAATAATTTCTACAGATCTGTGAAGCGGACTATTTCTCTCAGAATGTTCTATCATTATTTTGACATTGCTACTTCACAGAATTCAGGTGATACAAGTCACCAAAAATTCTGCAAACAATAACAGCAGTATCAGCTTCTGACTTCAAGTCACAGATCCACAACAGAGTTAAAGAAAGGTCCTACAGACGTGGTTCAGAGAGCAAGAAATGTCCATTAATGTAAAATCACATGCCTCAAGGCATTTTGGGGTGACATTCCCCTAATTCAACAGTTAAGAGCTTTAAACATAGATTTAACTCAGGGCAGTACTCATATCATCTGGTATGGAACATGAAAAAAAGATTTTGGGTTCAAAACCTTCCGTTGAGACTAAAGAGTTTCTGTGAACTGTTTTAGCTTTAACTACTTATTAACAGTGTTTTAGTGAAACATTTTTTCATCTGTCAATTGTTTCAACATATTATTTAAATCAACTGACTTATTTCAATCAAAATTTTAAAATTGCTAAGGTGTTCCAGGCAGATGTATTTACTGTGTAATATTTGCATTGATTTTCATGAAAGAGATAATAAAATCAAGATCATAATGCCAGGATATACCGAGACTGACAGTGAGAAAAGGGCAATCAATAGAACCTTATAATATAGATGCAGTCTTTGACATATACGTATAAATCTTACCATAATGAAGTTCTGATATGCCAGTCTTTAGGCTAGAGGAATTATTTTGAAATAACTTTTCTTTTCTCTTACCAAACTGTTAATGAGATAGATGTGTCTAAAGATACCCCTTGTGACAAAATATTGTTATAAACTACAGTGAATTACCAGGTCTGTAAAGTACATTAATATATTCCTAGTGTAGGTGAGTAATCTATTTTATTAATTTGTTTTAGGGATATGTTTAAAGCAAATTCTCATGAATTAGAATGACGAGTATCATTCAGGCTTTTCTATGCCCATATAACTTAACATTTTTTGTGGGAGAAAACAGTATTTTTCGGTTCATTTCTCCAGCAGAGGTTTCTTGGACTCCTCTGTTTCTTCAGATGTCCAGATATACCAGAATTACCCAAAGAATCCTAAAGTTGCCCATTACTAAGTCTTTCCTTTGAGGAATAGTAACTTCATTACAGATTATGTCTTAAACTCAATTTTCCACGACATGATCATTTATAAAATTATAGTATATTCTATAACGTTTGTTGTTAATTCATACTCTGCCTGAAGCAGAAAGTCTGCTGCCTTACAGGAGAAAATTATGTTTCCTTGAATAAGAAGGGTAGATGACAACCATAAAAGCAGGCACTAACACTTTAACTTCAAGAAAATTGTTTGCTGTTTTCTAAATATTTTGCAGATTACGAAGCAATAGGACTATTACGTGACTTAATATCATATGATACCTTCATGTAGAGCCATAATATCATGATGCTATTTGCTGCAGTTTATGCACAAACAATAAATACCGGTTTATATCCTGGTCTCATACGTACCGGTATCATTCCAGGATAACAGTTCAAATCAGTGAAGCAATTCCCTTGAATTAATTAGGTTTAATCCATTTGTGAGGGCAGAGAACTTAGCACTAGCATGGCCTTTATCAGGGTCCTTTCAGCTCCAGAGATCAGTTAATGATTATAAACAGGGAAAGAGGACAAGAAAGGAAAGTACAAACAGAGTATTAAACCTTAAATAAGCTGTAAGAGTGGCTAAGGTTACATTGATTTTATCAAGTATTCAGACCCAAAAGTGTTTAGGAAACTATCAATGTTTTTTGTACACACGCTACTCTGTGAGTAAAAATGTAGTATGGAAATGTTCAAGCTTCTTTCTTGTCTTCTTTCCAGGCTGGGAAATTGAGGGTACAAGATGCCTATTACAGAACTTCTGAACCAGGTGATATGAATGTCACTCTAAGATATAAGTCACAGTATGAGTTTCTGAAAGAACAAAGGCTAGATGTAGGAATTTATCTAAGTTTAACATCCAGAAAAGTATTCCTTCTTTGCTAGTGCTAAGAAATCTCTTCATATGGTCTAGGATATCAGAGACATGCCGAAGGGCTATAAGATATGACCTGGAACCTATGGAAGACTCATGCTGCTGTAAAGAATCAGAGGAGAAAGAAGGACAATATCTCTCTACTATTAATTCTCTATATATTGGGAATTGAAACCTCGCGTCTGTGAAGTAAGTTTTAGATACTTGGTATTTTTAAGCAGGGGTAATTTTGATTTGATTTTTGACATTGTAATGTGCAAAGGTTTGTCTTTACAGAAATCAACTTATGATAAAACAGTATTCTTGGCTAATTAATTACAAAGCATAAAATAAGGTGATATTACAATGTTTTCTAAGTGCTTAAAGACTACATTCAATTTGCGTATTAGATTCAAAGATACTTGAAAGCACTCAGATTATCTAAAAAAGGAGACCTCCTTTGTTTTCACATTTTGCATTAGAGCTTTATAAATATCAACTGTCTGACAACTTGGGCAGAAATATCCTTGGAATGATCCGGACATCTCAGTGTCGTGAACTCTAATTCCTACCGTGATTCTAAACTCCACTGCCTAATCTGAACTTAACCCTGTGGATTTGAAAACTGTCTTTTTAGTTCTCATCTCGATAGTGAAGTAACGTCATTCTGTCTATTTGAACAATTGTGTTTTACATTGTTGTTTCCACTGTTAAATATGAATCTGAACAATGCATGACATAAAATTACAGGATGAGCAATTTTAATTGAGTTAGCACTGCCCTTACTTATATTTTGGGTTTCCTGACTTGTGTATGCTTAGTTACTCAGATTAAATGTTACACTAATGTTTCCTTATTTCTATTTAATTTTAAAAGGTACGTCCTCCAAATCTTTATAGTCAAAAACTGGCATATATTGTTCAGTATATTAATGCAACTATAAATAGACTTATTGGAAATATGTATTGGTTAAATTCCCTATGTTGAAAATAACTATCAGAGCAACAGGTAGATCTCTGCATGCTCCAATAATGTCTTTGAATTAAATGTTTGATGCAGAAAGCTTAGATGGGAAAAAACGTTATTAATATGATCAAGGAGAGTCAGCATTAAGAAATAGCTCAATCTGAACATTTCTAATTTTTGCCTATACACATGGGAGGCTCATGTTTCTTCAACTCAAAATCTGATTTCTTGTAACCTCTTGGGGGAATCTTACAACATCTTTTGAACATCCATAAACTTTTACAGTTTAGGCTCAAGGTTTATTTTAGGGCTCTTCCAGGACTTTTCAGTGTGGAGAATAAGAAGTACAGATTTTCTTTAGAATTTTTTTTTTGTGTGTGTTTGTTATAGTCTCTCTTATCAGTCAGTGATTGTGATACAAAGTCTTCTCTGAGGATGAAAAGGAATCATAAAGAAATGGGTGGTTTTTACTAGCCATAGAGAAAGAAATATATGTAGCTGAACAAGTTCTCATCATCCTTTAATTAAATCTGTGAACTGAAGGAGTTAAATCTTTTCTTCTTGGAGAAGTCAAGGCTTGTAGGAGGGACTTTATCACAATTTTGTGGTACTTAAAGGGCAGCTACAAAGAGGATGGAGGCTCTCTCTTCACAACGAACCATAAGGAGCAAGCAAGAAACAATGTGTACAAGCTGCAACAGGAGAGGATTCATCTCAATATAAAAAAGAAATTTTTTACAGTAAGAGCAGTCATTCTGTGGAACAACCTGCCTAGGGATGTGGTAGAATCCCCATCACTGGAGGTCCACAAGTGGACAGGGTGCTAGATAACTCATATGGGCTCCTTTCCCTAAAAAAGATTGGACGAGATGATCTTTCAAGTTCCTGTCCAACTTGGGCTGTTCTATTGCTTTATGTTTCTGTGAAATGACATTCTCAGAAAGAATTTTGAGTAAAGAAAAATGTACTTTGTCCCGAAGAATAGTAGGAAAATACTCGCCAAGTCCTGGGGAGAGGGATAATCAGCCTTGTGAGGAGATTATTTTGCTTTATCTAGCTTAGACAGGGGCTTAAATGAGATATAATTGCTCTTTTTAAACAAAACAGAGAGTAAATACCTGAGGAGTGATATTTAAGCAAAGAGATAATTCTGGTGCAAATGTAAGTGAATATAGACTATGCTGGATACATTTAAACTGAAAGCTTTAAGAAAGTTTTTAACCATAAATGTATAGTGTTCTTCATGTTCCAGTAACAACAAGAAGAGTAGGTACATTTACAGGTGAACAGTAACAACGCTGACAGTTGAGGGTATAGCAAGAACATCTATTATCAGAGAACAAGTGATAACAAGTGTTATAACTTGATCATCAAACTATGCAAGTAAATAAGACAAAACCCCAAAATTCCAGCATAAAATTACCTTTTCCCCCTTCTTATAGCTGTTAATTTATTAAACCAGTTTCCAGGCAGCAGTATTTTTCATTGTGGGGTTTTGGTTTTTTTTTTCCCTATGTTGTGTTATTTTTACTCCCTGAAAGTCATTATCAGGCAGTGCTCAGTGCCCTGTGGAGGAGCAAAATGCCAGTTTGGGCTGCTCATACAGTAAAGGGGTACATTTCCATACTCGGCATCACTCCATAACTGTTCACTTTCTGGATGGAGATTGAGTGATGTGTGACCAAAGCAGGTCTGTCTGTAAACGTCTTGAGGACCACCACTTCGCAGAGGCATCTGGGGAGTGAAACAGTAGAGCTCAGGAAGAGCTATGGAGTTGCAAAAGAGAGGGAAGTAAGGGAAGAGCCAACACTTCTTTCCTCAGGAACTGTCTTGCCCTGTTCCTCAGCCAGCATAACAGCATAATACTTTTAAATTAATAAGAGATGAATAGATGAGAGAATAGGGAGCATCTGAGGAAAAACACATCTTTCATTGTGTGTGAAGGGGAAAGAAAATGCTCCCTTTTACAGAATTTACAATAGCATCACAGTCTTCATTATCTAATACATTGTTTTTATGCCTGTATTACAAACGTGAATTTAGGTTCACATTCTGCTGAAATGACAACTCTGAGTATTATCACCAAAAAAAATGTGATTCTATTCTCAATTCTTCCTGCACAAAGCTCTTTTCATTACAAGCACAGAAGCCAAGTACAACACATCTAGAACATTTGATTAAGTTCCACTGAGAATTAACTATACACTTACGAGCATTAGTTCGTTCCTGCAGTGCTGCTGCTAAGATATTAAATGCTGATCTTTTCCTTTGCCTCTTTTCCTGAAGACACTTTTGTGTCTCAGGTATCCTATACTAAAAAAATAAACTCTTTTTCATGTAGAAAAAACAAATCTGTCATAAGAAACTCTGCTGAAATAACTTCAATATGTTAGAGAGAAAAAATCCATTGAGAGAGAAATGGTATACAGGTAAATCTAGGGGATTAGGAGTGACATAGCATCAGTCAACATGTAAAGCCTTTGCAGGTGGAAACTTAGTAGAGGTATGAGTAAAGTGGTTATGTCCGTTGTAAGATTCAGAGATGAGCAGGGAGCAGGAGCATGAACAGAAATGTGAATTCTGAACTGCTATGGAACCCTATTTGGTTTTGAAAATATTTTTTATCATTTTTCACTTAAGAAGGAAAATGTCAGATGATACTGGGAATGAGTAACAAGTAAAATTGCATACATAGCTTAGGGAAATTAAAAATTTAGAATAACATGTTACAAGTAGATATTTTAGTAGTTAGAGGTGGGGCAGCTTGGAGACATTAGTTTGGTTTTCATCAGCTCATGTCTTTCTTAAAATCTAATACCTCTATCTGTGGAGCAAGTGGGAGGTACTGCAGCAACATTCTACACTAACTAGTTCTAATTAATATTTGAGGATCCACTGCATCATTTCTGTTGTGTACCTAAGTACCCACATATGGGGTCCTACATAAAAAAATGAGACTGTGACTGTAACTCTTTTTGTTTAACAAATTAAGAAAATCAACTACAATCACCTTCAAAATAGTTCCCTTATAAGGTGGCACACAGCTGCATACAATGCTGCCAACGTTCAAAGTGATTCCATGGGTCATTTCCTGAAAGGTTGTTGAGTATATTTATCACATCTTCTGCTGACTTAAAAATGGGCTCCTTTGAGCACCAGCTTCACCTTTGGGAAGAGGGAGCCTGGTCTGGCAAATAAGGTGAATGCTCAAGCACAGCGATGTTGTTATTAGCTAAAAACAGCTCCACAGACATTGTAGGCTGGTGCACACTGACATTTTCTGGCCAAGGGCAAGAAAATGTCTATATTTGAACACATGTCCACTCTTACTGAGTAAAGCGATCAAGCTGAGCTTTGTCTGCCTATGACAAGTTACAACATGTTCTTTTTCTCTATCCTATCACTCTTGGTTCCTGAGAAATAGGGTTAGTCTTTCTTTCTTTTTTTTCTTTTTTTTTTTTTTTTTTTGTGTCAGACCTCATTTGTCCAACAGAGGGTTTTAAGAGAAGCAGAATCAGGTGACATAGTCTTCACTGTATTAATTTATGTGTAGTATTTCAAGGGTGGGGTTAAGGTTGGTTTCAGGTTTTTCCCTTCAATTTTGCCGTCATATGTAAGGATGTGGTTATTAATTTCATTCTTAACATCCAGCAATCTTTCCTTACTATCAGTCAGCATGAGTGAGTATACAGAAGTAGCTATCGCATCTGCAGATTGGAGATTCAAATGACAGAAGGCGGAATTCTGACCTCAAAACCTCTGAAAGGAATTTTTTTTACATATGATATTAGCAATAGAGGTTTCCATGTTATTTTTCCTTTTAAAATTACTTCTTGGAAATTTAAGTTATCACACAAACTTAATAAACCATACGCACTTGGTACAGGTGGCAGGACATAGGTGTATAGTCACTTCCTTGTTCTGGATTTATTTTTTCCTCAAGGGGCTGAAAGAACAAGTACTAGGCTCCTAGCACAGATTTATAAAAGGAGCAATATAATTCAAAAAAACCCAAATTTTCTGTGAAGGGAAATTATAAATTCATAAGATACATTACTTTGGGAAAAAAGAAACAACACACAATTTTGTGGGGATTTGGGGTTTTCTTATAGACAGCAGCAGTGTTTTCATATTACATGATAATTGCTGTTTAATGATTATAAATTATTCAGGCAAGATTTTTATCTCCTGCTGTTTTAAATGAGACAAATATCAGTTTTAGTTAGAGGTGATGTTATAGTTTGCTGAAATTCTATTTAATATTTATTTGTAAATATTAAATGAACTGTCAAAAAATGCTTAGTCAGAAATATATTCTAGAAAGTAATTTTCAGAGATAATTTTTAAGGAAACATTAATTCCCACCATAGTGCCCAGTATATAGTTTCATTCTCTAAATGATACTTTTAAAAAACTCTAGAATTAGAATAAAACTGAACAATGAAAGAAAAGGCCCTACAAGCTTCTAACAGTTTCTGTTACCATAATTATTAAAGCAGTCATCTGTCTCTACCTGATTAAAACAGCTGCTTCTGCACTCCAGGTGACTTTTGGCTTGTAAAACACCTCTAAACATATCTGTCAGACATGGAAATCAGTTCAGAGAGGTTACAGACTTTCCCATATTTTAGCTAACAGGGGCTTTGATGGTCTCATCTGCATCCAAAGTAAGGCATCTTAAGGCCACAGCCATAAAGTCATTGCACTTGCAGAGATGGAGAGCAGCCCAGACGTAGACAAACTTTGACGGCACGACTCAGCACATGGCTGTGACATTCCTTTTAACCTTGCACTTTTCTTTTCCTTTTTCTGATCCAGCATGGAAGACCCTCTTCAAAGGACTGTTTGCACACATTGATATCTCTTTGTGCAAAACTACTTGATATTGGCTCCAAAATTATTATAAATTTGACCCTTACAGCCTAACCACTAAATCAAAACTGTGATCATTATCTGTGTTCATACTACAAAATACTACAAGGTAGGGTGGATGCATTTTTTCTCCAGACTTGGCAGGAACTTACAGTATATGAACAGCACTTATGACCTGTAAATGTAATACCCATGAAAGCACTTTACTCAACTGATAATAAGGTAAAAATTTCACTAAGATAAGCAGCATTACCACCCTAAAAAATCTCAACAAATACAATCAGAGATGCTTCACACTTCAAATCTGGTGTAATATTTATAATTTTTTATGCTTGCTGTGGCCTTTAAAACTTTTCTAGCCATTCCTGTAGCTTTAGGTACACCAGAAATCTCATAGGTTAAATAAGCTGGTTCTTATCAGAAATTACAGTAATGGCCAGCTAGCCAAAATACTGAACTCCCAATTGTGCACTGTAAGCTTTGTATCTGAAATCAATTACATTTGCAAGCAACCTAGTACAAAATATCCTGCCACTTCAAGCTTTTACACTTAGTTCCCAGGACTCATTCGGTCTTGTTCAGCAGTATTTCACTCTGCAAAGAGCCTCATAGATTTCCACAGAATATATGGGTAGTTACACACATATCACTTGAAGCAAGTCTGTCTTTGGGCCTTACTGTATCTCTCATAACACAAGCAGTAGAGTATTTTTAGATTGCTAACCATATGGGCTGTTCATTGCATCTGCAGAAGACTCTGCAATGTATTATTGCTCCAGCAAAGATGACATTATTTTAGATTTCATGCAAAGCAAGGACAGTCGATCTAATGCTAATACTCACGTTCAAGCTGCTCATCTTGCGTTAACACTATCTTGCCCTTTTTCACTTTATAACTTCACATGCAAGTATGTCCACGGCTGGAGAAGTTTAAATCTACTGCTATTTTAACTGTAGAATTTTGCTTCTCTGTATAAAGGCCATTTAACTTGATAAACTGTATTGGAACATAGTGGATTATGTATGCGTTTTGTGTTTTCATTTTGTCAGCAATAACAAAAAACATTGCAATGATATTTTGTTCAGTGAGATCTATTCTAGTTTGGTTTAATTTCCTTTCTACATAGCTGTGTTGATAGGCGAAATCTCCACCCTGAAGTACACAGAGTGGAAAAGACTTTTTAATTCTGGAGAGAATAAAAAAATTGCAACTGCTTAAAGCATTGCTTCTGAAGATCTCATGTGGAAATAGTCATTGGTCTTGCTGAATTGCATGGCAAAACCTGCTGTCTCAGCAACAATTACCTGCTTACAAACTGACACCAGTGATAATGTCAGTGTGCAGCTAAGACCTTGAATGGAACCTGCTGCTCCACACCAGCTTGTCCAAGCTGATTCATGGGCACAAAAAAAGAAGGCAGAGGAGCAGGGAAGATGAGACTATGTGTGTGTATGCACATGTATATATATTTTTATTCAAAAAGGCAAAACCAAAAAAAAAAAAAAAGAAGTCATGCATTTAGAAATGAAATGTAGAGAAAGGTAAACAGGGTGAGAAGATACCACCTGCCACTTGGCAGGGGATTCAGGGTGTCAGGAAAGCAGCACAATGCCAGCAGGTGAACAGGGTAGCAGAAACCTGGTAACTGGCAGCCAACATGTGGCCAAGCCAGCAGGCAGCAAACACCTGGCCATTTCTTTGTGAACCAGTCAGCAGGAGCCTGGTACAGAGCAGAGAGCAGGTGGATGGGGCAGCAGCCAGGCTGGATACCTGGCAGCTGCTCTGGGGTCAGCTTGTCGAGAAAGCTCAACATAGAGCCGTGAAAAAGGCTGTTTGCGTTTTCTCTATGGCTTGAGGAGTGTTTACATATTTCGATAGGAAAGATGAAACTCAACTTCTTCAAAGTGCCTTTGCTGGAGAAAGGGAAACCCTCATCTCCATCTAATGAATTTTCCTACAATTATTTTCAACAACATCTTTAAAAGAAAGCGTACATGACAGGCATCAGTGCTAAAGAGCTGTCTCGATTTCAGTATTTCTTAAACAATACTGGAATGAAATTTTCTTACACACGTTGGTCAGTCATTAAATGATTCTGGTTTTAAGAATCATGATCTGTTTCTAGTTCTCTGGGCAATGAAAGCTAATATATTACCCAGAGTTAAAATAGCCGCAGCAGTAATAATATTGCAAACACCCTCCAGTGAGCACTACAGCGATGAGATAATTTTTCTAATCTCCAGAGGAAAAAACAGAGATTATGGAACAGCTGATGAGATTCATTACAGCTCCACACATTTTAAGTCACTACACGGACTGGCACTATCTCAAAACTGGCTTTGTATGTTCATCCTGTCCCCAATGAGCCCTGCAGAGCATGGCAACCAGAGAAAAACAAGTACTATTGCTGCAGTATCCAGCCCCCTATTGTGAAGTAGACTAGCTGGAACCAGTGTGTAAATCGAAGAGATTTTAAGATTTGAGGCTGCAGAGCTCATTAAACCCTTTTAATGAAAATTATATTTTTTTCTATGCATTTTACTGACTGTAATCTTTCCCCAAGGTGTTAACTATACAGCTGACCCATTCAATTAAATATCTTTCACCAATTTGAGTCATCTGGGATAAAACTCAATATACATAAAATTAAATCAGAGCTCATTCTTTGGAGAGAACAGAAAAAAGCTCTATAATGATTAGAATGTGAGTTTGGGTTTTTTATTCTTTCTTCCTCTTTTCTTGCTTCTATATCATTCTCTATAGAGTGTATTTACTGCAGGAGAGTAACTTCTTTGCTCCCTTGCAAAGATACACTTCAGGGACCAGCACATTCCTTGGGTTTATAAACAGATGAATATTATGAAGGGAAAAAAAAAAAAAGTTGCACAACCTCTGACCATTACATTGATGGAATTCCACAGCTACGTTTGCTGTTCACATTTTAAAGAATGACTTTTCAAATAAATTATTTATAAAAAGATTTGTGAATATAACCCAGCCCAGTACTTTAATAGAAACATATCAATTCTTAAGACGAAGAAAACTGAGAGCAAATCACAGGGAAAAAAACTCCAAACTAACTACATTGAAAGAAAAGTGGTAACAATTATGTTGCTAATGGTATTTGTTCCAGAAAGAACCATTGAAATGCTAAAATAATGACTCCCTGTCACAGTTAGGCTGCATAGATAACAAAACAAAAATAGCTTGTTCAATGGACAGCCTGTTATCACTGCAGAAGACTAAAATATACAACCTGGGGAAAAATATCAAATACATTAAGAAACAATCTGCAGGTGAAGACTATAATATATATTCATAAAGGACAAGAGTTCAGATTGTGCAAGCAACCTTGGCTGTTAATTTCTTGGCTGGAGTGCTTAGTTTCACAACCTTTGCATTTTCTTCATAAAGACATTCTAAGCAATTGATCATTTTTTATAGTGTTCAGAGGCTCAGATACCATGGAAACAGACTAAAAATATGGTAGTGGTTGTATTATTAGAATAATTAACAATGAGTTGTGGAACCAAGTTGCTGACCAATGCTTATCCCTCCCAGTTCAGTCTCACTCTGTGATTTGGCATTATTTGTGGTGCGAATTTCATCTGCATTTTTATGTAAACCTGTATATGTCCCCATCTGCCAGTATGTATGCACAGTTTTTTTTCCATATAGTATAATATCTACTTACTCTCAGGAAGTAGGCTCTGTGATGTAACTGTAGTCACACACTACTACTTACTGAAAATTAAATTACCAATTAACTGTTCAGTTTATTCCAAAGGAGATCAAAAAGTTATCTGCACTTGTTTATCAGTACAATTCCTCCAGTTCCTCCCACCTGGAGTATTGTGTCCAGTTCTGGAATCCTCAACACAAGAAGGATATGGATCTGTTGGAATGTTCAGCCTGGAGAAGAGGAGGTTCTGGGGAGACTTTATAATGGCCTTCCAGTATCTGAAGGGAGTGTACATGAAAGCTGGAGAGGAACTTATTACAAAGGCATACATATAGTGACAGGATGAGGGGGAATGACTATAAATCGGAGAGGGGAAGATTTAGACTAGACACTACGAAGAAATTCTTCATGGTGAGGGTGGTGAAACACTGGAACAGGTTGCCCAGGGAAGCTCTGAATGCCCCTCCTTGGAGATGTTCAAGGCCAGGGTGGATGGGGCCTTGGGCAGCCTGATCTGGTGGGAGGTGTCCCTGCCAATGGCAGGAGGGTTGGAACTAGATGATTTTTAACACCCTTTTCAACCTAAACCATTCAATGATTCCGTGGCTGGGGTTTTTTTTATATTATGGCTACTTGCATAATGTGGTCTTCATGTTACAGGTGTGCGACTCAACACCATAATATGTTATTAAGACATTCACCTGCTCATGACATTCTCTGTGAAATTGAGAAATGATTTCTTATGAGGAAGGAGAAGGGTTTTCAGTATAATCAGCAGGAGTTAACTATCCTGGAAATCCTCAGGTTTTAGTTCTCTTCAATCTAATATATTTTCTCCAAGAAGAATGGGCAAATGCTGTGTGGTGCAGCTATGCTCAAAGTGCATTGGGTAAATCATAGAATAAGTTTATAGAATTAGGTTGGAAAAGACCCTTAAGATCACCAAGTTAAACCATGAACCTAACACTACCAAGTCCACCGCTAAACCATGTCCCTAAGTACCTCATTTAAATACCTAAGTGCCTGTCTTAAACACCTCCAGAAATGGTGACTCCACCACTTCCTTAGGTAGCCTGTTCCAATGCGCCTGACGCAGAAAACACCTTTTTATTTGTATATTTTTGTAGTAGCAAAGGTCTTAGAAATTCTACTAAGAACCTGGGAAGTAAGACAAGACCAAAAATTAAACTTTTCACATTAAAAGAATCCTGTAATGTTATAGATCCAAAGGTTATATAACAAAGCCACACAAGTGCATTCTGAAACTATTTTTAAAGCTGAAGTCTCTAATCGAGTTTGTACTGTAACTAATGAAGGCAAAGCAGATCTTATTTTGTTGTTGTCAAGAGACATGAATGTTGTCAACAAAGTGGGTAAGGTCTAATTTTTTACCATAGTAATCATCCTTAACAATAGATGCTGCTTTTCCACTGAAATCTTTTACACTATTTCATACATCATGCACTGTAATGCATACTCCTACTGAGTATTCACACAAGAATTAGCTCAGTAAATTGACCTAACTCTAAAACCTTCTCTTAGCTTGCAATTAATGAAAACAGCACAGCATAAAAGTGGTTGAAGCAAATTACGTATTATAGGTATTTGAAGAAGAAACTCAGGCTTAATTTTTGTTCTTCTGATATAAAACTCAGGAGACTGTAATTCATTTAAAGAAAATGAAACAGGGGATACCTTTTCTTCCTAGGGCATGTCTGTGCCTCCATGATAGACAAACACTATATTTTATTTCATGAAATGCTTGTCAGTTTAACAACAAGAAATAAAACAAACACTGAACTGCTGACTAATAGCTTCCTATCCATCAGTCAGTATGCACTTATAATGAGTATTCAGCATGCAAAATGGCATCTCTGTTGATAGAATAATTTCTTTCTGCCATGGGATATATTCCAGGAAGCATGAAGCAAGCCAGAGGTTAACTGGGTTACACTGATTTTACTTGAAACTTCAGGACAAATATCTTGGTAATTACCTGCTTCAGGAGAAGAAGGCATATTCTTTTGGTAGCTTTGCTTTGTCTTGTTAAAAAGCCACTTTAATCTGAAGAATTCTCTCCGGAAGGAAAACTAAAATTCTCTTGTTTATGTAAGGAAAATATAACAAACTTGAACACATCCATATTGAAGTATTGTGAATGCAAAACTAATCTGTGTGAAACATCAGGAAGATGTTTGAGAAATCCCTGTTAACAAATAAGCCCAGCTCATAGTAACACAAATTAGCATCATTTTCAAACTGGATGAAACACAATTTGGAGATGCAAAACATCATTTTAAGGTTTTCCAGGTATCATAATGATAGTTTTTTCTTAACACTGAATATTCATGATGCATCATAAAACTAATGATAAACATAAAAACTGATGTGAACGTTTGAATAATCTGTTCTTATTTGTTTGGAAGAGCTGTAGTAATTGCCTGGTTTGTAAATTAAACATCTGCTATGGGAATACACAAAAACGTAACTGAGCATATTCAAATAAATTGAATTCACAGTAGCTCCATAAATTTTATTATATGGGCTCATCAATTTTATTACACCTGAGTGCTACATTGCTATAGAAGGAAATACCTAATTTTCTTGTAGATACCCTATTTGTAAGTGTTTTCTGGTTCTAATAAACTATTGCTCTTATGTAAAGTTTGGGTTTGCTTTTTTTTTTTTTTCTCTCTAAAAAGATGGTCAATAAAACACCTGACTTAAGTAAATTTGGCTGCTATGTTTGTTCATCACTAAACTGTTATCTAGGACCAAGAGAACATCAAAAACAGTCTCTACTTGCGCACTAGCCTATTTCAGACATGGTAATTGTTGATTTTCTGTACACAGAGTTAATTTGGCATTCACAGTATCCTTGCTTTGCTACCTGCCAATTTTCAAATGGCAAAAGATTGAGACAAAAGCTAAACAGAAGGATGTTTAAAACAAAAGCAGAAAGCAAGGGATTTTCTTGTTTTCTTTTAGGTAAAGAGGATAAATTTTTTGGATCAATTTTTTTTCTATGTTAAGATGTCAAAAGTAGCATTGGATGAGGAATTCACCAGATTGTTGTGCAGCAAGGAGACATCAGAAGAAGTCACCAAAATTGCCTTCAGAAAGGAGGACTTGAAACACAGCACAGAAGCTACTAGTCACATATTGAAGTCTGAAAAGTTCAACTCAGAGAATGCTAGTAGAAATAGTGTTCATACCAGGTACTCTTAGTCAGGAGCACCACATCCTAGGAGTGTAGTGTGATTTACAAGTCAAAGAAACTTTAGTCTTTCCTCCTATTGATTCATTCATACTTGTACAAGTGGGGTATACAAGTGAGCTTCTGACCAATACCCCACACTGCAGTGTGGCGTTCAGTTGTGCCATTGTATTCAGGAAGGCAGTCAACATTCACTAGAGCAGCAATAAATATTATACCTCTTAGGAATTAACAGCAAAACTGCCATTATCTTCAGAAGACACATTCCTGTCTTCTGCGCTTCTAGTGTTTTGTCAGTAAATGCTAATTGTATGTCGTGTGAAAGAAGGATCCGAGCCTACTGATTTCAAATACGTGGACATGCAGGGAATGAAATGGCTATTTTAGTTTTGCATTTCTATTTATGCCCTAATTAGACATGAGTCAGTCTTTTTTTTTTTTTTTTGTGAAGTTTTACGAAGCAAAATAAGAAACAAAAGTACAAAAGTCAAACTCCAGGGAAAGCACCATCTCTTATGGACCTTCAGAAATTAATCAAACCACTGTTGGACAGCAGAAGTGTCATAAAGTTGTAGCTGTCTGTGAATTTTAAAAACATCTCTGCCAAGTAGAAAACTTAGTGGCAGAAATTCAAATCATCATATCCCTTTTGAAGAGATTTCATTGATAGCTAGATGACCAGTAGCCCTGCATATCCAACATGCCACAATTTAGAAGCTAAGTTCTTACTCTAAACAATACATAAAACTTTACATCTCAATTCTACAGATAGATTTATACATTAAGTAGGCTTTGAGAATGGAGGAGGAGTGTAGCATTTACTCACTTACAAGGAAACATCTGCACATAACTTGAGGCAGTTCAATCCCACTCATGGGTAGGAAGGAAACACAAATTACAAACGTTAGAGGCTTGGTCATTAAGCAGTTGTAATGTAGCCGATACTGAAAAAAATCAGGGCTTGTTCAAACACATGAAAATCAGTCCTTAGACTTTAGGAGATGTACAGCTATGGTATTGCATGATCATCCCAGACCTTCACATTGTTCTGGGGGTTTGGGTTTAATAGCAACCATTACCATTGGAGAGGGAATATTTCTTGTTTTCATTCCAATATTCAGAATAAAAATTTCTCAACAATGTAACTTGTGGCAAGGGCAGCAGAAATGAGAAAGAAATCATTCTCCTCACTTCTGGGAAAGCAAAACCTGCTTGCTCTCTCTCTCAACAGCTTTTTATAGACTGAATGCACACAAAAATATAGAATTGTTTATTGATTTGAAGTGTAGTATATTTCTTATTAAATCTGTCAAATATGAAGTGGTAAAGGGAAAAAAAACAGGTTAAACCTAGCTTTGAAATAGATTTCTAATATGACATACTCACCTCTGTGTAGCATCTCACTCCTTGCCCTCTCCTACTCTGTCTGCAAGATGAGTGTGGTTTGTGAAAGAAGTCCTGGGCTTCTGTTTCATAGGAACATAATTCTGCATGACAGTCTGTGTCACTTCATAATAGCAAAATGTATGATTTCATCCAGTAGAGGCCATTTGAAAACACATCTATGAAGTGACACAGACTGTCATGCAGAATTATGTTCCTAGGTTTAACCTGTTTTTTGAGGGATATGGCCCTTTTTTTTCCAAACCTCTGAAGCGTTTTTTTACTGGTAAGCCATCCAAAATGGTTTTCTGTTTAATAATCAAAGCTCCCTTCCCTTCCCTTCCCTTCCCTTCCCTTCCCTTCCCTTCCCTTCCCTTCCCTTCCCTTCCCTTCCCTTCCCTTCCCTTCCCTTCCCTTCCCTTCCCTTCCCTTCCCTTCCCTTCCCTTCCCTTCCCTTCCCTTCCCTTCCCTTCCCTTCCCTTCCCTTCCCTTCCCTTCCCTTCCCTTCCCTTCCCTTCCCTTCCCTTCCCTTCCCTTCCCTTCCCTTCCCTTCTATGGAGACCCATTTATATGTCTGGAGAGTAGAAGGGTGGTGATTTTTTTCTTCTACCAAGTCTTTCTTCTCTTCCACATGATTTAGTACAAGCAAAGAAAATTCAGATGTATTAGCCCTAAGAACAGCATTGAAAAGCCAAACTTACCCTGAGGCCACTACTATCCTGGGCCCCTTAGTCAAAAGATTAAGGGTCTCATTTCAGTCTCTGGAAACGTTACTGCTGCTTCATCACAGCCCCAAGGCAGAGAGAACTGTTGGTAGCATTTCATGGCTTCCTCCTCACCACACACCAGCAAAGGAAAAAGGAGCGTAAGTGGGTTGGTAGGGCTCTGAAGTAAAGATTTTCAGTAGTCAACCAGCTCACGCTTGATGATTTGCTTCCTTGGTCATGCAGCTTTGGTGTGTAAAGTGAATCCAAGCATGCCTGAATGTGCGCTGCCCTTACAGCACCTCAGTGCTTCAGGATCTCCAGACTTAGGAACATGAAACTCTGTAATATATTATTACAGGCTTGGGTTTTACAATAGGTTGGAAGTAGCATATATTTTTCACTATAACTGTCTGCAGTTTTTTTCCACATTGTTGACTGCTTGCTTTGGTTTCTCTTGTTATCCTCATAAAGGTAGAGTCCTGAATGCTGATGGCAGAAAGCTTGGCACTCCCCTAGGCTGTAATTCTATGGTAGCAAATATTGGAGCAATCCTGTAATTTGTGATATACAATAACTGCAATAATGTTACAATGCCTGTGGGTAAAAGAGTGGAGAGAACATAATGCATCTAATAACTATTCATTTGATTGCTTTTTAATTTGGTTTTTTTTTCTGAATGTGCACTCTGTGTAATATTTTAACTGTTTCACAACATTTTCGTGAAGATATTTGTTTATAATTACACCTTTATATCATCTGCTGCATTCAGCTTTCCAAAAGGCAGTCATAATTTCCCAAACTTTTACTCATTTTTTTTCTATCAATTTACATTTTCTATTTTTAGGTACTTATTCTGTACTTATAGAAAGCAGAGTCAATATACATATCCCTTTAACAAGACTAACTCTTTGATATTTTAATATACAGTTTATTTCTACATTTCTTTTTTTAAGTGTTTTATACAAATAGTTTGCTTCAGGAATTCTATAGCTCTCCTCTGTACAAAAATAGTACTTCTTTTATTCTGTTAGAGGGCAGATGTAGTCCAGAGAATTCTAACCAGAGAGGAGGATACAGTTTCCTAGAGTCTTTGCTCAAAGTCTTATCTGCAACTAATAGTACAGGACATTAGGAACTCCCTAAGCAGTACAGTGCTTCTGGGACTGAAACTGTTGCCTGACACAGAATGGTAATTTATGCTTGTGAATGGCCACTGGGATATGTCTAATGTAAGTGATGGACAGTAATAACTGAGGATTTGTTGCTAGAGCATTATCAGATCTCCATGGTTTGAAAGATCTCCATGGTTTGAAAGATTTCAGGTGCTTTATATACTGCCCATCAAGGTGAAGTGGTGTAAAGTAGGTCAGGTGCTAGGAGGAGGGAAGTAAGATGGGAAATCATCAGTTGGTAACAGACATTAGCACATTGTGATCTCATCTGCTGCTGTGAAGATGTAACACAGATTCAACAAAGTCTGCCAAAAAATATTTTTCTTCATGTACCTGTCAGTTGCTCTGTCTCCTCCCTACAGTCGTTATGTCTGATTGCAACATGTTCTAAATTATAATGAGCCATTTGGGAAAGTGTTAATACAATTTGTATATGAATGCTAAGTAATACATTTTTTACAATTTTGTATGAAATTTTACATTGATAAACATGAACTGCTGCTGCACTTGTCTTTTGCAATGAGGTGCATATACATCGCCAAACACCATGTGGGTGAATGAAATATAAATATTCTGTCCACAAAAGGCATTTCTTGAGCAAGAAAATCTGTTCACTTCCATGTAATTTTATATAGTTTATCAGACCATTCTTCTGGCTTTCAGTACTCATTCCGAATTCTTGTGAATTCTCTCTGAATTCATGTGAGTGTGGAAGTGTGTGTATAAAACTATCTCCACGTGTTCCTCAATCTGAGAAATTTTGAAATAGAAAAATGGAAAACTGGCACTTCATATTGAAGACCATTAAACATATTTATCCATCTTTTGCAGAACTGCTGTTATATGTTGTCATTTTGTGCAAGAATATCCCAATTAGTTCGGCTGCTGCCGTAAACACATTGTCTTACTGATTTCTTCTTTGTCTCCTACTGTATATCTTGGGAAACTGAGATTTTACTAATCATTTGATCATGTTAGCATTTACATATACCAGGTTGTACACGTATCAGACAAAAAAAAGAAACTTAATGGAAAAAAAATATCTTCAGGAAAATGTCAGGAATACAGCTGACTTGAATTTAGGTAGTTTTGCAGTTTCAAAATTAATTGTCCTTCCCTCAGTGATCCTTTGAAGCTACTCCACCAGAGGTACAGAGGAAGATATTCAGTGTAGCAGACAAAAGAGTTATTTTACACAAAGAGATGGATGCTTTCAAGATAAATAAACCCATCCAACGCAATGAAAGAACACACTTTAGTTTAGGCTGTGATGAAGATATCAGTAAGCAGTCCAGAAATTCCTCCTGAAGGTGCTGAAAAATGCCCTCCAGGTATAAGTAGATGTCAATTGGAAAGGAAAAGATATTCATGTATACGTCCAATATTGCTCCATATTCAGAAAACTGAAATATTGTTGAAAAAGAAGGGCTTACTCCCTGACAATCTCTTGGCAATTCTCAGATTAACAGGACACTGTTTCGTCTTTAGATTATAATAGATAGACACTGTTTAAAACAGTGGAGAAGGTGGCAGCAGAATCATCCTCTTGCCTTCTTTCACCACTGCCAGACATCTTAGCGAACATGCTAATATGTGAGAGTGATGTTCACACTCTCTCTTTCCCTGTCTCTTCTTTGTAAGACTTTATAGACAAATTCAACAGAAAGGGAGTGCACCTCACCCAGTGAAGATTAGCACCAAGACTGGGTTTTGGTGGGTGAGAGATGTGAATTAAATCTCTCTGGGTACTTTCAACTCATAGATGTCTGTTACATAAAAGGGAACATTGCTTCTCATACACTGGAATTTTAAAAAAGGATTCAGATCAGCTTTGTCTCAGTATAGAAACTATATCTGTCTTGCTGTGTGGATTTTGAACACCAAATCCCAAGGGATAAGGTGCCTTTTTGTAGCTCTGTTTAGAGCTCCAAAATCTTAGAAGAGCACATGATTTGCAACACTCCTGCCTTCCTTGTTGGACCCCTCTTCAAAGCTGCAAACTATTGTTAACACACAATCAACTTAAGGTAACCTGCACTTTAATACTTCAGCTGTTGGGAAGCAAATGGTGGTACTAGGCTCTCCCTTGGGCCCAATGTGGGGTGAGGTCCTGAGCAGGGGTTGTTTAGATACCTCTCAGGTGCCACACAGGCAGCTGAAACATCCTGCTGAAAGTGTGTGAGCCTTCATTTCACCTCAGATCACTGAGGCATTTTTTACCATTTGTTCCTGACTGAGAAGGATTTTGTGTATTTAATTTCAGAAGTCAGCATGCTGAAGCATAAGGCATCCAACTTTCTAGCTACATCCCTGAGATGAAGTAATGAAAAGTAAGAAGCTGTGATATGATCTTCAATTAGCACAGCCAAAACAACTGTGCCAATAATTCTCTACAGCCAAAATAATCTCTTAAATACCATCCATAATAGTCCCCTCAATACAGAGTGTGAACTATCGTTGCCTCTGCTAGTCTGGATATCCCACTGTTCCAACAATTTCATTAAAACCTTAATATTCCTTTAAAATGAGCAGTGATTAATCTATTCCTTTGTAAGCCTTGTTGTTAAATGTAGTGATAGACATCATGTTCTTTCACTGTTAACAAGTGCTAATTCTTGGGCATTGTGACAAGTTTCATTTGTCAATGTTACTGCAGTTTTCCACAGTTGCCACTCTTTCCATTAGAGTATCAACATTTGGACTAAGCAATGTTGTCAAAGAAATCCCACACAGTTTTTCACAACTTCTTAATAAAAATAGCTTGTCTTAATATTTTGTGTTATCAAGCATTGATATTTTGTGATTCAGCATTGTGTTTGAAAGAAAAAGAGAGGTAAGCAAATTTACAGATGCAGTTCTCTTTTGGACATCTACCTAATACCATATTTCTCGATTGCTCAGAAAGCTATTACAGTTGTTTCCTGAAACAAAAATCATGTTTTGATGAAATAGGGGAGGAAATTGTTTGCTAGGGAAGCGAATGCATGTTACTGTTGTTTCATGAATATATTCTGCAAAGTATTGAAATCAGATGAAAGATTTAAAGATAAAGAATAGTTGTTTCCCCCTCCCTATTCTCCTAAAATGATACTCGGAGACTCAATCTCACCTAAATACAGCTGTGTTGTTGCTTCTATCTTTTTATATTTCACTGATAAAGGAGAATGTCATAAAAATTACATAAAGTCACTCAAGCCGGGTGAAATGAAGAGGCCTGAGAAAGAAGGCTGCTGCAGACATCCCAATAGGTCTGTGTGTTTTACCACAGAGTGCGAAACCACAGTGTGATCAGCACAAAAAGCCCAAGCTCTCGAATACTATGTGAGATCAAATTCTAGTTAACTTATTAAAGCAAGGAAGGTAACAAATGATTAGTAGTGATTAACAACAAGTTAACATTAACAGCTTCAAAGGCCATGCGTCTAATCATTACTACAAGGGAATAAGTATAGTAATTAAGAAGGATACATCACCAATTGTCCTATTATCATCATCCAGACCCGTAGCCCCTGGGGAGCCCCTTTTCAGAAAAAGGATTTGGAGAACCTGCCCTGTACAACCGGGAGGACATACACAGTGTGTCTTCTCATAGGTGAGATCTCTGAAGTTCTTAGAAGAGGGTCCAGCTTTTATATTGTTAAATAAAAAAACATACATTATTCTAAAAATGCGGAATCTCTTAGAGCTTTGGCCAAAGCTCAAGAAAGGAGATAAGGAGATAGCCAGATATCTCTTATATCTGAACTAAGGGGCTGTTGATGTGCCGCATTCCCACATAGTTCTTCTACTTTCACACAGTATTCATGCTCTGTGCGGATTGGTCAGCCAGCGTACCGATCTTTTTCACCTTCTGTATATGCTGGAGAAGCTACAATTAAGGAGAACAGCCCAGTTCTACTGATAATACAACTACGATGCATTTTCTCACACACTATGAATAGCACAGCTCAATTCTACTGATAATAGCAATGTGAGAAGCTACAGATTAAGCAGTACATGTATATGAATCATCCGTGGGTCATGTATTTTGTTTTAGGCATGTTGATCAAGCCCTGCCGCTTCACTGAGTCAGTCATCCTTCCCAGAGGTGGAGGTAAGGTACTATCCCCTGTGGCTCTTCTTCAGCAAACACTTCAGTGAGTTTGTAAGAGCAGAAGAGCGGCATGCCACACATCTATAAACCAGGACAAAAGGGTGGTGGGCTACATGACTGGGCTGAACACCAAAAAGACAGTCTAGGAAGAAATTGTCTTAATCTGTAGGTGGCACTATAGAAGTACTTTCAGATCTCACTCTCAACACAGTGATTTGTTTCTAATATGAAAATGACAAACAATGAAATAGGGTATGCTTTCCCACTTACCCAACTGAATCTTCTCCTGCAGGTGGAACATTTGTAACTCATTACTGCAGTGTGAAATGCCTGGTGCCAAATAACATATGCTTTGCTGACTCTTATCATGTCTTGAGTTCACTTCTTGAGGATTAATTGCAAGCTGCTGATACTCTGGTTAGATCTATAAATTTGTTTGGGACACAATAATTTCTTAGGTTTGATGAACTGAGAATCTCCATAGTCATATGTGTACAGGGTTTCTCTCTCCTTTACCTGCCTAGAGCTTTTCATGAAACATTTATTTTCCTCAGAGATTTCTGCTCCTGGCTGATATTGGCAAAGATATCTCAGACTTAAGGGAGGAAAGAAAGATCTGTATAAGTATGGATATTGATGAAAGCTGTGAATGTGTGAGTATGGATTTCCCGAGGAGCCAGGCTAAAAGGCGTATGATGGCAAGGTTTCTGAGTCTATGAATTATTATTGCATTTGATAACATTTATGATGACTAAAATGTCTTAAATTTCTAACTTGCCATGTCCCACATGGGCTGTGCAAAGCCCTGACACTTTGATGTTGTTCTTTCAAACCCCATATAAATATTTCCCCTGAAGCCAGAAGGCTGGTTTTCATGCTTCTGCATGAGCAGGCTCTCACTGCTCTGACTCATAGTTACTTGACATTTATGTTTTTCCTGCAACTTTTTATAACTTCATTTTAAATTCTCAAATCACTTTGTTGACACTAGTTAAGCCTTAACAACAGCTTTCTGAAATAATTATTGCACTTGGAGTTTTTAAATGAGAGCACAAAATGAAAAGTAAAGTTACCATCAAAAATTTTGCTCTGGTTGTATTAGGTGAGAGCAAATGATTGCCTGTTGCCTGTCCGAGGCAAGCTAGGCCTCAGGTTTGCCAACAAAACTGCACAAGTAGCGCCTAATCTAGTTCTGTCATCACAGCTGCCTTACACTCTTATAATAATAGGGCTTACTAACCCATATTATTTTGATGGGATTGGATTTATGGCATCATTACATGGACAATTATTCCAGAATAGCTGAGGGAAAGGTAACCTCTGGCAGGGAGTCAACATTAAACCACCGTGGAAAGGGAACGCTGGTCTCCTAAATTGCCTGAGCTGCAGTGAAGCAGTGCAGCTGACCACAGCCCAAGCTCCCTGAGAGCAAAAATCCACAAGGCGATGATTTAAATACACTGGTGCACTGTTCATTTAATACACATAAATATGTCTTTCAAATGCCTTTTTTAGATTTTCTAAGAGTTGACACACTTAAATGGACAATCTCTTCTTTAATTGAAGCTGTATCTGAAAAGGAAGGAAGGATTCTGAAGGGTTTACTAGAATCTCTGGCATCTCTTGAAATCTCATTCTCTCAAAGTTGAGCAGTATTTTGGAATGAAAAGGGGAGCCATGACCACTAGTAGTTTTAGCTTGAATAATTGTTTCAGAAAAAAATTGCAAAGTCAAATTCATCATCAAATAATATGATTTTTTTTTCCATAGTAGATAACATAGCACACACACAAAAATAATAATTGTTACTGGCTTAACTTGTTCATCAAAATAAATTAGCAGAGTAACACAATTAGAAACCGTCATGACATGAGACTGGTTAGTATAACCTGGCATTTATAAGAATAACTGTTTAGTTATCTTTGTGTTCCACTGTAAACGCTGCCAAGTTCAGTCCATGTTGTGATCCAATTAGTCATGCTGATTTATACTGTTCTGTGTGCATAATGCTGTTGATTAACTAGAATGACTCACAGAGTAAAGTCCTGTTCAAAAAAGTAACAAAGCAGAATCTGACCCTTTTGGGAAAAAAAGTATTCTGTTTTAAGTGCTCTTCAGGGCATCCGCTTTCAAAAAATACATCATCAAGTCCATGTTGTCCTGATATCCACCTACCCTGACCATACAGAAGAAACATTATTATGTTTATGATTTTTTTCAGTTTAGTGCCTGAACCTTACAGAAAAAGAAACTACATTGTTAGTATTTCAATAAAATAAACAAGCAAGTTATATATTGACCAATATGTACATTATTGAAACAAATAAAAAACCAACCAAAAGACAGCCAAAAACCTCAGAGATAAGACTTCATCTATTGACTTTTTAAAGTATAACAGGTTCATAAAGGAATAAATTTAAAACAAATAATTGAGAAATTGAATCTAGTAAGAAAATTCCCTATTTTTTAAAAAAATCAGACTTTATATACAAGTTTTGTTGTACAGTATGAATATTCACTGACCTCTACGGTGCTACATTTTAAGGAATGGTTTATTTCTTTGTCTATTGGCTTCTGAATGAAATTCTGAGATACATATGAAATACTTGTTTAAAGCAATTTATTTGCTGTACTAGTTTCCTTGTGCTTATCTGTTTCTAATTATCGTCCTGCTGCACTTGCTGCATGATCGTAGTACAAAAAACATTAGTTACTTGTTTAGTGTTATCTTCCAATAATCTGTGTCCTTCTACGTTACCAAGTACGTTATGCTTTATTCCTCTGCTGCACCCAAAATAGTCTTTCCCTGCAGTACATCAAAGGCCGAAGGCAGAAGATATTATTTTTTTTCAATACTATCATACTTCAGCTATGAATAAAAAGAGTGTTTGGAGTCCTCATTGTATGTCAGTCTGAGCTTTTTTCTTTATGCTGTCATGTCAGCAGTGTTCTGAGATTAGACTGACCATGTTGCAGGGCTTTCCCTGGAGCAAAGTCTTGGCAGTTCCAGGATTGATTCTGCTTGGATACAGATTTTTTGACCTGCTATTAAGATTTCTAGCAGGGACAGGACATTTTGGATCATAACTTCACAAGCTGTTCTTCGCTTCTTCCTCTCTTGTGGCATCTAGATAAAACTTGGAAGTAGATGATAGCATCATTGTGTTTAAAAAAGTATCGAATTTTAATAATATGTACTGCTGGTGAATCTGAAACCTGTAGATTACTATTTGATACTATGATTCCCACGTTTTTCATACAGCAAATGTAAGTTCAGAAGGAAGGCTTTTTTATTATAGTTAGATGACAAACTCTACCACTAAAACTTGGGGTTGGAAATAGTTCAGGTTGTTGCATGTAAGTGGTGGTGCTTATCCTTTGCGTGGAGGCTGGGTGATTGGCAAGTCAACTCAGACAAATGTATCTACACCACTGCAGATGTTTGTGGATATACACTAGCTCATGAGACTAGAATGCAGCCATCTGCAATATTTCCAAGTTTTCTTGAAAATGCCCTAAACCATAAAGGCATTTTTGTTGTCTTAGAAGGATAGATTGAAATAAAACTTAGAGTTGGCAAGTAACATCTTATGTTGTGGTTTTACAACAGAGTAGGGATATAACTTCACCAAGGTGATGTAGCGAGTTAGTAATTGAGTCAAATCTAATACTTGGTTACTTGGCTAAGAATTCTGTCTCTTCTTAGTTTAATGTTACACAACCAAATTATGATCAAAGAATATAAAAAAGAAAGACTCTTTCATTCTTTCTTCAATTTATTCATTATAAAGCAGACTTTTCTTCAGTGATAACGATTAGCCTTCAAAATGTAAAACACATGTATTTGAAAGATAATTAATTAATTTTGATTCAGTACTGCTCAACTAGGTAAAGTGAAGAATATGTGCTGCAAAGGACATTTTTTATTTTGTAGAGAAGTTTAACTCTAAAGGGATTTACATGTCGTCAATAATCCAAGCTCATCAATGTCGCTTCAAGAAGACTGAACATGCATCTGACTTTTATGACTTATAATTAGAGAATTTTCAACAATTTTGCTGGCTATTAAGGGTCTCTTGTCTTCTCATTACCAATCCAGACCACATACATAAAATATAAAATAAAATAAATGTCAAAATACTGTTTCAGCTTTTTAAAAGTATATAAAGGACCATTTCTACTCTCTCAAATACTAAAACTTCTGACATAGAATGTATTTTAAGAGAAAAAAATTATCCTATATTCAAGACAGACACAGATGTTGAAAAAGAAGTTTGATTTTTATGAATCTGAAACATAGTTCACCATAGAGTTCTTTGGAAAGATGACCCTGCTGTCCAAAAAACAGAAGTAATTAACTAAGAAAGTATCTTCAGTTAAAATCAAGTCCACAGAATTCTACATTTCGGCCATTCTCACTGGTGACATAGAAACAGCTTTTTGGAAGACTAAAAACATATAGCCCCTGACACTTCTCCCCCATTTGCATTAGTATTTGGTGACGGGCAGCAAAGCATTTAATATCCACCTATGGTGCCTTATACAGCTGTTTACGGTGGTCATGGAAATTGTGTGGAGTTTCCACTGCTAGCCTAATTATCTGATAAAAATCAAGTCCTCTGTTTAAAAGACAAAGCTAGAAATCAGACGCTCACCAGGGATGTCCTATTCTTCAGGTAATTTTTTCTGCAATTTTTATAAGACTTTCACAAGGAAAATCACAACGGAGTGTAATATTTCATCAGATGTAATTTTAATATTAAATAGCACATCTTTACACCTTTGTATTTACTGAACATTATTTACTTCAAAATACGTGCCTGGAAGTTTTATACAAAAAATAATAAGAGTGTGTTTGATATCTTAATTACAATCTGGACATATCTTCAGTCAAAGGTGATGGGTTTAGGGTTGCTTCATAATGGTCTGGATAACTCATGTAAATTTGTGTTGCCCTCAGACTTTAGTTCACGAAACTGCTACTTCATTCCATTCTTGAAATGTTTGCAGAATTTTAAATTATAGGTACATTACATCAATTTATCTTCAAAATCTTCAAACAGCATTAAGTTTACTAAGAAATTAATAAACTCGAGTGTATTTGGGTTTAATACTTTTATTTATGAATTCAGAAACATAACAAATGCATGAGAATGGGTCATTTATTTTTTAAAATATTTCTCTGTAGCTGAAGCTAATAACTCTGTTTGAAGAACCTTTATTTTAAAGACTGATGGTAAGAAAAAACATGGCTAAAAAGACATGCTAATCAAAAGGAGAGCACTTCTTTTACAGTTAAGATTATACATTCTCTAAATAAGTATTAAGGAGTGTTATTTAATTAAAAAAAACTCCAAGATTTTTGTAGATTGACTTTTGAAAGGATTTATAGCTATTCACTTTCTGAAAAACTCAAGATATTTTTGTGTATGTGTCTAAATATAGCTTTAGGAACTTAACTTTGCTAAGTCAGATTTAAAATTATTCAACCTAAAATCATGATTTTTAATTCATATTTCAGTTTTCCAGAATGCAGTTCTAGATCCTTAGCCTTTAGAAATTAAGTCCTAAAAAAACATTATCAAGTCATGCTGAGGTATGTTGTTCAGAGAAGTGGTCTTAGTGATGGAAAATGAGAAACAAGACAGAAAAGGTTGTATGTTGCGAACTGCAACATAAAAATAAAAGTCATTGCTGAACTTTCCCATTGTTGCAAGAAAGAGGAATACGTTCATGTTAAATTCAACAGCAGAAATAGGATTTGTCATAAAACAAAAACTAAAAACTAAAAACTAAAAGGTAAAAAATAAAAAAAAATAAGAAAAATAAAAAATAAATAAAAAATAATTTAAAAAAAAAAGAAAAAAAATCCCAAAGAGCAAAAATTCCAATCAGACTAAACAGAACCATTACAAGCCTTTGCAGCTAGCCTCTGCACGTCAGGTTGATTGCAGGTCTTGAAAGGGAACAGATGCCAAAAAATAGCAAGCACTTTGCAGTCTTACAACTCTGACTGGTAGTCTTTCTGGAGCCTCTGGCAAAAGTTTGTATCCAACCTTGACTATTGCAATGAGTTTGGAAATGGTTTATACTTTATAAGTTGTGAGAAATTAATTACTTTGACTAAAGATTGTTTCCCAGTTCCAGACGAGGACTTGCAATAACATTGCTAGATAAGATCAAATCACACATTGAGTAATCTAAATTCAGTAGTGCCTGAGCAATATGATCTAACTTGTTTTAATTAATTAACCTCTCAAAAATCGCAGCATTGAACATCCAGTTGAGAGAGCAATTAATGTCTACAACAAATTATGTCAACATTCTGTTATGTTTTATTCATATGCTTCACATAATGTAATTAGAGACTAAGGGCTTCTAATTCTGCTGTTATTTACAGCCTGCACATTGCACACTTCACTGACTAATGTGAACCAAAAAATGAAGATACAAGACTCTTTTATTTCTGTTTCCAGAGGCTGGTGTTATGCTGCCTAGAGCTTGTATGTACATGTTGGAAGAAATGTCAGGCACCCCACGGCATGGTATAGCATGTTGTATAAAAATCAGTGAAAACACAAGAAAGGTTAACTTGCCATGAAATAGAAACATACCAATCTTTATAAACTGGAAATAACCAAAATAAAATATGAGAGAAAATTACAAGCTTCTCATTTTTAAATGGGAATTGCAACATAAAATTCAGATTTCAACTTTTACTTAACTTTGTGGTTTTTGTCATTTGAACTCAATCACTAAACTCACTGTTTCATATACTTCCAACATAAGGAGCCAAACCAGAGGTTTCAGCTGACAGCTTGACATATTTTGCCATCCTTTTAAATAGTGCTGGCAATTCATGATTCGTAATAATCATTATTAAGAACATTAAAGCAATTCCTATTAACTTCATCCAAAATCTCCATTACACGGAGAACTGTAACAGTATACTCTCAAATCCAACCTTTTTTCTAAGGGCTTGGAGCACAACTGATCAAAACCTGCTGAGCAAATAAATAGTATTTCTTTGCCTAAGAGTACACATACTAAACGTGCTAAATTATTTGCCCAAAATCATGCTGTTAACTCACACGCTCTTCTTAATCAAACCATTCTATGATCCTGCGATCATTTAGGTGAAAATTGACACATTTAACAATGTTCCTGAATACGAGTAATACTTGTGAAACACCCCAGCTATCAATACGAAAAATCTGAACTTTGCCTGCATTTGCATTTCTATTTTTATGCGTCTTGCTAGGTATGGCAACTAAGGATTAGTCAATCAAGGGAGGAGTATTGTAAAACTTTATTTCAGTGAAAAAAAGTACAACATATGCTATACATCACAAATTAACTTTTGATATGTTAATTTGATTGGTATACTATTATAGAATTGAGGACATTTAAGAACCATTAAATTCACATATGCTTGTTGATTTCTTTAGGATGTCTTCAGGTTTTTCAATCATAATTATGATATGGATGGGGATACACTTTTATCTAGTCAAATTTCAACACCTACTTGTCTAACATTGCCTCATTGAGAGCCTTTTGAAACCAGTGCTTGTCTTTTCTGGAGCTTGATCTGTCTAGTGCATCCCCGGTTCATAATGAGAGCCCTCTATCACTAAAGACATGTAATAGATAAACCTTCTGCTACTATTTTTCCTATGTTCAAGTTGTTATTCATTCCATGTCTGAGTTCAGTCAGGCTCCAGGAATTCTCCTCATAACCTAACGTTGGACATACTGTAAATGTGTAATACAAATTACATGGGGATTCACTAATCTTTCCTCTAACAAGAATAACTTTGAAAGCAGAAGGGCAGGCAGTGTGACAATGTGTACCATAAGTACGATAATCTCTTCAGAAGAAAAAGTCCTGGGCTGCTTTTCACCACTGAATAGATGGACTAGTTCACAACTGAATGGATCAAATAGATAAGAAAGGAAAAGGGGTTATTAATCATAAGGTGAAAAGAAAGAGCAGATTAGCCACTCCAAAAATGAAATCTCTAAACCGTAGAACCAGCAAAGGCTTGGCTCTCGCAAGGCTGTACTTTGTAACTTGTAAAGTTGTACTTTGGACTCTCTAGTGTCTAATAAAAGTCAATTACAACTGAAGTCTATCATTTAATTAGGACTTCTATGATACGTTACTCTGGTATGAATTGTGTGGTGTCTACTAAATAGAACTCATGCAACATCTTTTCCCTTACTGGGTGTACAATTGGTTTCCTTCTTCTGTACCCAGCTGGCTGGATACAAGATCAAAGCTTCTCTGAAATGTGTACTTTATTTTAAAGATGATTCATCTTAGATAATGGATTAAAAAATTTTCTAGAGTCAGGATACAGGTAGATGGTCATAAGTGCATATGTGGACTAATTATAGAAGCCAGGTTATCCTAAGAGGATGTTTTAACTCCCAGAAAAAGTAGATATAGTGAAAAATGGCTTTTAGCTCAGATCAATGGTATTCTATCTCCCATAGAATTAATAAATTGCAGGCTTTGTCAATTTATGCTTAGCATTATTCTTGTACTAGTCTAGTATTGAAAACAGAAATAACAAATATAGAATCTCTGATAATTGTCTTTTTATCATGTAGGGTGTTTTTCATACTGTTATGCATAGCTGGTTCTCCATAAATAACTCATTCCTAAAACTCAGTTATATTATTTTCTTAAGCAGGAGATTCCCACCCTCCCATTAAAATTACATGTGTTTCTGTGGTGAATATTCAAAATTATTATATAAAAAGCTGCTATAACAGCTTTCAGCAGGTACTCGGTTAATGTTCTTTTAAAAATTATGTTATCCACATCTCAAATAAAGAAGCAATTGAAAATAAAGAATTAAAAAATCTCATAAGACTACTGAGAAAAACTTAATGTCCTGTAAAAAGGTATATTACAAAAACTAACTGTACTGTAGGCTCTTGCATGTTTTGTCTCTACATGTTCAAATCCTATATATTTTTTCAAGGTGATTAATAATCTCATTTTTCTCCCCAATTTAAATTAAATTCCCTCACTTCTATTGATCAGAACTTCACCTTTGTAGTGACTTTTAAAGCCACAGGATAGACCTAAAGTAAATGAAAATGCTGGTTCTACTGTTAAAAGGGGGAAAAAACCTTCTGCTGTGCTTCAACAGTCGGGGTTTATATCCTGCCTGCTCCATAAATCAGCAACATGACATTCTGTGATTTGAACTGTATTTCCCCATCTCACTGACTATCCTATATTATGTGAATATAAAGTACAAGATGCAAAAAAAAGAGAAACAGAAATTTAATTTTGATTGAGTACATTTTCTGGATCTCCAGATGTCTTGATAGGAGCTTTTGAGAGGTTTAAAAGAGTGGCTATAATCAAAGACACCTTTCTACCTATTAGCGTGGATCAGTGAAGGAAAGTGATGACTTGAAAGTGTTTCTTCTTGTACTTTGTCAGTTCCACACTGTTCACCTTATTTCTCAGATTTACTGCAATTTGGTGAACAAAACTGGACCACAATCATGAGGCTTTTCCAGTGCAGACTATGTTGGCTGTTGAATGTAAGGTCAGACTGTATTTCTATTTGCAAATCTATCTTTCATTAGGAACAGAATTTCTTTATTGACATGTATTCACTTTATGATCCAATATACCTAGAATATCTCCCAGACATTTTGGTATGAATTTTGCCCTGTTTCACCTTTAGTAAAAATCTGAAAACTGAATGGCAGCATGTCTTCCTGACAACTATACTATTTTTTTGATGAAAATCACAACTAATATTGTTTTAAAATGTCATAAAAATCAGGTGGACTTCCCCTTTCAAATCCCATAGTTAAATGCTGGGGGAGAAGAAGAAACTTGTTTAATAATTTTAATATTTGTCTAATTACTTCCTCTGTGTTTCAGTTTCTTTAATACAAATTTTAAAAGCATTAATTTTCCATGGAGCTAAAATAGTGAAAATTTCTCTGTTCAAGACCTCAGAACTGATTTAATATTTTGTTGTTGGACAGTGATGGCATCCAATGACATATATGATTCTTTACAGATATTCATTATCCTGAAATTAATTCAAAAGGTTCCTAGCTATGAAGAGTTTACAATATGAGCCTAAGAGCTGAGGAAATAAAGGATGTTAAATGTAATTGATTCACACAAGTATAGTCACAGCATACCAGTAACTTACACTGTTTATAGAACTTATAAGAGAGAAGATTGTTAGCCTGAGATCTGAAGGTGATTAACACAGTGACGCTGCAGAGTCTTAGGAGTTGCTGCAGTGTATCAGTTGTATCATAGAAGAAAGCATATAGGTATTTGAAGGAAAATTGGCTTGATGGGCGATGCAGGCTGGCATTTCCTGACACATTCAACTTGATAGCTCGGTGGTGAATAAAAGATGGGAGATAGTATGGGTTTATAATTAAGAGCTGTAAAAGAGAAGACAAGTAGTTTACAATTGCATGTTTGAACATATTATTTGTTTTTTCTGCATACTAATGGAACTTTTAAATTTGCTCTCTACGAACAACTGAGCTAGTGCAATTCCATTCCCAAATGCTTGCAGGATGCAAGTATGGCTAAAGAAGAGTTATTGTAAAATGTGTCTGTCTTGCATAGAAATTTGTCGAACTTCACTTTCAGGTCTTCAGTTGAACCTTTACTTTAGTGACTCTTTGAATGAAGCTCTTGCAACTTTGTAGTTATTTCCTGGCTCTCCAAAAGTGACGTAAATTATAGTAGGCTCTGGATCACCTCACATTTTGTCACATTCTTCCCGAGGCGTCTATGTCCTAAAATATCTACACTCTATAATCTATTCCTTTTAGGATGCTTCAAAGTAAATATTCTCTCTGGTTTTGTCATCTTCTCCAGTGTAGCCTAGTTCAATACAGTGATTCAGATTTCTTTCTACTAGTATTCATATCTGAGTTTGATATGTGACAAAGATTTTTTTTTTTTTACTTTTCCCATGGTAAATCAAATGTGGAAGCAAGCACTTGTTGTATATTAAGGGCTGGTGTTAGACATGGAAGACTGAATATCCTAGGGTATCTTAAATAGTAGGCTGATTTAACTGAGTCCTTTATTCTACAGAGACAATGAAGTGTAGCAACTGATTAAAGTCACCCTAAGACAGACACCTGTCTGCTGGGTTGAACTGTTGTTTAGACTCCTTTGTCTGCATTGATGAGCCTTTTACTTGTTAGAAGGGGAACTAAGAATCAGAAACTTAGAGCAGTTAGCGTTCTTAGGCTTGAAAGACATTCAGCGGAAAAGGTATTTTGGCCTAGTGAAAGTAAACCTTTAAACCTTTTGCTTCAATCGAGCCCCTCAGGCACCTTTGCTTATGACAGATCTTGTTTGTTTCCTCACTGATATAAAACTGACCATCTAGAAGAAGATCACTGTGTTTTTATCACTGAGATAATTACAGTGGTGTAAGAAACAGATTAATGTCTGATAAATATTCTGTGAAAGCCATAAAAACAAAAGCAGCATTTTCAACAACATGTTTAGCATTCCTTGAGATGATTGATAATTTGATTTCCTCTCCTACTCCCCAAAAAATTAAATCTCCCACCTTCTGTCAAACAGAACTTAATCTTTACAGTGACTTTCAAAGCTGCAGGGTAGTCTTTGTAAATGAATTTCCTTGTTATGCGATAAAAATTACACTGCAGTTCTAAAATCTAATTTAGAGTGTATGGACTTTCAGCTCCATAAATCATTGGCATGTCCTCCAGCTGTAGTGCGCTCACCACTTCTCACAGGCTGTAATATATTACATAACTATATAAAATATAAGGTGCAGTAACAGACTCTCTTAAAAATCAAATTCAAGATAGGGCTTATATATACATATAAAAATCCATTTTATTGGGATAAAACTATGATATAAAACTGTGATATAAAACTAGAAATTGAATTAAAATTACTTATGCTTTCAGGTCCTCTTTAGAGGTTGAGTTCAGTCAACATGAGAGAGACATTTTAACCTTTATAAATGCCACAGTATGTGAATACACACCTTTGAAATTGCTTTCTTTTAACTCTTGCTGATTACAAAGACTTACTGTCCCTTGTCTACCTCACTATTGCCTTTCAAAACTTGGGTACAATAGAACAAAAAGTACTGATCACTTATTATGATTTATAAATATTAGTATCCTTCTGCAGGATTTTCCTCCTTTTGGAGAATTCTTTTCCTTAGTGGCTCGCCATTGAGGCATCAAGACTTTGACAGCCAGTTCTAGGGATGTGTACCTGGATAAAAAATGGACATTGTTCGAACCGCACAGTAGTAAAATGGCTGCAACTCATCATCTGTCTATCTATCAAGACAACGTGTTTCTTCTTAAAGAAGTGTTTGGTTCTCAGCCTCTCATTGGTTTGTAGAATATAACTATTAGAAATAATCATAGAATCATAGAATTGTTTGGGTTGGAAGGGACTAGTTCCGACTTCCCTGCCAAGGGCAGAGACATCCCACTAGACCAGGCTGCCCAAGGCCCCAACCTGGCCTTGAACACCTCCAGGGATGGGGCAGCCACAACCTCTCTGGGCAACCTGTTCCAGTGTCTCACCACTCTCATAGTGAAGAAATTCTTCCTATTGTCTAGTCTAAATCTGCCCCTCTCCAGTTTATACCCATTGCCTGTGGTCCTATCCTCACAAGCCTTTATGAATAGCCCCTCTCCAGCTTTCCTGTAGGCCCCTTTCAGGTACTGGAATGTTGCTATAAGATCTCCTCTGAGCCTTCTCTTGTCCAGGCTGAACAGGCCCAGCTCTCTCAGCCTGTCCTCATAGAGAAGGGGGTCCAGCTCTCAGGTCATCTTTGTAGTCCTCCTCTGCACCTGTTCCAACAGCTCCATATCCTTCTTACATTGAGGATTCCAAAACTGGACACACTATTCCAGATGAGGTCTCACAAGAGAGGAATAGAGGGGCAGAATCACCTCCCTCGACCTGCTGGCCACGCTTCTTTTGATTCAGCCCAGGACACGGTTGGCCTTCTGGGCTGCGAGCACACATTGCCAGCTCATGTTGAGCTTCTCATCGACCAGCACCCCCAAGTCCTTCTCTGCAGGGCTGCTCTCAAACACATCGTCATCCATCGTGTACTGAAAATGGGGATTGCTTCCACCCAGGTACAGGACCTTACGCTTGGCCTTGCTGAACCTCATGAGGTTCTCAGAGGCCCACTTCTCCAGTCTGTCCAGGTCCCTCTGGATGGCATCCTGTCGATGGATGGGATGGGAATAATGGGAAGTCCTAATTTACAGTCTGAAAATCAAGTTCAATATCTGCTTTTGTTCACTACCACTTCCTTACAGCAACTGATTCTTTATTCTCACCTTTATCCTTTCATGCTGTAAAGTCAACCTCCTACTGTTTCTTTTACTCTTTGTTATTCTTAGCTTAATGCTTTTGCCCTTTGATACATTTCTGTGAAATTGCTGGTATTGTTTTTATTAACATATAAGTGTTTGTAAGCATTTCTACCCAAGGGGTGGCTAAAAGTTAATTTCTGTACGCAAACAACTTGTAGTTCTAAGCTATGATAAGAATTCTTCTGTGTGGGACCCTGCATTTTACTAGATGAAGATTATCTCTGTTGTAATTTGGAGCAATATCTGAGTGTGTTTGGAATAAGTTTAGGGTCTCAAATCAGAACATGTATCTTGAAAATGGATAAAAACTACTCAGTAGTCTTTGAAATGCATGCCAGATGGAGGAATCATGGTGGCTGGGGGGCAATATCTGTTTAATGTAGCAATAAAAACTGATAGATAAATTGGTACACCTGCAAAATGCAGGTACCACCAATCTAATGCAAATTAAGGCACACCAGCAAGGATCATCCTGGACTGATAAGTTCCATGGAGATATGCATACCTTTTTAACTCACCAGATACAGTTATCTCATCTCAAATCCAGAGGCAAGTTAGACTCTGTATGTCAATATGGTGTGTGCAAGCACTGGGTTCTTCACAGTCCAGTGCAGTGTAGATATACTCAATGCACGTTTAGACTGCTCCTGTTTGTACTCTTTCTCTGGCAGTATTTTTCACATAAGTAAACACCAGTTCACTTTTTTCATTATTGCTTTAACTAACTTGCCAGAGCTCTATGAGTGAATTCTACTACAAGATGTGTATCCAAGCATACATTTGGGGAGATTACAGTCTATGAAATGCATCTCAAAATGGAAGAAATTTAAAACCACAACTCTGATACAAGAAACGATTCTATTTTAAATAAGTACTTGTAGGGAGACCAGGGGAAGGTTCTCTAGTGCTATTTGTTATATAGTCTAAGTGCAAAATCACAATGCACTGAGTAGATGCTTTGTGTCTCCATGCAACTGAGTTACTTATTTTTTCACTTTAAACACCTGTAGTGCGATAGTCTGCAAATAAATATTTTCTTATATACCATGTTATCAGCCAATCTCTCTGTCCTCATCTCCTCTTATTTCTATGTGCTGACAGGATTGTAATATAATGTGTTTATTGAAATTCCCTTTGCAGTCAGTGGAGGGGGGAGAAAAGCAATTTAGAAGTGCATTTCATCCCATTCCAAGTATTAGAATCTCACTCTGCAATTCAGAGACATAAGATCGATTTCCTTTGATCAGAAGTTGGCATCTGTTTTGTACATAGAATCACCGAACCACATACTCACATCTGATCCAGTGTCTAAATTCTCTGCATTGTCTGTGGTAAAAAGTGGGTACTTCCATTCTTCCCAAAGTAGATTCAAAATAAGACAGATGATCTGGGTGCTAAAGATACCTTTCCTTTCACTTGACTGTTAAGGGAGATGTTGGTCACCTGCCTTAGCTGTAATAGTCAATGATACCTAACAACTCTATTTTGATTACTGAGAAAGATATCTCTTAACTGAACCTAAGCTCCTATCCTTGACATTTCAGCTAAGTGTGATCCAAAAGGTAAGTGAGACGGTTTCAGGCTTGCATGCTTCCCCATCCATGCCTCATATTTGCAGATGCTTATCTATTTAATTATTTGCTTCTAATTCCTGTTGAGCACCTATTTGAATTCTATGTTAAAATTCCATGTTCATATTAAAAGTTCTAAAAATAAAAGTGGTTCCAATAATTTAGATAACAGTCTGATTTCTAGCTATGAATGTAGATTATAAAGTACCTTACTCAGAGATCTCTCTTTTCTTGTACCTAAAGCTTCTAGCAGTCAGTTGCTCTTCATCCTCCTTCTTCCAAAGAGAACATGTTTTCACGTCCTTTTCACACCTTTCATTTAGACAGAAAGCATACCTTCCTGAAATACTTGTGTGATAAATGTATTCCTTTTGAACCATAAAGTCCTGGAGGAAAAAAAACAACCAAACAAAATCCAGTTGCCTTTCCTCCCCCTTAGATGCTGTTAATTAATGAATGTCACGTGGTTGTCCATTATGTCTTATATCAGTACTGTCCTTTTTTGTTCCCCTATAATGTTTATACATTGTGTAAACAAAGAAATCAAATCCAGCACATTCAGTAATGGATCACCTAATGTAAGGAGGGAAGGATGTTTGGAGGCAGCAGGAGAAGATGTGTTCTATTGCAGCAGCCGTGTTTTATATTACAACCCCATCTGCCTATGCTGGATCTTTGGATGACATCCGACAACACAAGCTAAAACAATGATCGTTTGGAAAACACTTCAACAGACCAGCTAAATAATCAGACTTAAACCAGATGGTGCTGTGAAAAACAAATATCTTTTTCTATAACAGTTTATGAATAACTACTCTTATAATGATGACAAAAAAAAATTGCATACAAAGCTTTTGTGATATTAGAAGCAAATTCTGCCACTACCAAGTGAGGAAATACGTTGCTTTACCTTTTTTGAAAATTAAATATAGTTTGTTCAGACTGTCTTTACAAAAGCACTTTTTCATGAGGTAATATTTTCAGCATAAGATAACACTGTCAATATTAAGCAAGATATTTTAAGTTAAAGTCACCCATGTAGAAGTGTATTCTACATGTATGTATATGTACAGCTGCTACCATAATAACTAAGAATTTTTTTTACTTTGTGTATATACAAAATGCTAAAATGCTTATACTCCAATATATAATATTGCAGACTCCTTGTACAGAGTGTTTAATTGACCTCCCAGCGTAAATTAGCGAAGCCACCAAGTTCCCTCAACTGTGTACCAGCCACAGAACCACCTGTGTCACATAGCTGGGGGTTGATTTACTGGGCTATCATTTTTCTCTTCTCTTTTGCACTTCATAGATTTTGGATTTTGCTGTTCTCCCTCCCTTCATTGTCTGACAATTTCTTATAAATATTGTAAAGTGACAATAATTTAATATCAAATATATTTAGCCTGTTTTATATGATAACTACATATACAGTCAGTGTCTCCTCTGCAATCTAAAAACAAAGAGAAGGACATTTTCCCAAACTCTTCTTGACGTATCAGTACACTAAATACATAAATAAATAATTCCTTATGATTATTTACAGTCAAGTAACAGAAAACTTTGCAGATTTGAGTTATGAGACATAGTTTGATCATTTTGGGCTATTATTACTTTAGACTTAGCAGTTTGGCAGTGCTAAATTATGATGATCATTTCCAGTCTTCTTGACAGGAGTTCAAGGTGAGTATGAAATTTAAGGCCTAATTTTATTCTCTCCTATATTGGCATAAATCAGGAAGAATGCTATTTCATTCAGTGGACATACATCAATGTAAAATTAGATATTGGTCCTGATACCAACTGTCACTTCAAAATCACTACCAATAATACTATCTTATTATTGTTATTGCACTTCATATTGATACTTTAATATTTAGATATTTCTCAAAAAAATAATGAGAGTGTCACCATATTGTACAAGCCATGTACTGGTAGCATATCATTTTGGAAAACATACTGTCTGCTATCAGTAAAGCTTGGGTTATCATTCTCACCATTCTGCAATTCAAGATCTGGGGGACAGATGAAGGACAGTACGTTACTTGAATAGACGACTCTAACAAGCTCAAGAACGTAATTTATGATCAGATACCACATGAGAACATAAGGAGGGAGGAGGGAAAAAACAGGTAAATATGGCAGTAATGTGATCTTCTCCTTGTATAGTTTAGTAGTGAGAATGACTTGGTCGTTCTGAATAATTGAAGCTTTCTAATGTAAATAAATCATTATCAGCAGTCTCCATCCGCTTTCTACTGGCTTTACTAATTACTAGAAAGGAAAATGTGTGTGCCAAGGTTGGCTATTTTTAACCACGGTAAAAGAAGGTTTTTCTCTCTTCTGCTTTGCCCAGTTGTTGAGATTTACTAGTCCAGTGATATTCTCTTCCTTCCTAAAAGATGTCAAGAGCAATGCCTTGGCTGTTTTAATGTTGTATATTGAATTTTCTTTCTTCAGTCCTCTTTCCTTCAGCAGGCTGGAAGATCTTTAATGTTATTCTGGCCTTTGCATGCAATACTGTGAACAGATTGGTGTTGTCGGGGAATTACATCCAATCTGTGTTGAGCTATGAAGAGGAATTGTTTATGATTAGGCGATTTACACTTGAAGTGGGCAGAAGATGTCAAGGCTTATAATTAGAAGGAGGGAAATTTATCTCCCTGCAGCATGTTCCTTCCTCTGAGCAGGGCCCTAGAATCAGAAAAGGGCAGATGTAAACACACTTCTCATCCAAGCTGGCTGATTATGCACCTGGATTTGATTGAATCTGAATTGTTGCTGCCAAGAAAAACAGTTGGACTTCAGCCTGGTTAGGAAAGGCAAGTTCTGTCACCACTGTCCTCTTTTCTTAGATTATCTATCTACTGTGTTTTCTAAAGCGTTTAGATGAAGCTTCTCTGTCTTTTCTGACCCAGCTGGCCAAATGTGCATGAACAAGCAGCATGTTGCCTGCTCTTGGGTTCAAGCAGCTATATGTGACTTGGAGAGCTGAAAACTAATCAAAAAGCTCCCTAACAGCCATGCTAAATAACACCTCTCTGAAGCTGAACGGAGACATTGTCAATGCCCCAACTCACTTCCTTAAATCTGTGTACCTATCTCCCTGTAACTCTGCCTGTGTGTCAGGGATGTGGCTCCGCCAATGTGACTCTGCCAGTCCCCAGTAAGGAACAGTGGCTATAAACCATTTTACAAGTATTATTCCCATGTTCAGCAGTTTAGAGAATGTGGCAGATGTCACAATAATAGGCCGACAACTCCTACTTCAAGACTCTACTTGTTTCTGACTGCCTTACTGGCATCTTTGGTTACCAATGACTGTCTTTGGAATAAAGTATCTGGGTTTCTGAAGCCAGCTTCTTTGTACACCGATATTATCCATCCTCCATGGTCTACTCTACCGTTCACAAGAATCTTCAAGAGAAAGGAAACAAAAAAAAGAACTTTTGGTTAGTACTATGTCCGATAATTCAACTCAATTATATTTCTTCTTTGAGCAGTCCATCTAAACCACAGATTATTTTTTACAGTCCATTTCAAATATCTGTATAGTAATTTGTAAAGTTCAGAAATTAGCTCAGCTAATGTTTTTAATTGTTAAAATTGTCTTGACTGAGAGATCACCTCCAGCTAAATGTATGCTTTTGTTAAACAGGAAAGGAAAGAATAAGTCACAACTAAGAGGGGTTTTCTTCGGACATAAGTTGCTTTGTTTTTCTTCTTCCATCCAGGAAACTCTTTCTTGTTGATCGTTTTTATTTCTCCCTCACTCCATCCTTGAGAATTTTTTTTTTATGTATTAAGAAATATTTAAAGATTAAGAGAAAGATTTATTCTGCCAGATTAAAACTCCATTTCTAAAAAATCCTGGACAACAACAATACTTCTAGTCTGTAAGACTTCCCAGCCAAGCCAAAGCTGCTGTCATCCAAGAAGCTGTAAAGAAAAAAAAGGTGGAAAAGTTACACAGTAATTTGCTTTTAACATAATAACTTTACGTACATCTATCAAACATTTTTTTACAACAAATGCTATTTTCTAGCCCCTTTTAAACCATTTTTTTTAGTGTTTCTCCTCCCCCAGTTTCTAATAGAACACACATATTGTGCTTAGGTTCTATAGCTCATAAAGAATTTTCTTCAGGATGCATTATAGCCACAAAAGAAGACTGATTATATTCCATTGTGAACTCTTGGAGAGCACGGCACCACTATTTACAGTGTCTTTAGCCTCTCCGTGCTCAGCAGTAGGAAAGAGCTCCCTGGCGTTAGTTGACCTCTGTATGTGATCAGTAGTCCTAATCCAGGAGTGCTGTTAGTACTGAAGAAACAAAAGAAATGTTTTTACAGAGACTACAAGCTTCAATAAGCTGGGAAAGGACAGGTTATTTATTAAACATGTACCTTTAGGAAAGGTTGCCTATATTCTTCCTTTGTAATGGGAAAACAGAAACTGAAGAAAAGAAACAATACAGTTAATGTAGTGACAAGTCAACTGAACAAAAATAGTCTATACCTCAGAAACACTGGTAAGGAAAAAAATAGAGAGAAAGTAGAATTGCTTCAGAAAAGATTGCATTGAGAACTTGGATTTACTTTCTGCATTCCTTCAGTGATTAAAAACAAAATCAAACAAACAAAAAAAATCCCTAAACCATCAAAAAAGTAAAATCCAGAGATTTGAAAGTACAAGATTGTACTGTGGAAAAAAAACTTAAATAATAGTGTAGAATAATAGGAATCCTTGTAATAATAAAGTAGACAAGTTTGGAAAAAACCAGTCTTTCATAAAATCCTCTGAAAACTGGTATGTTTTCTAAAGTATCTGTAGCATCTGCGCATTCAAACAGGCTTTAAAGATCTGTCTTGTTCGATAGTAAAAGTACGTTTCAAGATAAAGAACACACTAGTTCTGCTGACAGTAATTTATATGCTATATTGCTTTTCCTACTCAATTAAGTGGTCAGAACCTGCAAGCAAGGGCATCATTTTCAGAAGCCTTAAACTTAGGTTTTTGCTACCAGCAAAAGTGGCTTAAGCATCCTGACTTTCATATCCTTCTCTTATTGGATTAAGAAACATGGCAGCAATTCTCAAATACATAGCCAGCATTTTTCAAGGAAAGGGATTTCAGAAACAGTACATGCCTAACTTTCACTAAATGCCCACCTGCCTCTTTAGATCACTATATTTGAAAATCTGGTGTCTAGTAACTTCCCAACAGAAAGTTTTTCTCCCTCTTGGCACATTGCATATTGTGCCGAGAATAAGATAAGAACTCTGACTTTATCTTTTTTATTCAATTTCATTGTTTGACTGATGCCAAATATCTGAGTCCTTCTCTGAGCTCTAAGGAACTTTGGAACATTGACAAACAAGCTGAAAATATAGTAGTGCTGCAGGTCAAATCAGAAATAAAGCAGAGTGAGAATTCCTGAATATCACTGAAGTGTTTAAATTTCTTTTATGCTTGTTATTTGATGCTTGTGAGCATCCTGCATCCAGCTGGTTTGTGCTGCACTGCAGGACACACAGTACATACAACAGTACTCAGGCTACTGATCACTCTGAATTCTAATGTGAAAATTAGTTCAATATTAAATTCAGTTCTGTAGAAGTGTATTTAGCAATATGAAGGATGGATAGAGCTGTGATATAAATGGTGTCTGGAAGCCTCTCTGCATGTACTGCACCCTGCTCTCTCATTCTTCTCCAGACCCCGCCCAGGCTGCATCCTGCATCCTCAGCCACAGTAAGCTGCCTGCTCCATGGGAAATGGGCATGCAGCTGGAAACACGGTACCCACATCCCTTCTGGCTTTTAGGCTGCCCTGTCCCTCTCTCTTGCCATAGCGCTGGCACCATTTTGACTCTTGGTACAGTAGCAGAAATACTCCATGAGGCCAGAAGTTGACTTAGTGATGCCAGCACCACAGCAGTGGGAGATGGGACTGGCATGAAAGAAAAAACCTTCATGGTCTGCCCTGCAAATCTGTTCTTGGCATTACATATTCAGCATCCAAATGCTTCATGAATCACAGGTCACATTCAGTAATTTAGGCTTCACTTCAGCTTGCTGATTAAACACATAAAACAAATGAATATTCCCCCTGATTTCAATTAGATCATTCAATTTAAACCTAGGCAAATGCTAATCTGTGCTGAACAAGAGCCATTTCTGTTCCATAATAAAATCTATGACCTCATATGAAGGGGCAAAAATGGATAAGGAAGGCTGCGTATTACAGTGTTTGAGTGTTTGTTCTCTCTAAGCTGCAAACACAACCCAATCTGTTAGAATGACAAAATCAATTATAGCATTAGTGGGAGAAGGCTCTGGGCTGACTTCTGATTCACTGTAACTTTCTTTGGTAGTTGAGGCAAAATCACACCGGCCAAAATGAAAACCTGAGTGGTCATTCTGGATGTGTTATCCACCTGTGAGTTCAAAGTACTTGACGTTGGCATTTGTCAAAATGCTAAGCTGTGGACCACTCACAGCTGCCAAAGACTTACAGTTGGATGATTCACATTCTGCTGTTCTGCAATTCAATGACACATTTCAGGCTGACCAATCAAAGATAGCAGCCTCATGATTTCAGTGTTTTCATATTGGACTAAAATGTCCATGTTTGAGTGGAGAGTCTGACATTTGGTTCATTTATGTGTTTGCCATAAGAACAGATTAATCAGTGTTTCTGGAGCTCGTGTTATACCACTGAGCAGCACAGAAAAGCTGGTAGATACTATTTTTTAAAAAGTGATTGTCATAATTCTTTTCACATGTGCTCTTACAGCTCTTAAAAGCCCTCTGTGATCCTCTGATATTCAGCCATTTGTCTTGCAAAATCTTGCAAAAGACTCCAGTGAGATCCTGGTGTGGGATTTATATGAAAAATGGAGGAAGACTTTTAACCAAGCTCTATAGTGACAGGACAAATGCTAATGTTTTTAGCGTTAAAGAGGGTAGATTTAGATCTGGCATAACAAGTAATGTTTTTATGATTACGGTGGTAAGGCACGGGAAAAAGTTGCCCAGAGAAGCTGTGGATGCCCCAGGTCAGATTAGACAGGACTTTGAGCAACCTGTGAAACATGTCCCTGCTCACAGCAGGGATGGAGGTAACTAGATGACCTTTAAAGGTCCTTTTCAGACCAAATAATTTTGTGATTCCATGATTCTATGAATCTATAAATAACATGATCTACTTTACAAGCAGAAAGGACCAGCAAGACCATGAACTGACTCAGCAAAAAGGGGAGTTGAACTCATAATCAAAAGCCAAGTTAAGAAGACAAGGCAGGAATGATACCTGGGTAGGTAACAGCTAGATAGAGAGCAGCCTGAATGTTGCACATGCTGGCTAACAAAAGACAATTAAATGAAAAATATTTGTCATGATACTGCATCTGTGCTGCTGAAGACTACAAGCCTGGAATAGATACGACCTCTCTATTTTATGCTCTGAGGAACTCAATAAAGGCTGTTTCTCGTAGGGAACAGTGAATTCTTGAATACAACTGTGAAACAGAACAGTACATCGAAACAATAATTAAATCTACCTTTCAGTGCAATGCTCTTTGCAATAAGCTAAATCTGGGCAAGTGTAAAGGAGTGCAACAGTAACAATAAACAATATCAATGCAAAAATATTAATAACAGCAAAAAAAAGTGATGGGTGGAAGCAAAATTATAAAGAAACCAAATAAAACTATCATTACATTTTTAAGCACCACTCTGAAACTTCCAGCCTCTCCAGTTAGCAGAAAAAACACAGCAAACAGGCCTTGTTTTCTAGAAGTTGTTTACTGCATTGCTGTCCACAGAAAACACCCACTGATAACAGCAAGATATCTGGCTAGATCTAATCCATTTTATTTGGAAGTGTAACCTAGAAAAAATGAAAAATTTTGATGTGAAAACTGCAGTTATTTCATATGTAACTATATGTAAATATATGAAGGGTATATTGTGCCAGAGACCTTGCAGTGATGGTGTATGTTTGAGTTACTAAAGGTGCGCGTCTTCAGCATCCACATAACCCAGAAGAAATGACGTTCTTAAGATATATGCTGGAGCATCTGAATCAGTCATCACGAGTTTTCCTGTTTCATTGGCTGGGATTTTCTCCCCCTTACCAAAGGAAGCAAAATATAAATGAGATTGTTCTATTGAACAGGTAAGTCACTATGACCCTAAACTTACTACAGGAATAAAAGAATGAAATATGCCTCCTTGTGTGCTATTAATCATTTTTGAGAAACTCACTGATTCAGTGAAAAGAGTTCCTTTATTAAATAAATAAATTGTTTCTTCATGAGTAGACCACGTTTAAAATATCACCTTTTTGTATAAGTATGGATTTCAGGTTTGGAATTATATGCCTGTCCTCCCTGAATTGATGTTCTTACATGACTTTCTTAGTATTTGTGGGTTTTGGTTTGGTTTTAGCTTTTTTTTTTTTTTTTTTTTAACAATGGATTCTTTGGAAGAACATATAATGTTAGGATCACTATTGATCCAGTCTACATTAGAATCAGTCTCTCTTCAGTGTCATATTTAACCTCTTACTGAAAGAAAAATGAATGCTATTCCATTTTGCACGATCTAAATTTTGACCTGAGATCATCTCCTATCTCTCCTATATGGTAATCTACCAAGGTAAACCTACACCAAAACAACTGGAAAGAAATACCTTATTTTTCCAAATACATTGCATACTCCAGTGTCTCAAATAACATTTTAAATTAACAAATATATCTATCTGTGAAATATATTAATTAGCACATCTTAAAAGGAGATTCTCACATTTTTTTCATTCTTTGTAAGCTTTATCACTAATTCATTTAGTGATATCTCACCAAAACCTCAAATTCTTATTGATAATTCACAGGCCTCAGTTTCTCACCTAACCTAATTAGTGTCTTAAGAAAAGAATTCATAAAAGCCAAGGTGTTGATCACAGAGCCAAATAAACTAGACAGATTTTAGACTGAGTTACTTTCTTGGACAGATACATACCTAACAACAAATTAGCTCAGCTCAACTTTCAATTAAGAGATATTTCTTAGAATGAAATACTTTTTAAAGGACAATTCTTTCATACTTCTCAGGAGAAAAAATATTGTTCAATATCTTCTCTTCAAACTATAGTGTGTCACAATAGGTAGTGGTATTTTCTTTAGCTATAATGGTGGAAAGATAGAAGTATTACAATCATAGAATCGTAGGATGGCTGTGGTTGGAAAGCCCTCTGGGTATCATCTGGTTGCTGTTCAACATCCCTGTTCAAAGCAAGACCAGCTACTGCAGGCTGCTCAGAGCCATATCCAGTGGGGTTTTGAACATCTCCAATGATGGATACTCTGTAATTTTTCTGGGCAATCTGTTCTAGAGTTTGACCACCCTCATAATAAAAAAATCTTGTCATTCGTTTAAAGGGAATTTCTCATATTTCCTTTTGTCCCCATTACCTCTTTCCTTTTCACTGGATACCACCAAGAGTCTGGCTTCACCCTTTTTACTTCCTCCCGTGAGGTATTTATAAACATTGATCAAATGTCTCCTGAGCTTCATCTCCTTCATACTCAACAGTCTCAACTCTCACAGCCTTTCCTCACAGAAGAGATGCTCCAATGTCTTAATCATATTCATGGCCTTTTGCTGGGGTCATTCCAGTATGCCCATGACTCTCAACATGGGCAACAGGAAGCCCACGACTGGGCACAGCTGTCCAGGTGAGTCTCATCAGTGCTAAATAGAGGGGATCACCTCTTCTGACTTGCTAATGATCTTCTTCCTAGTGCAATTTAGGGTGGTGTTGGTCTTCTTGGTGGCAAAGGCACATTGCTGGCTTTTGCTCAAATTTATGAACACAGAGCAGGGTCCACAGGAGTGCCATGAAGATGGTCAGAGGGCTGGAGCACCTCTGATATTGAGGACTGGCTGAAAGGCTTGTTCAGTATAGTGGAAAGAAGGCTTCAGGGTGACCTTAAAGCAGCCTACAGAAAAGATGGGAAGGGCTCTTTACAGGGACCCTAGTAGTAGGATGAAGGATAACAGTTTTAAGCTGAAAGAGGGGAGATTCAGATTAGGTAATAGGAAGAAAATTTTTACTGTGAGTGTGGTGAGGCACTGGAACAGGTTGTCCAGAGAAGTCATGGAAGCCCCATCCCTGGAGGTGTTTAAGGCCAGATTGGATAGGCTTTGAGTAATCTGATCCAGCAGAAGGGAGGTTGGAACTAGATGATGGCAGGGAGGTTGGAACTATATGATCGTTAAGGTCCCTACCAACCCAAACCATTCCATGATTCTATGAAAACATCATCCTCAGAGATGTCACCATTCTAATCTTGGCTGCTCAGACTTCACCACGAAACCTCAGGCTGCTTCTTATGTCTTCTCTAACAATTGGTGCTTGTTGCATTCACCTTCAAACTTTGTCTTGCCATTACATCCAGCACTTCCATGGGATGTGAGAAACAAGAATTCAATATTCTCTCTCTACTAGAAATTTTATGTTTCTTGCTTCTCAGGAGAGCGTCCTATAAATTATTCAGGGTCATTTTTAGCCTTCTTCATTAGTTATTCATGCACATAACGTCTTTAACTGTGCATTAATCTAGAAAGAAAACGTAGGGCAGTAATTTGGAAGACTCTATCCCAGTCACTTACTCAGTTACTAGTTGAGTACTTTATTCAAAACAGAATAACTTTGAAAAGCAAACTGAAAAGATCACATTTGTCCAGACCACCATACTTTAACAGTACATGAACATTTACCATAGAGTATTTTTGGAGGAAGTATTCTCATAGGACAGAGTTGAATACTGAATGTCAACTTTGACATGATTCTCCAGTGCTTTAACCTTACAAATTAAAGGTTCTCAGCTACAGTACATTACTTCTTTGTATGAATCTTGTTCTTTGGATAAGATATATAAACTATGAATCCCCACTTTAACATATGTATGAAATGGCATATAAGTGGATGTAGGAAAGATTTGAATTTGACTAGACTGTAGACTCAGGCATCTGAATTATCAGCTGTATACTTGCTGCAACACTTGAAACAACAAATCAATATTTCTATGATATGAACACAAAAATAGAAGGAGCATAAGCATTCTTTAATTTATTTTCTTTCATTTTATGTCTAGTGAGGATGAAAATATAGTTTACTCTGTGCATAAGTTCTGAATTTAATTCTGTATTTCCCATAAGAGAAGATCACAGTTAAGTACTTTAATTCTTCTGAATCCAAATATTTATGTAAACTCGCAGGGCAATGAAAGATTTCAACAGGACTGTACTAAATGTTAGTTTATTTTTAGTTTCACATCAGAAAGCTTTATCTTATAACTCTCTTCAATAAAGAAGTAGGGAGAGGCACTCTAATAAGAGTTTTCAATAAATTATTGCAAAGGTATGCTCAGAGTTGGTCATCTAAAATCACTAAATTCTTTATTTTACAGAACTTTCCCTGCAGATGCCGAAACAGAAGGTTACGAGTCTTCTAAAGAGAGTGCTAGATCTATCAGTCTCATGTAGATGTATCAGATATTGTGTATAATTTCAAATATACCTAGATGTTTACATGTGGAAAACTGAATTTAACATAAGAGCTGAGATTCAACAATAGATTAAGATGCTTAAACTAAGGTGTGCATTTATCTGGAAACACATTATAGTGTATGGAATCTACAGAGATGTTTGTTTGACCAGACCTTGTCTTCTGCTTCAGGTTGAAGTGAGTAGTGATGTAGACTTGGTGAACTTTGATTGATTAGACTTCCATTTAGCTATAACATCAACTCACATTCAGGCTCCAGCGTGTATGTGCTCCTGGGCTGCTGAAAATAAAGTGTCAGTATACTGGGCAAGATCATGGTTTTCAATAAATAAAATTAATGATTTTCAACAAACTTCAATGGAGCACTTTTATAGAACAGTGATTTTTTCAGTCCCAAGCAGAATAACGAGACTGAAGGTGTTATTATAGAGGCTTGCGGAATAACAGCGTAAGCGCTGAGGGGCTAGTAAGTGGCTACACTACTTGGAGTATGTCTCAAGGCTGACACAAAAAAGAACAGAAAATTATCGGCATAAAACATGAATGTTAACCTCATTTCCCCTAGCAATATTTCTGCCATTGCATTTATTTCAGGAAAGATAAAGATGCAAACATACTTGTCCTGCTTCTACTTATTGAGAATTGTAGCTAAAAGTGTAGTAGTCCTTCCCTAGCTAGTTGAATTTACTTGTATACTGAACATGAGAATATCTACCTGAATATCTTGTGATTTTCTGGGTTGTTTGTCTAGGGCAGTTTATTCTGAATAGCAAACCGTTATGAAAAATTTTAACTGAAACGTTCTTCATTTGAGATAAAACAAATAAAACAGAGACAATCTTTTGTTTTGTAAATTTAACGCTGGAAATGCATAACTGATAGTGTATACTGACATTCCCAGTTTAATTCTCTGCGAAGTCTCAATAAACCTAATTTATCACTTTCCCCCCCTGCTTTTACCTAGAAGCCTTCATGTTTTTTTCAATTAAGTCAGTTCTCACAGCTTCTTTGTGATCATACCCATGATTAGTTTTCCCTGAGGAATAATGGCAGCTGCTTTCTGGTGAATGTTAAATAGTGCAATTATATTCCCAAATACCATAAATGTCTTCTTAATTCCCCAAATTGTCAATACTTTTGTAAAGGATAAGTGGAAAGAAAAATATTTACTCTCATGGTTTATTTAGAATTCAAGCTGCTAGTGTTGGGGGCTGTCCGCACATGTTTGAGTAGTGGCTGGCACAATAGGGCTGTAGTGCTCATAAAAATGCTATGCAATTATTAATGCTATGAACTTCTGAATTTTAGAAATCTAAAACATTTCTGAGTGCACAATAGATTATGAGTGATAACTTTCAAGTCTTAACTTTGGAAAATTGCAATACAATGCATAAGAAGAGGCAGCCCAAAATCCTTGACACCCTTTCACTACCAAAAGCCAGGCTAGAAGTACACTTCTTTTTTAATTACCATAATAATTTAATTTATTTTCTTCATCAAAATACTCCTACTAAAGATACTCAATTTTGATGCCTATATCATGATGGAAATATTCTATTTTTTTAAGATTCCATCAAGTGCAATATGATTTTCATTTCTCCAAGTTCAAGGCAGGATTGTCATATAGTACTTTAAAACACTGAAAATAGTTGTAAAGCCACTTTCAAAAGCTATTGAAAGTATTAGTTTTACCCTGAAATGTTTCAAATACAATACAATGTTTCAAATACAAAATGTGTCAAATGTTACAAATACAATAGATTTTTTTTTTTTCCCATGGGATTAATGAAAGATATGTACAGGCAATGGGAATGAAAAAAAATCAGGACTAAAATCAAGTGTACTACCCTTACACAGAAAGAAGTTTTCTAGTAAGAAACAGGCAGACAAACTTGGGAGGAGAGTTCTAAAACTTTGGAATATATGATAATTCACAATTTGTGAAAATACTCTTCTTTTTTAAGAGGAAAGTTAAATTTGGCTTTTGTCAGGAATAGCTTCTTGCAGACAAGTCCACTAATTTAAGACTTCAACCCAGCTCATTCTTTGAAGGTTAAATGGCTAATATTACATGTATTGCAAAGCAAACCATGTCAAAAGTAATTTCTGAGAAGCTTAAGTGAGGACAGATAAGTACATTGCAAAATCACTAGCTATTAAGAAAGTGGAAGGAGCACTGTTAAACTGCTGAAGATCTAAGCCCTTGGATCTCATGACAGTAATGTGAAAATTAATAGTCTAGCCATTTCTAACAAACTGAGAAGTATTTACAGGTTAAGAAATGCAGAAAAAGTAATGTCTTAAAATAAAGAACAAGTAGCTGGATTTGAACAAAGTATATCTTCGTTTATAATGTAAAACTCACCCCAAATTTAATTTAGTATTTTTCACTGGCAGTCATCTGGTAGGTTTTTTCTGTGTGTGATGTCTTTTTTTCACAATCACCTTCCTAGTCATGCCAGAGTGCAAAATTCTGAAATTTTTTTCCTCATTTTCCTAATTATTTTTTTTCCTGAACTGATCTAAGATCAACTTTAGTAAGATTTGACTTTATTGTAAAGCAATTAATAGATCCAAAGTATTAAGGAAAATATTTTTTCACAGTACAGATCTGCAGTGAAAAATAATTCTAAAGATAATACCACAGGAAAAAAAAATATGAATGAACTAGGATTTTGTCTTTCTATTTCTCTTACAGAGTATGAAATAAAAGTTTCTCCTCCCATGATTAGACTTTCCAGAAGGTGATCACTTTTGCGTTGCAAGAAACCATATTCATTCAACAACAGACATAAATTAAATATTGGGAAGAAATGGATATTAATACTCTGTATTTACAGGGTAGTTTTAATCTGCAAATGTCCTAAATGCTTTGTAAATTAAGCAAAAAGTAGAGATTAGGAAGTCTTAAAATCAAATTATATCTATGCGTCATGCATATTTAAACTCAAGAATTGTATATTAATACATTATACATTGTATATTAATACAGTTAATGTATATTAACTAAGACATAAAAAGCATTTTTTCCAAATAGGCTAAAAAGAAACATTTTCTTTTATTCAAAAACTTTCTTAAAAATATGTCTTTCACTTTGAAACATCATTAGTCTTGCAGCATTTTGTAAACACTTTCCATGAGGTTAATATTTTACAACTGACTCTTCAGAAAATGCCTGAATGGTTCTTCATAAAAGATGCGTGTCTGATACTTGTGGGAGAAGAAATAGCAGCAGTACTGCAGTAACATTTGGACAGTAGTTTTGGGAAATAATTTGTATTATTTAGATTTCCGTAACATTAAAGAAGTAATACATGATAGATAGGTCAACGATCTTGTTACCTGTACATGAACAGAAAATGAAGTGGATTATAACCCCTTCTTTGGATTTGTATTTATTACTTGGGAAGCAGCACTTTCATTCATTCTGTGCTAGAACAGTTTAATATTAGTCCAGTCAGAATAGCACTGACATTATTATAATTTCCAAGATTTTCTGGAAATTATTAGCCTATCTGCAGCATAATCCATGGTACAAGAAGTTGTAAAGATAATAAAACTAAGAGTTTCCTAGGTACTTATTTGCAAGCACAGGAAAGTGGGCTTGGTAATTTCTTAATTAACATCTACTTTATCCTCCCAGTTCATGACACAAGGTGTAATATGACTGAATGAATACAATGGCTGTATTTTTTATGGATTTGATTTTTTACAAGATGAGTAAGCAACTAGATACTTAAGCAAGCATTTCACCGAACTAATTTATGACAACTTTACAAAGCTAATTAAAGATAGAATGATACAATGATCCAATCAAGGTCATAATTAAGAGTGAGTCAATAAATCAATATATGAAATTATCAAATCATCAAATGAATATAGCAAGTAATCAACAGAAATTAGGAGACTAACTCCAGAAATAATCATAATAATAATAATTACTTCTGGTTGTGAAGTAGGGAAAACCTGAAAAGAGCACTTTTAGTCTAAGACATCAAAGGCTTTTAGGCAATACAGAGCATTCACCTAATTTCTGAAGTTTTTAGACTTTTTCCAGGAAAGTTATCTATCTCGTAGTCATTCAGAAAAGTACACAGGTGAGTGTTTGGCAATTCCACTTTCTAATTTCCCCTTTTGTAAAACAGCACTGTAACATATTTTCTAAATATAAATGAAGTGATGAATAAACAATGTCCAACATGAGATTTTCTATAAAGTTGGGGTTTGCAATCTGAGCGGAGAAATGACAAAATAACAGAAGGAAGAGGGGCTGGTATTCATACCTAGAATTCAGATTTCTAATTTTATTATTACAGTCTTTTTCCTGCCCAATAATACTTGTGGCTGAATTTTCTGTAGCGGAAAAGACTTAGAGTGAGGTCAGAAGAGTATCAGAGTAGTTTTTCAACTAGGCGCAATGGCCTAGTCTTTAGGTATGACCAGTAACAAAGGCTTCATGAAGAGCTTAAGTCTCAGAAAGTGAGCAGTGATTTACATTTCAGTGACTCTCTGATGTAAAACAAATACGTCTATGTCAACTCCTTTCTGAAGGGAGATAAATTTAATCATCTACAATTGCCTGTGAAGAGTTTCACAGTTTCACTAAATGTGTGAAAATGTGTCTGTGTTTTTGGGATAATTTGAACCTTCTACCTGACACGTAAGTGATTCAGTATTGCTCTAGTTCTTGTTCACTTCCTCAACAGATTTTCTCATTTTATGAGTCTATGTTCTCCCCGATCTTTCCCAGGCTCAAGAATTCCATTCTGTACAATCTTTCTTCATGCAAAGGTTTTTCCATAGTCTCAAATATGCATATCCAGCCTCTACACAAAGGTAAAACCTCAAAATTGATTGGCTGTTGGTGGGGTGTTTGGCTTTCTTTACTAGTAGAAAATGTTCTCTTGCTCATGATTTAGGCCAAAGTTAAACCAAACTTCATGAAAGTGACACTGCATATTCTAGTCATAGTATCTAGGTTCCTTCCATAGGTCAGGAAGCAGAATGAAAGAGCAAAGCTGTGTATTCATTTATGAGGGAATAGCCTGGTATTCTAGTTTAAGTGCAGTGAAACTGAGTGCATAAACACGTGCCATTATATGGAGTTGAGTAGTATTAGCAATGCTGCAGCAAACCATCAGTGGCATATTTTACTTTGTTTTTTTTACCTCCCACAGCTGATCCAATAGTATATGGCAGACTTGATTCAAGACTTGGGTAGAATAGATTGAAAATTGTTGGCAGATGCTGATGGATATATGATGTATATGTATTCATGCGAGTCATTCTGTTGATAGTATAGGAAATACCTTGGGTAAGGGAAATCTGTCTAGGCAAGAATGGCAGTGGGAAGATCAGATGGGGAAAAAAAACACACCGCTTTTATTTTTTTTTTTTTACCTTTGTTTGATATTTATTCAGTGGACGAAATCCAGGGTAGATGAAAGCTGGTAGATTTGAAGTACACACAGTCCATTTTGTAAAGAAACTCATTTAAAAATAAATAGGCAAACAAAGTTAAAGGCAAACAAACAAGCACAACTCTAAATCATAATTTTTGGATTGAGAAAGATTCCAATAGAAATTAGGTAGGAGAAATTAGTTTTCTGTTTGATTACATCTGGATACAAATTGGGTTTAAATTAGATTTGTGCTGCAAAACAAAGCTTATACTGGGAACTGATGGATGTGCAGTTTTGAAGTTCACATTGAAAGACTATTTTTTAACAGCTGAGGTAATGAATTAGTGAAGTAGTTAATTACATGTCAGATTATATTGGTTTTATCTTGCTAAAAGAGTGAAAATCAAACTCTTTTAATGTATTTAAATGTGTTCATTTAAAGTGAAGGAATGTTGTGGATTTTTACTTCCTTTTGAGAGTGCCAGAAATGATGAATATGCATTTAAATTACCTACAAATAGTGCAGAATGATAATTAAAAATGACTATAACATGTATGCATTTTTCACAGTTTTAATAACTGAAATATTCTGTGAAAGAGGTTGAGAAATGGGAATATAGAAAGCAATTCTTTACAGTGCTTAGCTAATCTGGTACCATTGAGCTTCACTCTTCCAACAAACAGAACTGTATTACATATTTTAAAACTATTCAGAAATATATAATACTTTATTTTGTAATTAATAATTCACAGAGTTTCATTGCAAAACCCCCAGAACTTTAATCTCTAAGTGGAAATCTTTAGTTTAAGAATTTCCAAAACTTTAGATGAAATATGAAAAAAGTTATAAACCTGTGTTATGCGCTAAACTGACAGCATATTATAAGATCTATGATTACACGCTATATTCTGGCATATACAATGGTAGCCTCGCATACCGGTCTACTCTATACTGAGAAATCATTTTGATTCTGCGGCTCTTCTAATTCTTGCATCTTGAGCACATCAGGCTTCATTAGTCTTAATAGGCTTGGGCACATTTTCTGTGAAATCTTTTCCACACCTTGTAAACAGACTGTAGGATACTAATAATACACAATATTTCAAGGAACAAAAGCACACAAAATATATTTGGACGAATAGGTCACCACTGCATCATTATTGCCGTTGAAGGCTAGTGAAAGAAAGTGAAGAAGGATCATATGTAAAAGTATTCAGATATAAAATGCAAATACTAGTCCTGGAGCTGTTGAATACATTCAGTATTGTTTTACTTACTTTATTTTAAATTGCTAAGGTCTGATCAGTTAAAAATGATTTATTCAATATTGAACAAGGAATTAGTGAACAATAACTGAATTAAAAAAAAGTCCGTGATCACTTCTACTTATACTCACTTTTGAAAGCTATTTTTCAAAGGTAAGTTTTTTATTAATTTGAGTCAAAGTTAAATAGGAGTTAGCACAAAGATTTAAAATTTCTGTTCATTCAAATACGTTGTTTTTCCAGTTTAAACAAGTTATATATACTTTAAAAAAAAAATAAAAAGAGCAGCCCTCTCTCTCACAGAAGTTTTAAAATTATTGATATTTCAGAAGAACTTAACACACAAACTTGCACATGCACATGCACGTACACATAAATATAATGCCTCAGGATTTTGAACAGAATTTGGCCTGTTGATTAATAAGCTGAGAACCAAGTTTTACTTCATTATCCTACATAATAAAAATGTATACTAAGATCTTTAAATTTTTCAGGTGTAGAAGAATTGATGGAAGAGTACTTATTCTAGTGAAGAAGTCAGATAAACTTACTTTACACTCAGAACCATTTTCACAAGGAAAATGACATTGAATTTAATTATATTTCTTTTTAAAAACAAACTAATCAAATTATATGAACTACTATTCGTTCATCAAGGCACTGACCAAGTGCAATGAAATGTCTTTATCTGCAGCAGTGACTTTGAACACTTTAGAAGATAGTGGACTGTCTTTATAGTAAAAAAAGTTAAATGTCCACAAATACTTATAGAAATACTTGTTACCCTCTGAATTCACAGGAGTCCTACTTTACAGTAGTAACTAAATATTTTGTCAGATATTAAGAGTAAAATGTGACCACAATCTCGCTTAAAGCTACAATATTTTTCCATGCATTCCCTTGCAGTAAATGAATTTGTTTCATAGTTTTGGATGTCAGTACTATTTCATCACTTATAATAAAAAACTTTAAAAGAAAGTTTTAATTTCACTTCCTGTCATAAAAAAAATAGCTAAATTTTGTACTCTAAACAAATTTCATTTCCCCATATCATGCCTGCGGTTTCTGACATATTCATTCAATCCAGGAATTCAGATGATGGATTTGTGAAATGTCACGTTTCCTTCCAAAGCATTCAGAACTGCAACATTGACTGTTGGATAAATGTATGCCATTTAAAAGAAATACATCAGTCCTGGTCAATATCTTGCAGCTTATTAAACAGGAGAAAGGAAAGCAAGTTTGCTTAGGTTTATTATGACAGACTGTGAAAATGAATAATAGTAATGCATTCTTGCAGTCTTAGACTGCCAATATTAACATGAAATATTATCAATCATTAAACCATCAAAGAATGCTGAGTTTCTGAGTCTCAATTATTATTGAATTTCTCTATTTAGAGGAGTAAGAAATATAATGCCATAGGTTTAGTGATTGAGTTTAATAGAGCATCTTACTGGATTGTTATACCAAAAAACTTTCTTCATTACTAATAAATCTGAAGATTTAAGACATATTTCATACTAGGTCACAAAGATAATGAAAGATACCAGAAGGTCTCAATGTAATAGACCTTTAGAAATCTGGTTATAGGAATTTAATCATAATGTTATTTGTCCTGAAAGCAAATAAATCTTGTGTGATTTCTGAAAAGATTTTCTTCAGCTTTGAGCACCTTAAGTTTCTGAGTTGATGAACTCCTGTTCATTAAGGAGAAGTGTCATGTATCATATACAGCAAACAACACAACCAATATTTTTTGAATTCTTGCTCCAAATCCACTGGAAGTCCTCCTTCGGTCCCCTTTAACTAAAATGGGTTTTGAATCATTCCTTGTGTTGATAGAGTGATAGATTTCATGGAGAAGCTGCAGTTTGAAATTAATGATCTGAATGATATAATCTGCAATATGAATAAAGCTTCAATGGTACTAGTAGGGAAACAGACTGCTCTGCTGAAAAGGCCTGTATTATTAAAGCTGGTCCATCTGTTTCTTTTCTCACAACATTCGTGTTTCCCTTCTAGAGTTCCCCCAGTGTGTGTGTGTGTGTGTGTATTTGTAGGTATGTATAATTGCTGTGCGTCCATGATGCATTTTATTCTTTGATAAGAGCGAAAAGGTGTCTCTGGCACTGAATTGCTAAAAGTCAGACAAGTCTTTTCTAACTTCATTAACTGCTGTCTACTACAAGTTGAAATAGAGCCGTCCTGGAAATACATACATATGCGCATACATATCTCTCTATATCACTGATGATAGCTTCAGAAAAGTATTTCCAGCCTTCATTTACTGAGATAAATGTGCATATATGTATAATGCTGAGCACAGGAAGATTCCTCCTGGCTGTCACATTGTCACACTTTACTGGGAGAAGGGCTGCCTCTCTTTAGCCGGGTCCTTGACTCCTTTTCAATACCAGTAGTTCATGTGCTGCATTGTAGTGTGGCATCACATCGGAACAATGCACGAATCATTTTCCTATCATTATGTATTGAGAAAGAGGTTATCAAATCAGAACAGCTTAAGTAGAGGCAGAATTCAGCTCATGATAAATTAGCATAAAATCACCATAAAGGTTCTTACTGCTCAACTAAAACATTGTGGTGTTCGGGGACGGGGTTTAGAGGTGAACTTGGAAGTGTTAGGTTTGTGGTTGAACTTTACCTTAAAGGTATTTTCCAACCTAAATGATTCTGCATGATTCTGTGATAAGCCATTTGTATGTCATATGATACTGTCATATATGAATTGTTCCTGGTTTACTTGTGAATGAGGTAGGGTCTCAGAGTGCCGTGTTGTGGGTCCCAGCTGTGCTAGCAGTGCTCTATGCATTCTCACAGGAGATGATGCATTTAGATGCTTAGTTATCACTGCACTGATGCACTTTAACAGCTTATGGCTATAAGAACAAAGAAAAATCTAGCCAGCCAAGTCTAGCTTGCTGGAATCAAGGACTGCAGTGATTCACTATGGAGGAGCTACTGGGAAATCCGGAAGCACTTAAGATTTCACAAAAAAGCAAAATGACTTAACTATGGGAAAAAAAAAAGATGAAAAGAAACTAGAACCACAACATTATTTAAATTAAAAATGGTAGAAGACCTGTGTTCCAGTATCTCTGTGGTGAAAGGAGTCTAAATTCAAAATCTAGATTCCATATCTGTTTATCTTCTTTAATTGGAGATTCAAAATAGATATTAAAATATTGGTGATTTTCTTTCACTCCTTTCCTCCTAGCTTCATCTCCAAGAATTTCCCCCCTGGAACCCAGACAATCTTTTCCAACAGAATCAAATTGAAAACATACAGTTAATTTATTTCACAGTAAAACCAGTAAATATATTTTAGAAATGGTTTTATTTGTATTCATATTAGTGTCAGCGTGGTATTTGAGGTTATACTTCTGTTATTAATACTCTGCCCTTTTTGACAGTAGCACTGCATTTTAAGATTTGATTAGAGCAGTTCTTTGTTTGAATCAGAAAAAAAAAAAGTCACAATTACTCTGTTTCACCAAATGGTGTAAAAGAAAAGCAAAATGTATTTCTTAGGCTGCAACAATATAACGTTGAAATGACAAGCAATGCCTTTAAAGTGTCTTCAAGGTTGAAAGCATATTAGAGTAATATCCATTAGTCTGCATATATGTGCCTTTGTAGGACTTCTGCAGTACAGTATTATATTTGATTACTCAACTAAAAACAGTCATAAAACAGTCATCCATTAACCCCCAGAGAGTTAAAGCCCTTCAGCATGCCTGCGGCAATGCCACTTAGTGTGTCCCCATTATTTTAAATGTTACAGAAAGAATACTAGGGCATACGGAAACATTCTAAGGTCACTCTTTGTCATTTCTTTAAAAGTTATTGGGGGAAATGCATCCCCTTTGCAATATTATTGCAGCCAGCAGCGTGGTGAGGTGTGGGAGGAAACTGGGATATATATTCAAGGGCATCCATGGGTTAAGCATCAATAATGCCAGAAGTAAGGCTATGTAGAAAAACAGATATCATTGTGTTTGTCAGAACAGAGCTAATGTTTCCAATTTTGTGGAAGTACCGAGGGATTTCACTACCACAACCTACACACCTCAAGGAGAAAGAAAAAAAGAATTATAAGTGATTCCACAGTTGTTTATTATTACTAGTCCTACTAATTAAGGTTTTCATTGTATTAGAACTCAGAACTTCTAGTAAAGGTTGAGTGCTATTCTTGTGATTAAAAAGCATAAATTTGGGATTTTCTTTTACTTTGAAGCATTTGTAATTAAAAAATCACATGTAAAATGTAGACAAAGCAGAGACTCAAAAATACATACAAAGTTTACTTTAAAAGCTTTTAAGTTTCTTAGTAAAAAGACTCCCTTTATTTCATAACAATCTTTCTAGCTTTTATACCTTCTCCTCCCAGCAGAAAAATATGTTTTAAGGAAAGCATTACTAAGCTTGTAAGAATGTATTCCATCATCATCACTACCACCAGGATCATTATGCTACAGATCCTACAGTACAGTCAGGGGCAGAGTCTTTTTGTGGAAGATATTTTAGCATCACAACCCAGGTTACAAAGCTCTTATAGTATAAGAACCCCATCTTGCTGTTTTTTAAAATACCCAAATAATTTTTAACATATATATGCAAAAATGCTGCTTGAAATAATTTTTCAATGACAACTTCCTTGTTTTCAATATTGTCCTATGCTGTTACTTTATTGGCTTTATGTATTGATGCTTCACCTTTGTCTGTCCTCTTAACATTTTTTTTAAAGTAAATACAGTTGTAGGTAAAATTCATGAGTAAATCATGGATCTCTATCCATTGACATAAGTTACAATTTTCATTCCATATTATGACAACAGTGATGTAACTTGACGACTTAAAAGTACGGGTTCCTCAGATATGATGTCATCTCTGGTAACAATCACTTTCCCTTAGTTTGACTAAAAAAAATTGTGAATATTAAGGTTACAATTCTTAATCTGTATGTAAGAGAAGCATTTTATCTGTCATTCACAAAAAAGAAATTTGACTTCTTATACCGTGTACAATGGGAGAGTTATTATTTAATTTGTTTTTAATTGATCAAAGTGATAAATCACCATTTTGCCAAATGATTTTATGTTCTTTGCAATATTTATTTTAGCAAAACCAAAGAAAAAAAAGAAATTACAGAAAATTATGTCTCTAGGGTCATGTTCAAATAAATCAGCTACTGCACTGGCTTTAAAATCATTGTTAAAACCTATGGGTATAAATTTAATCATGGTTACACCACTTTATCTATATAGCAGAGACAGTACTGAAAGGCTTAATTAATTCTTTATTGTAAAACACTTAAGGAGCCTTTGAAAAAAATGCTGTGCAGGTCCAAAACATAATTGTTTATAGTGGTGACTCACACAGGCTTTAATATTTTACTTGGTACAAGAGCTAATAATTTCTCTGCTGAATTTTTTGGTGACGTTTTTTCCCTATATTAGGTTCAAATTCAAATAAAGTGAGCTTTCTTGGGCATATCAGGGCAGCTGGACATAAAAGCCTATATGCATGCTGTCTTTCCACTCAACCATATAATGCAACACTTTGCCATCTCTATTAAAAGACTCACTTTGTACCATATCATGCATTTCATAATATTTCCATCTAAATGCAGATTTTTCTGTTCCATGTGTAGCATCTAGTCAGGTTTTCCATAAAAATAGCAGCAGGATAGAACATTGAAATTCATTTTGCATATTAAAGAAAACTCTCTGAGATCTCTTTTTTTATTTGTTTTATGAACTCAAGCAATAAGCAAGAAAATTAGAGTTTCAGTGATGGTGGAAAAAACACTTATAATTTTATCAGACTTATATTTCTCCCCACCCCAGACAATTTCCAGACTCTCAAGAGCATGTAATTTTACAGTGTTACACTGATAAATGAGTTAAGTCCATCTGTATCATTTAACCCAAGTACAGTAGTAATATGCATTTCCCAATAAGAACTTCACTTTCAGTAGAACAGCTACTGAATTATTTTCTTGATATTATTTTCCAAATATTCACAATACATTTAATATATGATGGAATATTTGATATAAAGGGTAGAATAGATTAGATAGCAGAGCTGCCATTGCAAACACTTTGTTCCAATGCTAAAACAAGACATTCTAAACTGCCATTGTTAAGTTGCATAAATACATCTGGAGTAGATTTATACTGTAATAAGTTGTTTGTTATAAATTTTTATATTGCACATTAATCAAAAATGGAAGAGAATGCAGTTCAACTTAAAAACACCAGAGAATGATTATTAGAGCCTACCATATGTGTGTTCATATAAAATTATAAATAAAAAATTAGAGAACATATTTGACTTTTACATATTGATTTTCTCAATTGTCTGATGTCTAGTAAACATAAAATCTGTGGTTTAGAGAAAGACTTTTTTTAGGGTTTGTACAGAAAATATGGTATGATAATGGATAACTGGCCTTTTTTTGCATCCATGCTTGATTTATTGATTATTTTTATGCAGTCCTGACAAATCACTAAAAATTTTACCAAACTGGCAACACATCAGCATCTTACTAGAGCTGTAGTTCAGCCACACACAAGTGTCTGCTATGGTTCCAGAGCAATGTTTGCAGAAGTCTTGCAATTTTTCCTTCTATTATGTCAACGAACCTCATGAGTTGCCACAGAGCAGGAGAAGAAGCAGCACTTTGGTCACTGTGGGTCTCAGTCACGCAAGACCTTCCATTTTATTTTAAGTTTGAACTGAACAAGTCCTTTTCTTTGTTGAGTCAACATAGCAGGAAGTACACAGGCAGGAAACTGGGATTCTTTTCAGCCCTACAGGTCTCCGTTAAAGAAGGATGGCTTGGCCTCTTTGCAGCCTCCTTCGTGGGACATCAGCTGCTATCACCAGCCCTCCATTTCCTCTAACCAGCAAAGAGGACTGCAGAGATGCTCAGCTCACTCATTGTACCTCACCCACCTCTGCCACTTCCTTTTCTACTTTAATCCTAGAAAAATCACAAGATGTTATTCCTAGCAGGGGTGTTTTGTCTTCTGTGTTTTTTCAGACTTTACTGCCTGAGAGCCTGTACAGAGCAAAGTAAAATTTCCTGCATAGACATGGCTGGACAAAATTCCCAGCCATGAAAAACCTAGGAAAGTTGTTTATTGCTTTTACAGCTTTTTCTGTCACATCCAGTGATGGTAGATTTATTAATAAAATCACAGAAATAAGGCTAAGTAGAAATAACATTTTTTTTCCAAGATCTCACTGCCTTTTGCCAAACTTTAGTGAATTTATCTAACAGTTCACTGGCTGGATGGTATTTATTTCCATCTAACCGCACTGAGTTGTTCAATGTTTTGTATCTGGGAGAATACTATTTACATGTCTTATTCTGAATGTCAGCTTGGTAAAATATACTTATTCAAATCTGCCATGAATGCAAAGTAATAAGCAATTACAAGATATAAAGGGAAGGAACAACTTCTGGATCAGAGTACATTTAGGTTGCAAAGGTATCATTTTAAATATCAGAATAAATATTAAATTCATTAGCATTTGCAAATAGTTTAAAGTTCCTTCAAAATTCATTGGAATAATGAATATAGTTAAGATTTAAATATTTCTGCTTTTGTTCAAGCATGGAAGAGAAGAAGCAAGATTCTGTCTCTTTCACAGCAGAGTTGTGCTGTTGAAATATTCGCATGGCATAACAATTGTTTGAAATTTAAATGGTCAGAATATGGAGTGCTGGTGACAGAAATTCTCAGTGAGAAGACTACACAGTGGTTTCAGAGACACTGACAAACTGGAGCGAGTTCATCAAGGGGCTCCCAAGCTGGTTGGTGTTGGAGCACTTGCCCTGTGAGGAGAGGTTGAGAGATAGGGCTGGCCCATCTTGAGCAGATACAGCTCCTGGAGGCTGGCAGCAGCTCCTGGTATCTGTGGGGAGGTGGTCAGAGAGATGAAATGTTCTGGCTGAAATATTACAGGGACTTTTTTGGTTTACAAATCCAAATTATCCCTAAAATGTCCATTCTGTCTTGTCATTTCCCCAATTAACTTGTCTCTGAAAATAATGATGGAATATTCAGCTTAAAAAAATATTAAAAGTGGAGACTTGAAGAAAAGGAGTAAATTCATCACTTGAATACAGAGCTGCTCTTTACATTTGACTCAGTTTCCACAGTTGGCAGTTTCTAAGGAAAACTGCCTGGCTACACGACTATAAGAGACATCAAGTAAAAGCAGGGCTCATTGATTTAGCTTGAAACTGGAGTTCAGATGATAAGCAACCTCTCCTGCCTTTATTTCTGTAGAGAGAGGGTTGCACTTTTCACTAAGAGTACATTCAGGACAAATCGGGTCTGCTTCTCTCAAGGTAATAACTACTCACTGTGCAATGCACACTGCAGCCATAGCTCTCTCCTGAGAACAGGACTTCTCTGACAGACTGCAGCTATTTTAGTGGGATATGGATTGATTACAAGATTATTTTTGAGGGAGGGAAGAGGTTGACTCATAAGCAGTATGGCCTGAGGGAGCTACAGATCTATGGTATAATATATTTTGGGGTGTAATGGGTTTATTTTATTCCCTCCAATGATTTTCGGTTTAAAGGCCTAACATGTGCAATACAAAAATAAATAGAAAAAGAACAAAAATATTCTAATCATTCTTTACTTTCTCAATTTTTCCATATTGAAAATATTTTTTTTTTTTTTTATGTTGGCCTCCTCTGTTTTGAGTTTCAGTCTTTCCCCTCCTTGTTATCCCCTCTTTAGAGAGGAAACAAAGATAAGATTCCTCCCTCACATTAAGAAGCATAATTTTTCTGTGTATATTCATATGCATACTGTGGTCCATCATTGTCTGTCCTGACCACCAGTAATTTCTTTTTCACATTAATTTTTTTGCTCATTTTAACGTCAAAGAAAGGCAAATTCTTTCCTGTCCCAAAGAATATAGAGCATTGTTCCTCACTTTATAGAGTTTTGGTCTTCATCACTAGTTTTAAGAGTTATTTGAAAGGTAGGTAGAACATTATAACACATCATCATTAATTGCCATATCCATACAAATTCTACTTTTTCTTTAGATTACCCTTTAGCATTTATCATTTCACTTTTCCACAAGCTTCTTTCTTAGATAGTTTTGCTTGAGAGTCTTATGTGCGACTGCCACATGCATTTATATGTATCCTACACCATCTTGTTCTGCTGCTACCTCTTGTTTGTCTCTTATTTGCTTGCTGTCATGTAACAATTTTAACAAAGATATCTTCTCACATCTGTTATGCCTTCTCATTTTATTTAGGGCACTTTGTTCTGCTTACTATATTGGTGATCTGGAATTAACGTCAAGTGACACTTTTAGCATTTACAGTGAAGACAGAACGTCACTTAAAAACAAAATCCATCAAAATAAAAGGAAATTGACGTGATAAAATATTCAGTAAGAATATTCCATGATGAAAAGTTGTGCTTATGCTTAGTAAGTAATACAGCTACTGGTGTTAATTTGGATAAAGACCTTTTATTGCTGTCACTGGTTTGCTACTAGAAAATGATATTTTTTAGAATTTCAGTATAACTAAAAAAATCATTTCTCTGCAACCTGATTTAATTATCTTGATCTTGACAAGTTTTCTGTTCACAAGAGAAAAAATAAACTGTGGATTATTTTCAAACATTATTTCACTTTGTGACACAAATTTTAGACTAATTCCTGTAATTGTGATAAAAATTTGGGGTTTACCGTTACTTATGGAGCAATTTATTCCGAGCAAAAATAAAAATAAAATCCAGGAATAGGTAATTCAAGGCATAAGCATTACATCATTTTATTTATTTCAGTACTGATGAAAGCTATCATAAAAATTACTAAAATGTGATGCTTCTTTACCATACATTTCTTCTTGTACTTCTTTCATCTTGTACGGTCATTTTATTAATATTTTGATGTCATCACTTATATAGAAGATTAACAAATAGGTAATTATTTTCAGTCACGGACCACTTTTCTATGCCTTACTTTTCCCTGAATATCTGTAGTTGGTATTTTGGTTTTAACACAAACACACAAACCCTGTTTTTGGGAAAAGAAAAAAAGAAAGAAATGAACAGCTTGAAGGGAGTGGGGTGGTAGGGGCAGTTCTCATCGTGTTTAAAACAATTCTTACAACAATTTCTTGACCATAGTTTGAGGCATTTGTGTTTTGGATCAGAGGTTTGTCCTCTGTTGTTTGGATGCATCTGCATCTCTGTTGCTTCTGATGAGCATAGAAAGAACAGAGAGAAGAGGGAAGGTCATTTCAAAGAAAATTGTTTTTAATTCATTTTAAGCCCTTAAGCAGAATCTCTGACTTTGAAAATTTCCAGTGTTTGATTTTGCCTTGTTCTAAAGTAGAAGTGCTCACAGCTATGTCCTGACTCAGCTGCCAAGTGATTTCAAACTGCTGAAGCTTGAATCACCTGTTGCCAGGTGCTGAGTTATGTGCTTAGTTATGAGCTACAGAACCAGAGCTCTGACCCACTTTCTCACTCACTTCCCATGGGCCCTGAACTTCAGTCCCAACACAGTGAGATCATTTTTGTATGGATCCGAGTAAGGTAGTAGCAAGAGCTCGATACAACAGTGGGTTAGTCATGCAGAGACATATTATTTTTCCTTTGTTCTCAGCACCTCACTAGGTAAAAGCAATATGACAGAATCCTCACTTCAAAGGAGAAGATGTAACAGTTGAACAGGGGTATCAAAAAGAGTAACTGAGAGTAGGATGCCTAAGGAAGCAGTCAGATCCTTGTGTATGCACCACAAGGTTATAGAAGACTGTCTAAGGAAAACGGGGAAACTGAAATCACCAAACAGTTGCTGTGGAGAAAACTGAGATAGCAAAACCCAGACTGGCTAAACCACAAAGCTGTCAGGGGAAGATTTTTATTTGGGAGAATAATATGAAAGACTCAGCTGAGGATATTAAGATCTGAAACAGTGTATTGGGAACCTGGAGGGACTCCAATGAGTCAGAAGATGGAGGGCAGGACAAGAAACACTGGAAGTGAAGACATCCTTAACTGTGAACCGAGTGCATAAGAAAAGATGACAGGAGGAAAGCTGGAGAATCTGGGGTGGAAATAATGTTTGTGAGAACATGCAAAAGCCAAAGCTGGAATCATTATTCTATTAGCGCTAGTAATCTGTAAAATTCATGGGTTAAATGTATCCATTTCTGGTCCTTGTGTAAACTCAGAACCCGATTTTACAATCCTCTAATTAATTAGTTGAAGGCAGAAGCTCTGAATACTTATGGTGATGTTAGCAAATTTGTAAATTTTGTTTATTCACCTTTTTCAAAAACTTAAATAATCCAGTTCTATTTCTCTCCTCTTCCATAACTTTTCCTTCCACTGCTATAATATTTCAAGTCACAGTAAATGAGGATACTAAAAACTCAGAACTCAAAAGGCAGGAACTAGTTTATGAATTACTCCTTACCTCTTCATTGTGAACCAGGATCTTGTGGAAAAACAGACATAAGGTGGCTATTCAATATTTTTGATATCACTTTGACATTACTTTGCTATACTAAATTGCATTCACTGAAAGACATTTTCAGATATGAGGTGTTAAACTCCCCAAAGTTATTTTATTTGTTAGTTTGTTTTATTTCCCCTTAGCATTATCCCTTCCTTGTGTGGGTTCATAGTTCTTCATTCAGGCACAACTAGTCTCCCTCCATTAGCTGTTCTTGGCCAACATTTTATCCTGTCTTTCTCTCTCCAGTGAAGACAAGCATGATGAGAGCTGTGTAGTTTCTGCCCTAAGTTCATGATGAGTCCACCATCTGTCTGCAGATGTCAAATATGTTCAAAGAGAGAAATGATAGTTGCAAGGTCAGATGACAAACATGACATTTCCTGTCACCTTATTGGAACTATATACAGCCAGAGAGATGTTAGACCATTTTGATACATTCATTATGCATCCTTGCCAGTTTCTTCACTAATGTCTCATGATTACTGTCTGCATCAAACGTTGCAAGGAGATCAACAAAGATGAGAAGTGATATCTGCTCTCCACTCCACACCATCAAGAAATCATCCATCACTGCTGTTACTTTTCTGAGATCTGGGTTCTGCTTTACATCCAGATTACATCAAGGCTTGGACACATGGTACAGCCTCATTGTTTCTCGACCCAGTAGTCTGTCATTGCAATAAGAACATCACAAAAAATAGTAATGCTGTGCCCTCTGTGGTGCAGCTGCTGTCACTGATACTTAACGATCAATAAGAGTGGCAGAGGTTCATTTCTGTTTCTTTCTTTTCATTAGTCTTAGGTTGAGATGCATAGCAGAACTCTGCCTTATGCCTGTACAGAGAGAGGAAAGACATCAGCAAGAAACAGAAATACAAACCTACATCAAAAAATGGTCAGTCTTGGTGACAGTTGGGGAGCAAGTGAAATGAAAATCTGTCTACTGCATAGCTGGTTAATATGCAGAAAACACTGTTTTGATTTGAGAGCTGTGTCATTAACTGTGTAGTTGTAGCACCGTGTACAATTTGGCTTTGGTGTTGTAAGCAAAGCTCCATGAGAGAAAACATTCAGCTCTGGCTCTTTACTTCAAGGCATCATTCAGCTACATAAAAAAACTAATGCAAATAGCAGAAAAGTAGCTTTTAAAAGCTCTTTTCTACTGATTAAGCTCTCCAGTATTCAGTTTTTAACTGACCCATGTTTTCGGGATTCTGTTGAATTTTTAATTTACAGGATTTTATTTCCAGGCTAAAAAAATACAGACGTTAAAATAAGGGTTAAGAATAAAATAAGCACATTATGGTGAAAATTTGACCTTAAAATGCATCTAAACCTCTTCCACTTTCCTGGAAATCTATAAGAATGCATAATGTAGAGACATTTCCATTACAAATATATGGACTGAAGGTATTTAAATAACAATGCTACTATTTAGGCATTGTCTGAGTGAAAAGAATTTTCAGGCCTTTGAGGTTCATCTTTTGCTAGTCAAAATGTAGCTTCTGGTGGTTTGCATGATGCATTGCCAGATTAAATGATAATGTACCTTCAGGTAAGTGTTACATGGGAGAGAAAAATTAAAGCCTTAGAAAGAGATTCCTACTCCTTTTAAGGCTCTTTTACGATACGTTAATGTCTGCTAAAATGAACTCGAAAAAAGTCACCAAATCTTGGAGATGCAAGAACTGAATCTTTAATAGCCTTTTTCACAAGCTTTGGCTCAGCAATCCCAGAGACCAGAAGAGGCATTGGCTTTTTTTCTGTTATAGCATGGGCGCTAGGGTTATATCTTTCAGGGGTGCAGAGGAAATGCAGGGAGAGGAGGAGAAAGGCTGCTAAAGGAAAACATAGGGCAAGGCAAAAAAGCCCAAAAACTTCACCAAAAGGTCTGTGCCTGCATATTCTTCACTGAAAACCTAAAACATAATGTTTCATTGCAGAATGTGAGGTTTAACAGTGCTCCAGAACAGTGCTCCAGACTTTTCATCTCTTGGCAGCACCTCTTGGAGGTAAAATTCTCAATGAAAAACGCTCACCACTCAGAAATATGATACCCTCTGCCCATGAAAACAGAACCTAAACTGTATGTAATAAAAAATAGGACATGTAACTGATTTCAGCGTCTACATACTTCGCGGGGGAGGGGGGTGCCGTCTTTTGTGGAATGAAGTTCAGAAATGCAGACAAGGAGCCGAGTGACTACATTATGCATGGATCATTCAAAATCTCCTCCATCTCCCTGTAATATTTCGTATGACATTTAAGTGTGAGTACAATGTCTATTTTCAGGAGGCACATAGAGACAGGACTATCTCAGCTTGCTTAGAGGTGAAAACAGAAGGTTCCTTAGCTGAAGGGTCACAACATATTCTGGACTACAAAGTTCTAGACTCTCTGCCCTGGATCAATGATTTACCATCATTTTCATTATACTTAATACTCACTAGTTGGCTTGACGACTTGTGCTTACTTGTGCAGATGGGTTTTACCTCATGTACTATTTTAAGTGATTAACCACTTAAAAATGGAGACACTGTTCAACAAATTAAAGGGAAGGAAACTAAGAAATAGAAACACTATTATTTTTCATAGACTGTTACAATAATTTTCAACACGTGTCAATATAATGACTTCAGAGGAATTTAAATATATTTTTGCACGTTCTGTTTTAAATTATAATGTATAAATACATGAACCAGGCCGGACTGGAAGCAGGCTAAAATGACTTATACAAATCTCTGTACTTTCATAGGTGGGTGCCTTATCACACTTTTCAATTTAATCTGGTTAGTCTATCTTACTTGTAAGCTTAACATATGACGTACACTTACAGTAGGAGAAACAAGAAGACAAAGAGCACTTTTATAATTTTATATATCTGCTTGGATCTGGCTCAGATAATGTTTGAAAGAAAGAAAAAGTTATGGTTTTTGTGAATACTGTGATAGTACAAGGATTGGGTTTCCTTTTAAGTAACAAATAACATTTTGCTACTGTGAAACAGTGAAACTGCTTGCTGCAATGCTTAAAGTGGAAGTACCTATTAAGCCAATTTAAATTGCTTTCCTGAATATGTTGATAGTGAAGCTGCTTTTATACAGGACTAAAAGGTGTATTAGAAATCTCCCAGGTGGAAAATACATGAGATTTGAATTTTCTCTTTTTAGAACATCAGATATTCCTTTCTACTGTAAACTCACTGCTAGTGCATAGAATTTGTTCTCAAGGATAGGTGTACAAAAGTGCTTGTGGTATTTCCAAAAAGAAGTCTAGAAATTAGATACTTTATTACATATTCTCCAGTGACTTGAAATAATGAGATTATCTTCTACAAGTCAATATATGATGCATGATAATCAATTTGTAGAGTGTGGGTTTAGACCCAAGCCTTCATCTTTATGCTTAATGTAACAGAATGTTTTTGTAACTGCTGCTGTATTTATTGATCTAATAAAAAGGTTTTGAGCTGGTGGGCCTTGAGATAGTGAGCATGAATTCAAGTATTCCATAATATTTACGTTATTTCTTACATAATTGTGCACAGCTGGTGACAAAGTAGATTATTATAAGTTATTACTTACCTACAATAATGGGCTCAAGCAGTATTACAATTCAAGCTTATTTAGGTGTCTCTAGGCAGATAGTAGCATTTCAATTATCGTTACCAGTCATTGACAATGATATTTTTGGATCAGAAACTGTTCTTCCTTCCCTGATGTTCTCTGTACTTGCCAGAGAACATTTATCAGAGGTAGTAATCCACCACTGTTCAATGTCAGGTTAAATTTCAATGAAGTGTGTTTTAATTATAAGTTTAGCAAAACTATGTAATTGGTTAGTGCTGTCTGACTTTACTGTAGACTGATACCACCTCATATTTTGGCTTTTCAGACTTTTCCAAGACTTCTCTCTATTAGACCTTGGAAACCCCACTCCTTTTATTTTCAGTCAGATTTTCCCATATATCTCCTACAAAGATATATTGCTATCCATGCACTTGACATTGGAATGGTTATTTTGAAATTCTACATCATTACCTGTTATTATCCCTTATACTTAACAGCAGCATGCTTCTGAATTATTATCCTCTGTCCACTTAGTCTTTGGTTTACCTGCAGTTTGTGAGCTCTCGAAGACAAAGACAATTTCTGTTTATTTGTTTCAGGGTCCCATGTGGCCATAACAGACAAAATGAATAGTGCAATTTCCACAATAGCTCTCACTCATGCTAAATGGCGGTCCAAAATGTCTAGTGAACGTTGGAGATTGAACAATATAATTCATTGTTGATACATATCTCTTGCTGTCTGAAACTCATAACATACAAGCATTTCTAGAGTTTGGGGATAATTGAAAAGGTCTGTGATAGATTTATGTTACGTATCACAATGCAAGGAATTTTTATACAAGTGGTAGAAATGTGTTACACTGTAAATGCATTTTTTTTCTATAGAATTGTTTTATAACATCATGGATAAACCTAATCTGCTCCTAGAAACTGTTCATATAGCAGCTCTGAGATAGCTTTTCTGCTTGCCATATATGTCTTCTTTTTTTTTTAATTCTTTCCAGACAGCTGCCATCAGCTGCTGGAGAAAGAATATCACCTGGATCTTTCTTTGATGTGGTGCATCACACTTACTTTTACCTCTGTAGGGCCAGTGAAGACAGGATTGTGGCACATCCATAAATACCTATGGTAACTTCAAGTGAAGTACTAAGGATAACATAAGCAGCATACCCTCAGGACAATGACTTCAGATGTTATTCACTGGGAATGTTGTGTTGAATCAAAGCTCCTGAACAGAAACCGATGATTATTATGCATAATATACAGCTCCCACAACAGATTGTCCTGCCTCCTAAGTCAACATATCTACACTGTTTTCTTTCACAAATGTTATCTCTGTAGGTGCCTACCAGGTTGTATCTGGTGAATGTGGAATTATTGTGGGTTAGATGTTTCCTTTCAACCTAATATGAAAATATACATAAGCTGGTTTTATTTGAATTTAATTTCTTGTCTTTCAAAAGAGGCCACAGGCATCAAATTGGTGAAAGATCTTTTGTGCCTTACTCCTAGATGAAGTATTACCACTAAGAACATACTTGTCTTGAAAAGCAAGGGTAGTCTCATAATCTTAATCAGAATCAGAAAAAAATGCAAAGTCACAAAGAAGCCAATGAGATACTAGTTTCAGCAGAAGCCAGCTAAAGAAGTTCTCAGTCTTTAATCTTTGATTCCAGCTACCCATTCCTAGTTGTGACAGTACAAAATTATGTTGATCTATGACCCAAACTGTAGATCACACAAAACTCAACAGAAGTCTCTGAAAGCTACTTTTCACTCTATAACACTGATTACAGGAAGAGGTAATTAGCCTGATCCAAACAAGCTCTGATTTTCATTTTTGAAGAAGAAACTTTTTTTCACACTCTTAAAGCAGAATCTACAATAGTGCATTACATAGGGCTTTGTTCATTTGTAAAATCACAGTCTGTATGGGTAGTCTGAATTTGACAGATGTAGCTTTAAATTATCTGAATACTTTTTCTTTTTGAAAGCTGAGTCTGAAAAATAGAAGGATTTATAAGTGTATTCTGTTGCTATTTCTTTGTTCCATCATTAAAAAAGAGGTTGTAAATCAAACAATGCATGGATTTCCCTTTTGGCACATTTATACCCTACAGGTCATTACTGTGTGTGGGCAGAAAGCATTGTTGCACTTCAAAGTTATTATCAACCTTCTGTTAGTGGAATTACAAGTTTAGCTCTGAACAGACCCATATTTGATTAAACATTTATCGTTTATAGCCTTTTTTCCCATAAAAATATAAATGAGATGACAGAAAGAAAAGTCTGTTCTTTTAAGCTGAGAATAAGTAAGTGTTTGTTCAGCATATTTTTTTCAAGAAAAATGCTCAGTGATGTCTGCACTAGTGCTAACGATATTATTTTTGCATAAGCCTTGGTTATTTTGTTCAAAAAGTTCTTCAAAATTAATAAAGACAACACTAATGTCCTTAAACCTAAAAATATAATTTTCAAATAAAGAGACAAAAACATATGGCAGTTACTGTATCAAAGCAAATTACTGAACTGTACAGTTTCTTCAGAAAAAGACAAAACAATAAGACACATTTCACAAAACAGATAATACCATTCATGGCGAAAGACAATGAAGTGGACAGATTCCTGTTTTCCTCTGTAGTGATTGTCTTATTGCCTGAAGCATAACACTTGATTGTCCTCATCTTTATACAGATAACTACAAATGTTATTATTGGCTATAAAATTATCCAGCCCTTCTGAAAAATTCATCTCAACATCTGCCTTTCCCATTTTACTGCAGCCATGAATATTACAGGCTGATGACATGCAATGCAAAGGAAGACATACTTGCTTCTATGTTTTCCATGTCAGTTTTTTTCCAGTATTTCTCTGGTCATTAGGAAATCTCTAGGAAAAAAGAAACTTTTAGGGGCAGAGTTCAGTAGCTAACCAGTGGGTTTCTAGCACTTATTCTTAAAATATCCCACCCCTCAAGATCAAATGTCAATCTAGAAGAGTTTCTTTATTGGCTAGTGACTGAGTTATATCTACCTAAGCCCACCGTGCATGTTCTGGATGCTGCAGGGGATCTAAAATGGCTCTAGAAAAATGTGTGCTTGGTCAACAGAATTCTACATTCAGTTGCCTGAAGACTGTGACCTCAAGAATGTTGAAGAATCACAGAATGGTAGGAGTTGGAAGGGGACCCTGGATGTCATCTAGTCCAACCTCCTTGTTAAATATTCTAGCTTTGTTTAGCCACCTAATTTACACTGGCCCTAAGTGTCATAATCTGAAAAAAAAAAATACAAATCCTTCTTTTCCAGTATATTCAGTCTATATTCAGGAAAATATACTTTACTGAGAATTGAGAATTTGCACTAAGCTATATGATATCAATGTACTTATATGTCTTATTATGAACTTTCTTCTGTCATCATCACACCAGAAAAAAGAGCAACAAAGAGCAGCTATAAAATGTGATGAGAAGTTCATCTGCTCATATATGAAGGAGCAGTGGGCACATGGGGATGTACCTTTCTCGTGTGCCTGTTTTTGGCAATGTCTAACAATATGACCATTGATAACATTCCTGCAAGAGAAAGGACAAGTGCAAAGCAGGCTGCAGAGATTTGTCTTAGTCACAGCAGCACTGTATGCATGCTTCAGAGCAAAAACAGGTATGTAATCTAAAATGATGTTAATTAAGATCAGTTGTACACTCTTCACAGTTCAGGGATCTGAACAGGCTGGACCGCTGGACTGAGACCAATGGCACGAGGTTCAACAATGCCAAATGCCGGGTCCTGCACTTGGGGCACAACAACCCTATGCAGTGCTACAGACTAGGGGAAGAGTGACTGGAAAGCTGCCTGGAGGAGAAGGACCTGGGGGTGTTGGTTGACAGCTGACTGAACATGAGCCAGCAGTGTGCCCAGGTGGCCAAGAAGGCCAATGACATCTTGGCTTGTATCAGAAACGGTATGACCAGCAGGTCCAGGGAGGTGATTCTCCCTCTGTACTCAGCACTGGTGAGACCGCACCTTGAGTACTGTGTTCAGTTCTGGGCCCCTCACCACAAGAAGGACGTTGAGGCTTTGGAGCGTGTCCAGAGAAGAGCAACGAAGCTGGTGAGGGCACTGGAGAACAAGTCGTATGAGGAGAGGCTGAGAGAGCTGGGGTTGTTCAGCCTGGAGAAGAGGAGGCTGAGGGGAGACCTCATTGCTCTCTACAACTACCTGAAAGGAGGTTGTAGAGAGGAGGGAGCTGGCCTCTTCTCCCAAGTGACAGGGAACAGGACAAGGGGGAATGGCCTCGAGTTCTGCCAGGGGAGTTTCAGGCTTGACATCAGGAAAAAAATTTTCACAGAAAGGATCATTGGGCACTGGCAGAGGCTGCCCAGGGAGGTGGTTGAGTCACCTTCCCTGGAGGTGTTTAAGGGATGGGTGGACAAGGGGATGAGGGGTATGGTTTAGGGAGTGTTAGGAATGGTTGGACTTGATGACCCAGTGGGTCCCTTCCAACCTGGTGATTCTATGAGTCTATGATTCTATAAACAGAATATATTTGCTTATATCATGTTATTTTAGTTGCAAAACTCTTGTGGTTTATATGCTTTCTTTCTAATGAGCAATTAGTCCATGTTTGCATGCTAAGAATTCTCCTTTACCTTTTCCATAATGATTTATGTTGCTTGGCTTAGCCTGTCTAGAAGGTAGTTGCTTCAGTGTAAGGTAATTCCCCCCAAGAAACACCTATCCTACTGCAGACACTTATTTTATACTAAAAAAAAATGCCCACATCTCCATACATAGTCCTCCTTATTGGCTATAAGGAAGCTAAAAAGGATTAGCAGATTCAGGGCAAACTTTTTAATGTGTAATTAAATATTTTGTAGCATAGTACAGAATATGATTTTATACTCGAAGTGCAGTACATAAATCTATATATTGTTCCTCTATTTTTCTTTCTTCTAGGGACTGGAAATGCATGTTCCTGAAATATGTATACTTTTTTTGGATCTATGTTAATAGAGCATGGCTTTAGCTGAACATTAAATACCAGAAAGAAAAATCATAAAGGAGATTGAGATCAAAAATATCACAAGTATAACTAACTTTTCTTTTTGCTGAACTGCAACTGTCTTTCAGTGATGAAGTAAATGTATTTGCCCAATAATTTCCACTAAAGCTATTTGGTAGAATTTGTTCTTCATAAGCAGCTGGTATGTAAATCTTGAATTGCTTAGGATCAAAATCTTTGACAGGAATTATTTTTTATATATTACACAAATAATGACAAATTAAATTTCTGAATATAGCAAAAACTACTATTCAGAAGATGGCTGTTCATTATTTGTTAGGTTTGACGTATTTCAGAACACAAAACTAAGTCTTCAAAATGCACTTATCTAGTGTCTAAAAAAAGACGGAAAATTAATCCTTACTTAGCACAGTGTTAAAAAGAGTACTGAAAGCTAAATATCTGTTTCAGTTCACTGAAATAAACAAAAATTACTTTCCAAGAATTCAGTAAGTCCTCAAGCACTACAAAAATTGATGACTTTTCATTGTTCAATGGATTTAATAAAAAGGTTTCTCACAGGAAAAGAAAAATGAAGCTCTGTGATATTTTAGTGGAATATAGTACATAGGTCAATGTGCAATGAAAAACAAATATCACACGGCTCGCTAATGTGCCACTGCAGTAGGATACAGGGCAGTATATCTCCATTCCAGCAAAAACAGTGTTCAAGGCTATTAAGTCAGCCTTGGCGCAGACGCACGGCCCATTGACTAGATCACACCCAGTATACAACTGAGCTTGGTTAGAGGTAGTTTAGGTAGCTTAAAACAGCTCCAATGTGAGCAACAAAGAATAGCTTTAAAAGGCATATTGCTCAGGAAGTGGTCCTCTGGTCTTTCGTATTTTTGAAGGAATTTTGCACTCAGAGATGCTGTTTGGGAATAGTTCATTAAACTGATGATAAAATTTAACTGCAGTAGTAGTTCTTAATTAGATAATTTAAGGCATTCTAATGATTGGAGAGAAAATGATATGATATGTACTTGAGTATGATCTATATTCAGTGCTGTGTGAGTAACAAAGTCATCAGGAAGTCTTAGAAATCTTTGGGAGAATTGTCTAGCTGTCATCTGTGCCTCCACACTCTTATGTCACAAATTGCTGCAGTGGGTTCTAGTTTCATTTGGAGTCTAACCTCTTTGCACATTTATGGGATGAATCTTTGACAGATAGGTGTAATTCATTCATTAGATTATGGACCCTAGTTCTCCCAGGGGAAGTTTCAAATCCACATGATGCCCTTAATCTTTATATTGCATTTGAATCCATGACTTATTTGAAATATGTGTAGACCTCTGTGTAAGCAGACAGCTCCCTATTGGACTATGATACCAGCTAGGGACATCCATGTGTATTGTTTATTTCACCATCATACAGAATAATTTACATTCTAAAACAATGTCTTTCTCAGTCACTCATTGGAGTTCATAGGGTATGAGTGAGAATGTTTAGGAATACAGAATTCTTCTTTGTACAAATCTTATGACTGTAGAAAGAATCCGATCCCCAAAACACTGCAGAGACACAGCTTTGCCTGGAAATACCATACCGAGACAGCTCCTTCATTTTTGGACACAGTTCTGCAAGGTGAAAATCACTCTAATCAACCAAGTGCCAAAGAAGTGCTCAAATGCAAGTATATGAATAATAACACTGATTTAGGAGGAAGAGATTAAGTCAACCTGTCTGTGACCTAAAAATTTTAATGTATCTGAGAGATCTGAGAGAAGTGTGCTTCATATTCCTGAAGGGAAAAAATCATACAGTCTTTGAGGAACAAAATCCTGAGAAATTCCTCCCTATTGTAGCATCTCTGTTTTTCATCCACAGACCCGATCCACTACTCATTGACAATCAATGGATAAATAACCAAAAATGATGCCCTCATTCTTTCCTAAGATTGCTTTTCATGTTAACGGAAAAATGAAAATCCTCAAAAAACACAGCTAAGAAAATGTCTGCAATAGTGTATGCTTTCATTCTTCACAAAAACGCTGAGGTTTGCTAAAACCTCATTGTGTATAGTGCTTGAGATGCTGTCAGTAAAATTGCGTTAGCATCTGTGTTAGTCCAGAGGCAGAAGCAGAAATTAAAACATGTCATCTAGGACAGTTAAATTTGCATGAACTAACCATTAAAACAAAAATGCATTCATAGGGATTTATTTTGATGTGCCTTTCAGAAATATGCCTGTGTACAGTCTTCTTTTCATTAAGTTGCCAAAACCATTGCCAGGTTATTTTGCTGCAGTTAAATTTAGAAATTATTACTTTAAGAGTTAGTTGGTTAATTTGTTGTGCTAGGAAAAATTCTCAGAAATTTTTATATCATAAAATTATTTTGGTTTCAGCAATTTGATAGCATATCAAAGCTTTTGAATAAGCATCCATGTCCATACAACCTGATTTGCTGGCATTTATGGAAACCACAAATGTGTAATCAAAAAGGTAATAAAACTACTATGTAAGAAAAGTTATGTCTAAAGAAGTATTGAAACGGTTTTCCAGTAAATGCCTCTTAATTACACTGTCACTGTTCTATCTGATGACTTAGTCAACAAGAAACAATATTTGACAATATCTGTGAAAGACACAATTTTCCACATTTACATCGGGCACTGGAACAGGCTGCCCAGGGAAGTGGTCGAGTCACCTTCCCAGGAGGTGTTTAAGGAATGGGTTAATGAAGTGCTTAGGGACATGGTTTAAGGGAGTGTTAGGAATGGTTGGACTCGATGATCCAGTGGGTCCTTTCCAACCTGGTGATTCTATGATTCTATGATTAGCTAAACATTAAGTTATTGACCATAATTTCTTTTTTTAAATATTTCTGGTCACAGAAAATGATCACAAAAATATATGTTGCTTACAAGCTGAGATGTAGCTTTCGTACAGAGCCTACAAAGCATTTTATTTGAATTGTTACAGTTTTAATAACCAGAGAGCTGCTGTCCCTAAACTGGTTTCAGAAAACCAAAAAGTATAGGTTAACTTATTATTTGTTTAAGCATAAAAAGCAGAGTAATGGATTTTGAAAAGTCTTCCAGGTTTCTCAAGGTCGTTCAAAAAAGGAACCTTCTTTACTCTATCATTTTGTATAAAGAGATATTTGAGAAGACAAGTTTTGTCACTGGAGAAAGAAATTTTGCTGAGTTATTGGAGGTGCATTTCATTTTAGATTTATTACTTAAAAATATTGGTTACTACAATAAAAGTAGTTTGTACTATATACATGGTGTCCCAGATACTTTCCTTCTGGCCTATTTTCCATGCGGAGTCATCTTCGCCAGCAGATCATGATACAGCCAACCCTTCTGGTAGCTGAGTGGGAGCAGGAGGGCTGTCATCTCCAGTTTCAAGAGGCATTGAAAACTTCATCAAAGGGATATAAATCTTCCTTTTAGAGATGGAAAAAAAGTATCTAGACCTAGCTCTCTGGATTAGATATAAGCTTTCAAACTTTAAATCCTCCTGGCTTCCTCTCCAGCTCAGAGACACTTTTGAGTTGATGCTAATCCTGAGAGTATCATTTGACTCAGGGCTAAACAAGGCTTATATAATAATTATGATTAATAATGATTTAGTACAGTTTGGACAGCTTGTGCAATGGACCTAATTCTGGCAAAGCCTCATAAGTTTATATTTCCTCTGATACAGACTTCAACCATTTAGACTTTTAAGGATGCTTAAAAACACTTGGGTTGCTCATGGCAATTCCCCGCAGTTATTTCCTTTCAGATTTTGCCTATAAACCATATATACCTGCATGCACACATGGAACAAATATCATTATCATTTCTCATGCTCTGCGTTTATAAGAAACAGTCATCTTCACTAATAAAATATAGATGAGTATATCAGACCTCTTGGGGTCTGAGAGGTATTAAAAAGGATACCAGAGCCCTGGGAGCAGCTGTAGGGAAACAGGTAGTTTTCTCATCAATTCTCCCAATCAAAGGGATGGAGTTTGAAAGGGCCAGTCAAGTCTGGCAAATCAACAAGTGGTTACAGGACTGGTGCCACAGCCAGAGGTTTGTCAGCTTAGACCATGGGACTTATTTTGAGAAACCTAATCTAAGGGGGGGCTGAAGGATCCCATCTGTCAGAGAAGAGGAAGAGCATGTCTGGTCATGGGCTTGCCGACCTAGTGAAAAGGGCTTTAAACTAAAATTGCCAAGGAAAGGGAGCCTCAGTCCATCTCTCTCCTACAAGTTTGATGCCAGTGCCAGCATTAAATGCCCAGAGTCCGAAGAAGGGTCAGAGTTACCGGTCAGCAAGAGAACACCTGGAGAGAAACACGAAGGATTTCCAGCAAACACGTATAGCATGAGGAGCAAACAAAAGGAATTGGAGATGTGTGCATGCCTGCAGGCCTATGATGGCATCACAGAGACATGCTAGAATGGATCATGTGACTGGAAGTTTGGAATGGAGGGATGCAGGTTCCTTAGGAAGGACAGGAAGGAGAGACAAGGAAGGGTCTATTTCAATGATCAGCTGGAGGGCATGGAGCTCCGCCTGGGGATGGATGATAAACTGACCAAGAGCTTGTGGGTCAGGATTAAAAGGAGGGCAGGATTGGGTAACATTATAGTGGGGGTCTGCTACAGGCCACTGGAGCAGGAACAGTGAGTGGATGAGGCCCTCTATAGACAGATAGGCACAGCCTCACATTCACAAGCCCTGATCCTTGTGTAGAATATCAGCCACCACGATATCTGTTGGAGGGACAACATAGCAGTGTGCAAGCAATCCAAGAGGTTCCTGGAATGCATTGATGTTAACTTTCTTCTTCAAGTGACAGAATAGGCAATGAGGAGAGGTACTATGCTGGACCTTGTTCTTACCAATGAGGAAGGGCTGGTGAGAAATGCGGAGCTCAAGGGAAGCCTTTGCTGCTGTGACCATGACATTAAGGATTTCAAGATCCTCAGGGCAATAAGGATAGTGCGTAGCCAACCTCTCCTCCATACTACTGGGTCTTGTGAAAACAATAACATTTAATTTCCGTATAGCTTGAAACTTACCTGTGAAATATGAGACATTTTGAATTATAATTTGTTGGGTTTATGTCTTCTCATATTAATTCAGCAGAAATGAAAGGGAAAAAATAGAAGAATGACACTCCAAACATGCACATATGTGCAAAATATGGTTTATGCAGTCACAGCACAAAGTTTGTGAAGTCCTATGAGGAGTGACTGAGAGAACTAGGATTGTTTAGCCTGGAGAAGATGAGATTGAGGCAAGACTTTATTGCTTTCTAGAACTACCTGAAAGGAGGTCACAGCAAGGGGGGTGTTGGTCTCTTCTCCCAAGCAACAAGTGATAGGTTGAGAGCAAATGGCCTCAAATTGCTCCAGGGGAGTTACAGAATGGATATTAGAAAAAAAATCTTTACTAAAAGAGTGGTTAAATATTGGAACAGGCTGCCCAGGAACATCACAGGAAAGCCAATGGATATAATCTATCTGGGCTTCTGTAAAGCCTTTGACACAATCCCGCACATCTTTCTCTCTAAATTGGAGAGATATGGATTTGATGGGTAGACTGTTGGTGAATAAGAAATTGGTTGGATGTTCATATTCAGAGAGTAGTGGTCAATGGCTCGATGCCCAGATGTAGATACACAACAAGTGGTGTCCCTCAGGGGTCCATACTGGGACCAGTAACTTTTAATATTTTCATGAATGATATAGATAGTGAGATTGAGTACACCCTCAGCAAGCTTGCAGATAACACCAAGCTGAGTGGTGCAGTTGTCACGCCAGAGGACAGGATGTCATCTAGAGGGACCTGGACAAGCTGGAGAAGTAGGCCTCTGAGAACCTCATAAGGTTCAACAAGGCCAAGTGCAAGGTCTTACATCTGGGTAGGGGCAATCTGCAGTTTCAATACAAGATGATGTGATTGAGAGCAGCCCTGTGGAGAAGGACTTGGGGGTGCTCATTGATGAGAAGCTCTACATGAGCTGGCAATGTGCACTCATAGCCCAGAAGGCCAACAACATCCTGGCCTGCATCAAAAAAAGCATGGCCAGCAGGTTGAAGGAGGTGATTCTGCCCCTCTACTCCACTCTCATGAGACCCCACCTTGAGTACTGTGTGCAGTTCTGGAATCCTCAATATAAGAAGGATAGGGAACTGTTGGAACGGGTCCGGAGGAGGGCTATAAAGATGATCAGAAGGCTGGAGCACCTCTGTTATAAGGACAGGCTGAGAGAGTTAGGATTGTTCAACCTGGAGAGAAGAAGGATCCAGGGAGACCTTATAATAGCCTTCCAATACCTGACAGAGGCGTACAAGAAAGCTGGAGAGGGACTATTCACAAAGACATGCAGTGATAGGTCTAGGAGGAATGAATACAGATTAGAGTGGGGAAGATTTAGACTAGACATCAGGAAAAAATTCTTCACAATGAGGTACTGGAAGAGGTTGCCATGGAAGGTTGAGGATGCCTCATCCCTGGAGGTGTTCAAGGCCAGGTTGGATGGGGCCTTGAGCGTCCTGATCTAGTAGGAGGTGTCCCTGCCTATGTCAGGGGATTGGAACTAAGTGATATTTAAGGTCCTTTCCAACCCAAACCATTCTATGATTCTATGATTCTCTGATCCTATGTAGTCTCTCCACCCCTGGAAGTGTTCAAAGTATAAGTGTGAAACTTTGGGACTTGTTTTACTAGACGTGGTGGTGTTGGGCTGACAGTTGGACCGCGTGATTTTAGAAGTCTTTTTGAACTTTAATGATTATATGATTCTATAGGAATGTGTGTAAAATTTGATTAGTGAAAACATAAAGGATAAGAAGATATATGATGGAAAGGTTTTGGGTTTACTTGCCTTTTACCTGAGCTATAGTACTTAAAAAAGTTGTGGGTCATTTGTAGGAAAGAAGCTTTTTGTTTGTTTTCTGCTGGGTGGTGAATGTTTGGGCAAGGAGGGATGGCAGTTCAGACTGGTACAACCTGGAAACAGGAGTTTCCTGGGAAGTCAAATGATAGGACAGGAAGAAAATGGTCAGGGAGAAAAAGCACTAAAATATAACAAACTAAAAGACATCTGAAAGACTAGGCCTGAGAAATGATATCAAGAGTGAGATTTTCCCTAGGGAGACAGAGGAGATGGTGTGGGGTTTATTGCAGTCTGGAATTACTGGAATGAGAACAAGCTTAACAGAATTGGAAGAATTATAGAATCAAAGAATGGTTTGGGTTGGAAGGTACCTTAAAGATCATCTAGAACAAAAGTATCCAGAATCACAGAAGGTTTAGTAATGAAATGGTGTGGAAAAAATATATTTATCTTTGAATACAAAATATTTGGGGTTTTTTCCCGACTTTTTTTTCACATTATTTTTACCTTTTTCACCCCATTACATCTTTAGGAAAATATTTTTGAAAACTTAAGAGTATAGTCACAGGACAACTCAGGTTTTCAGAGATCCAAGAATAACTTATGAGAAGAGATTCATGTTCTAACTCATTCAGACATGACTGAGAGGTTCTATTGTGTATTGGTCTACAAACCTTTGAGTCTCCTTTTATTACTAATCCTATATTTTTCTTAAAATGAGACACAGACTTAGTGTACTTGGGCAGTGAGTGATGTGGCTTTGATGCCCTCCTATGCATTTTTAATAGCAGGAATTAGGATGAATTTGATAAACTCCTTGACTATTGTGCTGTTCAGGTAATTGTCTAAAAAAAAAACCCGATAAACTTCATAACTCTCTCTTTCTGGATTTTCTTTTAAAAAATTCTTGTTACTATTACAGAGGTAACATTTTGTTGGTTTGTATTTTTTTTTTTTAATTAGGTTCTAAGATTGGCAGATTTGACAGAGAAGTCACAAAAAATATTATTTTCTTCATATTACCTGGGAGCGGATGCCTGGGCATAGGAAGGGGTCTTCACCGTCTAGTGAGAGAAATACTGTGGTGTCAGGAAACTTTGTTGGTTCTCCTGCTCGTGAAATCACAGTATAATAAGTAAACCAGTTAACTGGGGTGGTGGGAGGGTCTGCCCATGGTGCTAATTTAAAGTAGTTGCAGACAACTCGCTATGAAGCCATTTGCAAAAGTCAAAACCAAAACCTAAACTGCATTTTTCCCTTGGGCAAAATAAAATAAACAGATCAAAGGATTTAATGGCAGTCACTAGACAGAAAGACAGCAAAGGAACCAAGTGAAATTTTTGTCTTTATTGAACTATTTTTTCCATTTCCTTTTGGGCATGTAAGCAATAGCAGACCCATTATAGAGATTTTTGTTTTTCCTCTTCTATAACGTCAGTTACTTTACGTGAACAACAAAAGTTCAGATGTGCTCAAGAAGAATTTAGGAGAAGTAAAGCACCTTTTTGAAGAATATTTTGGAGGAAGACGAACTCAAATATTCTCAGGAATTGCCCAGTTCAAAAACAGAGAAGCCTAGACCTTATTGGATAACGAAAGGGAGAGAAAGAGGGAAGTTGCAACCTCTGGGAGAAAAGCTGGGGGAAAGAAAAAGAGAAAAAAAAAAAAAGAAAACATGAACCCCAACAAACACCAATACCCAAAGAAATAAAAAAACCACCACCTGCAACTAAATCTTTAAAACATAATTCTTCAGACTCTTCTACATACTACACCAATATCTTTTCACAATATTTTGGGGCTTCTCAGGGAATCTCAGAAGGATTTTAAATGTCCTTAGACTTAAAAAAAACCTTGTGATTTCATTGGAAGACTGGGGAGGCTTGAAAACAAACACTCACAGTGAATTCAAAAATTCAAAAAAGTATCAACAATTCTGATATTTCACAGAACCACTGTAAACTGAAAACTTAGAAACCTTACTGAAATATAAAATCTTCATTTTAAACATATATTTTTATCTTTTCTTTCAATGTGATTTGGATTTCCTTTTCTTCTTTCAGAAGTAAGGGTAAAATAAGACTTTTTTTTCATACTTTCCATCTGAATAAACTATGAAAACTGTATCTTTAGGAGAAAGACTGTTTTGCTGAGACACAATTCTGTAGATTTTAAAATCTGCAGAAATTATGCAGTTAGAATTAAGTAACTTGATTTTTAATAACTTTTAAAAAAATGGAATAAACCCTATAAATGAAACAAACTGAAATCCATTTATTCAGTTCTGAAATTTCTTTCCCAAGCAGCAAAGCAAACAGCCAAATAATTTTGAGGCATAGTAATTAGGTCTTGAAGGAAGATGACTCACTGATGGAAAATGAATGATGACTTTGTATCTGGTGGATTTTTTTGTGGTTTATTGGGTTGGGTTTCTTTCCTCTGTATTGTTCTGTTGGGTAGCCCACAGGGACGTCCACCGAGTGCAGATTTCCATCTAGCCAAGTTCAATGGTTTCAGACTTTTTCATGTTTGGATCTCTAAATATTTTGATGATGCTTATCCATTAGTACAAATATGAGTTTACTGACATTGGACTTATTTCTCTGAGTTACCATTCATGGTAGCCTCATGGTAATCCAGGACAACACCTACAAATGAAAGTCATTTGGAAAAATGCATGTTCTGTTCCTCAGGAACGTCTGTCTTGATGCAGCCGTTATGAGTTTCTGTGTTGTTTACTCTGCCTCTTTAAAATTCCAATCTGCATAACCAAATGATAGAGTAAGAGACAATCCTTTTCATACGGAAGCTGAGTTTGCAGCAGCAAAATGTGGTGAAGGCAAATCGAAAAGCAGAACTATGTAAGATCTAAGGGTGGACCAAGCAGATAAATAATGGCATTAGTTAGGGGTGGCATACTTAACCAGGAGAGAAAAGGCAGAGCAGAGTAATTTGTCTCTCTCTGCTTCCTCTTTGTTCCCATTCTTGTTTCTTCCTTTATGTTTTCACCCACATGTAAGAAGATTTATACATGCTGAATACGTTATTTTTTTAGTCTTTCTCATGTCCTAAAGCCAATTCTACTCTGTATACCAGGTTGCATTCCTTCAGTGATCAGTAATGAGCCTTTTCTGATTTGTGTTTATAACCTTGGTGTTATCTTGTGCCTGTATTTTCAAGGCTCATGTTGTCCCAGCATGACATGGAATACATGAATAAATGGCAAGAGGTGGGGGAGCATGGAAAAGTAACCAGACTAGAGCTTTGCAAACATGTTTTGGCTTTCTTTTTTACTGCCTTTGAATTCCATTGATTCTTGTTTCCTTGGCTACATGTTGGCCTTGCTTAACTGGGGTGGATAAGAAGTCTACTCAAGAATCTCTATAACAAGATAACTAGAGCAATATTCTTGATGTGTGAGTCATGGATTTAAATTTCTTGAGACTCAGAAGAGCCTAGGGAACACGTTGTCCTCTTTTATGGATATGTTAGTGTCATACACACAAAAGTTTGGCATTGTTTCTTCTTAAGGAACTTTTGAGAAAAAATAGCTATGGCTGTACTTTATACCAGCCCAGTGCTCTTGATTACATACAATACGAGGCCTGTTATAAATTCAATAGCTTTCAAAACAAAGAAAATCACTCTGTCATTAATATTCTGAAAAATCGTCCCACAAAAATGTCAAACTCAGGAAACAACTGCAAGCTCTTAAGTGTTTTATAAGATTTTGTGTGAAAATAATACCACGTCATAGACAAAATATTGAATGATTTTTTTATTTTTTAAAAAATAATAGCTATAAAGTGAAATAGTGCACTAAACTTAGAAAAAAAAATTAAAATAGAGAATTTGGTAATGAGGATGAACATGAGATTATCTACTGAAAGTGTGCATTAGCTTTGCAATTAGCCAAAGACAATGATTCGACTACATATTACAAAATTATTCAAGTTCTAAAACTGAAATTTAATCTTTTAAACACTGGTTAAATTATCAGCCACAAGTTTTCTAAGACTTTCAATATTCTGATTTAAATTAAATGCTTTTTGCCAGCTTTTTTTATCATCCAATTAGTTTTCAAAACCAACTAAGATAAAAAACACTTATAATAATATTGTACTTATTACTAAACCTATAATTTTGCCAATTTCCTTTACAATTTTTGACCCAGAATTAATGACTCCTGATTAGACATGAGCATAGACTCTAGGTTTTGTGTGAACTGTTGATTTGTTTGGAAAAATACGTTCTCTTGAATTGGGTGTTGGTTTTACTAACTGCAGAGGTAAATGACTAATTTACAATGAAACACCCATTTGGCAAGTGTAATCCAATTTTAGGCTAGCATGATATGCACAAGCACATCACTGGTTCCTAAAAATATTAATTGAATGTGTGCAAAATAATTCCATTTGCATTTTATGTTCTACAGGAGGCAATGGATACAGGTAAGTGTAAAGATGCTTACTCTTGGTTCAATAAGTTTTTCTGTTTCTCGGTTAGAAGACTGAACAAGAATATTTGGTGTTGATATTTGAAGTCTCAGTGTTGGGAAGGTTTTTATGAATACTGAATGGTTACAATGCTCTCATTCTCCCAGTGGAAACAGTGTAATTCATAATTATTTTCTGGAAGCTTGTTTTTTTGTAAGCCCTTGTTGCAAGATTTCATATGCTTGCAACCAGGGAGAAAAAGTGAAGCCGCTAGTATGGATAAAATGGAACTATTTAAAATGACAACTAATACTAATGGAAATAGTTTGTGTTGTTTCTCAATGCCTAACTAAGCTTATGCTCTGTATTCATACAAGCTCCATTTTCTCAGTGTATTTCTAGGAGTTCTTTTGTAAGAGATATAACATCCCTTTCTGTTCTGATTAGACAGTCATGTTTGTGTATGATACAACATGACAATAAACAACACTGAGTAACCTAGATGATCACTTGTGGTCACCATAGTTCATGTAAGTACCATCAAAAAGCTCTGCATTTCAGAATATTAATCCTTGTATTCTCAGTGGTCTGAGAGTCAGAATGCAGATAATTTATGATATGTCTTTCCATAACCTATTTTTCTTTCTGGTTGCTGAGGGCTAGATTCTTTCTTTGCTTGCATTTATGTATCTTTTTTTACTTCAGTCACTGACCAGTCAGAGTATCTAGTTATGTCTGAGGACAGAATGTAGGTGAGTAGATGAACTTGTATAAAATATCTTTCAGTCCTTCAGAATAATCATCAGCAAATTGGCATCTCATTTTTCTCATATGTACCAATAATATAAGTAGATGTCCAAGAACAGAATTTTTGATTTATAAGCCTGAGTAATTTTTCAAGATTGAATCTAGAAAGAGTTTAGAGAACCCTTATTATTTTTACTGCAAATATTTTATATGATAAATAGATATATTTTTCAAGAATGTTTGTTGTTGACCAAACTATTGACATTCAACAAAGATTTTTATTTCAACAAATACAAAAATAAGTTGTTATTATTATAGCATGAATAAATATTAAACTTGAAGGATGTTGAAGAAGAAGAAGAAAAGAGATGTAAAAAGCAACTGAACCATGACAAGAATAATTCACCTGTTTATATAAAATCATTTTCTCCACCTAGAGTATTTCTTTTCTCCCTTTAAAATTGCCCTTGCTAAATCACAGGATTTTCACCTTATTGCATCAGATGAAAAAAGTTAGCAGCTTCCTAAATTGATCTATCTTGACTATGATCCATCTCTTCATTAAACTTAAAAATCTACAGCTGGGGAGAATTAAGACTTAAGAAGAGATATAGAGGGCTCATCATTCAAGTAAATGAATGTTCTGCATGAATATTGGAAGGAGTAAGAGTAAAAAGAGTGAGCCATCTGTTTTGGAGCTGACACAGGATTTAGAAGTCTATATCATAGGTATATATCATAAGTCAGACACTTACATGCTTCTGTGAATATTACTGGGCCTTCCTGAAATTAAAAACTGATGTGAAGACTGTACAATCCAAGCTGCCCAGAGATTAAATCTGACTAGTTAGGGAATGTAGTGAAATATACTGATTTTCTTCCGGGAAAATTCTTTTAATCTGTTATCCAAGTACAATATAATATAAATTAATCATCATAGCAAGTCCACCTCATCTATCACAGTAGCTGGTTATATGGAGAGAGACAGAGTAATGGATAGCATCCTTCTAGTCTAGAGAATCAGGACAGAAAATTTAAATCTCAGGATTTTGGAAAGGGGACTTTGTTATCAGTCAATATGTTCGTGCTAGTAAGATTGTATAGGCCTATCCAGAAAGAAGTCGAGCCAAATGTTTGAAATGTTAAAAATACCAAAGCATCTGATGACTTGCTAGGTACACCCAGTCACAATTGCTTCTAGTTATTCTGTTCCAGATACAAATCGAATGCTAATATACTTTGATAAGAGTAAGGAGTGTGAGGAATTTAAGCTCTGTTAGTCTACAGTGTGCCTATGTTTCATGTTTCAATACAGACAATTTGGGCACCAAGGCTCATTTAGAGAAAGAAATACAATGAAAGATCATATACAAAGTGAAAGCTTGGCCCAGGTATTCATTCTAAGAAGCTCAAAGACCTTACTCAGCTAATATCAATGAAAGTTACCAGATATTTCAAAGAGTTTAGAGCTCCACTTCAAATGACTAAATATTAATGGTGATTACCTTCACCAGGAAGTTAATGGATCCTTCTGTGAGTTTGCAAAAACTTAAGTGCTTTCAGTATGCACATCAGTCATCACACCAAAACAAACTGAGCTAGCAGAGAACAGTATACAAGCAAGAAATCTCTTTCTTTAAATTAAGTCAAAGACTGCGTAACTTTATCTTTTGAATAAATGATCTGTACCATAGGCAATTGATGGTACATGGTGTAATGTAAAAGGCATTACACCAAAGTGTAAGAGAACTGTAGTAGCACTTCTGAGGCTTCATCCTCAGAAACTAAGCTGCTCAGCCGAGATAGGGGGGCATCATGTCCAGTTCTGATCACTACCTCTCATAACAAAGCAAAGTTTATATATGCAATATTATGCTGTATATTGAAAAAATCTGCTGCCTGACAGCAAAAAAAATCAGTGAGGTACAGATTGGTGTGGGTGTCATCAGACTATGTTAGTGCAATGTATCGCATTCATCGATGAAAATCTATTAAATTTTAATTTTCATATACAAAATTGTTCAGCAAATGATAGGAAACAGAATCAAGTGAAAGGAAGTGTTTGCAGAGAGAGAGATATGGTAATTGTAGTTATAGATTATAAGTTCTTACTAACTAAGTAATAGTAATAAGCCTGTGTTCCTTCACTTCTTGATTCCATGTTTTAAATATTACTTGTTAAAAATTGAAATATTTAGCTAGAAGCTCATATAAATTTAATAAGAAACTTGTGCAAAATGTCTGGAAACAAATCTGATGCTGCTGTTTTCATCATGACTTTCTGTGCTCAGCCTATTGCAGATGAGCCTTTGAGGAAAACTGATAAAGACCCCTTTGCTTACCGTTGCAAAGCGATCGAAGGTTTACTTGAGTGGCTTCAAATATTTTCATGGAAAACTGTAGAAGAGTTCTGACTCCTCTTGAATCCTATAGCTGCCAAGGTTGTCACCTAGCTTCCATTCCCAAATGACCCTTTCAAGAATATTCAGTGCTTGTATTAAGAAACGTAGAGAACAGGCTTTTACATGCTTTGTCTTCCGTGGCTTTTTTGGATAAAGCAGCCACAAGATGTAATTGTTCTATACTGGAAGGGCTTGTTTTGAATAGTTGAGGTACATGAATTGAAACTGAACATCAGTGAGTTTAGGTATTTTTTCCAGAACTTCCAGAATCCTTTTGTTTAGAAGATGGAGGTAAAGAAGTCTTGACATTGTGAAATTTATACTTTAAATGTAAAGCAATGATTAAGTTACCAATAACAACAACTAACCCTTCCATGACTTCCCCAAACCTGCAAAAACCCCAAACACAAAAAAAAAAGAGAGATTAACTTTAGCAAACATAACAATACTAAATTTAAAAATCAATAAATGCAAAGTTGGAATTGCTAAAGATCTTTCTATACTTGACAACAGCCATATTTAATTATAGAATTTCCAAAGTCATATGTTAGTTTGTGTGAGATCACTCTGTAAATTCCTTAGGAAAAGAAAGAAGAAGGAGAAGAAGAAGAGTAGATAGTAGGTTCATGCAAACTGAACCAAAAACGTTGCACAAAAGACCGAGAATAGAGATGTAATTGAGTTAGAATTGATTGGTTTCTGACAATATACATGGGGAAGGTGAAATTGATTTTGTTTAATAGCAAATTGGAAAGTTTCAGAAGAAATTTCTGAACACAATTTGCTGTTTTATATCCACACTCGTTTGTTTATGTTTTTTTTAACATTTACTACTCACCAGGTTGCTGTTGCTGAATATGCTGTATTACCTATGCATCTTCTTTGCACAATAACATGGGATCATTCGACTGAGTATATTACTTAATTTTCATCTTGCATATATTTGAAATTGCTCTGTATTTCCATTAGCAGCTCATCTTAATGGACCTAAGTGAAGCAAATCACACTCCTTTTTTCCTTCGGAAAAAAAAGTGTGATAATGACCCCATGTTTACATAGTGTTTTTAATCCCTGCATATTTTCAAGCTAATATTTTCAAGATAATATTTTCAAGATATTAAAATCTGGAATTTGAAATCACTTGCAAGAGAACTTTTATTTATTATTAAGTGGTGCACTTTCAGATGAATTATAAAATACCACAATAAGAAAGAATACCATATGACTGTTTATATGAGGAACAGAAAAAATAAACTAAGAAAGCCTTCAGTTATTCTTATTAAAGTGGGGGAAGGGAGCTGATATAGACAGGATGGAGATGCCTGAACTGGAATTTGACCAAGTTAAAAGGATTAACAGGCTTTCTTGACCAGAGGGGTACCAAGGGAACTCTAACAAAGAAACACATCTGGCAAACAGGCAGTGTAGAGGCCAAATAATATTATACTTCATCAGCTCTTAAAATTCCACAGACCTGAAGAGTGCAGTTAGAAGAGTTTCTAGGAGTGATATTTCACTGTGCAGGAATAGAATGACTGGAGTTATGAGGCCAGAGATAAATCACATCAATGGTCTTATTGAAACAGCCATGCCTGGAAGAAAGGTGTAGTCTCTTCCCCAGACACAAAGAAAGCAAGCTGATCCAAGAAGCAAAATCTCTTGTGCCCTGGGGATACTTAAACCTGCCTTTGAATGATGATTCTTCTCATGAGGGGAACATGCTTTAATTATGACAAAAGTATTTTCAAGGCAGGCAATAGAAATTAGATTCCCTTTTTAGTATTTGGGTTTATCTGCATGGACATGTTTTTCCTGTAAAGAAAATCTCAATGTATTATTTCCATATAAAAAATGGAGAATAAATATAGTGAAAGTTTTCATAACTTTTCTCAGTTCCAAGTAAATTGAACAATTTCCACTCTAAATGTCAGTTAATTTCTATCTTATATCTGTGATTTAATTATGTTTTGTGTTGCTCTTTTTTTTAGGAAAAAAAAGGAAAAATAAAGAAAGGAGGGGGTAGTGGGATTTAATCATCAAGGGAAAAAGAATTTAAGCCCCATGGGAGTTTTAGGTTTAAATTCAGTACAAGATTCATCCTCTCTTTTTTTTCTTTTTTTCCTTCTTTTTCTTTTATTTTTAATTTTTAATATGTTTTAGACTTGTGTGAAAGGTCACCATATGGAGATAAGAGAGCAGATGAAATAAAAAGCAATAAGACAAAACAATAAAACTGTCACTGTTTTCTTGACCTTTTTGAAATGCATTCATTATAGAGTCTATGGTAAATCTTGTTAGCTTTGAAGCTACTGCTGCTCTGAGTGGAATGATCTCTAGGATCCACTTAGCAATGGCCCTTTCTGACAAGGTCAAGTAATAAGAGGCCTTTCTCTGAACTGAAATTCTAAGTAACTACTGACTCAACACAGGGATTGTTTATTCTTTATTTTTCACTGTATGGCAGTGATAGCAGGGTAGACCAGTTTCTGTGCTACTGTTATGTACGTTTGTCTGAAGTTATCATGGTAACACACAAAAAGAACAACTGTTATATTTCTCAACCCTGTGGAGTGCAGTGGGAAGAAAGAGGAAGCAAGAAAGTAGTTTCCTTCGTGAAGGAAATTAGTTTTATAAGTATAGCAAAAGAGTGCACTTCCCATCAATTACAATACAATAGGTCTCATTAGTTTAAACATGAGACCAAACATTAGTGATTCTTGCTGCAGTTTCTAAACTGAAGTATTTAGCTCACTATCCTTTAAGAAGAAGCTAAAACAAAAATCATACAATCATAGAATGGTTTGAGTGAGAAGGAACCTTAAAGATCATCTAGTTCCAACCCCCCTGCCATGGGCAGGGACATCTCCCACTAGATCAGGCTGCCCAAGGCCCCATCCAACCTGGCCTTGAACAAATCCAGGGATGGGGCAGCCATAGCTTCCCTGGGCAACCTGTTCTCTCAGCATGAAGAAATTCTTCCTTATGTCTAGTCTAAATCTGCCCCTCTCCAGTTTATAACCATTGCCCCTAGTCCTATCACTACAAGCCTTTGTAAGCAGTCCCTCCCCAGCTTTCTTGTACAACCCGTTCAGGTACTGGAAGGTCGCTATAAGGTCTTCTTGGAGCCTTCTCTTCTCCAGGCTGAACAAGTCCCACTCTCTCAGCCTGTCCTTATAGCAGAAGTTCTCCAGCCCTCTGAACATCTTTGTAACCCATCTCTGGACCCATTCCAACAGTTCCATATCCTTCTTATGGTGAGTATCCCATAACTGTTGTATTTCCTCCATTGGCACTTTGCAATGTCACTCAAGCACTTTAAACTTATCACACATTGACAAGGACACCTAAGAATATGCCTGTTATTTCGTATTACACTCTCATTCCGCATGCCTATCGCAATTTGTAGTGAGGTAGAAATTCTGAACTTCTCACTTATGATCTCTCCCCCATTAGCAGATATTCTTCTTATTATCACTGTCATGCCGACATTGTAATTGATCCTTCCAACAGGATTAAGCTGTTCAGGATATGGCAGTTTGGATATTGCTGTCTATCCTTCATTTATAATTACAATAGATGATTCCACTTAATGTCATAGGATCATAGAATCAGTAGGTTGGAAAAGACCTTTGAGATCATCAGCCCCAGCCATACCCATCTACTACTAAATCATGTCCCCAAGCATCTCATCTACCCTCCTATAAGCACCTCCAACGATGGTGACTCAACCACCTCCCTGGACAGCCTGTTCCAGTGCTTGATAACCCTTTCTGTGAAGAAATTTTTCCTAATGTCCAACCTAAACTTCCCCTGATGCAGCTTGAGGCCATTCCCTCTTGTCCTATCATCTGTCACTTGGAAGAAGAGACCAATACTTACCTCTCTGCAACCTCCGTTTAGGTAGTTGTAGAGAGCAATAAGGTCTCCTTTCAGCCTTCTCTTCTCCAGGCTAAACAATCTCACTTCCCTCAGCTGCTCTGCAAGACTTATTTTCCAGCCCCTTCACAAGTTTCATTGCTTTTGTCTGGAAACAGATGTCTCTGCCCATGGCACGGGGGTTGAAACTACATGATTTTTATGGTGCCTTCCAACCAAAGCCACTCTATGATTCATCATTCCATGATTCTGTAATTTCTTTATAAGACATAGAACTATGGGTATCAAATATCACTGTCTAAATGGCTCTGGTGTAAACAAACTATGTGACCAGTCCAATACAAAAGATGGCATTTTATTATATTGTTTGTTATGTTTAGTCCTCATTAGTCTTTTGATTAGTTCACAATGACAACATAGTCAATCATACAACTGAAACAGAAGTCTCTAGAAAATTATTTTGCATCCAGATTTTTTTGATCACAATCTTTATGTTTTGCAGTTTAATCTTTGCAAGCTAATATCAGGTTGATGAAATCAAATGTGGACACTCATTTCAACGGTGCAATCTCCTCTATGGTTACAGTAATATACAGTGCTATTCAGCAGCTGGTCACAGTTCCTGTTTTTCTTGTTCTGTATGAGAGGAAGAGTCATCAGGTCATTTCCTACATCCTAGCCTGAGCTGCAATGTTCAATAACCTGCTATAGCTTGCTGTAATAAGTTGCAAAAGTCTCTTCAGATAGGATATGCCTGACTGTAACGAGCTTTGCATAAATATATAGCAGAGTAGTTAAAAGAGAGCCTGGCATTTAGTTGTTTTGTTACTTTATGCTACAACCTGACTTGTGACTTTTTGCAGTTCTTTACTTGTCTCACCCATACCTCCTTTTGAAAGTCCCATGTTCTTCTCTCCACTTCTGCCAACCACAAGTGCCAAGGTGCATAGTCTCCTTCAGAAAATGCATGGCCTACACTTTGCTCCCTGGTGAGGCTCCGTTAGTATCACTCACCATCTTTATGTTGCAAAATAAAGCTCTTGTGTTTACAGCACACTGCATTATAGGGTTAAGTCGACCCTCAGAATTGAATAGTAGCATGTTACAAACGGTCAAAAAGACACAATGCTCAGCATATTGTGTAAATGGCTTATGCCAGTGAAAACCATTGGTCAAGGCTGAGAAAATCTGAGTAGCAAAACTGGAATGTTTTTGAAAGTGATAAAAATAATTATATAATATTAAAAAAAAAAGTTGATTTATTGTAAAAGCTGTTTCATTCATACATGTCAGGAGGTAGAGTAAAGGTTCAGTGATAAAAAGGCATATTCCTCTTATATTGGAGTATTACACTATTGCATTACACGATTGCTTTGAAGAACGAGGTTTTACATAACACGTTCAGAGGTCAGGTACTTGACTGCAGAGGCTAGTAGTGTTAGACTCTGAACAAATAACAAAGGTAAAGGTTTATCTTTGCAAAACAATTATATGCACAGATCAGTCTCATTTGCATTTGAATCATCGAAAGAAAGCCATGTGCAGTCATTGCGGAGTTGAGGGGATAAAAAAGGACAAACATCTGTTTCCACCACAGCCTACGTAGCTATCCAATGGAGCCACATTCTAGACGTATGAAGTATTATGTCAGGCAGATTCAGCAATACTGTTGTTATAAAGACTTTAGTAACAACTAAGCAAACTTCAAACTCTTTTAAGACTCCTTCTAGTGGTATAGAGGAGGTACACAAAGGAAATAAGACTTGCACACAAATGTATAAGTCATTGAGGTCAGTGTAGTAGAGAATATAGGCACTGTTTTTCAATTTTAAAGTTCCTGAAGGAGTCATTTTCCTTAGGAGATTAAATCTGTAAATTCCAAGAGGCAGAGTCAATGGCCAGTTATTCAAGAGTCAGATTAAAACGATTAATGACAATAAAGGGCTTGGTAACGTGTGCAGAAAGCCACAGCACAACAATATATATCTTCTTCTTCATGCGTGTTTCAATTTTGACCAGCTTGATGAATTTTATTTGAGTAACCACAATAACACAGTAAGGAAGGGGAAATAATTTGTAAGCCACAGCCACACGGGTGCTGGTCTTGCTTTTCATCTTTTTGTACTTAAGAAACTTATTCTCCACACATAACAGAAAAATCTAATTGCTTGACATTCTGATATAGTCTCAGCACTTGCATCTTTCAGAGCCTGTATTTTGATACATGATATGAAATCACACAATTTGCTATATCCCATTGGCTGGAAGATACAATATTTGGAGTTACCCAGGGGTAACAGAGGTTTGCCAGCTGCCTCATTGCCACTGACAAAATCCTAACAAAATCATTCTTTGACTGAAGAAGTGGTGAGATTGAACAGCATGGAGCTGTTACATGCAAAGATACGACTTATCCCCAGCTGAATTCCCTCCCAGGGCTTTGCAGCAGCAACAGCTCTCAATTCTATTACCCGCAGAGCCAGGTCACCAGACGATGCCCATCACTCGGGCTGCCAGGCACTGTTGCACTACAGGCAAGGGAAAACAAGGGAGATGATCTGCCAGTAGCAGTGGATTATTAAACCTGATTTTACTGATAAGATCACATCACTGCATTTTCCAGAAGGATGAGAATTTCTTCCAAGTGTTAAGTGCGTAATTACTATTCAGAAACTGATTCTAACAATGTTCTTTTTTAAAACAAGACATTGATTTGTATTTGCCTAATGACTTTGAAATAAATTTCTACTGCTGTTTCAAAAGAAAGCAGAAAACCACATATACTTAATTGCACAACATTTGTAGAATATTTAGACTGGTAAATTTCAGGACAACTTTAAATAATAACAATGGTTGCTGCTACACCATTAATTGCAAATCCTCTAGCTGAGCCCCTGCTTTTTGAATCTATGTGATATCCACTTAGTTATGTAATGTAGTAATTTATTGAAACACAGATTAATTACAGGAATGTCTGCATATTTTTTCTTCTTTTATTCATTGCTTCATTCTGTGAGAAACTGAAAATTAGCCATTTCTAGTTGTGACACAGTGGCAAATCCTAGAGATCTGAAATGATAGAAATGCATGAGACACAGTGTCATTAAACAGCTGAAATTATGGTCTTTAGCACTAGTGGCCATAAAATGGCTAATAAAAACTGAGCATCACTTTTATGGTGGAAAATGAAAAAGCAAGCAGAGGCAAGCAAGAAATAATGCCTTGATGAGAATCAACAGACCAGCGGCAATATAGTCATCCAGTTACAAATACTCATACAAGCTTGGAAACATATATCAGCTTAGTACAGTGGAGGAGTTTGATTTTTTATATATGATAGATAGAACCTTTGGAGATCTCTGGTACAAGCTGCTACTCAAAGAAGAGCCACTTAGATGAGCTTTTTTCGGGCCCTTCTTCAGCCGAGTATTGAATACTTCCAACAAGAGATTCTACAGTCTTTCTTGGTACCTTGATACCAGTGTTCAACTACACATATGTGATGAGTGGGGTTTTTTTCTTAAGTTGGTGTTTCCCATATTGCAATCTCTGACTATTCTCTCTTGCTCAATTACTCTGCACTTCTGAGTGTCTAATTCCATCTTATTTATGTTGTATGTATGTGAGTTTGCTGAGGAGCAATAAGACACTTCCTTAGCGCACAGATTTTCAGACTAAGCACTTGTAACTCTCAAGCCTGCTGTTAGATGTTTAGTGCTCCAGCTCCCTAACAACTTTTTAGCCATTCACTAGACTTGCTTCAGTATACCAGTATCTTTATTTTACTGTGTACAACAATATGCATATTTGTATATGTACATGAGTATTTGTGTGTGTTTGTATTTGGAAATGAGTGAAATTAGTATGAACATCTTCTGATGATTTAGTTCTAAGTCAACTTTTTTTTTTAAGTCAGCTTTTATATGCTACACATAAAATTCTGTTGATGAACAACTGCACATTATCAAAGTGTGAGCAGATGATTTGAAGCAATCAATTTAACATGGCTTAATGAGTTACTGTGTAACAGCTACAAAACCCCCCTCCCTTGCCCACCAGTAATAGAAAACAAGTCATTGTGAGGATTTGGCTGTCCATCTTTCTAAAGAAACAACAACTGCTGGGCAGGGGAAATAATTGCTTTCACTGAAGGGTTAAATCTTCATGAAAAAGATTTTATTTTCTCTTTTATTAAATAGATTTTATTTTCTATTTGATTAAATAGATTTTATATGTGTAAAATATCTTGTTGTTGCCATGTACTAAAATCATGACAATTTTGTATAGCAAAATTTTGAGCTCATATGTTTCTTAGTTTGCTGTTGCAACAGTTCAGAATTTCACTTTCCCCAGTTACAAGGCACAGTGAATAACTGTACATTACTAAGCTTAGATAATTCAACCATTTCTTGTTCTCTTACCATATACTTCAAAACTAAAAATAAAACAAGATAAGGTTCTCGGACACTATTGCAGTTAAGGCAACGTAAATCATTAGTATTTATATTTTTATGTTTGATGACCTGCCAGATCATCAAGCCTATTTTTTTTCTGTCATCTGTAGATTCCTTAAGAAGTGAAAAGGCTATTACTGGTATTGGTGTTTCGCATGTTGTCAGTGCAGTTTTATACCAACCATACTGATCTACAGGGTAAACAATTAGAAAGATGCTGTAGCATGGACAACACCCAATGCATATGCACACTAAACATAGATCTTTGTTCTGAAACTGTGGGAAGATTTGCCATTGTGCATTTTAAATGTAGTTCACACAGAGTGTCAAGACTTTTTTGTTTGTTTGTTTGTTTGTTTTTTTTAGGAAAGATGCAATACTCCATAGTGAGTATTCCAGATGGAATTTTAGTGCTCTGTGTCTTAAAACTGAAGTATTTCCACATTCATTGGCTTGTCATGAATAAAAAACCTTCTATTTGCCTGACTGAATCAAACATTCAGATTCGTGTCAGCTGAAGACTAATGTTCCCTTCCAGAATAGCTGTGTTTGGAGTTGGAATTCATGCCATTCGTTTCAGTCTTTTTTTTAAAAAAATGGCAGATTTCCTTGTTTAGGTAAGTATCCTAAACTTACCTTCATAGCAAGCAAAAGCAAAAACATCTGTTGGTTTAGATTTAGAAACTGAAATACTTTCATTCAGAAATGTTGACATATTTTCATTTCGTTAAATATAAATAATAATCTTAGGATACTTTTGTTCTATAAAAATAGATTCCATGTTTATGGAAAATAGATTAATAAAACAATAATTATTCAACAATTTTTATTTTATTCAAATATTTTTTTTAAATACTAAAATATAGAATATAAAACATTTTAATACCAGGAAATGGAACAGGAAAATAACCTGATATTTTTTTACAACTATGAAGGGATCTGCTGGGGTTGGTTTGTTCTCCCAGTCAAAGTAGGACTATCACCAACTTTACTTCATTGCTTTCTTTAGCCCAGGCCAGCAAAACTCCAAGAAAAGAGATCTGAATTCCTTTGGGCAATCAGTTCCAGTGTTGCATTACCCTCCCAGGGCAAGTTTTTCCCAATGATATACCTAAACCTTTCTAATCACAGCTTGTAGCCTCCACCCCCTCTGACAGATTCTAGTAATGCTGAGAACAGTTTGGTACTGTCTTTATACCTCCTCTTCCAAGTGCTGAAGGCAGCTAGCATTTAGCTTCCTCTTCATCAAATTAAACCTAGTATTCTCAAACTTCTCTTATTGGCAGTGGTTGAGGCCTCAAACTTTGACTTGAGAGCCCTTGTTTGAAATCTCATTAGTTTCTCTTCATCATTCTTGAACTCAGAAGTCCAACTGTGGCCATTACCAGACTCAGTATTCCTTATGCAGCTCAGCATTCTGATGTAGCCCAGTACACCTTACCAGCGACAGAGTCTTAGGAATGAGCACCAGGAGCGGCTCATAGTCCTCTAAGTGTCCCCCAAGACACCCAGTCCTTTTCTGCACGACTGATAATCAATCTTATCCATCTCTCAGCCTCTACATAAAAAAAAAATACTTAATATTCTTGGAGGTTAAGCATCAAGGTTTTAAATGATAAAGTCTTTCTTCATCTGTGAATTTCAGATTGCTGTTTTAGGGCGGGGTTTGCTAGTCTGTTGGAGGCTTTTTAAAGATTACTGAATATCTTATTGGTATAAGAAACTACTGTCACCTTTCTCCATTTCTTTTCTACATTTCACTGAAAGCTGTGTTTGAATGGCTTTTACTCATGCCTAATCTAACCATGGGGACTACTGTGCATGGAACATTTTTCCATGGTCTGTGTCTGCCAGAAATTGACTTGTTACACTGTCAGAAGTGAGAAAAGTTGTAACATCTAAACTGAGAAGAACAGCTGAACTGAACAGATTTTAGATATCAAAATCATTTTCTCCATGGTAGTTTAATGCTGTTAAGCCTTGATGTTAAGCATTACTGGTTTTGCGACAGATAAGTTAGATCACTACACTTGTCTGTTAGAACTGGATCATGAGTGCTTAGGAGTGAATAATGCTTTCTTCAGACGTGGATAATAAATAATTAATTTATCTCGACTTGTTGAAGACCTCACAAGAGATAAGTAGAAAAGAGGAACTGCAACTGTATTTGTTCCAAATTTGTGCTCATTTTGCTAAATATGACCACGGAAGTTGGAGAATATGCTTATCAGATTTCATAAAGAATTTCTGCAGACGCCATTTTACTGGGAGATTTCATATGGCAAATTCTAACAAAGAGTTTCCTAAATCTGTCCCAGGTCTTTATTTTTCAACTCTTTAAAACCAGAGAAAACGTAAAATGATCAAGCATGAAAAGTATTAGAGTATCTTCACAATACAAATAATTCCAAGTAAGAAGCTATAGAAATCTCTGTTAAGATCTTTACAGAGCCTTAAAAACACATTGAGTGAAAGTAGGGAAGCAGTAAAGTTCATGATTTATTTTTCTTTTCAGTTTGGGCAAGAAATGCAAAATGGTGTTAATCTCACTGAGTGCCTGAATTATCACCTAAGTATCAAAATTAAAGTGTCTACATGAGTATTTTGTGTGTAAGGTCCTGGTATGATCTACAGACACCTAGTCAGAGCTGTCAATGGGGCCTGTGATTCAGTTCACACCAATAAATATATCTTGGGCAGGATTCAATTGCATAAGCACTGGTTTTTAATACTGTTTCGGTTGCTTAATGTATCTATTACTGTCATTCAGGGCTGACAGACATAGCATAGCATCTGTGGAAAATCTTATCATTTTGGAGGAGAGATGGAAATCAGAACAGTCCTAGGGCATCTAAGGTGTAAAAAATCTTAGACAACAGTATCGATCCTTTCACAGCTAGTTGTTTTGATTTCCCTGACTGCATTGACTATGACATTAAATCAACGTCTTGACACTTTAAGTGTTGTTTGAAATGTCATTGAGTCCCCAGAAAGATGTAGAAAGCCCAAAGGTCCTGCTCATGGCTGTCGCCCACACCTCCAATATCTCAGAATGCAGAATGTCTCAAATGCTCAGCTATGTGGAGGAACCCAGTTGAGTCTATGATCTCTCTTGTTTTATATCACCTACAGATCTATAGAAACCTATATGTTTATGCATGCATGTACATGTTTTAATCCAGAGTCACATTCTTGGCACTTTAACTTTTTTTTTTTACAGGTTTTTTTAAATTTTATTTTTTAATCTCTACTCGAATCCATCTTTCAACTTCAGAATATTCATTAAGCACCACAGTGTGAAGAAAGTAGCTACTTATGGTAGACAACACATTATCTAGGTGAAATGACTTGCTACATGAAGATATTAATTAGCATGAAAAATTAGTGAAGTACAATTTAAATCATGCTAATACTTTTTTTAATTACCTAGATACTCCTCCCTGTAGATACTGCACTTAAAAAAAAACAAATTAATTTGCTAATTAAAAATCACATATTTTAAGTGAAGTCAAATTCTTAAAAGTTTAATGACTTCATTTTTCTTGTATTTTACTTACTAGATTCAAACAAAGGCAAAGTTTAGAAATGAGCCACCTTAGGTATAACATTTCCACAGAGCCAGTGAATTTTTTCAGATACTATATTTTATATTTTGTTAATTGCTTTGGAAAGGCTTTGTGTGGAATGTAAACAGTCAATAAGATTCTCTTTCAATCTGAAAATCACAGCAATTTCTTTCCTCCTGAAAATTAGTTAAAACAACAAAGGTGTAAAGGATAGAGGGTGGCTGATTTTGAACTCATTTGAGTACTGTCACTTCTATAGGTAACAGGGTGCCCAGCAATTTTGTGCTCCATTGTTTAGGAATAAATGGAGAAAAATGGGACATAGCAGTTCTCTGATTGCAGCTGAAATATTAAAATAACTGAAATGTGACAACTATGGAAGCCTATTCTAATTCTTATGTGATAATGATCAAACAGAAATTGAATTAGCTCTAATGAACCTCTGTTGACTTATAAGAACTCTTATAGGGACAAAAAAAAATCTGAATGTGTTCACAACAGGATAAAAGAAGGCGGACCTGAATCATTTGAGTTATATTTCCATTTCTGATGAATATTTGTCATATAGAACCTTCCTATCAAAAAGACATACAGGTTGGTTATAAGCATTCAGTATTGTTTGATAATAACTACTGGATCAGCAGAACTTTGCAACTGGAGATTCTAGGCTTGCATGACAGTAGCACTGAAAAATCTAAGTCTCACACGTTAATATTAGTCCAAGCTCTACTACACAGACCGCAGCTTTGCAAACTAAAGCTATCAGAAACAGGTAAATAACCATGTTATAATACTGGCCTTCTAGCTTGATTTTTCATTCGAAGCATTGTACTGTTAACAGTCTACTCCATAATCCATAACTTTTTTAAATTAAAAAAAAAATTGGTTGTGCTACTACATATATACACACTGTACACAAGTTTCAGTCCTTGGTTTTCTCATTCTAATTTGAATGTAGCAGAACTATAAAACAACGAGAAATCTGATAAGATGATCTGGATTATAGAGTGGCTTCTAAGCAAGAAACTACTTAACCTGGAAGGACTGGCAACAAAGATAAATCCATTATAAGTAGGGTCAAATTTCATGGCGAGTGGTACCCCTCAAAGATCTGTATTGGGATCAGTGCTGTTTAATATTTTTGTGAATGGTATAGACAATGAGATCAAGTGCATCCTCAGCAAGTTTGCAGATAACACCAAGCTGAGTGGTGCAATTGTCACACCAGAAGGATGGGACATCATCCAGAAAGACCTGGACAGGCTGGAGAAGTGGGCCTCTGAGAACGTCATGAGGTTCAACAAGGCCAAGTGCAAGGTCCTACACCTGGGTCGGGGCCACCTGCTGTTTCAATACAGGATGGGGGATAATGTGATTGAGAGCAGCCCTGCAGAGAAGGGCTGCAGAATGCTGATTGATGAGAAGCTCAACATGAGCCAGCAATGTGTACTCGCAGCCCAGAGGGTCAGTCATACTTTGGGCTGCATCAAAAGAAGCTTCGCCAGCAGTCTGTGGGAGGTGATTCTACCCCTCTATTACTCTCTTGTGAGACACCATCTGGAGTATGATGCCCACTTATAGAATCCCCATTATAAGAACGATAGGGAACTGTTGGAACGGGTCCAGGAAAGGGCTACAAAGATGATCAGAGGGCTGGAGCAACTCCCAAATGAGAACAGGCTGAGAGAGTTGGGGTTGTTCAGCCTGGAATAGAGAAGGCTCTGTCTGAGGTGACCTTATAACCACCTTCCAGTACCTTAACAGGGCCTACAAGAAAGCTGAGGAGGGACTCTTTACAAGGGCATGTAATGATAGGACAAGGAGGAATGGCTTCAAATTGGAGAGGAGAAGATTTAGAGTAGACATTAGGAGGAAATTTTTCCCAATGGGAGTGGTGAGTCACTGCAATAAGTTGTGCAGGGAAGCTGTGGAAGCTGCATCCCTGGAAGTGTTCAAGGCCAGGTTGGATGTGGCCTGTAGCATCCTGATTTAGTGGGATGTGTCCCTGCTCATGGCACGGGAGTTGGAATTAGATGATCTTTAAGGTCCCTTCCAACCCAAACTATTTTGTGATTCTATGATTCTATGATTGTATGATTCTATGATTGTATGATTCTATGATTCTATGATTCTGTAACTAGGAATCATTATACAGATTTTTTTTTAATCGTAAATATCATGGATATGGAAAATCAGGCATGTTTTTTTTACTGTACTTCCTAACTAGAGAACTCAAAACATTAGATAAAATCTATCAGAACAAACAAAAAGAACAACCTACATAAAGGAAATGTTGAACTCATTGTCAGAGGGCAGAAAAAAATACTTCTATCCTGAAAGAGGTTATGCATGTTCATTAAATAAATCTATCAACAGCTATGAAATGAGCTTTTAGAGGAAATTTGTAGTTCAGAATAAACTTGAAAAACTTAAGCACGGGGATAGAAGCTACTGATGGGCAACTATGTGTTTTGTCTGTTTTTGTATGCTTTGCTAAACAGTTCTGGTAGTAAGGTGATTTTGTGACCTAAAACTTGCCTACACTAATCAAAGAACTGTTCTATAACTCTCTTGCCTGAATAAGGAGGTCTCCCTCTGTTACTGTGATGAGGAACTACAAGCCTGGTGAGGAACTACAAGACTGGTAAGGAACTCAGGTGTTGTTTACTGGATGAAAAATTTGTCAAAGCCTCTTACCAATGCAATATTATTTATCTGTGGGATCATAATTTATTCCCAGCAAGACTCTCTATCGTTATGCATACCTGGAAGTGAGTTCATTTTTATTATTTTTTATTATTTATGATAAATAGATAAGTAATATAAAATATTTCATTTTCAATAGATAGACAAATGCTGCGCAAACAGAAGCATATATAAAACAGTTAAACAGTATCATAACATGTAATATAGACTCTCCAACAGTCCTTTCTCCCTTTTCCTTTTCGTTTCTGGCACTTGAGGTCTTGATCTTTTATCAAGGAGTTTTGTTTAGAAAAAAAATAAAAGGCTATGCAAGACTGAAAAATGTCTCCTCTTCGGATGAAAATGAACATCTATTACCCACCCAATGACTCCAGCTCTACTTACATGGGTAGTAACAGTAATCTCACAGCTTTCTAAATCACTTTTAGTTGAAGTTGCAGAACATAGTGGTAAATAGGATAAAATTAGGATCTTGGGTCAAATCCCCCAGAAGGATACAGGTGTCATAGTACGTTGCACTGTGATGACTGGTGTAGCAAGTTTTTGGTAGCAGGACGCTTTCAGAGGTGGCCTCTATGTGAAGAGGTTGAGTACTTCCCCCTTCCCACGAGTAGTTCCAGCCAGCTCCAAAATCAACCCACAGATGACACCATCAACTATGCTGATGACATCTCTGAGACAATATGTTTAGGAAAAGGTAAAAACTGCCATGCAGCAGCTGTGAGGATAAAATTGTGTGAGAAAGAGCCCAGCAGGCACCAAGGTCAGTGAAGAAGGAAGGGGAGGAGGTGCTTCACATGCTGGAACTGTTTCACCTGCAGCCCATGGAGAATATAGTAGTGAAGAAGATTGTGTCTTTGCAGCCTGTGGAGAATCATGCTGGAAGAGATATCCCCAATGCAGCCTGTGGAGGATGCGATGCCAGATCAGGTGCAGGAGCTGTGACGCAGTGGGAGAATCACACTGAAGCAGTTTGTTCCTGAAGGTCTGCAGCCAGTGGGAAAGACCCACGCTGGAAGAGTTCTTGCAGAACAGCAGCCCATGGGCGGGACTCATGTAGGAGCAGTTTGGGCAGGACTGTATCCCGTGGGAAGGACTCCACACTGCAGCAGCAGTGTTCAGTACTTTTTTTGTACCTTGTTTCCTCATCTTTGTTTTACACTCTATTTTTTATAAAACTTTTTATTTTTTATAAAACTTTTTATTTTTTATAAACTCAAGCTATCCCTGCAAGTAGGAAAGCACTAGTAGAGCACTTTTTCCTTGTTTTGCAGACTCAAGAACATTTGCCAGAATCATACTGTATTTTATACAAATAAACTGGCCTCCCAGAAATTAAAGTTCCTTCTTTCAAACTCTATATTCACCTCCCATCACCTAGGTGATGACTGTTGATATTTTAAACAGTATAATCTTTTATCTCTGGATCTTTATATCACACTCTGCTGGAGCCATATAGTTAATGTATGAGTTAGGATTTTTTACCAACTTCAGTGGGAGACAAATATAATCTTTGTACTACTCTCTACATAAACAGATGATAAAGAATAATATAGTGAAAATAATGGAATAATGGTAACTTTTGAAATGGGATCTCTACAAAATTAAAAGTGAAAAATCACTGGTCTGGCATTATTTAAAAATTTATCTTTATGCATTATTATCATGTTTTTCTTTTTATATCATTCTGACAGTGATCAAAATGTCATGTAATTCTAATATGAAACAAAAATCAAATGTACAGGTATTGTCATTCACAATGTATCTTTGTTTACTACAATGAAGAGAATTTTGCTAGGACACAAAAATGATGAAAATACATATTAGTCTGTAACTTTATGTGTTTATCTACTAACAGGTGTATGAATTTATGATATTAGCATCTGAATAAGTAATAAAGGAGACAGAATTTTCAATGTGTGACATTCATAAAGCCATGTAATCAAGATCAGATATTTTCTCTGGAATCACTCTTAAATGAACATTCACTACCTGTTATTAAGTTGAATGTGAATTACCTTACTTTTCTCTGTAGCTCTTTATTTTTTTAAAATACTTTTGTGCTGTTTGGTATTAAGATCAATATTAGTGATTGTAGGACCTGTATTTCATTTTTTATGTGAAAATCATACAAAGAGCATTGTTTGCCATTTATAAACATAACTGAGTCGTTCTAACAGCTTTTTCTACTTATGCCTTTGTAATATGCCTATTTCTTTATACATTTGAATTGTTGTATGAACATATATTGTTCTTACTCCTTAGAAACAAATTCATATATACGGCTAATTAGTATCTATTATGCACTCTTACCTAAGTTAAGCAGTTTATTATGAAATTACTTGTGTTCCCAATGTACTATGATATCATTGACAGGCTTGCTGATTTCTCAAGATGTAAAAAGCTCATCCAGAAATTATGGAGGAGGCTCATGGTATGATTTCCCATTAGTAATCAAGATTATTGATGTTTACTGTATTATAGTATGACACAGGTAATAAATATATTCGGTCCAAGATACTTTTTTTGGCATGAAAATGCTACCTCGTGAAAGAAAAAATCTAGTAGTCCTTTCAAATGCAGATGTGAAGATGATGATCCACATTTTACTCCATAAACTGTCAAACATTTATTTTTTTCACAGAACATAATTTTTCAAATGTGCGTATTTGACAGCATATGTACTTTCCTGTGTTCAAGTAATCTAACGGATGAAAAATGATTTTGTTAATTGCTGCTGCCCCTTGTTGTGGAAGTAATGCAGGGCAATGATTTACAGATTAAGGATACCTCTGGATATCTCTGAATACTCATGAAGATTATGTAGAAGGAATTAAAATCCTTCATACATGATCTTACTGTTTACTGCCTGAGTCACCCAAATAAAATACTAAAATGATATGCCTTAAGTAGAACATTTCTGACTGAAACAAATAAAAAATTTAAAAGAGCAGCACTGTAAGTTGTTTGGATCTGCAAACACAGAATGACATCACTTCTAATAGAAATCAAAGGACACTGAGAGACTGGAGAAATAACAGTCCATTGTGATAATATTGCATAGGGTAATTTTAAAATACAGTGATTCACAGGTAGCCAACAGCTTGCTTTTCATTTTCATTTAAATAAATTACATTTAAAAAAAAACCTTAGGCAGCTGAGTGATTCAGTGAATAAAATTAAATTGTAAATCAAAACACATAATTGAAATAATGTCTTTTACAGCAAATATGTTGGAGTTACGGTTGAGTTACTATTGTAGTGCAAAGCTGAAAGAGCTTCAGAGAAATTCAAAGGAATCTGGCTGTATTAACATGGGCTCTTCTGCTCCAGGTTGCACCAGGATGTTGCATCTCAACAGATGATTCTTAAAAAGGCAAAATTGTGATGGGGTAACTCCCAGAGAAGCTGCTAGGGAAAACCAGAATCTGATGACAAACACTATGTTTCGCAAACCTCTTATTTTCCTTGGATAGTTTTCCTCCAAGTCCTCATGTGATAAGCTGCTTGATCTGTAGTAGTGTAAGAGGTCAAAGTGATTTTCATGCAAGGAATCATATAAGAGTTGCATTCAACTTCCACAGGTCCAGTTGTTTTGACAGTTGATTCTGCACAGCTGAACTATTACTGAGTCAAAGTTGTTTGACTCCATTGACAGTTACTACTGCCCAGTAAAAGTAGAACTGATAGGGAAGTCCACTTTGGAAGCATTCAAAAAAAAAAATCAAACAAGCCAGTTGGTCAGGACTGATGATAAATGATGGAAAGTGGCTTGGTGAGCACTTCCAATAGTTCCTTCAGTATTCTCAGGTGGATCCTATCTGACCCATCGATATTTGTGTGTCTAAGTGGTATAGCACGTCATTAATAATTTCATGTTGGATTATGGGTGTTTCATTCTGTTCCCTCATCTCTGTCTTCCAGCACTGGGGGCTGGGTTCCCATAAAACAACTGATCTTACTATTAAAGACTGGGGCAAAAAAGACATGAAGTACCTCAAACTTTTCCTTTGTCACTATGTTTCTCTCTACATCTAATAAAGGATAGAGATTCTCTTTAGCCCTCCTTTTGCTACTAGTATATTTATAGAAACATTTTTCATTGTCCTTTGCTGCAGTAGACAGCTCAAGTTCTACTTGGGCTTTGCCCCCCCCCCATCTCCCTGCATAACCTCACAATATCCTTGTAGTCCTCCTGAGTTGCCTGCTCCTTCTTCTAAAGGTCATTAAATCTCCTTTTTTACCAGAGTTCCAGCCAAAGCTCGGGGTTCAGCCAGGCTGGTCGTCTTCTCCACTAACTTGCCTTCAAGCACATGGGGACAGCCTGCTCTTTTGCCTTTGCAAGGATTTCCTCCTTGAAGAATGTCCAGCCTTCCTGGACTCCTTTGCCCTTCAGGACTGCCTCCCAGGAGACTTTGTTGATCACTCTCCTCAACAGGCCAAGGTCTGCCCTCCACAAGCCCAAGGGGATATTTCTGCTGACCCACTCCTCAGTTCTCTAAGAATCAAATACTCTATCATTTCATGCCCAAGATGATCTCCAACCATCACGTCAGCCACAAGCCCTTCTCTGTTGTGAACAACAGGCCCAGCAGGGTGCCTTTCCTGGTTGGCTCACTCACCAACTGTGTCAGGAAGTTGTCTTCCATATGGTCCAGAAACCTCCTAAACTATTTCCTCTCCACAGTAATGTATTTCCAACAGACCTCTGGTAGACTGAAGTCCCCCATGAGAACTAGGACTAGCAGTTGTGAGGTTTCTCCCTGCAGCTTATAAAATAATTCCTCTGCCTTTTCATCCTGATTGAGTGGCCTATAACAGACTCCTACCATGATACATATCTTGTTGGCCTTCTCCCCGACTCTTACCCATAAACACTCAACCCTGTTGTCACCATCATTAAGCTCTACACAATCATACACTCCTTACATCACTTCTTCTCGTTCCTTGGTTATCTGTTCGTCAGAGTTTATAGCCATCTATTGCATCACTCCAGCTGTTGGAGTCATCATGTCACGTCCATGTCAGTGAATATTAATCTTTCAGAATTTTTTGTAACTTCTGCAGTTGCCACAGTAGGAAATGATTCACAAGATGATGAAAACAGCTAGATTTTCCACGATATTTCCTAAGGAAATAAGAATTCATTTTTTTGTTTCTTGTCTTTGAGTTTTAATTACATTATAAAACCTTTCAACAAGACTTTCTATTTCTATCATATTCTATAGAAATAGATACGTTTCATGATTAGAGAAAAGTAATTTAATTCAAGAAAAATGGATAAAATATTTAAATATTCACCAAGGATTCCACTGTTGATTTGCTCTCTTTTTGTGCTATTTTTATTGAGGTAAGTGGTCTGTTTTCTACCTACTGGAGAGTTACTTTGCAGTAAAAAAAAAAAAAAAAAATAAATAAACCCCACACAACACAACAAACAGTTTTTGTCTTCTCAGAGAGTCCATTCCTAGGAACAACAGACAATGGAAGAAACTATATGTGCTAATTTACAGAATGAGGCCTCATCAAATAGCCTTAAAACCCTCAATCTTGCAAAGAGTGTTGCACTATTTACTAAAGGCACATAATGCCTTATACGAGATGAGGAACTCATTTATTATACCCACTAGAGATAATTGCAAAGCTCCTAGTAAATGTAACGAGATAAGAATAAGGTCTGTAGTGAGTCTTTTCATAACTACGTACATCTTTACAAGTCTATGTAATTCATTTTCTTCCATAACATTTCCAACTAAATACTTCATTGATTTGTTTTGCTGCTAATAGATACCTCTTTGTGAATTTGTATTTTTGAGTAAATGGACATTAAATGTGAACATGCAGAATATGACAGTCTAACCTGGATGAATTGAAAATTTTTGTAGAATTTGACTCAGATGTAACAGTAACACTTATGTGGGAATTCATGCTGTGTTCATGCCAAAAATGTTCATCCCACTGGGCAAAATTTGGGATCTCATTTTATATCTATAATCACAACTTTCAGAACATTTTCTACAAAGCGTTTTACAAAAGTTTTCCTCCTCTAATCCTGCTACGCTTCATAGAAACATAGAATCATAGAATCGTAGAATCATAGAATCGTAGAATCATAGAATCATAGAATAGTTTGGATAAGAAGGGACTTTAAAGATCATCCAATTCCAATCCCCCTGCCACGGGCAGGGACACCTCCCACCAGATCAGGCTGCCCAAGGCCCCAACCGACCTGGCCTTGAACACCTCCAGGCATGCGGCATCCACAACTTCCCTGGGCAACCTGTGCCAGTGCCTCACCACTCCCATAGTGAAGAAATTCTTCCTTATATCTAGTCTAATGCTGCCCCTCTCCAGTTTATACCCATTGTCCCTAGTTCTATCACTACAAGCCTTTGTAAACAGTCACTCCTCAGCTTTCTCACAGCCCCTTCAGGTACTGGAAGGTCACTATAAGTTCTTCTTGGACCCTTCTCTTCTCAAGGCTGAACAAGCCCAACTCCCTCAGCTTGTCCTCAAATGGGAGATGCTCTCCTCTGGATCCATTCCAATAGTTCCGTATCCTTTTGTGTTGAGGGTTCCAAAACTGGACACAATACTCCAGGTGAGGTCTCACACGAGAGGACTAGATTGGCAGAATCACCTGCCTAATAGAGAGGCAGACTCACCTCTTTAACAGAGGGGCAGAATCATCTCCCATGTACTTTTTTTACATTCTTTCCTTCATTTGTCCATGAAGATAATGACAGTAGCTTTAATTTGTTTTGCAGTCCAAATATTTTTTGCCTCTATTAAAGCTTAATGTATTCCAAAAATAGAAAATCAAGTAAAAACCTTATTTGCATAAGACAGAAAGTGACATAAAAGAGATTTATTCTGGTGGTGATTCAGGCATATATTATTTACATTTGCAACCCTAATTCTTATGATGGGATTGAAAATACTTTACTAGTTCACACATAAGAAGCAAGAGAAGGCAGTCTTGGAAATGGCAGATGATTTTCTTATTTCTAAACACTACAGAATCCAGGTCTGCTTTCAGATATGCAAGCACTACACGTGCCTTGTGAAATCAGTGACTGTGCATGCATATGCAAGTGCCACATAGGTTTTTCGGTCAAGATTTGGTTTCATTTATTAGCCTTTAATATAGAGAGTAGCAAAATGAAATTTACAGAGCAAGAAATTAAATATTAGTGATGCAGGAAGTCCTAGGTATATGAGCATAATTTGAAACATTCTACATCTTAACCTTTAAGTGTCATAACTGGTACATTTGGATTTGAATCCCAAATTCATTCCCACATTTTAAAAAAATATATATCCAATGTTTTTAATTGGGCTACCATGGAGTAATGTGGTAAAAGAGAAATCAGTGAATGAGAATATTATCCCTGCAGTATTAACATAACTGTGTCCAGCCGTAGAGGGTTGAAAATTGAAATGCAAATCATAAAGGCATGTAAAACACATAAGCTCATATTGTCTGAGGTCAGGCATGGGATCTGAATTCAGTTACAGAGAAAATGTACATCAATAATGCAATGTGTGATACAAAGATCAATTGTCTTGCAAAACAAAGAAAAGCAAGAATAATTAGCCTTACAAACATGAAAAGTCTCTATCTATGTGCGGAAGTGCAGGAAAGGCTACTTGTTGATGATGAAGAGAAACATTCATTGTTCAGATGTCAGGAGGATTCACCCAAGAGGATCCTATTGTATGCAACTCTTACACTGACAAGATAGAAATTATGAGTGAAAGTAAAATATTTTTGAAACATTGTAATTCTATCATTGTCTAAACATAATAGCGAAAAAAATCAAGGTGAATTCCTAAATTATCCATATAAAATGAATGATCAAAAGGAGGTGGCTTTGTTTTTTTTCTATTATTTCTTGAGACGTCTACTTTATAAATTCATGTGGGAAAAATTACAAAGATACACAGTGCACAAATACTAAGAATCCCTAAAGAATATGGACTATATTCTCTTGCTCAGCAACACCATTTGGCAAGCACAGTTTTTCTTACAGCTGATAGGACTTTGTAATAAAACATCTTATCAGTCTGAATGCAAGCTTTACGAAGTTCTCCAGCTCAAGCTGCCCTCCATATCTCATTCAAGGCTTAAAAAGGGCTAGTCCAGCCTCCATGATTCACAGTTCTTTATGGCCTTATAGTCCGTCATGAAGCCCCTGTGGTGCTTCAGTCTGTCTGGCCAACTCACCAAAGACACAGATGGTAAGCACGGCTATGGCTGCCACCTCTTAGACCTATAGACACATTAGGAACACAAGATCTACAAGATAGGTCTAATATAAAGGGTGGGATTTTATTTCTAACTCTACAGGCAATATCTTTTTAGGTTCCTTGGTAGAGAAGATAGAGGTTCTCAATGGCTGACAGATTGTTTCTTCAGTTTGGTAGCTTTCGTTCAGTCATTTTCAGTTATTTCTACAAATAAAATAGTTCTAAGGATTCAAATTACGAAATAGAGATTTTTCTTATAGAACATTCTTTAACATGATATTGTGTTTCCCTTCCTGTTCTAGATGTCTTCAAGATGTTTTATCTTGTCTCTGATAGCATCTCAATGAAGTGACAGCCTGAGATAAAAGTGCAGTAGGAAGAAACCCAGGGTACTTTGCTGTTCCTTTCTGCTCTTAGACACTCTTCATAAAGAGCCACGGTGCAGGGTTGTCAGTATACTTCTGGTTTTGTTGCTGATATATCCTGGAAAATCTCCTAGTTCTATCTCTGTCAACACCACCTTTGTCTAACAATAATTTTGATTGACAAGAAAAAGCTGAAGATGAAACTGTCAAAGAATGTGAGTGAAAATTCAAAGATATTTCTGCAATGGAATTCTTGTACATTTGCTGTGTTTTGTCTGTACTTATGGGTGTCAGAGTTTTCTTCAACCTTTTTTCATTTCAGCACAGTCGTGGCCTAATAAGCTGGGAGAAAGGAGAAAAGAAGACAGTGTCTGGCAGAAATTCATCCATGTAACATATACACCAAGATGAACACTATCTGCATACTATTCCACATAAAACTCTTGTTTGCTGTCTTTAGTACTTAATGAGGCAACCTATTAAAAAGCAGAAGAGCAACCTATTAAAAAGCACAGTCTGTACAGGAGGCATAATGATCTTTTCAAGAACAGTTGAACAATATGTGTAAAAGTTGAGGGGCTTGTTTTACGCACCACTTGGTTTCCCATTGTGTCGAATGTTACTAGCAAAAGTTAAAGAGTTTTTCCCAAGTTATTTTTGTTCACACACTTCTAAATGGTATTTGGGTTCAGTGTGCTACTAGTCAGGTGATTTAGGTACAATAATATTACCAGGATTGTTACTGTCTTTGTTCATTTTATGTGGAATGTTGTTAGGAATGTTCATATTATAAACATAGTTGAAATAAAGTTGACTCTATTTTATTGGCCCCTTGAATCAGATGCAGCAATTTCAGAAGAAAGAATAACCCAGTGCATAAATGAAGTCACAGAACAGACAAAGTCTCATTGACTTAATTAATGACAATAAGGAAGTAGAAAGGGTAATTAAAAGTTGGCATCCACTATAATGAAATTCAGATGCAGAATTGCAAGCATCATATCTGCTGTTCCTACCTTAGAATTTCGGTGGTATTTTGTTGCAGCCAAGCATGTTTTGAAAAGACCAAATAGTATCTGTGGGCAGAAGGTTGTCTTTTCTTGTACTTCTGAGTAGAAGTTCATGTATATCTTTACTCATCCCAAACATTGCCATCCTGTATGTTGTTACCATCTTTGCACTGGTTCTACTCCAAAGCTTAAGCTAAGAGGAAATGTATCTATACATTTGTTAAGATGTAATGTTGTTGAATTGTTGTTGAAGACATGGGACACCAATAAGGTACATGAACATGTGCAGGGGCACCAAAGAAATTATTCCCATGAATTTTTGAAGAAGACAAGTTAGACTACTAAATTCTTTCAAGACTCTGTTCACTCTTGGTTTAGTAGATTACAAGCTCATTTTTTTTTTCAAGATAGTTAATGTATTATAACATACTGCAGAATACAACACAATCTGAATGCACTATATTGGTAGCTTTTTAGTTTATATTTAGTTTATATTAAATTTCCCATACATAGTAGCTTCAGAGCAACCATAATTCCTGAAGAAAATAATTGGAAGTGCTGCTTTTAGTGTCATAGATGCTGCATGCACAAAGGGAACTATGTAAGCTGTGAGACTGAAAAGCTGGATATCTTCCAAATTTGGAAATAAGGGAGGACATGATAGAAGGAGAAAACTTTACAAGTGATTCAAAGACAGTAGTGTATCTTTTGTCTAAGTCCTAACTCCAGTGGCCATGCAGCAACTTCAAAATGATAAAATCAGGAATGTTTTTACAGAAACATAATTAACCTCTGACACTCCTTGGTAATACTAGTACCAGGAACTTAGAAAGGAAGAAGCAGGGATAATGGATGCACGTGGATAGTATTCGTATTTGTCATCAGGTTGTAGAGAATGCACTGAAAAGTGAAGGGATGCTCAGATTGTTTGGAGGTAAACCACCCATTACCAGCTGTGGACAGAACAATAAAATCATTCTCTTCAGTTTTTCACAGTGCTTGAGCTCAGGTCTTGGGTGAGGTCCTACAATCACCAAGCTCAATGGCAAAAATAAGCGTTTATTGACTTCAGCTGCTGAATTTTCACTTGGTGCATTCAACGGAATACAATGGATTTAGATTTCACTAATCTCCCTTTCTACTCCTGTCTCTAGAGGCAGCACAGTCACTACTGCCGAAATTCAGAGACCATTGATTAGCTCAAATCAGTGTAAATAGGGAGAGTAAGAAAGAAAAGGAGCACAAGTATAATCTGAGGAGCTGGGAAGTTGGTGTTATTTTTAAATCTTATTAAAAAACTCTAAGGCATATGTAAATTTGAGATACTGCACCTCTCTGTTAACAATGCCTCAGAGGCATTTACTTCAGTAATTCATATCTAATTCCATAATTGTTAAGCTGGATAGCATATTTTTAATTTTTAATACTACAAATGCTGCTGTGTTTTCAAAGTATTCTTTAATTTCTAGGCATCAAAAGTAAAGCCTTGATTAAAATCTTTATGTGTCTCCTAGTCTGTTTAGCAATAACCGTATCAGATTTTCTTTTTTCCTTTAAGAATTTCACTACTTTTGGCCACCTGTCAGCCAATCAAAATTAAAAACAGAGACTGATTAAATGACTCTCTACTGTGCTGTTCAGGCAGCTTCATTAGTGCTTCTGCTTGTGGCCGCTCAATGAGCCTTACTGCTGAAACTTCTGACAGTTTATGGAAGTCGATTTGGAGGCACAGGATGTGGGGTACACAATTTTGCACAGTTGCAAAGTTTTGATTGCATGAATTATACATGAAGTCCATTATTGTTGATGCTCAGTGGTGGTAGGTAACAGAACTCCAAAGGTGTAAAACGGCTTTTTCTTCGAAACAAGCAAAATTTATCCAACCAAGTAATAAAAGCCACATAAAGAAGGAAAATACAGAACAAGAATAATGAAAATTCTTAAGCATACCTTTCTTTATTTGTCTATCTGATCACTTGATCTTACAAAAAGCAGCTGAGAATTTTCTACTTAATTTTGATGGTTTTCAGGTATGTTGAGAAGTAAGATGGCAGAAAGGGAAAGGTGGTAGGGAGAGAAAGAAACCTTCAATGCCATGCCTGTAGATTATTGCATGCATAAAGGATTTCTCCAGCATGAACACAGCAAGCATCTCTGAAAGCTCTCAATGTCAGTTTGCCAAAGATGTCTCCTCTCTTCACTTGTTGTCTGTCTGTTCTGTCATACGTAACACTTTAATAAATCTTGGAGGTTAGCTTTTTTTTCCTTTCTCTCTCTCTGTCTGCCTTTTCACATGTCAGGAAAGAAATTTCAAAGGCAAAAAGATGAGACATAAGTCAAAGCTAGCTCTGATTTTCTGTATTCCCACTTTACTCAGGTGACTTACCTGCTACTTTGTCGTTTTGTACTGAAAGGAAAATCTTCCTTTACATGAGGATTTGGTGTTAATTGTTATGAAAATACTGCTTGGTGCAGTACTATATAGAAGCCTTTAACCCTCCCTCTCATACATCATCAGAACAAATTAATTATCTTTGGCAGAGTATTCAGCGATAGCATGGAAACCTGTATACACCAACACTTACACAGATATTACTCCCCTAGACATTGATGGGCAAATTGCACCCATACAAACGATGGAAAAGTGGATGTAGAAAAAGTATTGATGTAGAAAATAAGCAAAAGTGGTTAGGCAGCACGTGCTCCAACAGCTTCACACAGAGGAGATGTGCGTTTGTTCTTCATTTAGCACTGGCCTGTGTAAATAAAGCCGCACATCATACTCTAGGTCATATTTATACTTGCTTCCACTGTAAATCACAGCAGTCTCCACTTTCAAGGATTCTTATTATTCATCTCTGTGCCTAACATGCCCATTCTGTCTGAGGCTAAACGTTGAGCACTGCACATGGCTATTCATTATAATGTCTTAGGAAGATATTCATAGCCTTACTGTGCAAAAACTGAAGTGTTCACAAGGTAATATTTATACCTTGAAGCACTTGTGCTAGGGGAAAAAACCCTGGCAAATTAATATAAGGCAAACTGCCTAGTCCCTCCAATCTTTTAAAAACCCAAGGTATTGGCTTTCTTATTATTTTCAAAATGTCTTCTAGTATGTCATGTTAGACCAAGTTCCAGAGCCTTGCAACTGTTCTTCTGTAGTGTACTCATTGTACATAATTTGCATTACAAAATTTCTGAATTCTGAAGCTGTGGACTTTGCATGGGGAAGCAGATTCATCTCTGTTGCAATTGTCTTTCACAGGTGAATTCAGGCATGAATCTGAGAAGTCACATACCAAATATGCAGCAAGGATGCTGTAATCCCACAGTTGCTGATACCAGATCTCAGCACTGTCACACTAGCTGGCATTACTAACCTGATTTAGATTAGACATAAGCACATAATCACATTTCTGTAGAATTAGACAGAACACATGATGCAGACCACACCTCAGAATATTCAGGCTCCCCGATTTTATGTATACTTTAACCGCTAGCACTTGTCAGAAAATATTTGATTCAGTTCAAAGTTAGAACAGTGTGAAGGGACAAATATTGACTCAGCCAGAAAATTGCAAGAGTAAATTGGCTCACCAACATTTTTTGAACAAAGCTGAAAAAGAAACATAAGCTTGTCTTGCACTGCAGCAGGATGTCTTTGCAGCATTTCTGACCCCACACCATGACAACTATGTTAATAATTACCATTTACTCTATTACCGAACCATGTTCTGAGAATAATCATAAGCACCAATTTATACATACTAAAATCTGTAAAAGTTGTGCCTAGAAAAAAACCTTTTTTTTTAAGAAAAATATTTCTGTATTTCTTCATACCAGGCAATAGAAACCTTTCATTCCTACCCCTTACTTCTTCCCTATTTATTCCGTATTGAAGATGCCAACATGTTTTCTCAGCCTTTATATGACAGTAAATTTATGTAGGAAATTATATGCAACTGTAAAGAAACTGGTAGTATCTAATGCAACAGAAGTTAGTCATTCACTACAAGGTATAGTTATGAGCAGATAGTTGTGTAAAATGCCAAAGTAAATGTTGTGTTTCTGCAGTGAGAACGCATGTTTGGGGACTAACAGCATATTTTATGTGTTGACACACCCTTCCCCGGACTCCTCCACTTCCTGTAAAGTAATCCTGCAATTCTCACTTATAATAGAGTAGATTGGACTATCACAACAGTCACAACAAATCCATTTCAGTAAGATTGCATTTAACTGGCAAACCTATTCCTCCTGGAAATCTGGCCAGAATCGGCTCATCACTTGTTGGGGACATCGATGATATTGATTTCCCTTTGCTTTCCTTCTCTTCCCTTCCTCCTCACCACTCTTTTATCTTGTACATGGAAAAATTCTATTTAGGATCCTCCAGGGGAAATAATCTGTATCAAAACTGGTCTCTGCTGCAAGATACTTGCAAGGAAGCAGAGCATCTGATATCCCTCATGTACTGAGCTAATGACCTATATTTTTCTCACAGATGTGAAAATGCAAGTTTGCTCCACTGCAAAGAATTGTGTGAGTCAATGAATTAGAAAAATCCTTCTTCAGAGATGAAAAACAACAGCCAACCTTCCAGGTTATACCTGCTATTCTGAAAGCTTAGAGAAGTAAAATTCAGAGGTTACTTGCTGCAAGTTTGGTTTCAAATATATTTGACATGTGAACATGAAGTTCGCAACTCCTCTCCCTCTCTGATAATAGGAATCAGAAGTCCAGGCTGACAAGAAATTTGACACCTAATTATCTGAAGACCTGAGACATAAAACTTTCTCTGTTTCTTAATAGAGACAGCTTCCTTGTTGTTTTTACTAGATGGATCTTTTGACACAAAGAAAAAAGATATTTCATTTATCCTAGGTGCATTCCGAGGTACATTCCTTTGATACAAAGAGATCCCTCAATGGCAGCAAACTATTGTTTAGTTTTACACTACCTGCTTTCTTTCTTCTGCCTCCAGGTCAGGAATGTACTGATGGGAAGGAGGACTAGCAAGGACATTGCCATACCACACAATATTTCAGTGACTCCAAGCAAAGCAAGCAAAAAGAACAGCAATTTCAGTCTCTTAAATCTCCCTTAACATTTATTAGACCTTAAGTCAACTTCCAGTAATCCACAAATGTCTGAGCTAACCAGTGGAATTATCACTGTGTACTGACCAGCTCCACAGTGCCAAAGGTATGGTGTGATATTACTCATAGGTTTTTTTTCTATCAGTGTCTTTTTTTCTTCAAGTACCAATATAAAAGAAGAGTCAGGAGGAAAAAAAATCTTCTTTCAGTAGGAAACTCATCACTAGAAAACTGGTTTAATCTGCATAGCTTCCATTTATGATTTTTATATTGTGAAAAATCACTAATATTTCTTTTAATACCATAGATTTTTTTTAATGACAATGGAGAAAAAGAATGGGAAAAAGAAATCCTCCATCTAAGCAATGAGATAGTTAAGAAATCTACAGAACTATCCTAGCAGAAACTACAGGTCATATCGATAACTGTAAATTTGTCCCCTGTTACCAAGGTGCTCTTAGGAATTTGGCTCTGGCAGGATTTGTTGAGATCCTATGTTTTAGTTAGCTGCACATGCTGAGATCTTATCTCCTGCAGTTCTTCTGTGAGGAGAGCCAAGCCAGCTTCAGTGTGGCTATTTGAGCTGCAGCCACCACAATGAATTTAAGGCATGCATATCCTTACACAGGTATAGACCGTGCTGGCTTGGACCGTGGTGTGGTGTCTAGCAGATTATATTACAGACTTCTGGAGGGGTTTGCAATGTGTGCAAACACTCATTAAAAATGAAATCATTGACCTGAGATTCTGGGCAGTTAAAATTTTCAGTAAAAAGAGTTGTAAATATTGAGGATGAGGTAAGGATAAGACAAGGAGGACAGTAAAGTAGGATGAATCAGAGAATCAAACCACTATCTTCAGTCTATAAATCTCTCTAAGCAGAAAGTCTGTAATTATTGCAAGTATGATATTAACTTAGGGAAAGAACTGGAAGGATGCCTGCACAATATCTGAACAAAAGTACTCTGCACATCTCTAGTGAACATGAAGGAAACAGATATGAGCATTTCATGAAACGATTAAGAAGATGCATATTTGCCTGCATATTTTGTATTGAAGTAAGGATGAAACATGGTATTTGTTTTATTTCAGGTCCTTGTAACACTCATTTCTAGAACACAGCATATCTTTAACCTGCTTTCTATGAATACTGCTAATTACATATATTACATTCATGTATTAATAAGAAAGTTTTGTAAATGGACTGTGGGAAAATCAATGCTAGCTTCCCACTGCCAGGAGTCACAACCTTAGCATCTTTTCACATCCCTTCTCCTATGGCTCTCATGAGACTCTAGTTAATCAACAGCTCCCTAGGAGGTTCTTTCCTCAAAGATGGTTACCCAGGCAGTCAGCCAAAGTCACTTAGCTGCCCTGTACTTCTGTAGCAGTTGGTCCATCCCAGGTGCAAGACCTTGGTGAATTTCATAAGGTTCCTGTTAGCCCATTCTTCCAGACTCTCCAAGTCTCAGAAGTAGCCATACCTTCAGACACGTAGACGGGTCTTTCAACATGTTGTCATGTGCTAACCTGACAATGGAGTGCACCTCCTTACATCCTCCAGGTCATTGATGAGGTCATTAAGCAAGACTAGCATGTCCCAGGAAAGACTTTGAAGGAACTCCACTTGTAACTAGCTGCCAGGTAGGTTACAAATTATTAACTACTGCCCTTTCAGTAAAGCAGACAGTTTTTTCACACATCTTGTAATACACCCATCTATATCACAATGCCCAAACTTGGATACAAGAATATTAGGAAAGACTATGCCGAAAACTTCCCTAAAACCAAAGTACTTCCCTATATCTGAGTAAGAGAAAATCACCCTTTCCCTTTCTCCACAGATCTGTTAATTGTACCATGAAAAACTGTTACAAGACACAATTTGCTGAAGTCAGTCCATGGAGCAACTTCTTCATGCCACAAAAATTATTTCCAAAAAGAGTTGCTCCAGCAACTCCCAGCAAATTTTCCCAGCAACTAAAGTGAGGCTTAAAAGTCCACAGTTCTTTGAATTGTCTGTACCCTTTTTTAAGATGGTTAAAGTACTTGTTTCCCACCAATGTTCTCCTAGTACCCTTGTCTGCAGCCCATCTGTTTCCATGACATTGCATGAGTCAAACTTTCTCAAAAAATCCCTGACTCCATGAACTTCCAGTAGTTTCTCACCTTCTTCACTTTCACCTTTAAACCCAGAGGCCTGGGTGTCCTTACTGGTGAAAACCAAAGCAATGAAGGCATTGAGTACCTCATTCTCATCTGTATCCGCTGTCACTAGATTGCTCACCTCCTTCAGCTATGGGCCCACATTTTTCTTGCTGGTTCTTTTACTGTCAGGGTAGTCACAGAGCTCTTCTTGTTATAACTGATACCCCTTGCCAATCGGCTAAGCACCGACTTTTCCATAAACATTCTTGTATGCTCAGGTTATCTTTCTGTGTTCCTCTGCTTTACCATATCCTGTTTTGACTTGCTGTCTATGAGGATGGAGTATCCCTGTGTTGGGAAGAGATTGCTCTCAAAGATCTGCCAGTTCTCTTAAGCTGTTCTGCCCTTCACAGCTGCACCTCATGGGATTCTATCTACCAATTCTGAACAAGCCAAAGCCTATTCTAGTGAAGGCTAAAGTCTGTGTTCTGCCGTTTGCCTTCCTCACTTCCCTTGGGATTTTGAACTACCTTATGCAATGTACATTATATTACTAAAACCAAAGAGAGGATAAGGTTAGAGCAAAGCACTGCACGTGGAGCTGATTTTATGCCACTCAGCTTTATAATCATTCTGCAAATATGTTGACGTAGTCCTGTAAAGAAGTAAGCGAAGAATTGAAACCATTAACTTTGTTATGAGGAAAGCTTTGACATGGAGGTTCTTTTGCCCAAAGAACCTGAAGCAAGCATCCAAGGATCATTGTTGAAACCTAAACTGTTGAAATATGACACATTAGTGAAATCACAGTGTGATCCCTTCTTCATAATATTCTTTTAATCATTCCTCACATTTTGTGCTTATATGTTGTCTTGTCTGTTAATCTAAAATCTATCAAGAATATTCAGGTCCCTTAATCATCTTTTCTTTTGAGGATTATTGAACTTAACCTCACAGGAATTTCCTCCCCGGAAAGCATGATCAAAGACACATAATAGCATAGTTATACATGAAAGGTACATATGGGATCATTGGAAGTGTCAATATTGACTTTTCTCCAGACTGTAATGGATGAGTCATTCTACCTCATCTAATGATTTTTATCATAATTCTAACCATCATATTAATAAGACATGGTCAAATTAAAACGCTAGACAGATGTCTTTCCTTATAAAATGTGTGTATTATTAGCTTCATTACAAGCAGTTTTCTTCAAAGTTTCTTGGAAGCTGCTGATGGTGTTGAAAGAAAAAATGGATAAGTCACAGAACTTTCTCACTGTTTTTAGCAAAGTGATGGAAAAAATGCCATAAGATTAAATCAAACCACTAACAGTTAAGAGCTATTTTAACAAAATATTAATTTTGTTTTCTCCCTGAACTACTTTTCCACTTCTACAGGTGACATCTATATATTCTCAGCCACATGATTTTTAATTCCCTGAATGCTTATTATTGATTAATATCTATTGCTTTTGGGAGGTTAATATTTTTTGTATTTTTTCAGAATGTTTTCTTTAAATTAGTGTTATTTCTCCTTCACCATATGCTCATTACTATCTCTTGGATAGTCCTCTTTCTAACTACAACTCAGAATCTGATCATTACCAACTAGATTATTTTGGCTACCAACTCTGATAGGTCTCTACAGAGACCTAACAGTCAAACCGTATTCTGAGTATTGTTCCGCCAATTCCTGGATTGAGATATCTAACTAATGATTACTCCAATTCCCTTTTGCTGAAAACCATGAGTGAGAAGTTCTCTTTGTTCTCTGTTTTTGTCCTCAGATAACACAATTCATTTTGCAAAGTTGAATTCTACCCCCAAAACATCTATAAATACTGTGTATGGATACATGTACATTATTCCATCCCAATAGCTTTTTATCTCCTTCCATTAACTCACTTCAATATTTTGTCTAATGAGCTGCCCAAATTTATTGCTCTTTGGCATAGTCCCCATTTCTAAATCATGCAAATGTATCAACAATCAAATTACTGTAACAAATAAAAGCAAATCTGTGTAACAATCAAGCATTCATGATATAATACAGTCTTATTGAAGAGCATTAATTAACAACTTTAATTAAATTTTAAAGGACCATTTTATTCCCACAAACAAACAGAAAATTCCCAGCATCTAAGGTAGGTTTCAAAACCATATTAGACATCTGCATGTCACCTCGGTTCCTACACTCCCATTAAAGGCAATGGAACTCCAACATGTAAAGTCTGAAGGACTCTACTATAGTAGAGATCAGTTCACCTGAAGTTCTATTCCCTTGTTCGTATGTAGCTGTCTGGTGTCATCTGAGATTTTCTTGGATATGCAAGATATCGTCTTAAGGTTGTGATATACGATACAGGAGTCATGGTAGAGCATTCTCCTTCTACAGTAGCAGCTGAAGGGCAGGTGAGACTCCCTAAGCATCTTAAGTGACAGTGCACAGTTATTTAGTCTCTATTACAATAAATTCAGCCAGGTATGAATACGCTCCTGGCAGTGGAGAGCAAGTGTCTCTAACAGCAAACTCTTAGAACATTTCCTGCCATTAATTTGACTCATTCCAGCCATCATTAATCTTGGACAATTCATCACATAGTCTAGCTATTAAAATGGCAGAGAGATTTTTACAAGATACAATTTGCAGGTTAAAACACAGGAAATTTACCTGGCATAAACACATGCCAGTCTCTGCCAGATGACCTCAGTGCCCAGAATCTGCCTAGGCGGGTTTAATTTATTAGTATGAATGGAGCATTAGTAGTTGCTTATCAGAATAAATGATCTTTAAATGCATTGGCAAATTCTCTGGTGATTATAATCCAATCTTAGATATCTACTCTATGTATAGCTACTCCCATGCTGACATTTCAATTTATGTGTCTTACACATAAGAAGAAGAAGAGCTTAAGTCGCTGCCTTCATATCCAAGTCTGTGTAACATTCTAACAAGTTATAATACATAGACAATGTACTCCAGGTGACCCAGACTTTTTCTTTGACGTCTTATGAAAAATGCAGTATGCAGGTACACTGCTTTTCATGGACAGCTGTGTTCAGATCGTTGGCTCCTCAAACAGGTAACTACATACATGAGAGGCTTATACACTTAAAAAGTGAATTCGTAAATCAGCCATGTTCTGTTGATTTATTCTTGAAAACTACAGTGACAGAGCGCTTTACTTCTAAGTGGCTATGAATCTTTTGATTCCCATACAGTTACACCCCAAATGTTAAATGACTATTCAGCATTCATTACTGACCTGTTGTCTTTTATCTTTCATTGGAGAAGTACGGTATTCATGTCCTTGCATACTAATCAGAGAAAAGTAGTTTATCTTCTGAATAAATCTCATAGTCTTTCTTTCCCTTCCCCACTTTCACTTATCAACAAATACAAAGAAGATACAGCTAAAGGAGAACAAATTTTGCTTTCCAGTAAACAAGGAGCATTGAAGTTGCATTTAGTGTTCTCCATACCCTTTGAAACTTAGCAAGAAGAGCTGAGTTGTTATTGGCTGCGTGTAAGACTGTCATATTAAAAAAGCTGCACATTATTCTAAACCCTGAAATTCAGCAATGAGGAGGTAGTGAACCATTCGTATCGTCAGTCGTGAACAGTGTTTATGTGCTGTCTAATTATGAGACATAATAACATTACTATGTAAATCAAGTCCATAGTACTAATGAAGAATCTCAGAACTTATGAATAATAATTAGAATTTTAATGCATAGTGTAATGTACCTATTGATATTATTCATATTCATATCTGTAATAATTTAAAAGCTTTAAGTCTTACATATATTGTAGTTGCAGTAGATGACAAACACTCAGCTAATAAATACAGCTATTCAAAAAATTAGATGGTCTCTGAAGGACTTTGCCATTTTAGTTTTTTTCTTTATAATTTGTGCTAAAAAGATTTTTGACACAAAATTTTTACAAATTGATTTTTAAGGTTAGTGTTTTGGGGTTATTTGTGAAAATCAAATGCCTCAGCATCGAAAGTAATTTGATTCTTGGAATCAATTTAAAAATTTAATAGGAAAAAAACAGCATGGAGGCTAATATATAGAAATGACACATAGATATCAGGTTTTAGTTCTACACAACAGCTGCTTAAAATGAACTTCTATATATTAACACACATTCATCTTGAACTTAACACAGAAAAATCTTACTTTCAATTAAGCCTGAACACATTTATAAATCACTTCTAATTAATCCTGTTCTTCTAAATATGATCTGCAATTATAAGATAAACCTACCAATGGAGTTTCATTAAGCCTTAGAATTTTTGAACTTCAGCTTCAATGATCTTCATTTAAGTGGCCCCCTACAGCCACTGACATAATTTTCTGCCCTGATCCTTGAGTTTACTTAGCACATAAAACTGAAGGGAATAATTCAATACGGTGATTCTGGTTCTCCTCTCTAGTCTTTCTCAACTTCTGTAAGAAACATACCCGAACTATTTGCTGATCTTTTACAATTACATTGAAAGAGCTGAGGTGAAAAGGAGTGCACAATCATTCCCTCCACCAAATATATGACAGCTCTTTCCAGCTATTTTCTGGTCCTCTTTGCATTCAGAAATAGATGACTCTAATCTTTATCAGCTGATGAAACAAACTACAATGTTTGCTCTCAACATCAGTTTGAAGTGTGGCTCCTCCTTATAAGAACATTTCAGATTGTTTCAGAGGTGAAATGGCAATACTCCACAAAATGGGACTTTTCCTAAAAGATCCTTGAGAGTTTCATTCTGGTCCTAATCACAGAATTAAAGAGAATCAAAGAACAAAAAGAGTTGATAGAGTTAATGAAAAATTTATCAGAAAATAAATTAAAACTGATTTATCAGGTCTGAAAACAGTAAGCTTTTCTCTCTGGAACAATGAATGTGGATGATACTGTCCAGTAACTATAAATCTATAAAATCTGTTAACCCCTCCAGCATGAGCCTTTTAGTATTTTCCAAATGCATTCTCGAGTAGAGTTAGGGAAAGTAGGTGGTCACTGCTGTTGTCCTAAACAGTCCCATTACCGTTAAGCACTGAGTATCTTATGATGTAGTAGGATAAAGAATCTAAAACTGGAGGTTTGTGGGAAAGGGAGGAAATTATTTAAAAAAAAAAAAAAAAAAGTGATTCTCCTTCATAGAGTGACCTTGTTTTAATGTTCTCCATGCCATTCACCCTCCATAGCTGATCAGCCAATTCCATTTATCGTTATAATTAGGCAGCATCTTGCCAGTTCAATCAGGCTCAATTACTTTAGGCCTCATTAGTGACTGACATACTATAACAAGTGCATTTCTGAATGAGCAAGGTCAGACAAAGAAAGTACAGTACGCAGCCAGCAAACACATTTATAGACCATGACAATACAATGCTTTGGACATTGAATAACTTTGCCTATCCCCTTTTTAGGAAGGCATGAAGATAATGAAGCTAAAATTAAACTTGCTTAGCTTGCATTATTGTAGCTTCTACAAGTTCCTACCAACTCCACAGCTGAGCAGTAGTGATAAGAGGAAAGGTTTTAAACTGCTCAGGAATAACTTAGGGGCTGTCAGTAACTCTCAGTTTTAGTTTCAGGTTCTGGAGAATGGTAATTTGTCCAATGCGTCAGGGAAGCATAAGAACTTCAAAACTGTTCAGTGGAGGAAACTGGATGTTGAGACAGCAGTTCTACAAATACTTCTACATTAGTGGCAGCAGCAAATGGTTCTACTTGTAAATATGGTGGAATGTAAATGGATTGACTTTTACAGCAATGAGTGTTCTAGACTTTAAAATAATGATTAAAATCAGAGGAAAGTAAGTTTGAAGTTATTATTGCTTTCTATAAATTATCTTGAGAAGTAACCTCCAGAGTCAGCAAAGTGTGTTTTAAGGTAAATATATGTATTGTTTATATATATGTGTGTGCATATATATGGCATGACATTAAAGAGAAAAAGATGTGTTCATGAACTAGAAATTAGAGTTTCTTTCACACAGGAAATTGGTGATCTACAATTATCTTCCAGTACAAATAGTGGAGAATCACATCTCCATTTTTTAAAGATGGAGTTTTAAATGTTTATAAATTTTCCCTGTTATATTGGTCTCATGGAGCAGGGAAGTCTATTGGTGTACTCCAACCATCTATCTTTTTATATATGACCAAAACCCTTACTCCCTAAAGGAGGTGATAGGCTCACATCTGTCCCTGTTCCACAGCTAGACACTGGCACAGCTGAAAATGTAGTTTTACATGGCAAGAGGTTTCTTTTTCCCTAACCTATTTCACTGCAAAAGTCTATTGTTTACCCATTTGGTTATGCTTGTTCCTTAGCAGACAATGATAGCCCTAATTTTTTTTTTTGTATGTTTTTCTAGAGCTCATAAATAGAGCTTACTTTAGTATTGTTTTATGCACAGTGATGAGCCTCGGAGATTAAATTTACTTTTCATTTTGCTGAGAAAATAGTATTCAGAAGCCAGACACAAATTATGATCATTATTGTGCTTGTATTAAATTTTATTCTAAATTATTCTCTTAGAGCTTTGTCAAATATCTTACATTATGTGAACACAAAAGTAGTGATAAAGAATACATGCAGCACTTTTCTGGAATATCTTTTCACATTCTGTTGAATTCTGGTAAACATTGTTTCAAACATCATCTATATTTTTTGGTTATGTTTTTATGGATTTTACATTAATGCACTGAATTCTCCTCCAGACATAATATTTTAAAAAAAAATCCACATAGAATATTCTGGAATATATTATGCATTAGGGAAAGAAAATAATATACACAATGGAGTAGTCAGAATGTATCCAAAAGTCTAGGATTTGATTATCTTAACAGATATGTTCTGGGTCATTATTATCTGGTTTCCTTTTATTTTTCTACACAATATTTGAGTACATTATACCCAGAGGTATTTAATTTTGTGAGCTGGCAGTGTGCTATGTGAAGTGTTTCTTTCATTTATTTTTATCTAATCTTTTATTTATTTATTTATTTATTTTCCTGGGCAACTATTAACCACAAGAGCCAAGTATTAAAAAATGGAAATAAAAACCTCCCTTTCTTCCTTTCCTCACCTCCTGAAGATGAATCAGCTGGACTGTCTTATGCATTCTTGAAAACTTCACTGAATAAAAGTGTATTGAAGATGAAAATTTTGTGAGTCAGAAAGTGTTTCTGACTGTGGTTCTTGTCTTTTACAGCAGTGAGTTCTTGAGCTGAGGCTGAGTTCTCAAAAAAATTCTACTTTGGATATTCACGAGAGCAAGAGATTATAGGATGATCACATACCTCCAGCCAGTGTAATTGCATTTGTCCTTTAGCTTGTTTTGATTAGAGTTAAAATATATCATGCATGCTACCCTGAATTAGTCCTGTTCTGTACAGTCTGGACCAATTGGCTGTTTTTGCAATGGCTGCTGGAACAGGCATTACAAACCAGAGTAGTCTGTACTTCCAAAACAGAGTTTGTGATTACCACTTTCTTGAAAAAAAATGCAGACATTTTTCGTATTGATCTATGAATATGTGAATGGAAAAATTGGGATAACCCTGGAGCAAATCATAGCAGCAGTAGAATACAGATGAGCTCAGTGTACATTTCAAATTGTGAAAAAAATGGTTAGATTGTATACAGAAAGTCAATATTTAAAAGCAACAAATATGGCCCAAATCATTCATTGCACTTCACCACTTTAGGGCCAGAGGTAACTTGACTTTTCGAATGTGGATTACTGTCAGGATTCACAGATTTCTGAAACTGTGGTGGTGTAATTAACAGATATTAACATGCTCAGGTCTTCAAATCTTAGCTCAGATCATTAATTTGCCCTTATCAAAGGAGGCATCAAGAATTTATGTTTGCAAAGTTTCTTCATGCCTTTTATTTTCTCTAACTGCTCAGGTAAAAAAGAGGTCAAATTCATAGACTCTGAACTGTTGCCATCGATGATTCTATGCATCGGTGTAAATGAGACGGGCTTCTAGGCACAGAGCTTTTGATATATATACCCTGTGGCTTATGAAATGAAAGGTCGTAGATGGATATGAGTGACTTGCTTTATGAAAAGAGTTAGTAGTTCTTTAGAGTAAGGGATGTTTTCTTCTTGCTGAGGCAGCCTTGGTTTACAAAGCCATTTATAGCTCAGAAAAACTGTGGGTGTTATGAACTTTATATTTACATGCCATTCTTTACATTGTGCTTTTCTTCCCTGTCACAGTCCACTCTCAGATTTATTCCACATCAGTTCTTACCATATATACCTGGGTCTTTATTTCATAGTTGCCTATTGACACTATTGATTTCCCTTCCCTATATGCTGATCCTAAACATAGATTACCAGATAAAATTCGAGATTCTAAGTGAAATGAATTTAATAGTTTTAGCTCAATTCCCAGCCAACACCCCACAAAAACATATGCAACACTGCTCATTTGACACAGTTTCTTTCATCTGTGCTGAGGAAATGCACTGGAACACATCCAGCACTGACAAGAAATTGATTTGCACCCTTGAGATGCTGGCTACTCCTGTCAGAATTGAGTTTGTTGGCAGATGGCAGGCAGCGTGGAGAAACTTTCTGTAGAATTGCTTATATGTTACCCAGAAACTGGTAAAAAATCAAATAGGGATATGGTGGTCAAAGGAAGGCTGAATAGCCGAGTTTATTATAGCCTCAGGTTTCTCCACTTCCTGACAAAATTTCTGATTGTCCAAAAGAAACAATGTTCCAATACTTTTTTGAGTTATTTATTTTTTTTCCTTTTACAATGTGGTTACACATCTTTTATTTTTACATAGAGGAATCAAAAAATATGTCTGACATACAGATATTAAAGTATGCATTTGGTAGGCAAAGACTATTTTGTGTTCTTCAGCCATGAAAATTCTAAAAGACTGGAAATAGTAGTGTAAGTGTGTCTTCTCTACTACTGTTACTGAGGTAAAAGTAAAAAAATGGACATTAAACTTCCTACTTCTGATATTAAAATTAAGTCTTAGACTTAGTCTTACACTTTTATGGAAAATCTTTTTCTTCTCAGTGTAGCTTGGGATGATACATTTTACCTGAGTTTCTAAACATAGCCTGAGGACTAAAGTTCAAATTTTTTTATTAACCTTGACATGGATACTCTGTTTCATGCTCGCACACACATTCCAAAACAGTATGTCCTACTTAATTTTTGCTGTTAAAAAGTAAGAACAGATAGCAGACCCTTTCATCTCCCCATGGTGCTACTAACTGCAACAGCACATGAGAGCTGAAGATCAGAATTAAATTTATTTTAGATGAAAAATGGCACACTATAAGCAAGGTTTTAAATGGGAAGCAAATGTGAATATTGTGAGGAAGGGCTATGAAATATTCTGGAAATGTATGGAAGGAATAGCATGAACTGTCAACTGGCTTTATTTTGCTTATGCTGATAGTTAATGCGGAACTAAAGAGAAACATGCAGACCTCACCTGCTTGCCTCCTAAATACATCTAGTGGTTTAAAAAAAGTTGGATAAAGTTCAGAAACTGAAATAAGAGGGGAACAGATTGTTACTCAAGAATAAAAGAATGTATTGAGAAGAGTCAAGTAAGGCACAAAGAAGGAGAAAAGAAAGAAGAAGAAGAACAAAAGAGGGAAGAAATAATGAGATATGACAGCCGTGAGAGAGGCTTGTTCATCCCCTTAGGTGTAATAATGTTGACAAAATCTCATACATTCAAATAATGGGCTTGTTAAGCATTAAGATACAGGGACAGATGGGATGAAGGGGCAAGGTAGAAACCTTCAAATTAGAGATCACTTAAGATAGATATATATTCTGATGAAATAGTGTCAGACCCATTATTTATTTTTGTTAAGGTTGGTGGAAACCATACAGGGAAATAGGCTGGCGAGACCAACTACTGTGCCTTCTGGGCAGATTTCCTGACAGCTAACTGCCTTATGAGAGGACTGCCAATCTTTCTAGGACATCTGATTTCCCAGCTGCTCACCTGGTGAGCTGCTGGCCTCCCAGGCTCTCCAACTGGTTGCTCCACAAGCTCTCCAGCTGGGATGGGGCTTACCTGTTGTCGGAGAAATTAAGCTCTCTCACTGGAGTCTGTGCTGTCTAGGGTGTGGGAGCATATGTATTTTGGAAACTCTAAGATGCTCCCAGTGTTTCAACAGCCTGGATAACATCAATATTGCACTGCTTTCAAAGCAAAATCTGTTAAAATTTGCAATGTTACAATAAGAATCCTAGTTTTGTGGTTGTTGCCTTACTGGTTTGCCTTTACAGAAATACTAATTTTTGTCCCAAATCAGGATGAAGAAAAAAGAAAAACAGTCGGGATTTCTTTTCAGAAAATAGTAACTGTTTCCTTATCATGTCAGTGGCAGAAAGACCTTCTGATTGCAGAGAATGGAGAAAATCACAACTATATTGAAAACTGCTCGTGTAAAAGACAGTTCCATTTTTATTCTGAATGGTTTTCATTGCAGGGGACATTTTCTAAATTGTTGAGGAGGAGGTGATGGTGGTATGTTGTTCTTAAGTGAAAAATACAAATCAATGTCTCAGAGTTTATGTGAAAACACCATTAAAGTAGCCTTAAAAATCACATTTTTATAAGAAAAAGGTGTAAAACTGCCCTCGCAGAGTGCCTTTTAGGCCTTTTCTTGGGGGCAGCGCAAGGAAAGCTGTTGTGTTTTTCAGAAGTTGCTCTTAATGTTTCAGGTCATTTGATGTTTTAGATCAGTGTCTGACTCTGTCTGGGAGTTGCACCGGCACCTCTCCTGCTGCCAAAACAATTCAGAACAGACTCATAGGGGGTGAGATCACTAAATGCTAAATTAGCTCATACTTTCTGCATAAGTTTAAGGTTTGCATGGACACCCTCCTCAGAGTGACAGTTCATATTGATTTCTTACTAAAAAGGGCAGCTGCAAATGAGAAAAAGCACTAGTGTTCCTTTTAAGTGTTACTTTTCCAACATGAACACTTACAAATTAATGTGCTATTTTCTCATACCTCTTAACTTCTTTTTTCACTTCTCACTTTCCAGTAGAAAATGAGAGGAAAGGAATTTTCCTTTTCCAAATTATTTCAATACCTGGTATTTCAAAATTATAAAAGTGATTTTGGAGCTACTTTTATATGCCAGGTTGCAAATTTAAACATATACATCAAAAGAGAATATTCTCCAGAATACCTGGCAAAACCTTACTGGAGTAATTAGTTCTAGTTTAGCGAGGAAAAGCATGACTTGCTTGTCTAACTACAGATGTGTGGAGGTATACTGAAACACTATAGGGTATGCAAGACACATGAAGTGAATTTACTAACTTGATGACACACGTATGTATGTTCTCACATCCTTCAGAAGCAACAGAAAGGCAGTCAGGACGTCCTTGCAGATGGCAATAGATGCCTACCCATGCCTGGGCAACGAATTCTGCTAAAATGCTATTTATTAAAATTCTTAGTTCAAACATTTTCTTCTTGTTCTGACATTCTTTGTGAACCCTAGAAGTATTTATCTTTATGCTGGTCAGATCATAGAATGATAGAATCATTAATGTTGGAAAAGACCTCTAAGATCACCAAGTCAAATCATCAGCTCAACATTACCATGCCTACTAAACCATGTCCCGAAGTGGCACATCTACACATTTTTTTTAACACCTCCAGGTGATGGATTCCATCACTTCCCTGGACAGCCTGTTCCAGTACTTCACCACTCTTTCAGTAAAAAATTTTTTTAATATCTGATCTAAACCTCCCCTGGGGCAATTTGAGGCCACTTCCTCTCATCCTATTGCTTGATGCTTGGTTGAAGAGACCCACATCCACCTTGCTACAACCTCAGGTAGCTGTAAAGAGCAATAAGGTCTCCCCTCAACCTCCTTTTCTCCAGACTAAACAATCCCAGTTCCCATAGCCACTGTACATAAGGCTTCTGCTCCAGACCCTTCACCAGCTTTGTTGCCCTCCTCTAGACACATCAGCACCTCAATGCTCAAACCTGAACACAGTATTTGAGGTACAGCCTCACTAGCGCTGAGTACAGGGGCATAATCACTGCCTTACTCCTGCTGGCCTCAAGCAACAAGCATTTCTGTTACAAACCTGGATGCTATTGGCAAAAGTAGCCTTGTAAAATTGTGCTTCTTCTCATAAAACCATGGCATAATATGCTATGGCACCATATTCCCTAACATTTATCTACTGAAATTAGGAGGATCAGAGAGAATATTTGGTCCTTATTGGATGCAAGGGGAACAACTGTGACAAAGGATGAGGACAAGGTTGAGGTACATAACGCCTTCTTTGCCTCAGTCTTCAATAGTAAGGAAAGGTGTTCCCTGTGTGTACATACCCAGGACCTAGAGGAGCAGAACAAAGCTTCCATGATGCAAGAGAAAGTGGTTAGAGGCTTGCTTGGCAAATTAGACACTCACAAGTCTATGGGACTGGATGGGATCCACCCAAGGATATTGAGGAAGCTGGCGGACATGCTTGCCAAACCCATTTCCGTCATCTCCCAGCAGTCATGGCTGACTGGGGAAGTTCCACTAGACTGGAGGCTCGCTGATGTTATACCCATCTACAAGAAAGTTAGGAGGGAGGATCCAGGAAACTACAGGCCTGTCAGTCTGACCTCAGTGTCGAGGAAAGTCATGGAACAGATGATCGTGAGTGCTATCATAAAGCACATGCAAGAGAACCGTGTGATCAGGCCCAGTCAACATGGGTTCATAAAAGGCAGGTCTTGCCAAACTAACCTGATTGCCTTCTATGACAAAGTGACTCTACTACTGGATGAAGGAAAGGCTGTGGATGTAGGCTTCTTGGATTGTAGTAAAGCCTTTGACACAGTTTCTTACAGCATTCTGCTTAGGAAACTGTCTGCCTCTTGACTGGACAGGCGCACACTCTCCTGGGTGGAGAACTGGTTGGATGGCCAGGCCTAAGGAGTGGTGGTAGATGGGGTTAACTCAGTAGCATACTGCATGTTTCATAACTTCAAGTACTTAATTACATGAAAGAAAGACTATCCTTGTAAATAAAGCACAATGTTGTCATCCATCACTACAATGCAGTTCCCTACAGAGAAGACTGGAGTGCCCTATGTTTTCACAAACAGACATTACACAGCAGCACAGAAGAGGGGGGTGAATATCTGTGATGACAGCTTTCTGTATAAAGTAGTAGCCTTAAGGTAGTGTGTTTGTGTGCGTGTGTGTATATACATAGTATCTGAAATTATTGAATAGATAGTTTCAAAACCACTGTATTTAAGACTTGACTGTGGCACTTTCTGAGCTTACAAGTTGCTTAAGATCTACAAGGATAGAAAAAGGCTTGGACTTAGCCAATAGACACTGAGGTACAGTAATTATAAGTTAAGAGGACAAGTAGTTGAGGTCCCTGACTGTGAATAGGTACTTTAGAAAGAGTCCTTTGAAATGGCAGAAAATCACCTCAGACTTTTTTTTCTGAAAAAGAATAGCTTTTCTCATTTTCTTCATGAATATTCATTCATGCTTCATTTTAATAACATGTTTCCAAAAGTACTTAATTTTTTTTATTATAACTTCCAAATATTCCATTTCTGCACTGAAAAAGTAACAGGCAAGGAAACAATTTTCTCTGTAAAAATTTACATTTAAATTCATTTACAACAAATGCCCTTTGTGTGTGCCAGAGTTCTCAGTAACAGATGACATTCTGTTGTGCAAGAATACACAGCAGGTAACAATCTCATGATATCCAAACTAATTCATAGGTGAATGGTTATGAATATTCATTAATTCTTCTACCAATCTGAAATACCATTTTACAAGGGACTAAGCATTTGCAGTATCTGCCCAAGTCCCAGGTAGTTCACAAGAGCAAGCATTTTGTGAAAGTGGGAAATATGAATATCAGTATGAAAAGTAGGGCAATATGTAGAACAATATTATAATCCTTTGATTGCACAGCTGAGGAAAAAGAAATTCCATTAAAGCCAATAAGTGTTTTGGGTACACGGCACACTGAAAGACTTTTAGATTCAGTATCTTGTCCTTCGGCTCACTGGTTACAGAACGTGGAGATATGCAATGACTAATTTAAGTACTGTTTTCTTAATTTGTTTTAAAAATTATGTTAATTAAAATACCTTTGTATAGGAAATATTTTCGCCAACAAGTGTGCTTACAATTTTTCTTTTTTTTTAGCTTGCATGTGGCTTCTGTTGTGACTGAATTTGTGTGTATGAGTGTGATTTTTTTTTTTTCTTCCTGTATAACAGTACACTGGTTTTAATTACGGAAGGTGGAAAGGAAAGAGAAGTTGTGGAATTGATTGTATTGGTGGAAGAGGGGAACCTGGAGGAATAGCCAAGAAATAAATGCAAATGGAATGAGGCTACAGAAGAAGTTGCTATAGTGGGAGGTGTTGAAGGAGACTAGTGTAGATTGATTGTGTGTAATGGACTGTGGACGGTTGTGAGAAAAGTAAGAACTTGAAGAAATGCCAGATGAAAGTCAGAAAGGAAGCATGGGGGGGGCAGACAACGGAAAGAAATTTAAGAGATTCATAGTGGCTCTGAAATACCTCTGTACAGTCTTTCAGAAGGTGTCCTGAAGCTGCTTGAAGCCTAGTCTTTTTCTCCATGAAGGCAACAAATCTGCAAGCAGTGTTTCAGGCACAGCAGCAGACTGTTTTCCTGACACTGACATGGTACTAAGGGTCTGTCTGGCAGAAAACAACACCTGTGAAAATATCTATCCTTAAAATATACATAAAAATATTGTTCTGTATTCCTACATAGAATAATCAAATACTTGACTGTAAAATAACATTTGAGGAGGACTTGGCACTCAGCTCAGATAAGCTACAATCATTTCCCTGTAAGTCAGACATTAATGACACAACCTAAGATTGTAATACTCACTTTCCGTTTACAGTTTCCATTCACTCTTGCTATTTGTACCTTTCTCCTTTTCCCTAAGTCACAGCCATAATTCTTCCTATGATGGATTCTGTGTGTTTCATCATTCTCCATTCCCATTTCCTCCAGTACCTCCCTCTTCTATTACTGTAAGGAGGATCAGCAGATTTGAGAATGACCTGTTGTTGCAAGTGTAGATTATGAAACAATGTTCAAATATAGATTCTGAACTAATTGTTCAATCTATAGTAATTCCAGAATTAATATCTTTATATCCTCATTTTCCTTCACATTAATAGTGTTCTCAGTGGTCCTATGAACTTCCTGTGAATTTAAGGATTTGAAAATTTAAGGGATTCATTATAAGTTCATGAAAAAAAAATTGTTTCACATGCAACAGCTTGAGCTGTTGTTATGAGACTTCTTTGGTTAGGGAATGGAAAGAGAATGGAGTCCACTGAAACTGCGTGGAAGACCACAAACCTAAGTCCAGAAGTTATGAGTATAAAGAATAAAATATTTTTCTCTACAGCAAATATTCTTTTCTTGGACTGTGTCATTTCCATTAGGTCACTCTTTTCTTTTTTTATTTAATTTTTTTAAATTAGGCACCTTGTATTGAATATTAGCTTGATGATATAACCCAAGGAAGATGTATCTCCAAAGTAAGTATTGAAAAGAGTATGCATACAAGATGGTAGCAAGGAATTTTTGTCCTATTTTACACATGACAGCAGGCTGCAAATTTTAAAGAGAAAATCAGAAGTGAAGCAGGATTGCATGTAGGCATTGGACCAAAACTGAGCTGTGGAAATTTAAACTCTTGTGTAGGCTGCAAGATTACTCTCTTCTCTTGATGGTATGAATTTTGGACTTGATGTTTTCCCCTTGTTTTTACTATAATCTTTATTTCAAGAGACAATAAGTTTATTAGGATAGTGTTTGCTGTAACATTTTTATCATTCCAAAGGATTTCTTTTGCTAGTAGAACACTATATAGCAATATTTATCTGCTGAGAGTTCAGATTTACTTTTGCCTTTTTGCAGGATTTTGTCCTGGTTTTTTTTACAATTTTCTCCCAATTTATTCTAGTGGATACTTTTTCAGGTCAGCCGTCAGTCACATGCAGATGATCACCAGAAAACAGAAATAAAAATTCCAACACAGTGACTGTGCTAGAAACCTGAAAACTAAAAACTTTCACAAAATTGAGCTGGAAGTGATAGTATCTTGTATTGTGAGATATTTACATTAAAAATTGTGCTCTGGTGATTATTTCTTTACCTGTTTCTTTACCTATTTCTTTACATCTCTAATTCCATTGAAGTTAACTATTAAGAAAGAGCAATAGTTGAGGGATGTTGTGCAAGTACAGGTTTAAACTCCTTATTCATCCTTTCTGTGATGATCATGACCTCTGCATTTGTTAGTCCTACATATAATCCTATACATTTAACTGCATGTATAGAGAAGACTCTTTGTCTAGGTCTAAAACTGTGTCATCCATCCAATCCAATAATTACCATTTATTTTGAAGATACTGCTTATGCAAAAATTTTTTTAAGTGTAATACATATTTTAAACAAGTTTATTAATTGCTAAAACATTTAAATGGAAAAAAGATTACATTCAGTAAGATATTATATAAACCAGTTGTATCATTTAGTGTGTGCAAAACACAAGCAGAAACTGTTAACAGAAATTCCTACTAGTAAAGATATTGTGTGCAGAATTCATTAAGGTCTCACACAGGTTTCCAGCAGGTGATGCCTGTGTCCATGTATATTTACATTTTCTCTGACAGCAAGAGTACATAATTTGGCTTTGAGGTGATCTTTTGACTGTCTCTCACATCTCCTGATTTGAGACTTGACATGCCTCCCTTTCCCAACACCACCTTTTATGTCAGGCAGAACCCCTGGGTTTTCAGAAAAAATGCTATTGGTACTATTTGCCTTTAAAGATTTCCTTTAAGCAAGTTAGTTATTTGAGTTCTTAGACATGGCCATATTAAGCATCTTGCTGTTTCTTTATTTTATTGCTGATAAGCTTAATTGAAACACAGTAGGGCAGTACTGTGTGCAAAGTAAAGACAAGATCTTTTCTTCATCTCTGTGGCGTGAACAAAGGGGAATAGTCCCAAGACAAATAGCATAAACTTGTATTCATTCTTGCACCATGTGAGTATTTATGGACGGTACAGACATTTTTCAATATATGATTGAAGAGGAAACTCAAAGGCAAATAATATATTCTTGGCTAGCTGGGCACAGAAATCTTAGAGCGATAGGTGCTATAAATAGTGTTATGACTGACAAATAGAATAAGCCAGGCCTCTTATAGAGAAAATAATTACGAAATGTTCATGAATAGTTATTTCCTATTAGAGTGTCCGATTGCAGTGTAGGCACTTAAGAATATTCATTGTTTATTGAACATCTTCAGAATGCAGAAACCTTCACTGAACAGCAGGCCTTTTCTGAATGCCTATGAAGGCTTACCCTTTCACTACTGCAATCAATCTCCTTAGCTGGTTTGTCAAAAAAAAAAGCTCAGACAGAATTGGAGCCACTCCCAACAGTGTCAGAAATCCTAAGTGTAGAAGGGGGCTTAATCGCGTGTACATAATACTTCCAATTTATTTTCATAGTTCATGAGCCCTTCTGTTGTTTGCTGGTTCCTCACTCCAGAAGCTGACTGACCAAAGCCACATCTAACTATCAGAGATAATACATTTCCACAATTTTAATAAAAATCTGGGACTCCCCAAGATTACTAAATGAATGAGCCCTGTATTAGTTTACAGTATGATTTCAAATTTGCAGTATAAATGTAACAGCCATCTATGCTGTTTGAGTGCCCTGCCAATTAACCAGCATGTCACAGAATCACAGAATCACAAGGTTGGAAAGGACCCACTGGATCATCGAGTCCAACCATTCCTAACACTCCCTAAACCATGTCCCTCAGCACTTCATCCACCCGTTCCTTAAACACCTCCAGGGAAGGCGACTCGACCACCTCCCTGGACAGCCTGTTCCAGTACCCAATGACTCTTTCTGTGAAGAATTTTTTTCTGATATCCAAATTGTGTATTGCCATGATGCCTCTTGCTTGGATGGTAGTGAGATGGCATTTGATATTTTTGCAAGAGGGTGGTGAAACAAAGAATATGCTGGTTTGAAGGAATCTCAGGGAAAGGGAAAATTATAAAAAGTAAAGTAAAGGATGAGACCTTTCTTGAGAAGGATACCCAAGGGAACTTGAAGGATAGTTCTGTGCAAAGCAGGCTTCTTGATTGAAGCTGAATGCAAAATATTCTCTAAAAAGTTCTGAAGAAATTGTTGTTAACAATTTCCACAAATGAGGAGGGAACTTTAAGAAAATTAATCTTATTTTCTACGCTTAGGCACTGCTCAATGAAATGTCCATGCTTTCAAATGTATACATTTATAGTATTTGGAAGCTAACAAGAAAAACCTGTGGGATAGTTTTCAGCTTTCCATAAAACTTTTGCTTTTGTCAGAGTTCTTGTATTTTTTATTCTTACTTGGAGGTTTAGATTGATAAACCGACTAACAGAGATCTAGCAGAGAAATGTCTAAGTGATAATAGATGGATTTATGAAGATATTAAGAACAGTAACAAAACACAAGGAGAGGCAGAAAATATTGTTCAACAAAGTCTTCAGCAAACAAACCAACCTATTACTGCAAGAGAAACCAGGTATATCAGAGTTCCATCTGTTTCATGACACAGAGTACTCGGTACTTACTTACCTGTAAAGTCACAAATGGAAGGCATCACAGTTAAACAAAGTAAAATCAATGCATTATGTTAAGATGATGAATACCACTAGGAAACTGTACTGTGAAAAGCAATTCAATAAAGACACTCTGTCAAGAACCTCTATTTTGAAAAGGTCTGTTGTGGTGTAAGATTGAAAAAACATCTTCAGACATTTTAAAACTTCAGTTTTAAAACTTAAAGTTCTGATTGATGGGAATGCAGGAGACTCTTAAAGTGCATTGAAGATAATTTCTTAACCCAGGTAATAGACATTCCTACCTGAGGGGATGCAATACTGGACCTGATAGTAACCATTGTGAGTGAGCTCATTAGTGATGTCAAGGTCAGAGGCAGCTTGGGCTGCAGTGATCATGCGTTGGTGGGGTTCAAGGTCCTGAGGAATATGGGACAGGCAAAGAGCAGAGTCAGGACATTAAATTTAATGTCTTCTTCAGCTCTTCAGGGAGTTAGTCAGTAGGATCTCTGGGATATGGTCCTCAGTGACAAGGGAGAAGAATAAAGCTGGCAAATATTTATGGAGGCTTTCCACAAAGCACAAGAGCGCTCAGGCCCCTGATGGAAGAAATCACACATGGAAGGGAAGAGACCAGTGTGGCTGAATCAAGACCTGCTGGTCAAAACGAAAACTGAGAGGGAACTGCACAGGCAGTGCAAGCAGGGACACGGAACCTGGGAAGGGTAAGAGGACACTTCCTGTTTGTGTAGGGAAGGGGTGAGAAATGTCAAGGCCCAGCTGGAACTGAACCTGGCAAGGGAACTGAAGACTAACAAAACAGTCTTCTCCAGGTATATCAACCAGAAAAGGAAGGTTAAAGAAAGCATACCCCAAATGATGAATGAAAATGGTGACCTTGTATCAACAGATGAGGATAAGGCTGAGGTACTCAACAACATTTTTGCCTCAGTCTTCACTGGCAGCCACTTTCCTCACCCCTCTTGCATCAAAGAACAGCAGTATGGAAATCAGAGGAGTATATGCCTACTCGCTGTTGGGGAAGATCCAGTTCCTGGCCATCTGAGGAACCTGAACATGTAGGACCTGATGAGATACATCCAAGAGTCCTGAGGGAATTGGCTGATCTGGTTGCCAAGCCACTGTCCATGATATTTAAAAAGTCATGGCAGTCAGGAGAAGTCCCTGGTGATTGGAAGAAGGGCAACATTGTGCCCATTTTCAAATAGGATAGAAAAGAGGACCCTGAGAACTACGGACCCGTCAGCCTCTCCTCTGTGCCTGGGAAGATCATGGAATAGATCCACCTAAAAGCTGTGCTAAAGCACATGGAGGTCAGGGAGGTGATTAGAGGCAGCCAGCATGGCTTCACCAGGAGCAAGTCCTGCCTGACCAGCCTAGTGGCTTTCTATAATGGGATAACCACAGCAGTGGACATGGGAAAAGCAACAGATGTAATCTATCTGGAATTCTGTAAAGCCTTTAACATAGTCCCCCACAACATTCTTCTTTCTAGATTGGAGAGATATGGATTTGATGGGTGCACTGTTTGGCGGATAAGGAATTGGTTGGATGGTGGCATTCAGAAAGTAGCGGTCAACAGATCAATGTCCACATGGAGATCCATGACAAGTGGTGTCCCTCAGGAAGGTCAAGTGCTGTTTAATAAATTCATCAATTATATAGATAGTGAGATTGAGTGCACCCTGAGCAAATGTTCAGGTGACACTGAGCTGAGTGGTGTAGTTGTCACACCAGAAGGATGGGATGTCATCCAGAGGGATCTGGACAATCAGGAGAAGTGGACCTGTGTAAACCTCATGAGTTTCAGCAAGGCCAAGTGCAAGGTCCTACACCTGTAGTGGGGCAGTCCCAGGTTTTAGTACAGAATGATGTGATCAAGAGTAGCCCCATGAAGAAGGACTTGGGAGTGCCCATTGATGAGAAGCTTGACATGAGCCGGCAATGCACACTCGAAGCCCAGAAGGCCAACCGTATCCAGGGCTGCATCACAAGAAGCATTGCCAGCAGTTAGAGGGAGGTGATTCTACCACTCCACTCTTATGAGACTCCACCTGGAATATTGTGTCCAGTTCTGGAATCCCCAATGTAAGAAGGATATGGAACTGTTGGAACGGGTCCACAGGAAGGCTACATAGATGATCAGAGGGCTGGAGTTCCTTTGTTATGAGGACAGGCTGAGACATTTAGGGTTGTTCAACCTGCAGAAGAGAAGGCTCCAAGGAGACTCTATAGCAGCCTTCCTATTGCCTGAAGGGGGTGTACAAGAAAGTTGGGGAGGGAGTTTTTACAAGGATGTGTAGTGATAGGATGAGGGGTAATGGCTATAAATTGCAGGGGGCAGATTTAGATTTGACATTAGAAAGAAATTCTTCACAGCTGGAGTGGTGAGACACTGGAGCAGGTCGCCCACGGAACTTGTGGATGCCTCCTCCCTGGAAGAATCGAAGGCCATTAAGGTCCCTTCCAACTAAAACTATTCTATGATTCTATGACTCCACAAATACCTGTTACCTCCATCTACAATTCTTCAAGTGTGTTAGTCAGTTTAGCTCTAATTATGCAGATGAATTTAGCTGAACAGTCCCATGCCTTCTCACTCTTGTATGCAAATGCCCTACATTGTTAATGAAGGTATAAACAGGAGGGAAGAGAATAGTGTCTGCCTACACCAGGGAATAGGAGAGAGCAGTGCACAAGGTACAGTGCATCTGGAACATGACTGCTCTTCAGCTTCTGTAACGTGGTCTACAGATTGCTACGGCATGTTTTTTTATCCAAGACAATTTTAGTCTCATGCTTGGTCTGATGTGGCTTATTAGTTATGGCATGTCCTGCTAGTCCTGCCAGCAAGCTCTTCGTGGTGCAACTCAAGAGACTTTACGTTGCCATAATCAAAAATCACCGGTTGATAGAGATTGTCTTAGTTCAAACACAGAAGTGCGGTGCTTCTTGAGCACAGAGGCAGTTCACATGAAGCAATAAATAAGCAAGTAATTCTTCATGGAACTCTGAGTGTGGAGATATCTAGAAACAAATTCAGTCAACCCTAAAAGCAGTTATAACTTTTTTGTAGTGACTTCTGTATTAAGATATATCTTCTGTAAGATATTTCAAGACTTATTAGCCCACAGAAAAGAGAATTTACTTTAATAAATGCTGTGTTAATAAAACTCAGCTGCTGTAATGATCTAGCATTCCCACAAACCAGCGTTTGACTGGCCTACACTATATAACAATTTTGTACCTAATCATCTCCAGTATTTTATGCCAAGAGTCTGGTGTAAAGCAATTGGAAATATTACATCTCAAACATAATGGAAAGAGATGCGGATATTCCAATACAAAACAAAAGATTATTGAGCTCTTCTTTACCTATGCTTTCTGATTTGCTGTAGTTTTCATACCATCATTCATGATGGATACAGTTAATTTTTGCTGCATCGTATTTATATTGCGAGTTGTCGTTTCTATCATTAAACATAAACATAATTGTCATAAAAACATAAATGCCTTTTCCTAGATATTTCATTCTAAATAAAACTATCTAGGCTTCCTGCTGTTAATGACGTAGAATTCTAATTACTTCAAAATTAAGCCATTATTCATAAACTTCAGACTTTTAACACATGTTTACTGTATATAGAAATAATTACATAATTTATCACTATTGGAGTTTTTACTTGCCACAGACTTATTTAACCACCTGTTCCTTACTACTGCTTTTGTCCTATTCCATTAAGGAACGATACTGTACTCAACTGCCTGCTTACTCAGGAAGATAGGAGCAGAAGTCCTTCAATTCAGCTGAGCTTTCTCCTTGTAGGAAGTCAGAAATAGCTGCAATTTAATTAGCAGCCACTAGTTCTAAGTTAGGCAATTCTCACAGTGTCTAATGCATATGAAAATGTAGACTATACAGGGTAAGCAAAGCTAAATTCATGAGGAAGAAAGAGAAAAACATCGAGTCATTTTTCCAAATTTTCAAAGATAAATTGGACAAGAAAATTGTTGCATATATAGTTTTTTCATAGAACAATGCTTGCATTAGGAGAGCAGAGCAAATTCAATTATTAGCATGTGTAAATCATATTTTTATTGTTATAGGCAACCACACTTACTCATATCCATAACTCTTGAACTCCTATTATTCTCTTCTAAGACTGTGTCCACAAGCAGAATACTTCTGATAGAATTCAGTTCCCAAAAAAAAAAAGAAAAAACAAAATGCAAAGCAATTCTGAAGAACAAGTATGAAAAGTTTGTAAGACTGAGGAGTTTAATTTTTTCAAGGACTAAGATTTTTTTCTATTTCCAGGAAAATCCTACTGACATATCTTAGACTCACTTGTTTTCCTTAGTCTTAATATACTGCAAGAAAAAGAACACTACAAGATTTAAAATGCAGATATTATTCTATTTGCATCTATTATTCCATTATTACACAATCATTTAGGGAAGAAAACAATGAAAGAAAAAATATCAACAAAAAAATTTAAATGAATGGATAACAAAAGAGGATATGGAAGATAATTAAATTTTGAAAAAAAACCAGGTCTCAAACTAATAAAATAGAAGAACAGGGAAGTTTGTCATTCCTTAGTCTGTGTTTTGGAACCCAAATTACACATAAAAAATAATTTCTGAGATAGCAGGTTGTTGTAACTTATTACAAAGCTCTATATTTTAATAAATTAAACTTTAGTAACTATTTTTGCTGACATAATTTTAAAGACATTAAATATTTTGAAGAAATTTATTTCTCAATTTATACAAAATATCTTAATCTCCCTTCATGTTAAGCGCATACTGCGTATTAAAATTATCTGTACTCAGTTGTTCCATTTATCTTCTGAAGAAAACAAACAGATTGATAAATTAAATGATAACTAACATTTTTCATGAGTGTAGAAAGATGGAAGGCAGGAGGAAATCTCTTAAGTGGTAAGCACAGAAAAGCAGATTTCCAGATAATGTTATAAATATAAATAATATAAGAGAAGTAAAGGATATATGAAAGGTAAAAAGCTAAAGGAAGGGGAGGAGGCTAGTAGCATAGAGGTGTATCTATGGTTTTGGGGTTTTATTCCTCCTAAAGACTTGCATTTTCAGAGCTCAAAATGTATCACAGCTTTCATTGAATATATGACATACTAACAAGTTGCTCATAAATGTATTTAAGGTAACCTTTTTATTTGAATATCTAAGTATGTTTGTAAGGAACTCAGTTTTGAGATCTTTAATTCTTTTTCTGCAATACTGCAAAATGATAGCTGAAACCAGGTTAATTAGATTGCATGCCATGTACAATAGAATTCCGTCTTTCATTCATTTTTCAGGTTAATATGTTCTGAAGATGTTTCTGCTATAAAACAAACTATTAAATATAAAAAACCCTTTCCAACTGGTCTAGATTTCCATAGTTTTTACTCAGGTGGGCCATGTCTGAGGGCACGGGTCCAAGTCATGGTGTGTTTAAAGGTTCAGGCTGCTCATCTCTCACTCAAAATTTTAAGAGGCTCCTTCCAATGATATCTCTAGGGCTGGAAGGGAAAGCCTGACTGCTATAGTGGTCAGGACTTAGAGAGATGGGGAACATCCAGCTTTTAACCATTTTGACTAAACACTTCTCATTCTCCAGCCACCCAGTACATCTCGTCTAATGAACTGTTTAAAAAAAACCCTCTGCTTTTCCTTCAAAAGAAGAAGTGAATGAAGCACTGAGTTCCATATACTTTCTTGAAAGATGTAGTAGAAGCAAACTATTTAAAATCTTTACCTAGGGTTTTAATTAAAAAACAGTCTTAGCCCTTCAGGCCACTGCACAAAAGCTAAACAGAATTTCATTCTTTGTAACAGATTTTTAGGTTCCATTTAAGTCTCCAAGTTATTTTACTGGTTTTATGACAACATTCTGCACTTGATTTTAGTATTCATCTGTCTAAAAACCTCACTAAACCTCAAGTTTCTTCACTGTTTTGCCTCTGACAATATTTTTCTTTGATCTACTGTTCTAGCCATGTTTATCTTGTACATATAGAAATTCTTAGCACAACAGCCAAAATAGTATAAAAAAAAAGTGATTGCCTCAAATCAGCATTCTGAATGGTATTTATTACTGTTTTCACCAAAACAAGAATCTGATGTGATTGATGAATCACAATTTCAACTGATGATTAAAACAATGCATTGCAGACCACTTGCCATGGTTTGGCTGCACCAAATCATCAGCTAAATGTGGGCAGTTGAGACTCATTTCTTCCCCCTACCCAGGAAAAGGGGAAAGGAAAATAGGAGAGAAACTTGTGGGCTGGAAACTAAAACAGCTTTAATGAGACAATAATAATAAGAAGGAATATAATATTGACAAGAAAATAATAAAATATACACAAATACTTACAATCGAACCCCCCAATGACTATACATCACGACTGATGCTGCAGAGCATCATTAAGCATGGTTTTAATTCTACTCATCTTAACATGTCAGGTTTCTTAAGCACAAAATAATATAGGAAAAGTGTGAGTACTTCTCAACACACTACGTATTTTTGAGCATGGTTGTTTTGTCCAGTCTTCCGCAGTGCTTCTATCCTCAAAGCTCATTGAAAAAAACTTCTACTTTCGTGTGCCTGTGCATTTTTCTGCCTCTGTATAAAATATTTGCTCTTGAAAAGCATGCATTCACTGTACATGTTGGGCCAAGATCATTCTCTCTGCTCCACTGAAGCTTTGCCATTTCATCCCAGTTGGGGAACACCCTTCAGATTTGTAATTTGAATTGGATGTGACACAGTATGTGTGCCCACAAGCTTTTAGATCTCTTCCACACTAGGAAAAAAAAAGTCCTTTAAAAAAAAAAAAAAAAAAGATATACTATCCATTTGGAGTACAGGAGATCTAAATCAGCTCCTCTGCTTTACTTTTGTCAGGATGAAAATAATTTCAAATTTTAGTAAGAATGTGAAGCATCAGCAATCTTATACCTGTGCATCAGCACATGCACATAGAAATACGCATGAACAAACAGGGAAAGTAATTTCTGAAATATTCATATTCTTCCTGAAAATGAAAAAGCTTCGGGGAACATGGATGCTACTAACATGAATATGGAGTTTAGATATTAAAATTCATGAAGACCTGTCAACTGAGCTGAAGCAAACTATTTGCCAGAGATACATGATGACATTGCAAGCTGGTAAAGATGAAAGTAGCTCAAGAAAGCTCTTCTTGGTGCTATTTCATCCCCCTGAATGTCAAACAAGCTGTCTTTCAGCAATCTGTAGATACATACAGAGAATAATTCTGCACTATTTGGTGAAGATGTTCTCCTAAGCACAGGGGGTGTCCCTCTTTCTCTGCTTCCCAGACAACAGACGGACTAGGATTTGAAATGACAGTAGGCTGCCAACCAAATTCTGAGTTTATTCAAACATACGTTGTCTTCTCTTCCAGATGACTTGTAGTGAAATTTAACAGGCGTCATCCATATGTTCACATTCATATTCAACACAATACTTGCACGGAATACCAGCAGGTCTCTTTCAGAAAGCTCTAAGTGGCTTCCCTAACAAGGAAGGCACTATCAATGAAATACAGAAATGACGTGACCAAGTCACCATTCTGCTAACAGGTAAGGATTCAATATAAGAACCTATTTAAACATGACTGTCATTATGAGTAATTTGAATTGTGGACCATTAGAGTTTATATCTTACTGGGGAAGTTATTTCAGAAATAGTTTAAAGTCTACAGCTTTGTTACTAACAAATTTCTTACAAAAATCAATGAATCACTGTTCTATGCTGCAGCATATCTTGTAACATGAAGTATTAAGTGCAAACATCTGGTATATCTGAATTTACAGATGGTAAAAGTATTGGAGTAGAAAACCTGGATCATTTTTAATATAAGTTTTATTAAGTCACAGTAATACCTCTTTCATCTAGAGCTTTTGTTGGTTTGTTTTTATGCAGTGAACCACAGTGAAATTACTTTTTCAAAGGCCCTAAGCTACTTAAAGAATTTCTGGGCAATGTTTTGCACTGAATGCTAAACAGAAACTTGAACAATACATTCTTTGACAAGTCATTTTGAAGCAAAAATAAGACTAGTACCTTTTCCCTCTTTCTATCTCCTTTAAGCATTCAGTTACACTGAGAACTTCAGATAACTCATCTGATAACATCAATAGCCTGAATTAATAGTTTTTCTTTTCCCTTGTCATCGGTGATCACAGATGAATTTTATGGCCACTGGAATAAAGTGGTTTTCTAGAACCTAGAAACAGTAAGGTTTTCTCAACCTTACTGTGATGAGAAAGTCACTGAGATCTTTCATAAAAATTGATGCCCTCTCAATGCAGGAGAGAATTCTGAGTATGAAAGGGATATTTCTTAAGTGCCCAAATTGTGGAAAAAAAACAAGGAATGAATACCTGGTAAGTTCAATGGGCTGGACTGAAGGCCTGTGTCCCTTTCTATGTCATCTCCTAGGATAAAAGTTAGTCATATTATATAATTTCCAGATCCCTTTTTGAAATGAATCCATATCTCAGAAAGTTAATTAAATGACACTGAATTTGTTCATTTTACATGTGAAAAGTTCAAAATACCCCTTGAAACAAATTATTTTTGACCTATTAAAAAGGGATAGTGAATCCCTTCTTAATATATGAACTTAAGTCCCTTATCCCCAAAACTGTCAGTTATCATTCACATCTATGAAATAAGAGAGGAGACAGATGTTCTCAGTTGGTTTTCATTCTTATAAGTTTAAACTTTAACATCTTTAAGTCTGTTTTTGAAAAGTATACATCCCAGCCTACAAAAAAGATAATAGATGCAAGTAAAGCGCTTTTATTGGAGCAAATTTTCACATGGGATCATATAGAAAAAAAATATGTCAATTTTAATCACATTCCATGAGAGAATCATCTTTCAGGTTGTGTCTGGAATGAGGTAGACCATATCCACACACAAAAAGCTAACACAAAGCAATAAACAGCTGAACGGATTGATTTGCCCTGTATCTGAAAGGTTGAATATAAATAAATATGGTCAGTGTTGCAAAATTCACCTTGGTTTGTGTTCTGTGGTATTTGCAGTCATACAGAGGACTGAGATACCATAGACATAGATGCCATACAGAGATAAAAGTGGCACTGACGTATTTACAGTTTGTATTGCAGACAATATGAAATAAATGTGATCTGCAAAAAGTGAAGTAAAGGACAAACAGGGGAGGCGAGAGGAACTAATCCCAATACTCACATGCTGCCTTGTCTCCTCTAGATCATTTGCATAGACACAGATTTGTGCGACACCACTCCCATTAAAGCATATAATTTATCTATTCCCAGTTCCTATATTAAAAGATTTAATTTTATGTCACTGTCTGCATTTTCTATCCACAAATGCTGAATAACACAAGAACTCACTAAGTGTACCTTTGTTGCCCTATGCATCTTATCACATGTAGCCGTCAACAATTTCAAGCATGTTCTCTAACTTCTGCCAAAATTATCATACATTCCTATATTCAAATTTGTTTCATTTCTTGCTGGGAGCAAGTTTCCTTTCTATTTCATTTGACTGAGTTGCTACAGTCTCAAGGTAGATATCAGACACATATTTGGAGTTTGCAGGCCAATGCATACAGCGCCTGCCCCCACACCTTCCCGTTTCACCTCTATTGCTACCAAACTGCACAAAGCGCCAATATACACAGTGTTGCACCAAGATGTTGTTTAAGACACATGGATAATTCTGACCTTTACATCATTCTTTTCAGCAAGAGAAAGGTCATATTCTTCTTCAAAAGAGATGGCTATAACTCTTAAATGTAACATTAATATTACTATAAAATTTAGTTTCATTAATGATCTGATATTTCCCATGGATCTGACCCAATTTGGCTTTCATTACACTAGCTGTCATAGAAGTATGTAATTCAAAATTGTCTCAGCACCAGGAGTTTACTATGTTAAATGTGTGGGATCCCTCAATAATCCTCGCTGCCTTTATTACTATATCTGTTAACATAGATCACATAAAAAAATATATATTTGACTTTCTGTAAGAAAATACATGCCCTTTCAAAATTCATCTTACCATGGGCACCGTTATTCAGCAGGCAAGTCTGGGTGCGGATGCTATGATTTGCTGACTATGACCCAGTTTCTGTCGAATATCTGGTGCTAGCTAAACGCTGGTTCTCTGTTACTGAACTCTGCAGTGATCAGGACATACAAGGATCTTGGAGCATGTAAGCTTGGCTCTACAGCTTTTGGTCAGTTGAGAGCACAGTCACAGGGTGCTCACGATTCTACAACATGCTCCATAGAAAGGCCCCATTTGTAGACATCTTCACTAGGGAAACATGAACTGTGTATCCTCCTCATTAACTCCATCTTGCAAAGTCATTGCGAACACACTTAAATAGTAGCAATTTATATTAGGTAAAAGGTAGGAATGAATTTAGAATAATTAATTTGTATTTAGAATATTGAGAGCCTTAAGATCTCCTTGTTTTCAATGTTTTTCAACTGTCCACATGCAAAAGCCTTGTGTGCTGGATGATGCAGAACATACTAGAATTTTCACCCCACCCTGATTATTGAAATATTTTCTGTTTCATGTAAGAGGTTGATAGAAACTGCTTTATAGCATCAAGAGTTGATAAATGGTGTACATAATAGTCTACATATGGCTGCAATTAAGATTCAATATTTGTTAGTCATGGTCTGTTAAATACCATTGTTTCCTTCAATTTTCTGTGTAAGAAATAACTGTTGAATGGATGTTTGGTAAGGATGTTAACCATTTAGATAATTATTGTATCATATACTTTTTTTAATTACTCCCCTGTAATTCATATTTTTATTGTTTTGTTATTAGAACGTCCATCTTCTTTCATCATGAAAAATCTCTCAGTTTAAGTAGAGCTATTATTTCCTACAGAAACACGCTGTTATAAAAACACTTATTGGTCACATGCTGGTTTAAAAAAAAATCTATAATAGCAGAGATTTTGAAAAAAGATACCCTTTTTTAGGGTAAAACAGAAGAAAAATTGTCATCCAGAATTGTTTGAATTTTGGTAGAAATATTCCTCTTAATAATATAAAACTTAATGTTGTATATTTGGACCATGAAATTTGACAGCTTTGCTTATCAGTATCTTCAACTGACCCATAATTTTTGTGTGATAATATGCAGGAAACCATTCTTTTAAAACACCATCATAGACACATTCTGAAATGAAATTAAACTAAACTGCTTTGCTTTCATGAAAGGCTAATAACTATGACTAATGTTGCTGGGGAGGTCATTCCTTTAAATCTATTATTAGTTTTAATCACTCTTCAGTACAACAAAATGTATGTTCAATTTAAATACATTCTCCAACAAATAGTACTCCTTGGCATTATCTGTGTTGAGCATGGATCCAGTAATTACACTGGCTAAGTTATCGTATCGGTCTATACTAAAAAAAAAATAATAAAAAATTGAATGGAATCCTATCAACATTTTAATTTTGCTGTAAGTAAACAGAGTGAACGCTTCCCAGAGGAAAACTTGGTGGTATGAAAAAACATTATTTATTTGCTTAAACACCTGACAACAATCCAGCAACCCTTAGATAATATCTCCATCAAGAACTTCCATCTTTGTCAGACTCAGAAATGCTAGGGTCAAGACAAGGCATAGAAATAAGAAAAATATAAGAGATTTTGGTATATTAAAGATATGAGTACTTGAAAATTATATACTGTCTTCCAGCCATTTTGCAGTGAGTTCACAATCACAGTTGCAGTAACTTTAATGTTCTAAGTAGATCTTAATATGCTTTTGGTGAACCCAGAAAATAACAAGATGTTAGAACAGTAAAAAAAAACCAGCTCATTTCAGACACTATAAAACAGATACTAGGTTCAGACAGCAAGCAAGCAGAAGGTAATAGCAGCAGAAATTCACATTAAGCGGAAAGAGATTCCATGGTATCGTCAGGACAATGAAAGATAATTGTGTGAAGTCAAAATGGTTATCATCATGTGGAGAGGGAAAGAGGACCAGTAGCAAGGCTATGAGATGTCCAATTATGTTTGTATCAATTTTCTTTTCTGAATCTTCTTCTATGTAATGCACCTCTTCATTAGTAATTAGAATCATAAATTATCACAGACGTTGCAAATAATGGTTTAGGTGTTCTTGAATGAAGAAACAGGTAAGAAAATTTCCTCTGTGGAACCTTAAGAATACTCTGAGACAGGATCAGAAAGTGAAAGTGAAGGTGAAGAGATACTGAGAGGTAAGAGGTCTAGCTGCAGTTGACTTTTGTTTTCCAGAGCTTTATTATATAATAATAACAATAGCAATAAACCATAAATCATACAATAAGAGAATTGTTTGATTGGAAAAGACCTTTGAGATCATTGAGTCCCACCATACCTGTCCACTACTAAACCATACCCCCAAGCACCTCATGTGCCTGTCTTTTATATATTTCCAGGGATGATGACACTTCCCTGGGCAGACTGCTTCAGTGCTTGATAACCATTTCAGTGAAGAAATTCATCCAATTTGTACTTCCTCTGGTGCAGCTTGAAGCCATTTCCTCTCATTCTATCACTAGTTACTTGTGAGAAGGGACAAACACCCACCTCGCTACAACCTTCTTTCAGGTAGATGTAGAAGGCATTAAGGTTTCCTCTCAGCCTCCTCTTCTCTAGTCTGAACAATTCCAGACCCCTCAGACATCTCTCTTAAGGCTTTTTCTCCAGAACCTTCCCCAGCTTTGTTGCCTTTCTCTGGACAACCTCCAGCATCTCTATGTCCATCTCGTAGTGAGGGGCCCAACACTGAACACAGTGTTTGAGGTTGGTTGCCACTGGTCACAGCCTATTTAATCCACCCTGTCCAGATCCCTCTGTAGAGCCTCCCTACCCTCAAGCATATCAATGCTTCCTCCCAGTTTAGTGTCAGCTGCAAACTTACTAAGGGTTCACTCAATCCTTTCATCCAGGTCATTGTTAAAGATATTGAACTGAACTGGACCCAACACTGAGCCCTGGGGGACACCATTTGTGACCACTCTCCAACTGGATTTAACTCCATTTACCACCACTCTTTGGGCCTGGCCATCCAGACAGATTTTTTTACCCAGCAGAGGGTGTGCCAGGCCAGTGGCAGCCAGTTTCTCAGCAGAATCCTGTGACAAATGGTGTCAAAGGCTTTACTAAAGTCCAGGTACACAACGTGCACCACCTTTCCCTCACCCACTAAGTGGGTAACCTTGTCATAGAAGGAGATCAGGTTAGTTTGGTAGGACCTGCCTTTCATAAACCCATGTTGTGTGGGCCTGATCACCTGGTCGTCTCGCGTGCATTATGTGATAGCACTCAAGATGATCTGCTCCGTGACCTTCCCTGGCACTGAGGTCAGACTGACAGGCCTCTAGTTGCCTGGATCTTCCCTCCGGTCCTTCTTGTAAATGCATGTAATATCTGCCAACCTCCAGTGGAGTGGAACTTCCCCAGTCAGACAGGACCACAGGTAGAAGATGTAAAAGATTTTGACGAGCACCTCCCCCAGCTCCCTCAATACCCTTGGGTGGATCCCATCCAGCCCCATAATGTTTATGTTGTGAATGTTTAATTGGCTGAGCAGGTGTCTAACCATTCCCTCTTGGATCACTGGGGCTTTGATCTGCTCTTCTTCCCCAGTTTCTGGTTCAGGAGGCTGAGTACCCAGAGAACATCCGACCTTATTATTAAAGATTGAGGAAAAGAAGGCATTAAGTATCTCAGCCTTATCCTTTGTCACTATCTTTCCCCATGCGTCCATTAAAGGATGGAGATTCTCCTTGGTCTTCTTTTTTTTATTAATATATTTGTAGAAATATTTTTTATTATATTTCACAAACTGGCCAATTCACATAGGATCTCCATTTTTCAAGAATTAGCTTGCTAGTTTTGCTGCCTAAAAAGCTGGAAAACCTAGTAAGAAACCTCAAGTGAGAAAATCTGTATGGATTTTGTTGAATTTTGTTGTACATTCAATATTCTAATAGTAGAAACAAACAATGTCTTGACCTTGCATTATTAAAATTAAGAATTATTTCACCACTGGATCCATAGGATTAGCTCTGTGTTCACAAAGCAGTCAAACATAGCAGAAGTGGCAATTAAATTCAGAAAAACTAATTAAAAATAATCAAATGGAATAAAATTAGAAAGAAGTCAGACAATATTAGAAAAAAGGAAAATGCTGCATACAAATATACACTATCATTCTGTTCTGCAGAGAGAGTAAACACCTGGCTATTGCCTTATAATGTGTATTAGGACATAAACATGCGCAAGAAAATAAAACAGTAAAAGGGAAGTTAACCATCTGCTTGCTATTAAGCAGGAAAGAACTGGCTTTCAAACAACATAGAATTATGGATCAGCCTCTAGTTCCCTATTCCTCTTGCTCCTATAAAATCTCAGCAGATGAAAACATCATAACGTGTAAGCTGCTTTAATACACAAGTACCAAGCAAAAAGTGCACTCCCAAAGGGAATTTTTGTCTTTGACTAGACACCATGTCAGAGCAAGTCATGACTCAAAAGAGATTCAGTCAACACTAAGACAGTCTACTCAGTACTCAGAACAAGGATATATAGAAAGATAATTAAAAAAATGTGAGACTAGCATTGCCTTTCAGAGATTTCAGAGCAAAATCACCATCAGCAGGTATGTCAAAATCTTTTCCATCACCCAAGAAAATCCTCAGCTCAGCAAAATAGGTAGTGAGTCTTCCTCACACAACCAGTTTCCTACAGGCTGAGCTAGAATCAGAATACTTCTGAAGTTTGGGAGTTCAAGAAAATTGATTCTAAAGAAACATTTCTTTCTTCTTCCTGGGAAGAGGAAAATAGCATTTTTTGTAGGGCAGTGGAAATCTATGCCATTTTATGACATAAACGTATTCTTAGGGAAAGGATAGTTTCAAGCTCAAAAGTATAAATACACTCTCCTCTTCTCCTGAAGAGTATGCTTCTTACCTATGAGTATATGAACCTTTTCATAAAAGTGGGAATAGGATGACAGGCTAGGAGAAGAAAGGAACCAAATCCCACAGTTATACTTTCTGCACAGCTGCTTCCCATTAATTTCTCAAGATAAAGTAGGAGCAGGAATAAATTATTTTGAAGTCTTTATCACAGCACAAGTACATTCTGCTTGAGTATATGAACAGATTTTGTGCTTAACCAACCATAAGTGTCACAGAGGACAATGGAAGATCTTCAAAGCTAGTTCTCTAAAAGCTTCTCTGGTGCCATCTCAGCAGAACTTATCAACAAGTAGATAAAGCCATAGGCAAAATAGACAATTGTCTAGAGCAACTAACTGTAAGAACAAGAAAGATTCAATGGTCCCGCTTTTCCAGAGTCAAGAAAATGTAGGCTTGCTGCTTTTCTGGCTACTGTTCCAATAGCAACTCTCTTATGAGGTTGGGGAAGAGGAAGAAGCTGACAGGGAGAATACGACAGCAGATTGTGTTACAATGACAGGATTATCTGCAGAGTACTGTAATACACTGTACGGATTTATCAGCTTGGTTAGTTAATGGTAACTTGAGGACATCTTTCCTATGCTTCATTGTGTGTTGTAGACATTTCTATACTCAGCTCCACCAACAATCCCAGGAGAAGTTCTTCTGAGCTTACTAAAAGGTCTATGTAAGTAATCACTAAATGAACATCTAACTGCTCTGTAAATTACACTGAAGAGTAGATTCTGTATCTGTGATAATTTTGCAATTGACAGAGACAATTTCAAAAGTATATTTGAAATTATATAATAGAGCAAAGACAATTTCAAAGTATATCTAGATATTAAGATATCCATTACTGCATTTCTTTATGGCTAAATAAGTCTACAGAGCTGACATTTTTTGTTAATACGAATCCACACTGGTAAAATGTACAGGCTCCTCTCTCATGCATGCTAGTTTAAGTGCTTTCCATGTGCACGATTTCTATATTTCTCATGATGGTGAATTGAAAGAGCTTGAATTTCTGATCTCAGTGGAACGTTCGGTAGAACTAGCAATTAGGAAAAAGGGAACAGATCTCCTGCGAAATAACTGAGGGACTGTGAACATGAATCCCAATGGCACTTATTCTAATGTCACATTTCCAACCTGAACGGCAGTGTAATGAAACCAGGTTTGGTTTTTAGACATGAAATCTGAATCGGCTAACTGAAAAGGAGTCTATGTCTTATCTTTTCTGTGTCCCATCTGGGAAGTCAATCAATCAACTATTATATTGCATGTATTGCAAAGACATTGAGATCATTCTTTAGTCTCTTACAGTTACTGCAGCAACATCTAGGGATGTCTCATTACTAATAAGTATTTTTACTGATCTGTGTTTTGATCATTGGTTTGACTTAAGCTTCTGTGAAAACTACAAAATTCTCAAATAATAATAATAATTAGCGTGAACTGAAAAGGGAGCTGTACTCATGTCTCTAACTATGTTTAAGAACTATGATGATGAGCAAGGCATGCCAGCTAAACAAGTGGTTGTATTCAGTCTTTACCACTGCTCAATGCAAATGATTATCTTTTCCATGATACTTCTCTTTAAAATTTTGAAAGTTTTTGTTAAGCTGCAGTAAATCCCTGTGATTAAAGTGATTATATCGGTGAGGTACTTACTATTTTGTATCTTAGCTGGGCTTTGTATAGCTAAATGTGACACAAATGTTATCGTGATTACCTGTGAGAGTAAGAAAGGTCGACTCATTCATTACTCAAAATGGGACAGCATTGTCTTTTCTGGACTTCTCTTTCTACAAGGTTTTGTGTGTACGTGACTAGGAATGCTCTTAACAAGACAAACGGCAGGATGCCTCAGGAGTAGGATAGCCCAAGTAACTCATTGGACTGCTCCTGTCTCAAAGCCTGAAGAGTTTTTTATGTGAAGAAACAAAGAAACATCCACTTTGCAATAGAAAAGACTTCTTGTCATATCTATTACAATTGTAAAAAGAGAATATTCCCATTTACGATTAGGCAGGGGTGACGAGGCCTGTTCTGTGTTAAACACATAATGAACAAGTATATCTTTCATATTAAAATAAACATTAAAAGTTCTAAAATCTAGATTAAATCTTTCTTTGAAGTTCAAGTACAGAAGTTAAATTCTGTATGAAGAATGTGTTTGGATGCTATAGCAGAGTCAGTACTAGCTTTTTTGTTAGATTTAAGTAAATACAGTAAAAATACATTCATTAATGAGCTACAGTACAGTTGTGAACTATGACTGATGTCTTCCAGCTGTTCTCCACAAAGTCATTCTTGAGGCTTCTAACTATGACAACTTAAAATCTTCTGGTTAGAAGATGGCAATAGTGACATCCTGAAACCCTGATGTGAGAACATGTGAGGAATGCATCTTCCTGATGTTTATTCCCTGTGTTTAAATTCAGAGATATCATTTCAGAGAAAGTCACATTGCAAGGTGAACAATAAAGGCAGTTTCTCGGACCTTAACAAATTTATGGAAAAGTGCAAGTCACCTTTTGTCTTGAGAATCCGAGCAGAATCTCAACAACTTTGTTTACTCATTCGCTTGAATTTGTCAGTACACCTGGGGCTACTCTCCAGCACAGAGGCAAGCTGACACAGAATCATCTGCATTCATAATATGAAGCTTTCTAACTCTGCAATAGATGGTGACCACACACAAACTGATTATCAGTAACGGTCTCTGGCCTCTACCAATTCCCTGATATGGTCCAGAAATGGCTTGTGAACGTGCTAGCTGCCACAGTCAAAAGTGTGCCGTACATCACCCTAATAATTTTACTATATAGAAGATCATTTCCCCTGGCCAAGGACATTTGCCGATACTGTGTTTTTTGCTAGTACAGACACAGCCTATATAAAAAATCGAGTTTACCTACAGACCATGCTGTTATATGGCTGAGAGTAAGATTAACAGCTGACTCTCATAGTGGGCTCCAAATCCCTTTGCTACACATACCTAGATATCAAGTATACCTCAGAGGCATAACCATGCCAAAGGATTTGTCACTCTGTGACTCCTTGACCTGTTTCGTTTGCCTTACATTTGGGCCTTGGCAAGTATAGACCTAGGGTCACTTTGCAAGGTCATCATTTTATTGTCTCTATTTTTCTCCTAAGATCAGCAAATTGTATCTCAAATTGAAGCCTAGCATTCCTCACCTTCTTCCAATTATAACAGTGTTTTCTCCCCAATGTTAGCTCTTCTCCATGGTTTCAACTATCACAGACCAAGCCTTTGTTTAGATTTACTTCTCTTTTCCTGCAAAGGAAGTAGGAGCTGCAAATTTTAGGAGACACACACACACACACACACACACACACACATATGAACCTATTGGACATCAATAGTCAGACTTGACCATACTTGTTTTTATCCACACTGTAAATTATTCAGGGATGCACAGAAAGAAGCTTATCATAAAGATTAATAATTAATTAAAATCTAAAGGAAGACATTTGTTTCTGGACGTGATGTGAAGACCTTGAATTACATGAACTCAAGTCAACATAAGGAATCAGGTGTGATAGAGAAATGGCTGTTAACAATAATATGTTTATATTTCACATTTCATGGGAATGTCACTGTATGCCTGCTTCCATACCAACTGTATTTTCTCCATTCTCCACAGAATAGGCTTTTACTGCAAAAAAGAAAACACATTCAGGATGATTCTAAATTTGAACATTAAAATGTAGTGCTAAAATTATCTCTATTGCTTTTAATACCTATATAGCAAGCAGAGATCCACCTTACCATCTCTCCTCTCTCTTCCTCACTGCTGGATATTTACTTTATTTTTCTGAGCTTATTAAATGTTATGAGAATTAAAAGCAAACAAAGCCCAGATGGATTGCTCTCCATCTGAACCCTCAAACTGGAAAAAAATATATAACAAGAAACAGAGGCCAACTTATTGAAGAAATCATTTCTGAGGTTCTCCATTCCATTATACAGGCTCTCAGACTATTTTGTATTAGCCTTGGTTCAACAACAATGTCCTTTGTTCTGAAGGAGTTTGTCTGCAGCCTTTCTAACCTCTTATGTGTAAAATAAAAAAAAAAAAAAAAAAGTGAAAAATAGGTAACATACAGCCATAGTGTCTGTATTAAGTCCTGGCATCGTATCATTGCGTCTAGAGTCTTCATTAAATCTAATTAAGTGATGCTTCATGTAGAAGCAACCTTTCCTCAAGAAGTAAGCCTGTGGAAAGCCTTTTATAAAACTGTTCTGCTATAGAAACAAACAAAAAATATGGAAACAGAAGAATTATACTAAAGCTAGAGACAGAGAAAGATGTTCATGTGAGATCCAACTGACGGGCAAATCTCTGTGGGTTGACAGGCTTACTAGTTTTCAACTATTCAGATGTCAATAATGAATTAATCTAAAAATTGTTAACACATCCAGCAAGTCAGCTGGAAAGTAACAGAAAACAAAACCTAAGAGAATTTAAATCAGTTAGAATTATCTAGTATATTTTATATCTGTCCTGCCCCCAAGTGAAAACAAGTAATTCATACTCTGCAAAGCACAATTACCAGAAGTATAATAAAGAAAGTTTTACAGACATTAAGTGGTATTTCATTTGGAATGACAGTATTTTATGTGCTATGTGTTGTCCCTCTTCTCAGGTATGCGGTGCATCAAAAATGAGTGCCACACAACAGTGATTTTCCAGGCTGGGACCTGTGATTAATCCTCAGAAGGAATTAAAAGTTCTTCATCCTCTCCTCAAACTGCATATAGTACGGAGGCATCAGCACTTTATTACAACTAGATCAGTTAATTTGGAAAGCATAACATTCTTTTATATGGTAGCACAAAGCAAAACACTCTTTTAGTGATTATTTTCATACCAAGTAATAACGAAGTTAAACTAGTCCTCCCCCTTACAATATCTTGATATTATGCCTTCATTACTTTGCCAAACTTCAATTGGTTAGATATAATTTTCCAAGCTATGCCTCTTCCAATGCTGCTGTGTGCTGCTCTCGGTTTTATTTCTCTTTCTGAATGACCCAGTGTTGTGCTGTTGTCACTGAAATGTGCAAACTGGTTTTGGTTTTAATTTAAAATTTAAAAGGTTTGGCCACTTAAAAAATTAAAGAAATATAACCCTATTTGGCTTCTATAATTTTTTTGTTGTTGGTTTGGTTGCTTGTTTTTTAACCTAGCTCTGGCATGGTTGTACATTGTTGTACTGTCTTGGATTTAGCTAGAGCCTTTAGATACAGATGCAAAACAGCTCCTTCCAAACTCTGATATTTTAAGCTTGATTATGCCTTTCAAAATATTTCACAATACACTTGCTTAGCATGAGTTCTATCCTTCACATTTTCAGGTGGTCACCAGGAGATAACAGTCACAAAATCTCCTCAGCAAGTTGTAATTGTTCTGGAAAGTTATGATTCAGATATTTCAAGAAGGGCATACAGAATAAATGGATACCTTGTACTGTGCTGTCTCTGCCTTGGCCCCTGTGTAGAATCAATCTTTAATGTCTAAGAAAGATTAAGATCTCCTGCATTCTGATGAAAACACAATTCACTCAGGGATAAATAAGTAATTCTATACTGAATTGATTTGAATCAACATTAGTTTCATGCTACATAAAGAGAAAAGTATCGATTTCACTTGTTAATTGATTCAGTCTTATTAGAAAAGCAGCATCAGTGTAAATTTCTTTTGTAACTTGCATGCGCAAGAGAGCAAATTACTGTTTCAAGAGACAAGTGTAAATTTACCATGTTCTAACTTTTGAGGGTTTAACTTTGCAGACTTAACAAACATTGCAATTATTTATATCTAGACAGAGACATACACCAAAGACTTCTCCAGATATCAAACAAAATAGCCTGCATAAAGATAAATGGAGCTATTAGTATTTTATTGAGAAGATAGAATAAGAGGGGAAATAATGAAGAAATTTATTAGACTTTTCTGAAAGCACAAACAAATAAGTATCGTTGAGGTCTGGGAAAAAGAAACCACACAAAGTGAGTGGAAATGTTTGTTATGTTAAAGACTGACCAAAAATAAACAAGAAAGGAAACAAATTATATACTAACTCTACAGGTTGTAAATAAACACATTTCAAAGGTTTTTCCAGACTATACGGAAAGCATTATTTCCACTTCATTTCTAGGTCATTCAGAATTCCTCCCTCCCCTTAGTGATAAAGTAGGAAGAAATTTCCTAGAGATTAAACACCTCTGAAACAGAAGCAGCAGCTCCATCCATGACACCTGCATGGTTCAGCTTTTTATTTTGAGTTCTCTCAAATCCTTTCACTATAATGCTGAATAACAGTTGTTTTATTTTTTTTTTGTAGTTGCTTAATGGAGTTTGACAGTTTTGTTCCAGGAAAACAGGAAACCATTACAGTTGCATACCTAAGCACTAGGCTCCCATTCTCAAATCTTCAACAAACTTTTTCAACCTTAAGTTATGAGCAAATAATGCTACTCCCTTTTCACACTCAGACTTAGTTTACCAGTTGAAACCTACCCCAAACCAAAACCAAAGCACATATACACCAAAAAGAACCAAACAAGCAAGTAAAATGTCCCCTTTTTGCTTTGCTTGTTTGGGGTTTTTTTTGGTGTATATGTGCTTTGGTCCCCTTTTTGTTTTCTTTTACCCCCAGGTACCATAGACAGACTGAAATTTGTAAGCCTAAGTAGTCTCGCAGAGTTGGCACAGCACCACCAGTACTCGGGAGGCTGCCAGATGCAGATTCCATAGGCAATTGCCCTTGTAGTTGTTAATTGTCTTTAGAGCTAGTTACACATCTATAACATCTTTAAAGGGTTTTCAAGGTGAATTTTACAAACTTGGGTGAGCACTGTTGGTCTTGCAATACAAAATTAGTGGAGGTAATTAATTTTCTTTCTTTTCAATTACTGGTTGCTGACAGGCTCACACAAAGACTAATAGACAGGGCATGCAAAAATTGCAATTTCTACTCAGCCTGAGTTTCTAGCAGATGATTTTACTAAACTGCACTGATTCTTTTTCCTTGAGTGTACGTAACTAAGTAATCTCTTGCCCTGATGTCACTGAAAACCTATGGTGAAGTTTCCTTTTTGTAGCATTACCAGCTTGTTCCATGGTTGAAAAAAATCCCATGCATCAGTAGCAATAAAATACAAATAATAAGAGGGGGCAAAAACCAGGCTTGTGGGATGGATGGTGTTCTAGTGAGACCCTTTGGTCTGCCGCTTCAGAGGAAGTGGGGGATAGCACTCCAAGTGGCAGCAAAGATGCAAAGGTTATTGATGGGTTAGAGACAACAGTGAGTACTGATGCTGACAGATGAGTACTGGTGCCACACTAGTTGAAGACGGGAAACCACAACAGCAGGGTAATAATTCTTTTTGCATGCATGCATTCACTAATGTATTAATCCTTTCAAAAAGTTATCTCATATTTGGAGACATCTGAAAAAATAGACATGTTATGTATTTATAGAGAAATGACCAAGTCTTGCACCTGTATTATAGATAAGATACAGCATTTTCTTATTGTGTCAAAATTTTTTGTCTAAAAAAGGAGTTGGAACAAAATCCTGGAATACAAAATGTTTTTATAGAAATACTTTTATGCAACATAAAAATACTTATAAAGTACAAAAAAAATCAGTAAAATTTTAATCTTTCAGTTCATAGTTATTTTAACTGTCAAAGTGAAATTTTCTTTCTAAACTGACATTTTAAATCCAATATTGGTTCATACTGATGATTAAATAATAGAAATCCATTATTTCCCCAACTGGAACTTTAAACACATTCTAAAATTGGTATTGATTACAGAAATATATCAATAATTCTGAAAAAATTAGGGTTTCCTGATCTGAACACTGCCAGTTTATTCCACTTGATTTAGACCTGAACTTTTAGACATCAGACCCACTAGGTTGTCTTTTCCCCTAATAACTCCTAAGGAGACTTTAGCTTTTAGCATTTTTTGAGAAAAGGAATATCTGTACAATTTTAAAGAAAAATAAATGTTTACAATACCATGATGTATTAGAGTGTTTGAAAGGCATTATAAGCTCACGGACTTTCAGAACACATTCTCTAATATGTTAATTTTGCTGTAGAAATATAGCACTATTCCAGCTGCATACAAAGAACTAAAGGGATGAAACACACTAGAGTATCTCAATGGGGAGAGGAATAAATAAATAAATAAACAATTTTTTAAAAAAATTAGTCTTCCAAGACCCAATTTCATGCCTAAGGAAGATGGCTTAAGTGCATGTGGCACTAGTTCGGAGTTAGGAGTTCAGATATAAAACAAGTAGACAATCTCTCACTTAAACTGACCACACCTCATTGGGATCTCATAAAAAAAGGGCTACAAATAATCTGATTATGATTCATATCACATCCTTCAATAATGCTGACAGAACTTGTCCTACTTACAGTGTGAGAGAAAATGGTTCTTGATGAACATGGTATAAGTTTAACATCGAGCTCTTCACAAACTTTCAAAAAGTGCTACGAGGTAAATGAGTGACTCCTGATTTTAGCTATCAGGTTTTAGTGCAAATGTCACTTCAAATATGAAACATTTTCTTCAAGGACACCAGAAGATCCTGAATTAAAATATTGTTTACATATTTAAGTACTGGGAAAAAAAATTAAGTATCTTTCCACAAGAAAAATAATCTTTCAGCAGCTGAAGGCCATGTTTGCCAGCCTCATCTGTAAATACCTTCTCATTATGAAACTAAGAAAACAATCCTCCTTCTGGACTGGTATCAAGATAACTGTCACTAGATTGATTTTAATTGTTTTTCTTTATTTTCTTTTTTCACTTGAAACCTTCATATACTTAGAATCTTTGTAGAATTAAACTACTCTTACAATAGAAACATTTTAAAACTTGTTTTCTTGTGGAAATTTGTTTTATTTGTGGAGATTTTCTGCTTAAAGAAAGCAAACAAGCAAGACTTCTCAGTTTATCAGATCTTCACTTAATGAAAGTCTTACAGAAGAAACAGCATATCACCATGTAATTAAAGACAGTGTGATAACATATTTGCACAAACAAGAGTTTGGATGCAAATAGGGTGCAGATATTTTTAATCTTGATGTTATTTAATTTTTGAGTGCTTATCATTATAAGCTCAGAAACAGTTTTTATGTTTATTTTTTTACTGTTGTGTATTGCATTTATATGAGTGATTAGCACAGTAACGGTTTGTGGATCATAGTCCTTGAGCACTTAAGTTCTCTGATGACTAACAGCGCGGAGGGGGGTAACTGTGTTTATCTGTCCTCCATTTTTCCACTAGGATTTGAGATGTAATCACTTTAGAAGTGAGAAGTGTTGCTGAAGCATTCTCTGCTATTAGCAAGGATGGCTGCCTGGTGTTGCACTTCGTAAGGAAGACATCTCTCGTTCTCTGGGAATTACCTTAAAGCCAACTAGGCACATTACAGGCAATAAGAAGTACGTTATGCAGTCATCTAGGGATGCAAATCTGTAATACTGTAACACTATGAGTGAGATAGTCAATGACACAGTAATTAATTCCTATGTTGAATTGTTCAGTTTTAAAAATATATTAATCTTGGCTAATAAGGTGATGCTGGTGAAAGCAAGCAGCTAAGTAATGCAGTGGCCATGGTAGTCTGCAAACAAGCACTCATGGGCTAGTTACAAGGCAAAAGAAGAAAATAGCAAATCAAAACTCTATAAACATGCACAGATAGAGTTGGCCCTGGGGAAGACAGTGATCCAAAGTGAGGAGCATTTAAATAAGACATTTCCCAAGAAAGCAGAGAAAATGAGGTTGCAAATTAAGTGATAGACTGAATTTAGGTCTAGAGAAATTCTAAACATACAGTCTTTTTATAAAAATGAATAGATATTTGCTAAATAAGTGGGGGGAGGGGGGTAGTATTTGGATTTTACCAAAATCTTTTAATTCCGAATACAGTAAGATTCTGTTTTGGAAGTGTCATATTGAATGGTAATAGCCATCTTATTCTCTGGTTCAGTACAACTGTATGTGATGCAATCACAGTGAATGCGCAGACTCTCATGACCTGTTTTCAAGAAAATTACCTCATTCTGTGAGTTCCATGAGTTAGAAAAGAACTGCAGTTGACTCAGCAACTTTGACATCAGCTTTAGACAGACCTCCTTTCAGTGTGGGTTGGATTTGACCTCACAAGTTAGAGGGAAATGCTATACACTTCGTTACTAATCTCAAAAGACCCAGCACATATTTGATATTTTTTACTGAAAGTTAATAGTCCTGTAGGATACTGCTAACAAATTTATGAAACCTCCAGGAATTCTTTAATCAGGTTTCTAAGGTACTCCTGGTTGAACTTCTGGACTCCTAATTTTGGTTTTCTCACTTTATATGACTTTCAAAGCTATGTCTTAATAAGAAAAAAATGCAAAAATGTTTCTAGATGAAGTTTTAAACCATCCCATAGTTTCTGTAACTGTGAATTAAACCACTCTTTGACATACATACTAGCAATGGAAATCTTCAAGAAGCTTCACTACCACCATATTTAATCTCCACCTTTGAAAATCTTTTTCCTCCTGTGATAAGTTTAGTAACGAGCAGAAAGTTTAATTTCAGGTTAGAGAGTTTATATATATTTATGACAGATTAAGGTTTCTCTCTTTACCTCCTTATTTTGACACCATGGCCTGCAGGAAAAGAGTCTGGATTGTTATGGAATACTAGTATTTACCAAAGCTGAAAGAATACTTCATTCTTTGAGGTGAATACTTGCAAATATCTCTTCACTGGTCTGACCTGCACCCAATTTTCTTTGGTCAATGCAATTGTCTATGGTCCCACGAGGTCCTTGTATTCAAATTGTTCTCCTCTAGATAAAAAGCCTTGAGCAAGATCATCTGCCCTGCCAGCTAGAGATCTGAAAACCTGGAATAGCTGAATAGTGAAAAGTTAATTGTGACAACCAGTCCCTTGCCAGAATCCCACTAGACTTCTCTGTCAGTGACTTCACCTTCCTCTTTGGGAGGAGATTTCTCATCTATTACAGCATTACCATTTCAGAAATTAGAAAAGGAAAATGACCTTTCTTTCCACTGCTTAGCATTCCTCACGCCTGTTCTACAGTGAAAATAAAAGTCAGTGTAATGAAAATTCACCCTTCAAGGTAGATGATCACATGTTACGATACGTTGATTCAGTCTCTGCTGTTAATCTATGGTAAAGATATTCTTACAGACATCATTGTGCCTTTGTCTGATTTGTTCCTGCCAGGCAGATAGCTCTCTGTTTGCTGGAGACATGTACATGAATGTGTCTGGCTTTCTCTTTATTTCTAAGGGGTTTATTTTGCCTTATTTCCCACTCTTTTACTATGTATTTTTATTATCAGTAGGAGAAAAGCTGCAATATGCAACTCTTCCTTCTTCACTCATCTTTTTCAGAATCTGCCTCGGGAAAGTTTATGCAGTAGCCTAGGCTTCTGTTCCAGGTTCTGAGCTGATCCTAAGAAGGATAACTAAGATTGTTCCTCAAAGAACCTAAATGACCAAAGGGAATAATCACAAAAAAAAAGCAGTCTTGCCAAATATAAGAAGTTTATAGTCAGAAAATACAAAGTTAAAGACTTATTTAGAACTATTTGTATTAGAAAAATATAATTTGCTGAATTGAAGATACCAGTTTAGAACTATATGCTTGTTCGGCAGCACACATATCATTGTGATAGCAAATACATTATTGACTGCAATATTACAGGATGTGCTTCAGCAATGTAACTTTCAAAAATAAGTAGGATTATTCCAGCTCTGCTATAGTCTCTTTGTTCTGGTACCCACCAAACTATTATCTACTTATCTGCAATATGCACAAATTTAAGCAGTTAAAACAAATGCTAAACAGAGATTCTTGGAGACATAGACTAATTTATGATCTCTGGAGGTTAGCTGGTCCAACCCCCTGCTCAAAACAGGACCTAGTCTAGGGAAGATTTGAGGAATATCCAGGGACTGAGATTGTAGATTCCACAGCATCTTTGGACAATTTGCTGTAGTATTTGACCACACTCACAGTGAAAGACAGTTCCTTATAACTCATCAGAATTTCCATGCTGCAAACATGTTCACTGCATTTAGTTCTATGAATGCATGTCCAAGAATAAGGTGGGACCAGGGACTTCTATGTCCAATTTACTGAACTTCTTCTGAACTACCTTTCTGTTCTGTGAACAAAAGCCAAAAAACCCTCTGTGGTCATTGAAACTGACAACTTTAGAAACATTTTAATGTCATTAGCAGGCATTAACCCATTTTCAAAACTGTAGTTTTTTCTCAGTTTTAACCACTGCTTCTCACAGTATGAGAGAGCTCTCAGAAATAGAGCCTACAAGAAGAAGAAAAGAGCAACGGAAATTATCCTGACAAAACCAAAACATAATGAGTACTTTTAAATATTTTTTAGGTCCTGACCCTTTCAAAAAACACCTTTTAAGACTTGCTGGGAGATTTATATACTTGTTTATTTTTCCACAGTGTTTTATAGGCTATAGTTCTGCAAAATGTGATTATATTACTGTTCTGAGAACAGAAAAGGTCCTGAGACCTCTGTCATGACAAATATCTAAATAACGAATAATACTATGCAAACAGGAACTCAACACATAAATAATGAGATAGATATGTGAAGGTACTGTTAAAACATCCTTGTAAAGATTTCCTAGAATTAATTTGGTTTCTAGAATAATCTAGGCACTAATACTAATGCTAATGCTAATACTAATACATTATTTTGGTCAAATTCTCTTATATTATTCATTGACTTCACTGTAGTATTATAAGTATTAATTCACAGTAATAGCACAGGATGAGGCTTTGAATCTTCAAAAGAAGCAATAATATCTTCCTAATTTTGCCATCAGTGTGTATTTCTTAAGATTAAAGTTCTGGATAATAGTTAATATGCCATATTCTTTTTCACTAAAAATCTACCTTTATATTCAAGGTTACTGAAGATACCATGCCCAACACTGTTGCTACAATTGTAATATAAGTATCTAAAATTATTAATTCTTTCCCTTTTCCTGTTAACAGCTTTGCATTCCAGAATGTTGCTTCCATTTTCAGTAAATTCATTCAAGTAAAATGCTATGAATGCATTTTTGCAGTAACCAGAATTAAGAAATGCAGTGGATAAGTAAAAAATTAGGATTGAGTTTTCCATAGAGATCCCACTGAAAGCAAGACAAATGTTCCACAGGAAAAATCAAATGTGAAGCAGGTGGTACATTCCTAAAAGTTTATAAAAGCGGGGGGTGGGGGGAAGGGGTAAGAAATAGAATGACAGTGCCTATAATGAAATATAATGAAAGCAACATTTTTCCTTCTGATTGGTACCTAAGAGATAATATATGGGTCAAATTGACTGTAGTGAATAGTTAAGGTACAAGCTAAATTATTCACGGTATTCACTGAGGAGTGACTAACCTACTATTTGTATTCTTTCTGAATACATCATTATATCTCTGGCTCAATTTGCAAGGTTCTATTTGAAGTCAATGGACTCTAGAGTATGCATTCTGTTCATCTAAGAAGTCTGACAACTCAGATTATTGGGTTACTGCATAGAGCAGGGAAAAAATAGAGAAGACTTAACACCCATCAGGATTACCTTCATTACAAGAAAATGTATTTAAATGACATATTCAACAAGTATGTGCAAAACATTTAGACATATCCACATTCAACAAGTGGAGGGAGATTGTCTGCATTGATGAATTTACTGTAATGAACATGTAGAAAATTGACAATAAGGGACCTGATTTGAAAAAACAAGATATGCTTTATCTAATTAATTCTTTTAAGTACCATTCCTTGAGAGAAAACAAACAGACAAAGAATAAATTTAATTGTCTCCATATTTATTTTCCTTTGCAGGCGTAGAAATAGGATTTCAAGATTACTGACACATCTAAGTTTTCTGTTTGTGACTGAACAAAACCAATCCTGTTCTCATTTTGATTCCATGGAGAATGTTCCCTGAAATACGAAACATCAGTTATACATTTTATAAATTTACTTTAAATATTTTGATATTTTAAAAGCATATAGAAATAAAACATGATTTAGTGATAGTTTTGACCTTACTACCAATTGTATTCATGTTTAGCTTTGGAGTATTATGCACTTTCTTGAATGCAACAGGAACGCTTTTGTGTACTGCTGAAGCACAATATGAAGTGTTTCCCACTTGAAAAATCAGCACAAAAAACTCAGTATTCAAGATGAAACTTATTTCCTAAGATTCAGCTCTTTGTTCTCTGTGTGTCTCTTTTCTAAATATCCAGAAGTAGCTAAAAGGACATTATTTTTAAGTAAACACTCCAAAAGTGTTTAAGCTGATTTTAAAAAATACTAAGTTTCAAAGCAGAGATGTATCATACAACAATTATTTAAAGATTACTGCCTAATACCTGATGCCTCTTTTACTTAATCTGGAGTAGAGGCTGAAATATAAGAGAAATGTAAAATCACAGATCCTCTCTTAAGACATGACTTAGGCTGAGTTAGTCAGAAATCTTTAAGCACCTTAACTAGAGCCAAATCTGCTGCTGATTCTTCTCGAGAATTTGATAATACGGTGATCATCTTCCTCAGATCCTGGACCAGTCAGTCCTATTTTTGCATCACTCAGTCCTGCAGTCATTGAACTCTGAACACTGAGGGCTGTCGGGCAGGCTGGGAAGCGAGCCAAACATCCAGAGGCACAGGCTACCATCAAGTAGTTCATCTTGTCTTTTATCTTCTATGATGTCTCCAGATCAGAAGGAGAAAAAGAATGTGTTGTTAAAACAGAAAGTCTTAGGCAGTGTCAGGCTGTGTATTTCTAAACATGCAACTGCAGAATAGAGGCGCTCCATTCAGTACTTAAGATCTATGAAAGTATAACCACTACAGCAGTATCGTTTGTGGCACTAGACAAATACACAGAGTGTCTCGGTAAAAGTCACATAAAACACATGCCCTTCTTCTAATCATTTTTACATTCGCTTCATTTTTATCTTAAAACCAATTCATGTTGTGTACGAATACATTAGGGAAAAAATTATATTGTTCTAAGAAGTGCAGTCAATGAATACTTCCTTCTTTTACCTGATTACACCTCTTGTATTCTTATTGAAATTCACCAGAAGCTAAATTATGAGGAACGAGAAATGTTCTGCCCTTTGCTACTCCCTTTTTCATTTTAATATGAGACTTCTGAATGTTGTCCATAACCCATTCAAGATCCTATCATGTTTTTCATTAACTGCTTTCAAAATTGCAGTTAACTTCCTAAATAACAGCCAGTTTAATTTTATTATAGGCAAGAGCTGGTTTTCAAGGGAGGCTATGTATTCTTTAATCCTTCATTAGCACTGATGAGTGCTGTGCATGCTCTAGCACTATGAAATGTAGTTGAGGCTTCCCAGGGGGTTCATCTCTCCCTGGCCTGGTTTATGCATATTCTAATTCCTAGCCAAACCTACCTGTCTATAGTTTTAATAGTCAATAGCCACCTCTTCCTTACAAACATATGGAAGATGCCCTATTATTGACCTGATATTTAATTCATGTTGAAGTTTTCCATCTATTCATCTAAACAGGTCATAGATGGGCTATTCCTTTTAATTTAATTCTGCAATCTGTGCAATTTGAATTTTTTGTCTGAAAACTGACCTTAAATATAAACCTCAGCTGGAAGAGCATTGTCCAAAGTGTCCTGTCACACTGAAGTGTTTTCAGCGAAAAGCAATACATTCGACTCGCAAGTTATTTACTTATATTACAAGGTCTTGGAGGTACAGAAAGGTATTTTATTCTCACATTTCAGCACATGACACAATACATACAGGTATCTGGGTAGAGCTGTTGTATGCTATTTTTGCAGAAGTAATAAGTATTAATACTGTTTATGTGTTACTTTACTGCTCTAGCACACTTTCAGAAGACTGCTTGTGAATGTGTGTGCATATATATATACACACAGAGAGAAACAAAAAAGAGAAAGAGAGAGAGAGAGAAAGAGAGAGAGAGAAAGAGAGAAAGAGAAAGGGAGAAAGGGAGAAAGAGAGAAAGAGAGAAATAAAGAGAGAGAGAAAGAGAGAAAGAGAGAGAAAGAGAGAAATAAAGAGAGAAATAAAGAGAGAGAGAAAGAGAGAAAGAAAGAGAGAAAGAAAGAGAAAGAAAGAAAGAGAGAGAAAGAGAGAAAGAGAGAAAGAAAGAAAGAGAGAGAAAGAAAGAAAGAAAGAGAGAGAAAGAAAGAAAGAAAAAGGAGAGAGAGAAAGAAAAGAAAGAAAAGAAAGAAAGAAAGAAAGAAAGAAAGAAAGAAAGAAAGAAAGAAAGAAAGAAAGAAAGAAAGAAAGAAAGAAAGAAAGAAAGAAAGAAAGAATGCAACTGCCATTAGGAAGATGCATCTCCCAGTAATGTTCATGATTATCATGGAGAATATTGTAGTACCTAATTTGAGTGATATGGATATTTTATTAGATGTTAATTTTCAGTAGCAATGGTTCACTTCAGCTCCCATTTCAGCTGCAGTATGGAGCTGCATCCGTTAGCTGTGTTCTTTGTTAAAGCCTACATAAAGGCTTTAACAAATTCCCATAAAGAAGGGAATTCTTTAAAGCTGTATTCACTTATTTACACTTATTCTTTTGCCATTTTTCCTTGTTTGCTGCTTCATGTTGAAAATATAGGCTCAGTCTAAGAAATACACAAACAAACCAACAAAATTGGATGCCATGAAATAGTAGGCAGTTTTACTTTAAAGCACAGAGTAGAAAGTTATAATTTTTTGTGCCTACTCTGTTTCTTTGAAATGGTTTTCCAAAATGGTTTTCCTGAATTAATTTTTTTCTTTAGAGCTATAACTGAGGGCATTCTATCAGCTACCCCTTTTTTCTGTACAAGTTTATAGTTTTCTGTAGGCAGAATACTAAAAGCAGGTAAAGTAAAACATCAGGGCTGCAATCATTTCATAACTATGGCAAGCTGCCAGGTTATTTACCCGTAACTCTGAGTATTCACTCTTGTGGGAAAAATTGTCTCTCCATGCCTTTAAAAATGTGCATAGTTGTAATACATAGATACAAATGGATAGAAAAGGATATTATTCAGTGATTATGCTTTTTTAAAAAATTAGACGCATTAATGATTTTTCCAGATGATATTTTTGGTAAGCCTTTGTAGAGTTCATAATGCAACATTAAAATTCCATAATTCAGTTGTGTTTTCTCTTACTGATAATAAATTAAAGATTATCCCTTCACATTAGAATACACTGAAACAGAAAAATGTATCTGAAGAGAAGAAAAAGGTGTTATGAATCTGAGCATTATGGAGTACTCCCTGTGAAAACACCACTTGCCTTAGATGCCAGACAAATATTACATACCTTTCCTCATTTAATTTGGTAGCACAGGGTAGTCTTGTTCAGAAAAAAAGACTTCTTGGCTTAGGCCAGCAACGACAGTCCCACTGTGCTAAATCACTCTCATTTCAATATGATAGTTCAAATTTTTGAAAAAAAATTGGACATTCATATCATTCTTGTATAATATTTTGCTCAGTTTAAAAGGACTAAAGTTAAAAATCTGGATAGACTGGAGTGTAGATCAGCAAAAGTGATTAACTGGAAGCTCCTTTTAGCAGAAAAATAAATTAGTTCTCTTTCAAGCAAGTAACAAATATTCCAATTCACCTGATATCATGATAATAAATAGTTAAATGCTCAAGTGGTTAACAAATTTCTCTTCCTATCTGAATAGGGAGAAAATTAATCCTCTTTCCAAAAATATCTTATTCTCAGTGTACATTATCCAATGTGGTGGCTATAGGCACAAATAGGTTAACAAGCCAAAGTATGGAATAGGCATCTTGGAAATTCTTAAATAAAATCATAGCTTAAAAGCCATTTTAAAAATGATGCTACTACAGCGATGTGATTGTACACTACTAATGCCATAGTGACATCTTTAGCTCGAGGACAAGCTGATGCTTCATTGTACAAGCTCTGCAGAAAATAGTGTTGAGCAGTGATTAGTTCAGTTGTCCTTCAACGACCATTTTCTCAGCATATTTTCTTCTATTTACGCATGCCGATAACACCTGAGAATGCAAAAATTATCTTCATCTTTGAGGAACATTTGAGGAAATACAGTCATGTACCAATATGCCTGAATATCAACCTGAAAAAAATGTACAATTATTCAAGTTCTGGTCTGTGGAACTGGAGAGAAAATGAAAGACAAATGGATAAAATGGGTAACCAATTATTAGAAATTATTTCATTTGAGCAGCAAACTTACACTGGATCTCATATAGCAATGTTACAGCTTTGGTAAGTAAGAGGCTTGGACAGCCATGCTGTTGGCAGGAGCAGTAGGTATCCCAGCATAAGCACTCTCCCCTGCAGCTGTGGCATGCCCAAATATGAATATCTCAGCTATGTACTACACACCTGCCTCACCACAGCTCATTTCCCCAGACCTGTTTATTCTGCCTTTGTTCTAAACAGTAGGTTTGGTGCTTATCCCTCCTCAGGTTGCATGTTTGGTCCCAGTCCTGCAGCTAAGACACTCTCCAGTCACAGCTTTCAAACCCTAAAGCTTAAATTTTAGTTCCCAAGACAACTTTAGGCTTTTACATCATTAATGAAAGTGCTGAGGCCTGAAAGTTACTTCTATAATCATGTCAATCCCTTCTTCCTGATGCTGCTAAATTGCAGTAAACATTCCTTTCACCAAAACTTTTTTGCTGACAGCAGATGTTGCGGAGAAGGAAAATGCTTATTGATGTAACACCTTACATGTACATAATGCACTTACCCATAAGAAGCACTACATTATTTCTCTGCTAATCCTTCACCGAGAGTTACATGGGACCTACTCACAGTCATTTAGATGCCTCTGGTATGGACGATTTAGCCCTGTGCTTGGACAGCAAGTTGTTTTTCCTCTTATGTTACATCACCTTTCACCACTGCAGCTGAACATTTTGTTGAAACGTAAGGTTCCGAGACTATTGTTTGTCTTCATTATCCATTTATTGGGTCAGCCTTTTCTCTCACATAGGCATAAATGCAGCTGCACTGAAACACTGTAATCACTTCCTACTTGTTAGGAGATTTCTTCTTGCCTAGTAAGTACATCATTAAATTTACACATACCAATTCCACCCAAAATAACCTTGAGTTCATATTTCTTCAAACGAGTTTCTGCTTTCTTGCACAAAAAGTACAATAAAGAGTAAAATTCTTATCAAGCAAACAGAATCAGAGTGACAGCAGCCTATTACACTAAGCAGATCAGTTCTCTTTAGAAAAATAATCTTTAGAAAGAATTGTTTTTATGTTAAACAATTGTTCCTGGGAGACTGTAGTAGAAAGATAAAAGCTGACATAGGAAACAAAACCTGAAATGTTTAGGTTTTCTTAAAACCTGTTAGGCAGTCCAATAGTTCCCTCAGAACATGACAAGAAAGCAAATACTATATATTTTGAATGTAATTGCTATAATGAGAATAAAAATAAAAATGAGAAAAACAAGCATATTGACAACTTCACTATGAATGAGGTCCTATTCTTTTTTTCCTCTCTCAACTTGAGAAATTACATTTAATTTAAAGACTTGGAAGAAAATTTTCTCTCACATGTTCAAAGAAACAACAGGATTCCAGCTGTATCAGTTGTAATAGTGTTTCCTTAGTTCTACAGGTCTAAATAGACCAAGGAAAATTCTTGTCTTTCCTTTTTATATATAAAAAATATAATTTATATATGAAAGAGAAGGAGAAGGAGAAGGAGAAGGAGAAGGAGAAGGAGAAGGAGAAGGAGAAGGAGAAGGAGAAGGAGAAGGAGAAGGAGAAGGAGAAGGAGAAGGAGAAGGAGAAGGAGAAGAAGGAGAAAGAAAAAGAGAAAGGGAAAGGGAAAGGGAAAGGGAAAGGGAAAGGGAAAGGGAAAGAAAGAGAAAGAAAGAGAAAGAGAAAGAGAAAGAGAAAGAGAAAGAGAAAGAGAAAGAGAAAGAGAAAGAGAAAGAGAAAGAGAAAGAGAAAGAGAAAGAGAGAAAAGAAGCTAAAAAGACCATCAATGCTTCACAAGAACAGATTTTCCTGGCAGTGCTACTAATGACACCTTACTTGCTTCACTCATGGCTAAATCAAGCCAAGGGGAATGTGATACATCACTATGGCCCCATCTGACACCACTAGTACTGTCAAGGTACACTACCAGAATGTTATCCTTACCTGATGGAAACAAACATTTATTTTATTTTTCAAATTGCATTGGAGTCTACATATCATTCTGGAGATGAAAGGTTTGATTTAAAGCATGTGGAGAAGTCTTTCCATCAAGTGTGGTGTGTTTGGTCTAGATCAGGCCCCAGGTCTTTTGTTTACCTCCAGCCAAAAATATTGTGACACCTGGCAGTCTATACAATGTACAGGGGGGTTGTCCTCCAGAGACACGCACTGGGGAGGGGAGGCTGTGTTCTGCCTTTGGACTGAGAGTGACAATTGTTATGTCATTATAGGGGCAATGCGCAAATGCAGACGCCATTTAATATACCTCAAGAACCCCTGGTTCTAATCTTACTGATGTATCTCAGGTGCCTACATCCAAAGGAGAAACTCACATCTCCCCTACTCTGAGAACAGTTTTTTTCAAAACAAGGCAATATTTATTAATTGGATAGTTGTGGTGGTCTTAAATAGGAACAGGAAAATGAAGTCTAACTTTATGTACATTTTTCACTGTCTTGTTAATACATCCCTAACCTCCCAGTGTATTACACAGGAACATTTCTCATTACCCATAACCAAGCTGTTTAATATCAGGACCTGTCACTTTTATTCTTACTGTTGCCCAGTAGTTACAAAAAAAAGTCTTCTTAATATCTATAGTCTCTCCAAGAAAATTCAATTCAGACATTGAGAATACCTGAGAGACTGTTCATATCTGTACAAAATGAGTCACAGAATCATTTTCTGCCCCAAGAAAATCATAAATGTTTCATATCCACTCGATAAAAATACAATTAAGGAGACTGAACAGTGTTTCAAGCAACTGGCAGAGAAATTTGCAACATGCTCTATAGTCTGATGTTATATAAACTGAAGGTTTATACCTAAGCTTTTAAGATTACCCAGGGTAGTGTCAAGTTATCTACAAATCTGTTCCATTGTACCAGAGACATGAGTATCACAGACCAGTTGATCTAGCAGTTGATCTTTGCTGGGACTGCAATGCAGCACTCGGAGCCTCGCAGCACCATTTTTCCCACACTGCCTGCTTGATGGGATGTATTAGGGAGAATGTGTACTTTGTAGAGACAGAGTCAGGTGCTCTGTAAGCTTGAGAGACCATCAAATCCAGTGTCAGTTGGACATGGTGCAGAGAAAGCATCACTGAGCCATAACAGATACAGATACAGATACAGATACAGATACAGATACAGATACAGATACAGATACAGCTTTGTTAGCTCCTTTTTTTTGGACTGATGAGCTGTCTGCTACATATCAATCTCAAAAGATAAAATATTGCAATTGAAAATGGAATCAGTAATAGTATGTGCCCTGCACAAGAAAAATTCCAGGACTTTCACATATATGACTAGGAATAAGAAAAATGACAGATATGTATACCAGTTAGGATTTTTCCAACATTTTATTTTACATCTATAGTAGCTCTGAAAAACCCATCTGCGGAAATGAAAGCTTTTCTTAACTTATAGTATAGAGGAATTTAAAATCTTTAAAATTAAGACCAGAGTATTATTCTGTTGTGGCCACATTTAATCTTAACAATCCAAATAACTCTGCGTGAAAGGGGGGAAACATTCCATGTGCTGACAAAACTTAAGTTATACATTTGCCGGACATATTTCATATTCTCTAAATTTAAAAGGGAAAACATGGATTATTGTTTTTAACAAGCATATTACAACAGATGCATAGAATTAATATTAAAATCTTAGCAGTTACATCCTAAACCAAAAAAAAGTACTAATATTTCTTTTTACATTGTTTTATTCCTCAGTGTATTTTTATACAACAGATTTGTTATGTTTCTCTTCCATTTGCAGGAAAGGTCTTGTTTACTGATATGATTCTCTTTACATATCCTTAAAATGAAACCCTGGACAGCTTTTGACCAGTACATGAGGAATGTTTTGGGAATCTTCCCTGCTATGCATGTCCGCTGCTGATAAAAGAACTAGTAAGAGAATAGAAAAAAGTGGCAGTGAAATTATGGGAATATTTCTTGTGGGAAATATCTTTTCTATGGAGATACCAAGACAACCAATAGTAGCCTTACAGGTTCAAGTTATTTTTCATCTGTGTAGGGAAATGAAGGCAATGGAAGCAATGGGTATAAGCTGGAGTGGGGCAGATTTAGGCTGGACATAAGGAAGGATTTCTTTACTATGAAAGCGGTGAGGCACTGGCACAGGTTGCCCAGGGAAGCTGTGGATGCCCCATCCCTGGAGGTGTTCAAGGCCAGGTTGGATGGGGCTTTGGGCAGCCTGACCTAGTGGGAGGTGTCCCTACCCATGTCAAGGGAGTTGGAACTGGATGATCTTCAAGGTCCCTTCCAACACAAACTATTCTATGATTCTATGACATTTAGTGAAGTTTGACAAGCAGACTTCACACAATCCTCACCCTTAGTTTGTAAGCTTATTGCTGTTCACTTGGTAGGAGCACTTATGAACAGCAGCCAAGGCCCTGTGAACAATGTGGTAAGTTAGAGCTAAATTATGCACCAACACCCTGATTTATGGCTAAGATCTGTACTAAATTAAGTAGAAATTCTAAATTAAGCAGAAAATGGGAAATTAAAAGGCAAGGCTAATTTATTAGGAACTCATTTGCTAACTGCCAGTATTATGGAAATAATTCTAAAAAAAAAAAGCCCCAATGGAAAAATATATAACTAATGCACCAGATCTTTGAAATGCAAGAACTCTTGGAAAGTTTAACGTCTCCCTAGGGCAGATGTGCTTCCCCACCCCCAAATAGCAGATAATTAACTTAAACTTTTACAACTAAGATTTTTAAAAAGCTGAAAGAGAAGATCTTTGAATGTTAATTCATAACAAGTAGTGCAACACTGAGGAAATTCTAGAGTTGAAGGAAGGTAATTTTCCTCCAATATTTTGAAGGAAGCTAATTTTCCTCCAATATTTTAAAAGACCGCATAGTGACTCAAGTAATTATAATCTTGTCATCATAGCATCAGTTATAGGCAGAAGGATGGAACAATAGATATGAAGCTAAATTAATTAAAAAACTAAAATAAGATAATAATTTAATTGATATCAATCAGATCTTGTCAAAATAATGTAATATGGGATTTGTTTTTGATTTTTAAAGTGGCTAATAAAATCACTGGTTTTAATTTAACATACCTCAGCAACTATGTAATATTACTTGCTATTAAAAATTAATACAAAATAAAACTAAAATGGCATGGATTCAATTGCAAATGAATTAAAAATAGGCCATCACAGCTCTAAAAATAAATGTGAAGGAAAGAAATTTTAAAACTTTCAAGGAAATATTGATTTTTAATTCTATTGGTTTTGGCAGCCATCTGAGATTTTCATAGTCAAGTTAGCAAATAATAATGTTTATGGTAGTAAATAATAAAACCAGGCCACTGGTATTGAACAACATAAATTTCTTTAAAAATTTCTTATTAAAAAATACATATCAGTAAAATACAGGGTCACATATTTAGAACTAGGATTGAAAGCTATACTTAAAGATTTCTGAAAATGACTAGGAAATTTCAGTGTTCCTCACCAACAGACAAAAAATCCCCAAGAGTAAAAACTGAAATATTAATGCAACATTCAAATGCATAAATAGAATTATAAATCAGAAAAATGAAGTTTTACAACTTCCATTTCCAATGCTATGTCCTGGGTTTTTTTTTATCTTCAGGTGTCTGCAGGTATAGGTTTGTGCTCATAAACTGGAGTTTTAGAGGAAAATCACAGAAAAATCACAGAATGACAGGAAACTAGTCATGATTACTTCATTTTTCTGATACTAAGCTAACAGCTCATTTTATAACTCTCTCTGTATATGCAGATAAGGGGCAGGAAACCACTGTCTACTACTTCTCATGCTTACCATATCTGCTTTATAAATATTTCACATTGATAAACTGAAAGAGAAATCCAGACTGGAAAGAAGAGGCAATTTTTTTCTAACAGTAAGTTATTTATGAGTGTTAGTAACATGGGGTGAAAAGAGGAATGATTTCATGAAATACTGTTTCTGATTCAGACTTTGTCTTTTTTAATATAAAATATATGAAGTTTTTCAGAGAGATTAATTCAAAAACTTCAGTGGAAGCATGGTCAAGGAACTTAAGGTTTCACATTTAAAATCTATTATTCAAAAAAAAACCTCAGAAAAGCGGCTTCAGTTATATTGACCTTTCATTGCCTTGCACTTTTAGTGATACTCATGATTTAAGTGGGCTTCTTAACATAAGCAGTTTTAGGGTATGAAAAAAACCTTTATAGACCTAAGACTGTTTCTCAAAGTAAACAACATTTTCTAAGAGCAAGGCCATTTTTCCAGAGAATGAGGTGTATAAACCAACCATCTGGAAAAAGCACATTGCCCTCCTATGATCTACACAGCATTTCTTTTGCTTTCCATGGTTAACTCTAGGGCTATTTAGATCTCATATTTGTAATGAGAATTCTTAATAAACTCTCCATTTGCAAGCAGCAGCTAGACATTTCCACCTGAGTTACTCTAATTCAGCTTTCATATTTTTTTTTTCTTTCTGAGACTTTCTCTTCTATTTAAAGTGGCTCCAAGCATAGTAAAGACAATATAGTCTCAGAAATTGAAAGCTGCAATACAGAGGGAACAAGATTATTGCTATTACATTGTCAGTGATGTTGAATAGTCTAGATAAGGGGACTAATAATAAGCTAAATGTATGATCCAGAACACAATTCATGCATAATATACCATGTGATATAAGATGATCATGCATAATATAATCTATAAAAAAAAACCCATGATGCAGTTGTGTGTGACCCTGGAAATACCATCCAGCCAATCAGCCTGTACAGATGGCTGGATAGTCAGCATAAAATTAGTGTAACTGAATGCGGTCACAGATTTAAGGATCTCTCCATTAATTGCACCACCTAAATATCATATGCTTGTTAACTCTCTTCACAAAACTCTTGGGGAGGGTCCTTGGGACAGGCATATAGGCTAAAATCAGGGTCTTGTGCTGAGCAGGGTATTCAGTGACTTTGGGCAAGGAGGAAGTGGTGGAGCAGCCTATCCTTAGGTAAGTCATTTCCAGGAGGGAGTTAGCACCTCAGGGCTCTGCATACAGGTGAATAGCAACATTTTTCTTCTACAAGGATATGTCACTGAGGTAGAAAGATGACATAGGCTGTATTTGCCAGACAGGCAGCATCCTAAAAACCTGGCGATATAGCCAAGACCAGAGAGCAGTTATGAAGAGTGTTGAATCTCATTGGCAACCAGTCACAAGTGGTGTTTCCCAAGGCTCAGTGTTGGGATCTGTCTTGTTTAATATCTTTGTCAATGATCTGGACGAAGGGATTTAATGCTTCCTTTGCAGACGACACCAGCTTGGGCAAGAGCGTTGATCTACTTGAGGGCAGGAAGGCTTTGCAGAGCGATCTGGACAGTCTGGATTGATGGGTTGAGGGCAATTGCATGAGATTCAGCAAAGCCAAGAGCAGGGTCCTATACTTCGGTCACAACCCCACGAAACATTGCAGGCTTGGGGAGGTATGGCCGGAGTCCCATGGCAGAAAAGGACCTGGGGGGGCTCGTGGACAGCTGGCTTAACTTGAGCTACCAGTGTGCTCAGGTGGCTAAGAATGACAATAGCATCCTCGCTTGTATAAAAATGGTGTGGCCAGCAGGAGCAGGACAGTTATCGCATCTCTGTACTTGGCTCTGGTAAGGCCACACCTTGAATACTGTGTTCAGTTTTGGGCCTCTTACTGAAAAAAAAGACATTGAAGTCCCAAATCGTGTCCAGAGAAGGGTATTGAAGCTGGTGAAGGGTCTGGAGAACAAGCCTCATGAGTGGCTGGGTAAACGGAGGTTGTTTAGCCTAGAGAAAAGGAAGCTGAGGGAAGACCTTACAGCTCCACAACTACCTGAAAGGAGTTGTAGCAAGTGGGTGCTGGTCTCTTCTCCCAAGTAACAATTGATAGGACAAGAGGAAATGGTCTCAGTTTGCACCAGCTGAGGTTTAGAACAGGTATTAGAAAAAATTTCTCTAACAAAATAGTGGTCAAGCATCAGAACAAGCTGTCCAGGGAAGTGATTGAGTCTCCACCCTTAGAGCTGTTAAAAAAGTGTGTAGACATGTCAGTTTGGGACACGATTTAGTAGGCATGATGGTGTTGGGCTGATGATTCAACTTGATAATCTTAGAGATCTTTTCCAACCTTAATGATTCTATGATTCTATAAAAGAAGATAGTTTGAGGATTACTCCAGGCCCTAAAAAAGAGACATGAGGATGAAGGGTGACCTTGGAGCTGAGGAACAGTAAAGTGCACAAAAAAACATACTGAGGAAGTAAACAACAGAAGTTACCTGCAGTATCCTGGAGAGAAGTTCATGTTCGTTTAAGGTTAAAGCTTCTACAACAGAGACGTACTTGAACACATTTGTAGAATCTGCTCATGTTTTGTAGAGGCTGCCATCCCAGGTAGATCAATGCAAGCTGTACACTGTGTGACATTTTCTTTCATTTCCATTTTATGTGGACTTTAAATTGCCTAGAGTAACCCATTCTTTCACAGTGGAAAACTAACCATACTATCATGTTTATGCTATCAACAAATCCAGGTTGGGACAAAAAGTGTGCCTTTAGAAGATGACCTTTCCTGGGCTAACATGATAAAAAAGAGAACTGTGCACACTAGAAATAGAATAACTAGAAAGACATATATCATTCTGATCTACATCTTAAAAATAAGAGTAACAAAAATCATTAGGAATTGAGAAAATTCGTAGCAGGCCAGCAGATTATTTATTCAAGTGTATTTCTTTGGAAACAGTAAAATTGTATTTTTTTAAATTCTGGGAAGTAAATCTGCATTAGTTCACAGATCCAAAACCAAAAACGGTCCTTCGAGAATGGATCTCTTCCTTTCTAAAGAAAGAGAGAACAGCTCTACAAAGATACCTTAGGCTCTGGCAAAGCACTTCATACTGCTGTGTCTAAGTCATCTAAGAAGTTACCAGAATGCCTTTTTTTACCTTAAAATGCCACTAGCATTTTCCAGTGGCAAACAGGAGACCTTACTTGAGCGGTGATTATCTTGGAACAAGGGAGAAAACTCAACCACAAGATGTGAAATCAATTCGTAATAAATTTCGTAGAGAAACAGGCAATTTACTAAAGGGCACAAAAAACTAATGTGCTAAGAAGAGTAGTTGAAAAATCCAAAGAGGAAACAAACCTGCCATTCTGTGGAAACGGCATGCAGTACAAGGAGTATGGGAATAAGGAGAAGATGACGCAGCTTGTATGTTGAAGTAATTTGGCTATTCTGAGGAAAAGGAAACCACACCTAAATCTGGCAAAGGATGGACAAGAATAAGTATTTTTATCCTCCAATGAAGACTGGATGGCAGTCTGGATCACAGATAGTCAAATTAGAGGACGAGGTGGACTGTATTTAACAACAACGTTTTTACTCACATGCTCCTTCTCTGTATTCCCTAATATACAGGCTGCATAATTCAGTGATATCCACGAATTATGGTGGAGTGTTTGTTAATAGTCAAATACATTACTATGCAAGAAGTTTCCTTCAGTAGGTTTATGAGAGCAATCTTAAAGTACAAGACTTTGTTACTGGCTTGACAGTGGCTTAATTTATGTACGTCATTCAGCTGCCACTCAAAAATGAAACAAAAAATTTTTTCAGGGAGCATGAAGCAATATTGCTACTAAATTACAAGGATTGTGTAACATCTATTTACAATCCTTCAAATAACTGCATATTAAATTGAACTTTCCAAGGGAATCAAAATGACAGTTGAGATAAAAATCTGTACCAATGTTTTCAACTGGTCTGCTTAACATTGCAGTAATCTTCATTATACAGTTTCTGATTTTAGATTAACTACTCTACAGTCTGACATATATTTGACTCAAATAATTGGGAATCAGAAGCAAGAGTCCTTCTCAAATAGACTTTACAAAACTAACTATGCATCCCAGTGTGAATGTAAAATCAAAGTCAATATCGCATGTAGAAGCATTTTCTATTTCCTCTGCTGGAAGATGGACATATTTTTCCTGCCTTGTTCACAAAAATTTTGCTTTCTGATTAACATTATACTTGCTTTTCCTTTTGTAGGGTATACTTATTTAGGTAATGGGCAATAAGCTAACTTCACTGCTTTGTTTTAAGCTATGTTTGCTGCACTCTGAAGCAGAATACAACATGCCATCCACTAGTCCACGTCTCCCCAAAGTCTCCTCAAAAAACATTGGCTTCAGTGAAAAGCTGTTGAAAACTACATCTCTCTAAGATTTGTGTTTCAAGAACTCTAATTGTAATTCAAGGATATCCTTAATATTCTCTCTGAATAATAAAGAGTAATACTCTTTAATCATCACTAGATGGATTGTAATCAACGTGTCTAGACAAAGTTCATGTTTATATCCTAGGAAAGCTAGAAAGCAAGAATTATTCATCTTGTCTATTGTTAATAAATATTTTTTATTTATTTAACAAGGAATGCTTTGAGAACTCAGAAGCTCACAAGGCAGAATTCTCAGATGACAAATAGATCAATAATACTACATGTTAAATTGCTTTGAGGTATCCTGGAGAAAAAAGCAATCAAGCAATGAGGTAATTTTTCTTGGTTTGTTTGCATTTGATTCTCTTATCACATGTACAGAGCATTTAAGGAATTCCGTTCGATGTACAGAGAATAGCAGTATTTCCATATTTCTTGTACTCATGTATCTATTACATTTATCATCTATGATGCCCTTGTGCTTTTCTGTAAAGGCAAATAGTAAGTCCTAGCATGAATTACAGTTATATTTTATTGATTGTTCTCCACAAAACAGCTTTGCAGAGGTAAACAGAATTAGTCCAATCTAATGTATTCTAACAGGAAGTCTATTTCTAAAGTCAAATTGCTTCTGTTACTGGTTATCATAAAAATCAGAAGCAAAATATTATAAGTTACTCATACCTCAAGATTTTTCTGACTGTCCTATACTGTAAATCTTGGACCACATACTTTTTATTGAAATTCATGAAAATTACAATGTTGAGGAAAAAAATAAAAGTAAATTTGTAGATATCTATAGCTAAAAGTTTACACTTTTTTTTTTTTTGGTAAAAACTGTAGGCATTCTTTTTCAATTTTCATATGTTCTGTGGTGTTTTTTTCTCTCCAAAATTGTGAATATTGAATAGATGAGCAGATATAAATTAAAAAAAAAATAAACTCAATAAGCAAGATGACATGCTGGGTGTTTAAGTCTGAAGTTTACACTAAGAGTACTTGAACAAGTTTCTGTGTTCTGAGAAATGTTTTTCCATTTATTCCAACAGAGAGAATGTAAATAGAGTACTGTGAGGAATATCAGGTGATATGCCCTTGTTGTGACATTAGGACATGCATAAAACCTGTATGATCATCAGTTCACTCATAGTTCTCTCTCCCTCATTCAATTAACTGATAAGTCTCTCCATCTCCATGCTCTGCTGGTGTACTGTTTCATAACTAAGAGATATTCACCCTTCATTTGTCTGTATTCTGAAATATAGTATGTGAATAGCTAACAATTCTATTTTCCTTCGGACTGATATATAGAATTATATGTTTTTGGAGGTAGACTTTTTTCTTTTTTCTTTTTTCTTTTTTCTTTTTTTTCTTTTTTCTTTCTTCTTTCTTCTTTTTTCTTTTTTCTTTTTTCTTTTTCTTCTTTCTTTTTTCTTTTTTTTCTTTTTACTTTTTTCTTTCTTTTCTTTTTCCTTTTTCTTTAATGTCACCTCCAATTTTCACCAGTGAGGACATCATGTTTCCAAAAGTCCCTGAGAGGGTGTCAGTGAGGATACTTGAAAATTCAAAAAAAATATTTTAAATTCATATGTAACTTTAGACCTCTACTATATCCATAATCACTGATAACAGTACTGAGCTATGGTGTCCAAACACTAGATGTGTGTCTGCAAGTAGGACAAACAGGGCAAATGCACTGCTATTAATATGGTTTTAGTTTGAAGATTTCCCACCCGCTGTTGACAGAAATTTAACCCTATGGTGGGACTACAGTTTATTTTTAGATCTTACATAAGGCATACATTCTTTGACTGTGGATCCATAGACCTGAAAAAGGAAAAACCCAGTTCAGTTTCAGTTAGGATTTGCAGGGCGTCTGCTCAGAAAGAACAGCTGGCCACAAAGAGAAATCAGATGAGGATCTGGAACGGTGGTGATATTAAAGATAGTCCAGAACAGAAATGCTTCTCCTGAGTCATGAAGTTGGACTTGTTTTTGACTGTAAACAATATTTCAAAGGACAGAATTTAATTGCGTGTGACATCAGTTTAAGTTCTAAAGAAAAGAAATAGGATTCTAATTTCCAGTTAAGGAAAGCTTTTCTGTGTTGAGTTCAGCCCAGAGAGCAGCAAAACACCTACCCAGACCCAGGCTTCCTCCTCTCTCTCACAGAATCAAGACAAAAATGGAGAAAGGTAAGAAAACCTGTGGATTAAAACAATGAAAGTTTAATAAGGGAAATAAAAACTGTGCACAGAAGCAAAGGAAAAGAAGAAATTCATTCACGTCTTCCTATTAGCGGGCATGCATCAAGACACCTTGTGGGAAGCATGGCCCTAGCATGGATAATGGTTGCTTAGGAAGACAAATGCCATAACCATGAATGTCCTCCCTTCTTCCTCTTTTCCTGCAGCTTTTATTTCTCAGCATAATATCAGATGGTATGGAATATCCTTTTGATCAGCTGAGGTCAGCTGTCACAGCTGTGTCCCAGCCTTTTGACCACTCCCAGCCTAATTGTTTTGAGAAGCAGAGGGTAAGAGAGAATGACTCGGTGCTGTACAATCAATGATCAGCAACAACCAAACCACTGGTGTGTTAACAACACTATTTTAGCTACAAATGCAAAGTACAGCATCATACAGGCTGCTATGAAGCCAATTCCATCTCAGCCAGATCCAGTACAGAAACAAAGAGGTGGCTGTCACTTTGAATCAATGGAGAAACCGATATTTCCAAAACATGAGGGAGGTTTGAATCTCCAGCATAGAGACCTGCCAGTCCAAGGGAAAAAAAAATCTGCTAGAGAAGAAGAAAAGCAGTTGGGAAGTGTAGCAACATCGGTAAGTTAAAGGGCAACATGAGTATTTCTTGTCATCTGGCCTGACTGTATTTCCACTAAGACAAAAGATGACCCTGTGCTGCAGTCTAGTGTTCCCTGCCTTAATTGGTTTTGCCTTGATGTTAACACACAACAAATCTCTCAAGAATTAAAATATAATTGCTCGTGGTATTTAATTTGCATCACACCAATAGGCAGTAGCATTTTATAATGCAAACAAAAGATGACCTGTGATGTTTGCTGTCAAAGCACACAGCTACAGAGCAGTCAGCACAGCGCTTGTTGTGAAAAGCAGAGATAACTGATCCAATACCTCACATACTGGCAGCAATTTCACAGTAGCAGCAAGAATGCTGTGGACTCATAAATCCCATCTTAACTTTAATGTTCTTCCCACTCCAAGAAAGCTGGCTCCTTAGGATGTGTGTAATGGGCACAATTTCTGCTTCCATGGGGAAAGAATGTGTCTGAACTTCTTTCCCTCCCAGAATCTGTTCCCATTGCGCAAATCGCCACAAAACCTGCCAGATATGCATGAATCACTGAACAGCTGAGGTTGGAAGGGACCTCTGGAGGTTATGTTTTCCTTTGTACAGATGAAGTTTCCTGGGTTTTTTTTTTTTTTAATTTGTGCCTATTGCCTCTTTTCCTAACACTGGGAACTACTGAGAAGAATCTGGTTCCCTCTTGATCATTTCCTTCCATCATGAATTTATGTATTTCCCCTTGAGCCTTCTCCTTGCCAGTCTAAACAATCTCAGCTGTCTCTGTCTTTCTTCATATGAAAGATGCTCTAGTCCTCTAACAAAGGGTTGGGAAGAGTAATGACAACTCAATATTAGTAGTACAAGAGCTGGATGCTGTCTATTTTCATTTGTTTTTAACGACTGATTGAAAGCCATTTTTTTCCTGTACTATAAGTTGGAGAAACCAAATGAAGCTTTAACTTGCTGTTCGTGCATGATGCTTTAAGTAATGTATTGCAACCAACATTTCTCCTCTGCCCATATTCATGTTTCTAGTAAGTGATTAAATGTTTTCAACAAAATATGAAGAGTGGTTTTGTGTGTGCGGGGGTTTTTTTTTAGCAGATCTGAATCACTTCAGCTGCATTTTTGGCAAACTTCATTCACTTCATCTTCCTGGCATTTCATTATATTTTACGATCACAAAGTCAACTCTCCAGCAACAAAGTGAAACACAGCTCTTTGAAATAAATGTTGTCATTAACAAGCCATGCCAGGCACAGTGACAGATTTGCAGCTGTAATGAATAACATTTCCCGCAAAGTTCTCCTGTCTGACAGAAAAGCTGTGACATTACTGCAGGCAATAGTGTTGGAAACTAAAAGATTGATTGATGCAAGTAGATAATTGAAACCTCAGTACTGTCACACGCATGTCAACCTAACAACCAAGCTACTACTCTAAGATAACGTTTATCATACAACAGCTTCTTCATGAATAACACACACACACACACGTGCGCACACACACAGACAAAAAGTATGGAATATTTACTAGTGAACATGAGCTACTTGTTGATAATTTATTGTAACTAACTGATTAAGTCTGTGTCTCTAAAGCAAAAATTAGTTCAGTTACTTCTGGTGTCTTAAGCTCCTGGATTCAGTGTAAAGCTGTTGGCAAAAGCCAAAAAGACATAATAGGAGGTAGGAGGCAGTGGACCTTTGAAGTGGTAAGTGATAATGTCATTGTCATGTCTGAATGCTTGAAGTTAGCCACAACAATCTAAATTTATTCCTATCTAGATAAGGGAATGGACTTTCAGAGGTTCTGGGATTCTAAAAGCTATGAGTAATTAGTATCTATGCAAAAATGCTTAATGTAATGCATCTAAATGATTGGATGACAGTTTTATTATTGATTCCAAAGGAATTCAGATCACCTGCAAATTTGGTGCCATATCCAGAATTAATGTAGATTCCAGACGCTTATTCAAACCTTTCCGTAAGGATATTTAGAAGAGTTTTTAATTATTGTTTTTTCATTGTCCCATTAAAGCTTGCAACAGATATTTGCTCATTTAAAATACTGTTTCCTCTTTCACATCCACTATTACAGAATGTTTTTGTTATTTGGTTTTCTCTCCAGAAAATGTACAAACCAAATAAACTCTAATACACATCATCTTTGAAATGATACGTGTAAAATGGATCTATGTGGTTCCATTCACTTTACTAGAAGCACACTACTTTACACCACTGAACTGAATTTATATGCCTGCCTAATCTTAACAAAGGACTGATGAATAATAAATTGATGTTTGCAAAAAGAACGTTAGTACACGTGGCATTAGCAAATTATGACATAGCAAATGATGTGCTGTGGAAGAAATCATTGACTGAAATTCCAGGTAAAGAGAACTGAAACCATACATGTAAATCAGAAATAATTTTTTAAAAAAACAACAATCCACTTCCTTTTTTCTGACACTTTTACAGCAATTCTATTAGTTACTACTAAGAAAAAAAAAGTAAAACTCCAACCTATTATGGTTTTGTACCAGAAGCTAAGAGTAATTCCCTTAATGAAATGTGTTATGAAATAATACTTCAGATCAGTCATATAGATTTCACTCTGCTACTGATGATAAACGTAATATATTTTAGCATTTCTCATGATTCTTTTGTTTATTTACCACTATTCCATATACATCTCTGACAGGAACAGTCCATAAGATAGGTTAAATTTTCAACCTCTGGCTTGTCTCTCTGGTTTTGTCTTTTACTGATTCTGTCTCTAGACATATCTTTCCTCAATTTCCCCTCAGGCTTTTTTCAACCTCCTTAAGTTTTTTTTCTTTTCTCTTCCCTCCATGAGCTTTGTTTCAACTGTTCTGACAATGTGTTGACTGATTCCTGCAGTTCTTAAGCATTCATCATGTTCTCAGAAGCAGCTTTGCCCGACTTCACCAGGGGCAGCACGATTTCACCCTGTGGTTATTCACTTTTCCTTACGTCTCTTTTCCATTTCATTTCATTGACTGGAAATCTGATTCAATTTTTTCTGCTCTGGCTTGGCTTCTTTCATTCCTGCAATGCTTTTCTACTGCCTTTATTCTTTGCTATTTTTCTCTTTTTTCTCCTACTGGCAGAGCAAGAGTAGTGAATTAGGAAGCAGTCCTTTGTTTGGGTAGGACCTCTAAGAGGCAGAGACAAATACTGTCTGGACTCAGGACAGAATTAAAAACCATTTCCTTTCAATGAAATTTCTTACTTCCTAACTTAAAAGCAGATCAGTAATTAAAATACTCAATACAATGTCCAGCGTTCTTGGTTTTTTTCAAGAACTTTTTAATTTCTTTGCTTGATTTTGTTCCCTATCCTGTATTACTAGCAGGTAGTTACATCGGTACTCATTTTGAAACTGTTTATATTTCATTTCATCCAGTACTCTTAGTTCATACTCAGCTAAATATCTCTCTGAACTTAAATTAGATTTCAATATTAGGAAAATAATTTTAAGTGTGAGAAATTTTTTTTTAAAAAAAACTTCCTTTTTGATCAAATATTCATTTAGTTATTTTGCATTCTCATTAACTTTTCTGCAGTTTATGTATTTCGGAAAACCATCAGAAGTTTGCTCTTGTGAACAATCTATGTGAGTTAATTCACATTAAATCTTATAGAAGGGTCAAGGTACTGCTGCAAGGTCTAGTCTCATCTGGCTTTGGTGCTTTACTGGACACAGCCCCCAGTTCCCAGCCTGGTCCTATCCTGCAGCTGCAAATCTGCAGGTGGAGCAGAAGCCATTCTCCTGGGGACACCAGCTCCCTAGCCCTCACCATCATGGGTACATCCATTTCCCAATTTGATGAGCACAGACTGACGTCTTTTCCTTCAGTACAGCTGGAGGGGGGAGTCAGACTCTTGAAGCTGCAGAGTCTCAAAGGAGATAGAGTTGCTCTCTTTCTTATGTCTCTGATATTGCGAAGTGTGCTGACCTCCTCCCACAGCTCCTTTACTTGGAGGCAGAGATCCTACATCAGCAGTACTCAGTCACAAATCTGCAGGGAAAGGAAAATAGATAGCAACAGCTGAGGCAAACCAGGAAATACTATGCGTTTTTCTTGGCAGAAGGTAAAAAAAATTTCCCTTGAAGTCTCCTCTCTTCTACTGAATTTCATGACATAGACCCACAGGATATGCTGTGAAATATCCTTTTCCTGTGAGTGTACTTCAATTCCTTAATTTCTATTCAAATTAGTTTCCAAAAGTGAGTAATACATGAAACTAAAAGTATGATTGGTAGCTCATATATTTTAATAGACTACAGGTGAAAAAATATAATTTTACATAGCTGCTATGAAACAATGTGCAGACTGTATTTTAAAACAACGTATTTGTATACATGGTGGATAATCATTAGAAAAGATCATTTCATTATTTGCTTCTCTTAAGGAGGCAAATTAAAGAGGCAAACTACAAAAAGGTGAAAGTGGGAATCTCTCCTCTTTGCATTCCTGAACAGAGGCTGGTTTGACCTCAGTCTTTTTATCCCCCTTACATTTCAAGTGATTACACAAATCTTCAACCATCTGCTCATTGCCAGCCCTCAAACTGTAAAACACAGACAACATTCCTAGAACTAAACCATAAAATTCCAAACGGCATGAGACATAAAGCTCCTTTATGAAAAATGTAATGTTATATAGCAAGCAAAGTAACACAATACATAAATAAATAAATAAATAACTCCACCAGAAATTAACTCTTGATGCCATTAAAGTAATGAGGCATAAGGTCAAAGGAAAGGAAACAGGATTTTAAATTAGTATTTTCACTGTGATGATGGAACCACTGCTGAGACCCCTAATCCGTTCCTGCTGACAGACCCATTATCTACAATTATTCTTTATTCAAGTGTAAACCACCATTATGCATGGAGCTGTTGCTACTGCACTAAAAAATTTAAAAAGCCCTATACCGTAAGTATCTACTGACTTTACCGAGCTGCAGGGGCCTACGGTAAAAATATAACGTTCCATTTGGATTTATAACTTGGTTTTCATTGTATCCTTAAAATAAAACATTTGAAGCCTCTGCTTCAACCACAAATTTGCACCAAGGCTTAGAATTAGAGTTATTAATCCATGTAGGTAGATAACTCTGTATCTATGTAGGTAGATAACAATTTTTCTGTCATGTGTGGCTTTACGTGAAGCTAATTTTTGAAAAGCATTAAACAAAGATGGATGTTGTGTTCCTCAGTAGACATAATGCTTTTGACAGTTTTATGTTGAGAAGAGCGAGCCCTGTTTGCTTCCATCTCCTGCAGAGAGAGAAAGGGTTGCACGTTGTGCTGCAGAATGAAAACAAGGCTTCTTCCAATTTTTAGTGATTTCATTAATTTACATACATAGAAAGAGTTCTGGATATTCTAACCTACCCCAGTTAACAAATCCCACTTCTTTAATGACAAAAATGACACTTCCAGAAGAAAAAGGAAATATACCGCTTTTGGTTCATCTAAGGCTACAATTACATATGGATCCTTTTCCAGAAGGATCTATAAGGATCTAGAATTGATATTTCACCTGAAGAATGACCACCTGGAATTAGCATAGGAATTTCTCTAAAAAATTCAGTGTAGTAATAATCAAAAGACTTTATTATAAATTTTGCAGGGCACTACAAAAAAAGCATTTTTTAAAAAAATCAGAAAAGCCCACATTATGCCATTGTACACTTCAAGATATATTGTAACTTCTGGTCACATCACGCAAAATGATTTAGCAGAAATGGAAAACCAAAGCAGCTTATATTAACTTTCTCATTTCTGTCTTCATTCCTGTGAAACACAGAAATAAGCACCAATGGGAAATTAAAGGAAGTATAAAAATCATTCCAGTGTAGAGCTGTTACCAGGACTAAATACATACAAGCATAATTATTGAAAGCTGGGCCTGAGCCCACAATGTGCGCTCGCAGCCCAGAAGGTCAACCACGTCCTGGGCTGCATCAAAGGAAGCGTGGCCAGCAGGGCGAGGGAGGGGATTCTGCCCTCCTCCTCTGTTCTGATGAGACCTCAACAGGAGTATTGTGTTCAGTTACGGAGTCTCAACACAGGGAATAAATGGACCTGTTAAAGTGGTTCCAGAGGAGGGTCACAAAACCAATCAGATGAATAGAACAATTCTCAGACGAGGAAAGGGCTGAGAGAATTGGGGTTGTTCAGCCCAGAGAAGAGACTCTGGGGAAACCTTGCTGAGGCCTTTTTGTACTTAAAGGGGGTTTATAGGAAAGAAGGGGACAAACTTTTTTAGCAGGGCCTGTTGTGGCTGGAAGACAGGCAACCTATTAAGCCAAAAGAGGGTACATTCAGACTAGATATAAGATTTTTTTTTTTTTCCATTGAGGGTGTTGAAACACCAGAACAGGTTTCCCAGAGAGGTGGTAGATGCCCTATCCCCAAAAACGTTCAAGGTCAGATTAGACAAGCTCTGAGCAACCTGATATAGTTTAACATGTCAGTGCTGGTTGCAGGGGATTTGAACTAGATGATATTTGAAGGTCCCTTCAAACCCAAACTATTCTACAGTTCTGTGGTTAGTATTTTTATACTTCTCAGGCCTTCATGTCTGGAACATATAGCCCTGAGCAGAGCAGAGCAGAGACATTTGGACTTTGCTGTAATATACATCCTGCAATTATTAATATCACTTATTTAAAGTTCTTCATCCTACAAAGGTAATGGACAGTGGAAATAGGCAGGCCCTTTTTATGGCATTCAGTATGCTTGCTTTAAAATATGTACAATCATGATGCTAAACATGATTTTTATTTAATGAATGTAGATCACACCCATCTCCTGAGCACTTTTACTGATGAGCAAATTGCTTGTACAATCTTCCTTCTCACTGGAAAAAAGGCTATTGCTATAAGTATGAGATATTGTTTTAAAGGGAAATAACCTTTACTGCGGGTGCCCTTTGAGTTTTTCAGTTTCATTTTTCTTACATTTTAAGAAAATAAAGACATTGCTGGGTGTGTTAAATGCAAGCCATTCACATAAAGGAATATAAAATTCAATCCTCTTTTGGGATAATGTGATGTGATGTGATTTCCAAATTCTTTAAACAATGTCTAAAAGGTCAAGTAAGTGTAAAAATTGTAAAAGTAATTCATAAGAAGCAGGAGTAATACCAGTAGCCGAATGGAAATACAACAAAATAACATAAAAGAAGCACTGGGTAATTTATACAATAAATATACACGTAATTTCTGATAGATTAACCAAGTAATTAATATGTGCAAATCTGTGAAAATCCAGAGTAATCTTTCTGTGAATTTTAGACATTTTTTTTTTTTTTTTAGTACAAGGAATGGTGGCAACAGTGACAGAGACAGGCTCCAGCGAAAGCCTGATGTCATCATCACAACATTGGTAACACAGGGAGTGTAGAACAAACAACAAAACTAGGGCAATGACAGATTAGATGACAAATAAATGTGTGACTTTCATACTTACAATTTTTTTCTTAGTCTCTCTCCCACCATCTCTTTCATTCACTATCACCAATTGGTTATTTCCTCATCAATCAAAACGTCTGTATTTGCTTTGTTTTAGTCTCTTTCATTCTTTTCTGGTAGTGTGGTTTGACCTTCCATCCTAAGAAATAGTCATGTTAACCCACGTCACCTGCTATTAGATTTGTCTCAAATATATTGTAGGATAGAAGAAAACACAACCCCATATTTCAAGGGCTTAATGTTTTATTGATTTTAGTTTCATGGTGCAAACTGGGAATATTAATATTTAGGGAGCTGATTGCTCGGTATAACAGTTTATTATTTGCACACTTATGACTTATAGTGCCTTCTTATATCTACTGTGCTTTTATTACCAGTCATTCTCAGACAACTTTTTCAAAATGCTCTACAGAACCAGGTTGTTTTCTGAACCACAATCAGCTGCAGAAGCTGAGAGATCAAATCTGACAAAGATATTTTCTGAATTTAGGAATATTGAAGTAGATGCAATTCAAAAGCAAGTTACAGGTTATTGCAGATGCTAAATATGAAAAAAGGGTGTGATTAAGCTGGAATAAGAAGTGAGTGAATTGAGTGAGGCCTTAGAGGGTGTTTTGTTGCACAGTTGCTAGCTTTCCCTTTGCAGGGTCTTCATTATCTGGAAGTATTTGGGCTCCAGATGCCTGCAGGAACAGCTGTTTCAATAGCCACTGCCCCACATCTGGATGCTGCAGGTGCTGTCAGACTTCAACTTTGCCTTCAGCTCCTCCTCCTCTCACCCATGGACCTCACCCAAGCCCAAAACTGTGGAGGAACAACAGCATGCTGTAAGTGTCCTCATAAACTTCCTCTTGCTCAGCCCATCTACAAAGCTACAAGGAGTTTCCATATGTTTGTCCTGCTGCAATATCAAGGTAGTTGGACTAGGGTGAAGAATTCCCCCTCTTTCTTGGGAAAATGGAAGAACTGCTGAAATTAAGAAACTTCTTTTCACACCAATAGCCTAGAATGTCTGACAGTAACAGAAAAGGGTGATATAACTGTCTGCCAATAACCAAACAGAACTTTTCCTGAAGAGCTGACAACTGTTTATTTTCCAAACACAGAAAAGCAACAAGAAAAATGTTTATTTTCCAAATATTGTATGACTAAAGAAGAGAATCATTTCACATCACTGTTGTAACTTAGGATACTGCCCTGATATTAACCATTCTGCCAGCCTTCATACTTTGGGTGCTCATCCAACTTAATCTTAATTATACATTTCAGGTACGCAGCTTAGAGAAAGCTAAAAATCCTGCAGAACACTACAAAAAAGGGTAGGATTATATGATCTAAATCCTACTTGGCAAGTATTTGACTGACTAATATTCATCCTCCATCTGGGACCTGATAGTTTCCTTGAAGGAAAACACAGATTTGTCTGGCATCCTGAGGAAGAAGGGATTTCCTCCAAGCCCTACAGGTAACTTTTAGAACCAACAGAAGCACATATATAAACCTTAGTAATTTCAAAGTCTACAGGGAGAAAATTATGCTTGGAAGTATGGAAAGCCTAACTGCATCTTTTTAAACAGTCCATACTGGGGCAACCTTTTAAGAGAATACTATGTCCTGAGTTTTACTTTGTGAAATTCTTCCATGACACTTTGTTAACTTGTCTCTCTCTTCCTTCTTGCAGTTCATGGATCAATTGCCACCTTATACAGAATAATGTTGTCCTGTTACTTGTTTTCACATTGGGAATTATGTTCTGCCACAACATGCGTTAGTTTCTGCAAGAAACTGCTGTACTAATTTGCTGGTGTGACACAGTCCCTTTCTTGCTAAATGAAGGTCAAGAACAGACTCATTTATTTTCTTCTAAATGACTCTACTTAATTGTTCTTCCTTTCCATTAATGCTGTGAAGGGATTCCAATTACATCACTTCATTGGGGGATGTGGTGAAGTGGATGGCAGAGCCGTGCTTTGCAGGTATCTTCATCAACGTAACTAGGACATACTTTTCTATGGTATAGTTCAGATGCTGTAGTCCATCTAATATTAAAAGAAATCATCACTACTGTTCCTTACAAGGCACATAACCTCCAGTTCCTCCTCACAAAGAGGTGAGAATATTTCTTAGATTACCACTGAAGACACTGCAGTGAAACAGTGAGAGTGAAAACCTAGATCAAGTATTTGATCTCATAAATTTTCAAGTATTTTGTACAAAATACATTTCAGACTTCATAACAGTATAGGCTTTTCTGACAAAGAAATTTACTATACAGCAAGCAGGCAGATCAGAGATTGAGATTTTGAGGCATTTTTATCAATTGTCTGTTTGCAAATTGGTTTACTTTTGGGTGAAACTAACCTGGAAGATAACTCCTAGGGGTTCAGTTAATAATGGATACTTACTGCAGAATCTCAGATTAGAAAAAATCTGAAGTAAAACACCCAAGCAATGTGCATATCATATTATCAACAGCAATGATTTTGCCTTCAGATCCTTTCATATTGCAACACCCAGCTTACTAAGATAGACACAGCCTTTTTTGTGCAGTAATCTAACAACAAGTTTAATATTACCTATTAAATTTAAAACACAGGCACTATCTGAACAAAGCTCAATGAATAGAATAAATGATATTTTGGGAAAAGGAAGTCAAAACCTGCATAAAATGGTGGGGAAAGAAAGTTAAAAGTTGCATCAGTTCCACCTTTATGGTCCAAGCACCTGCTACTTCCTTTGCAGAGCTCAGTAAGAGTCTTACTCATGAAATAAAACTACATCCAAAACACCTGAAGTTCTGTGTAAATGGCAAAGAGATCTCATCTCAAACTCCATAAAGAAAAGAGACCGAGGGAGAAAAAGGAACATTGCAACACGATACAGATTTGTATCATAAAGAGAGAGCAAATAATACCTATAGCAAGACAGCAAGAAGTTTTTTACCTTTCATGAATATGAGTAATCCAAAGTCAAAAACCTCACAGTAGCCTTTTTTTCAGAAAGCAGTGTTCTTTTTTTCAGACTGGTGTTGCCCATTCACATTTGAGAAAAATACAGAAAAGGAAAATTGAGAATGCAGGTGGTGCAGAATTGGTTGGTGGTCCTTTATCAGCTGAAAAATGAGTTTAAGCTTCTGCAACAATTAGCTGTTCAATCAAGCAAAACCCCTTTCATATGGTAAAATGGTAATAACTGCAAATCCTAATCATAAAATCGGACAGTAGGAGTTACTGTCCCACAGAGGACTTTAAATACAGCATTTAATAAATGCCATATCCAAATCGCTAAATCTGTAAGTCATTGTGGTCTCCCCACTGATCTGCTAAAAAGAAATGGTCAACAACTTGAATATTATAACAGAGATTTATTTCTTAACTCTTCACATTTTTCCTCCCTCTCCCTGTCCAAGGACTAGCAAACAATACAACAGTCATTGGTCTCATGAATACCCCAAATCCCCACGTTTTTCTCCATTCCCCTTTACAAAAGGGAAATTTGGAGTTACAAGGTTCAGGATGGCCCTCTCCAAAGCTGTGCCTGGAGTTTCTTAGTAGCCCATCAGCTTGTGTCTGGAGACTTGATCTTTGGCATTTCTCTATTAATCCTTGCCTACCAGGTTTGTGTCACCATACATTTTGTTTATCACTTTCCCCTTTATTTATTCTCTCTTTTATGTTTAATTCAAATAGTTTTTCTTGACTGGATAACCTTAATGGATCAAATGCTCTTACGATGCATGTACTATTACAGTACCCTTAGATCCTTCAACTGTTAGACTTTGAGTTCTGGGACAGAGCTCCACTCAGCAAAGCTACCTTGCTCAGGTCTCTTTTTCTTAGGTTGTACACAGTTCTGATCATGACACAGCCCTCCTCTCACAGCTTTGGTATTTGACCCTTGAGACGTGTAAAGACTACTGCACCAAAAGACAAGTGACATGTTCCTTTAGGCATGCTCACCAAATTTCCTGCCGCCTCTGCCCTTGTGATTGCTCTGTATGCAATTACAAACACGAACACTTGAAACTACATGGCAAGGCTAAGAATACGCCATGGATATTTGGCAAGAAGTTCTCACAGTGGGGCCTGGCAAGAGAAGAGATTTTAAGGTCATTGGTGAAGAAGTCTCTAAGATCACAAGTTAAGAACACCATTATTGTTGTAAGTAACACAAAGTGATAGCCATTTTTCACTTACATTTTTTAATTATACTAGATTTAAAAGTTGGCTGTTATGCAAGAGTCTAAGAAGATTAGCATAGTCATCTATGAGGCTTACAAATGCTGTTTCCTTTCAGCTCTTCAGCAATGATAAATGTTAACCATTCACAAATGGTGACTTTCTGTGTAGTACAAATTCATTAATAAAAGCCAGTATTTCAGATTCAGAGTTTTCAGAAATTCTGAAGACAAAGCTCAGCTCTATCAAAGCCATTAATGTTGAAGTGGGCAATCCTCTGAGAAGGTTTTTTATAATCTTTAGGTGACACAACAGACATATTCCCTTTCAACTGACAATTTTTAAGGCTTGTGGAACTTTTTAATGTTAAGGGATTTGACAAAGTCTTATTTTTTGATCACCATTTCAATTTAAAACAACAGTTTTCCTTCATCTCTCTTTACAGATGCTTCTGTTAACATTTTATGACACTTAGCAGAAGAAGGATGTAGAATCGGATATTTATTTGAGCTTAGTTTTATTCTTCTGTCACTTAATACATTTCAACACTGATTTTGTTAGCACTTTTAAAAAATTCTGGCTTGGTTATCATCTTTCCTTTCTGTCTTCTTTTACTGAATTTCTGTATGTGTTTTATTCTGAAACAGAAGACTTGCTTCAAACTGTCGTCACAAAAGGCAGAGGAACAGCAAACTATATTCTGCTTTGTTAGCATTGTAAGTCAAAACCATCTTAATCTGCTATTGATCTCCCAAGCTATGTTTTAAGTTTAAAAATATTACATGCAGTGTATATTATTCTGTTTTGTTTGGGAATTTTTCTTAATAATTTCTTGCTGCTGTAATTAAATAAGAATTGAGAGAGATCAGGAAGCTTGTAGACTGCCTTTTGTTCCCAGGTCATTGCCATGAAGGCTTCAAAGGTACTGTGGGTACCTGGAACTGTAAATCTTGGCTGTTGTTGCAGAGTGCTTATAATCTTTCCGTTTAACTTTTAAAAGTCATGGTAGGATTGTGTTTTAAGCATTCTTCTAAACTGTCATCAAGATGTTTTATGGCTTCATTGAGGAACCCAATGTTATGTCAACAAGCACCATCTATCCACTATCATAGTGTTATTACTGCTAGCCTAAAAATCACAAAAAGTTTTGTTCAACATTCTCCAGATTTGCTAGGTTAAGTTAGAATAGAGGAAAATAACTATTCTCATTCTTTCTGTTCTCTTTCTTTTGAGATGGCTAAATTCAGTAGCCTGACAGAGGTGATGTTGCCACAGGTCTATGTCCCCAAGAGCAGTCAGTAGTGAGGCTGAACATGTATTCCCAACAGGCACTGATGCATGCATACACACAACACATAAATACATATAGAAACTGCCGGCTTCACACAAGAAAATAAAAACATTTTGTGCTCATACACACATGAATATCACCAATGGCTTCATCTCATTTTCCTCTCTAGTCAAAAATGGTGAAACCTCATTACTGGGAAGTGTATAGGTAAGTATGCATGTATGCACTCTGGATCTCAGCCTATCTATCCAGCTGCCCCTGAGTCTTCTTAACTCCCAGTTGTGGGCACCTGAGCGTGTGAGCCCCTAAGACCGCAGACCCACCTCACTCCAGTTGCTAGTACTTAGAAACACACATACCAGGTCTACCTGATTGCTGAACCCTTGTCCCCCCGTTGCCTTATGCACACATATATGCAAATAGGTCTCTCCAGTAGCTAACCCAGATTCATTACATTACCAGTAGCTGATCACCAGACTCCACAGTCTTTCCAGAATCTATTGTGTGCTTTCTGGTCCCTCCAGTAACCATTGCACAAACCCTCTGCTTTCTACCATATCCGAGCCAGATTTACAGCTGCTCTAATATTTGGCTCCCTAGCGTCTTACTCTACTCCCTGACTTGATGTTTGTCAGCAATCACACGCTGTCGTAGGCACCCCTACAAAGTCCATGCACACCAGTCTCACCAAGTGCTGATCCCTGTCTTTCCCTGCCTTTGGTTTCTCCCAAAACATCCTATAAGTTTTGGGCAATCTCCAAATGCTCCTTCCCCCTTAATAAGCCCATACTGGAATCAGTTGCCCAGAAAGGCTGTGGAATCTCCTTCCATGGAGATATTCAAAACTAAACGGGGCACAGTCACAGGCAACCTTGTCTAGCTGGCCCATCTTGAGCAGGGGGTTAAAACAGATCTTAAGAAGTTCCTTTCAACCTGAATAATATAGTGGTTATGTGAAGTAATTATTTATTCTCAAAATCTAACACTCCTAAATTACATCTAGATTTTTAATACAAGAAATCATTACAGACCTCAGAATTACATTTTCATAATCCAGGGAATTTATTGTTAATTTTAAATAATGTGGTATTTAACACAGTGAAGGCCCATTCCTTTCATAATACTACTGAGACATACAAATCAGTGCACTTTAGACTTCCAATCACTATGCATTCCTCTTAGATGGTCTACATTCTCTGTGTGGATACGGATTTGTATGTATGAATATCTTTTAGGCAAACAACACATGGTTGAAGTGGAGCAATAATATAAGAAAAGGTGACAAATTACTTCTGAGAATTGAACTTTCACTAATATCACTCCAGAATCACCAAAGCTGGAAAGAAAAAGCAAACAGACACATAAATGACTGAAGAAGGGGAAACGCTTAACTGCATCGTCTCAGCAACATCCCAAGAATACTCTAAGCTTTCAGTAATCTGAAAGTTCTACAAGCTTAATTTTTAAATTCTGTTACAATAATTGCAAGCTAACAAGACAAACAAACTTAAAAAGTCATTTTTCACTCACCTGAGTATCATTATGATTTTCATTGAAACACCAGGTCTGGCCTCATACTTAGCAATATAAACTTAGCATACAAACTGCTGAGTGCATTGCAGCGTGAAGTAAACAAGATAAGCTAAACTTGCCACTGATAGCAAAGTAGTTTATGCAAAATATTGATAAAAAATCTGGAAATATTACAACTTTCATTATATTGTTATTAACTAGTTTCATTGATTTGTAAGGATTTTTTTCTTTTGATTTACTGAGTCAGTCTGATTTAGTATTAATTCTGCACCATATTCTGCTTGGTGGAATCATGATAAATGCATACAATATTAGTAGAAGTGTTTCAGCCTAATGGATGTATAATCCATGAACAAAATGTCTTTGAGATATCATGATCTTGAAAACTTAGATATTAATAGCATCAAGGGAACTATTATGATCTAGTTTGCTGAAAAGAGAATTCAGATTAGTCAGATTCAAGGCCATTGTACTGTAAAGAGTGACTCATACTTGAGCTAATGTGATACTCAAAACTCCCTTCACATAAAGTTAATTTGGAATATTATGGAGGTGTATAAGATGTATGAGTATGGTGTGGACAGCTACATTGTATTTTGCAGTTAAAGTCATATGTGACAGGAGGATGAAATCTGAGTATGAGCCATTTATAATTTAATTCAATTACTACTTTGACTTCTGTTTTATTCTTTATCTTATGGCTTTAAACTATGGTTTGGGAAATACTTAACATTTTGTCAGTGAGGCAAAATTTTATAAATAGGACTACAGATCAAAAATTCATATAATACATTTAATAACTGATTTGCAAACAGTCAAAGACATGCTTTGTATAAAAGCCTTTGCATTACATCAACTGTGCAAGAGGCTGATTTCTGGAAAACGGCTATAAAACCCTGCAATTACAATCAGGTTATGAATGATGTTCTCACTTAATTACAAATCCTGATTAGGGTCTTCTATGCTAGGTTCTCTTTAATATTAAGATTAAATAATGAGCTCCATAAAAGCTATCCAGTTTGTCTGACCTTTATGTAACACTGGTTCAGATATCAGCATATTGTAAGTGTGCCTTTTATGAGTCTGTTAGCTCAATCTGTGTTGACTGTATTTGAATCCCATTAATATATCTGCTGCCAGAACAAAGTCTAATAAAATAAAAGATGGGCAGAGACTGTCAAAAAAAGTCTATTTTCTCAGCCTTAGGACCTAGAAGAGTATTCTAAGGGAAGGCCACTAAGTAAGTTAGGGAATTTTCAGGCATGTGCATGCGATGTCTAGTCAGTCAGTGATGCTTGAATTTAACATCAAGTAAGGAGACAGTGCAGAAAAGTATAATTACTCATGGATAAGCATCCTCCTTACATTTAAAATCTGTTTTTAATCCACTTAAACTTATTGGTTTAATTTTAAGATTGAGAGACGTGCACATTTTACAAAAAAAAAAACCCTAACATTGGAAAAAATCTAATTACTGGAAAAAATATTCTTCAGTATTTTATGAGCATTCATAGAATAACACAAGGCAAAAGAAAGCACTGGGAAAAAAAAGGAGTATAATTTTGTTGTTTTTCACAATATTTTTAAAATTTCAATTTCAGAAATAAATTGCCAGGTCACAGGTAGATAAGTACTGACAACAAAGCTTAAACAAGCTCACATGAGGTCTACCTATGAAGTGGTAGCATATTGTAACACAGAAATATTAATGACATTGAATAGTGGGCATAATTCAACAGAAAATGTAACGCTTTTAGGTGCAAAATAAACTGCTACATTCAAACCTAAATCTCAAACTGTTGTTTTCAAATGCTACTGCCTCTTTTTATGGGGACTGGGATTAAGATTGTTCTTAGTCAGTTGCTTAGGATTCTCTGGTCTTGGCTTTTCTGTTCATCAGAAAGAAGCAGTGATTAAGAAGTCCATTTAGGAAGGGTAACATGTCATTGAACTGCACTTCCCATTAAGTATCATACAAATGTGTTCAAAACGGCAACAGTTCATCTTTGCTTGTTCAGTTTCAGCAGAAATGAAAATATTCAGCAGAAATGAAAATATTCAGTTTAAAGGCGTTTGATGCTTTAAATAAAAAAGCCCAGAATTATAATTTTTCATGATAGCTGGAATTTCAAAAATAAAATAAGCAAAAAAGTACATTTGTTGAAAAGTTACAAACCAGCCATAGCATTAAAATATTGATGTTAAAAGAATGAGATTATCAAGGCCTTATAGCAGAAAGTGAGATAAACCAAGTAATTCTCTTATTGTACCTTGCAGTATACAGAAAATGGCCCAAAAGATAAGCTGCCAAATGAGGACTTGTAAAAAACAGCAGTTATGATAGCAGGATTGGCAGTAGAAAACATAAAACTGTTTTAGCGTTTACTTAATATTGGTTCAAAACCACTAAAATATGAAAAATTAAAGTGTTTTCATCACGACAACCCTTAGCTTAGGCACAGAATATTCACTGTAATTAAACCTTTTATTTCAAATCGTATTTATGGTTGTAAAACTTTGCAGTGCCTATTGCAATTTTAGCATGTCATTCTCAAGATTTATTTTCAGATTTTATATCTTAGCCATGATGTGTGCTGGAAATCTTATCCTGCTATAAAATTCAGAAATATGTGTAAACAGAAACCTGTATAAACAGACCTTGTATCTCTGATTAGTATAGCTATGGAGTTAACTTCTGACATCTTTACCCACTTTTGAGCCAATCTTACTTCAAACTAACCTCTGCTATATTCCCTCAGCAGCAATTTCGCTTCATTAAAGAACCGTGATTTTGTCCTACATAACTTTCTACCTGGGCATAATAATCTGGTGACTTCTGTTGACTGCAATGCAGTTCTTTTCAGGACTTTTAATATATTTATGCCACTGAAACCTAGAGGAATAATCAAATCAGTAAAGCAGCTCACTCTGGACATCCATGTCAAGCTGGAGATTCAGAGGGAATTTTGGGACTGGGTGCCATTTTGAAGTATCTCTTGTTTTAAATATTAAATTTAAGCTGGGAAAACCTGCCTCTGGAAATTGTTTTCTTCTTCTACATATTGTAGTCTTAAAAATCAGACTAGTTATTTATCTTCTAAACATCTACCACTAGAAGAGATGACTCCTGCTTCTGAATTATGAACCTCTTCTCTCCATTCCCTTTTCTCTTAGGCCAGGTAACACGTCTCCTCCGCTGAGTGTTGACTTCAGTGACTCTCACTTAATGATCTCCCCATAGCCTTTCACTTTATTCTGCCTGGGAAACTATGTGATAATTCAAGACCCAAACGCAAGGGCTCTAACTTCTGAGTCCTTCTGTGAGACTCAGTTGTAAGTTAGTTCTCTTACAACCATTTTTTTTTTAAAAAACTTGCATTATAATATTTTTTGTAAACTTGCTGAATCCTGTTTCAGAATTATACACTTAAACTTTACAGCAGATTATGACTTTCTTTGACGTTCTACCTGTCTCAGGAAAGCTTAGCCAAGCTTGGAAAAGTTCAACTGTTTAAGAAAATCCACAGATGGATTTAGTGCTGCCATGACCCTATTTTCCTAATTTCCAGCTTCTGCTCTGCTAGTGTCACCTGTGCAACTTACAGGAAAAGGAAATGGCAAACATGACACTATATCAAGAGATCTTCTAATTGACCCTTTGTACCTTCCAGCACTGCTCTGATTCTGTATTGAATTAGTCTTGTACCCCTGTGGCCTGTGATGAAGAGAGCAAAAAAGGAAAGTAAAGCCACGTTGTAGTTTATCTTTCTGGTGCATCTGTGCAGGTGAAATCCATTTGCCAGAAATAAACCTGGAGGAAAATACTCCTGCAAAGGAATAATTTATTTGGGGTATTTTTCTCTCAATTTGGCCCCTGTCACTTATAGAGTTTTCTTCTCTCTTTTATACAATTTACCTCTCACAGAGTCAATACGCATACAACATTGAATTACTTTGTACGAACACATTAGTTGCCATCCTCATCTTACTGCTCATGTATAGACCCCATGGCACATCTTAACTAGGTCTCAGTGACTCGGAGGTATGAACTTCTTCTCAGAAAGCAAGGGAGAGAGATTCTTGTATTCAGGTGAAACAGTCTTCATGTTATCTCTGTTCCTTTCGTGAGTGAAGATGATGATGAATAAGACCTCCTACAGACCACAGTATTATTGTAACTTCTTACTAGATGACTGAAAGTACAAAGAGATCCTTGAAGCTCTGAACGGCTCAAAATTCTTTATGAGTGAATTGATGAAGTAGATGCCTCACCATGACAAAAACACAGAGTGAGCTTTGAGGACAAGCTGGATAAGATACCTCGATAACCTAGGAAAATCTAAATGCAATGATATTGAAACTCTCATATGTTTTCAAGCTTGCAAATAAGATGCAACAGTCTTTATAATTAGCAATCACAGAGGCACTGGAATCAAGTATAAAAACAGAAGAATGAGTATTTGTTTTAAAACAACCTGCTTAATCATCCTGTGATCACTCAAAGAATGATGAGACCTTTTAGAAAATCATTAGCAGTGCTGTATTGGCCAGCCCCTTAATTAGACTATCTATGAACTTGGGAATTTCAGTAAAGGTGACATTTGCATCCAAAGGTTTTCCCTTTTATTTTGCAGTGTATGATCCTATAGAAGAATACAGATTATTTATGCTGGCATTAAGAGCTTCTCAGTCTGCTCCAGGTTTCAGGTAACATTCAGGCAAATTAATTTATACAGCCATTAAAAAGCCTATTAATCTCTTTAATATCCAAAAGCCTAGTACCTTAATTATTTTTGCCTTTTGCTATGTTATAAGAACTTCCAGTTTTCTTTCTATTTACTTAACATTATGATTGCACTGAGATAAAGCCAGTTCTTCCAGTGAAAAAGACAAAGGTAACACAGATAAGTTAAAGAATTTTCCCTTAAGTTATTGATCTTTAATTTTAGGTCTACTGAAGTTACACCATTCTCTTTTCCTTCTTGATGTAAATGCCACTTCTGTCATTGCTTTTCCAATGCAGGATCTTCATATTAAATAACAGCCTTATATGAAAGGAGTTTTGAAAAGAGATTCCAAGCATTAAAGTAGAATGAACATATTTCCTTCTTCATATATTCTGATGGAAGTAAATTATTATTTAGCTGAGAATTATCTGGATGAAAAGGAAAAAGTACCTCTTAGATATAGATTAATTCCGGAGAGAAAAGTAAGACATGGAAAGCATCAAAAAGAACATTTTGAAAAATGTTTCTTAAATTTCTTCTCTGACTTGTCTTTGTCCAATACTCTAATAACGCACAACTTATGTATGTGAACAGCACAGCTCTGTGGCATAGAAAAAGTTATTAGTGTCTGTGTAAACAAGGCCTCATTTTTTTAAGTACTTAAATACATATTAGGAACTTTTCTTTGGGTGTAGATTTTAAAAATATTGGTTCAAATAAAACATTATTCTGTCATGGCAGGTGGCTGGCTACATTCTCTGAGACATTGAGGCTTTCTGTTCATGAGTTCATAACATTGTCGAAGTTTTGCTCGGTACAGAGGAAAGCATTACCTGAAATACATAAAGATATAGTATGTTATACATATATTAACAAGTGATACACTGCTTCAATACAACGTAGTATGAGCTTGAAGCAACTACCTTTATTGTCATAGGAAGACTCATTTAAAATACTATCTCCTGCAACTTTCTTAGTAGGTTATGATAGATGAAGATTGCTTCTCAATGGCATCTGTATAAAAGGTACAGAAAATAACCTTAATAAGATGATAAAGCTTCTGCCAGTGACCTATAAGCAGCATGCTTTTTTCTATCCTTAGGGCTGCTTAACAAGAATATTGAACCCCTGCAATTTCCAGGATGAGGTTGGTTCAATACATCTAGACATACCAGTTTAACACAGAAGTGGTGGGTGATTCATAGCACTACAGGACATCCCACTTAAATCAAATATTGGGAAGGCAAATGAATATATCATTGGCATAGGAAACATAAAGCCAAAATTTTTAATGAGATTCACCCCAAAGCCATGAAGTTATAGTACCTAAAACAGACTATGAATGAATATTTGTTTTTTTATATTCCCCTCACCAGTGTGGTATTCCCACAGGAATGGAGTGATGGAATTATATTCACAGTTACACTAGCATTGTTAATAGTATGAGGCAGACAACATTGGAGCATCAGCCTGCAAAAATAGCAACCCAAATAATTTCAAATAGATGATCTTATTTTTTTCCTTTTTTTTTGTTTTGGTGTGGTCTTGCATAATCCTATTATTGTGATGTTTGAATATTTATCCTCAAAGCCTTCCTGTTTGCTCCTATACTCTATTCTGCCCACTCTCAAGAGAGATAATACATGTCCTCAATCATTTGCCAAGGGTCAAACAGAATACTTGTGGTGAAGAACAGGATCGTATCCAGGTCTCCTTGGAGCCAGATTAATGAGATAAACAGTGAACTAGGCACCCTCTCTACACATTAATTATATTCCATAGAGAAGTTTCAAGCAACTTATTTTCAGTACCAGAATTGTTTTAACATAAAAATACAAAATCATTCAACATCAGCAGTCATGCTAGAATGCCTAGTGATAATACAAAAACTAGTATAAACCAAAATGGATACATTTGCATAATTGTAACTATACATATAACACACACATACACGCACACGTGTATACACACATACAGAAGAAGATAAAGAAGAAAATAGTGTTAAATTGAGAGGTAACTAATACTTTTGTAACATTAATTCAAATAAAGCCACATGGAAAATAAGATTTAGTCCTATAACATCAGGTCAGGAAATATTAATATATTCCTTCTATGTTGATTTAAATCTGCATGTAACTTGAATGAAAAAAATGAATGCTCAAGGTTTATTTTGGTTTGTTATTTAATAACCAGTAAATTACATATATGAGTAAAAATCTCTCTCAAACCAGTAGCATAACATAAATAAATAAATTTTTGATTCTGAGCTCCAGAATATATCAGTACATCAAGCTTTCAACAAGCAACTGCTTTCTCAGTTTCCAACAACTATAAAAAGTATTATGGCATATTTAATGTACCTGAATGTGGTAAAGACAAGCATTTTGATTTACAGTAATTCAAGTGCTACTAACCTGTTCAGCATAACAAAAGAGATTGCTGAAAAATACACACACAAAAAAACAAAACCAAAGAGTAATAAATCAGAAAAGAAAATAAAGGTAAAATTCCATAGTGGTAAAGATCTCCTATAAAATGTTGCCTAAGCCACTAAAGCAAGTGTTGTATCTGATTAAATAAATGGGTAATGCTCTTTCCAAATGATCTTAAGATTGATGTGAAACCATTATCTAAATAAGTCCTCTAGGTTTCTTTAATCATAGCCTAAGAATCTGATTCAGAATCCCTTGAAACCAGTAAAAAGAAGATAACTGATTTTTTTTGGCTATAGATCTAGGTCAGGATCTCAAAAATAACAATGATTCCATTCCACTGTTGGTTACTGTTTATTATTGGGAATTTCCATATATGTTGACATCCATTGTCATATTTTTCATAACCCATTGAAATATCTGTGCCATGACAGATATACTTCTGAAGAAATTAGAGGTGAATGTTTTTTGTTATCAACATAGCACTAACATTAAGCCCTTAAGATACACAGAGAAACAAAGGAAAGTCGAACTTTCTCATCAGCTTTTTTCCCTGGAACAATTCAAGAGAGAAAAATGTCACCACAGTTAATAGTGTAAAGTCTCTGAGTGGCCTGAAGCAAAATCACCTGTCAAAATTGCAATTACAAAAAGAAAGGGTCACCAGAAGGACAAATGCTGTATATAGTTGTACAGCAGTTCTTTGAAAATCAAGTTAAAACCTACCGTAATTCCACTATTATAGAAATAAATGGAGGGATTTTTTTTTAATATGGAAATAAAGATCAACACCATGAATACGAAGTCAGTGGGACTTGAATTGAAAATCATTACACAGCAGGCAAGCTACATTACTGAATGCCCAGTTGCAGTATTGAATTTGTGATTAAACATGAGTTAAACTGAAGAAAAATGCTCATGGAATTATAAACTCTCAAGGCAAGGAATTATTTTCCTACATTTTAATGCCAACCTACCTGAAAGAGTTACAGAAATTAGAAAGAGCAAGGAAGGAATGTGCTTTCAGCAGTAAGAGAAAAAATGTAGGACAAAAAGCTGCTCCTTCTCCATAAAAAATCTACATTCTACATTGACTGTTTGAGAATAGAGGATTTCACTAAATGGAAAATGTTGGTTTATCAAAGCACTGGAAGGAAACTGTGTCATTTTCTTTTCATTCCCTCAGCCAGGACTCAACACTCATGCAAACACAGTAGCACCAACAACTTCGCCCTATTGTTCTCTCTGTCTGATCTGGATAAGTAGGATATACATATATTTCCATGAAAGAGATGTACAACGTGATTCATGCTATATCTGAGCTCAGAGTGGAGGGACCAGGAGACAAGGAGATCTGCTCTGTGACAAACAGGCTCACCTGAGGCACAGATTCCAGCTTGTCCTCAGACTCTGTAAAACTGTTAGCTGAAGAAAAACTGGAAAATGGAATTAATTATTCAAAGTGCTTCTGCTGCTTTCTTTTTCTCTTCCAGGGAGATTTTTGAGGTATATTAGGTTGAAGTGCTGGGTAAACCAGAAACCAACTACTGAGAAAATATGTTTGAAAGAATCTCAGAATCTAACTGGGTAAGGACTAACATGAAGTTTTTCTTTGTTTCTGTTGTTCATAGACAGAGTCATTGGGAAACAGAGACAGTTTTCAGAAGTATTTGATCCAAACACTAATCTACCTTTGAAGTGCTTAAATGTCAACTTCAATTATTGATCTAAAATATATTTCTTTTATAGGAAACGCTATTTCATGTACAATAAGTTCATGACTGCACCAGTTCAATACAAGACAAACAAAGTAATAGCCATAAAATAAAAAGAAAATTGTGTGACAGCAAGAATTTACACATAAATCAAACTCTGCAGAGAATATTTTCAATAAAGACTAAATCTGCTTTGCTATGCGAGATCATTTAACCCAAGGTGCCAAACAATCTGAGAGGGTGTTGCTACCCTTCCCTGGGGGTCTGCCCACACATGCCCATCGCTGCTGCTGCATGGCTGGGAGGTCTGACTGCTGAGAAGGAACTGCAGGGGTTGATCTCTCCTGAGCCCTGCTGGGCTCTCTGTCACTCAGGGGCTGTTTTTCACCCCCCCAGCCCTCACACTTGGTCCTTTCCTGAGCTGCACTGTAGTCACTCTGGTGCCTTGTACCCTTGATCTTTACCCTGACCTAGTGTGGCAACTTCTCAGCTTGACTTCAGATCTGCCTTGGCACCATGGCCTTGTTTGGTGATCCAGTGTCTTGGGCAGACCTAGTTAATATCTATAGACCTGCCCTGTTCCCTCTGCTCAGGCACTTACCTCCCTCAACTGCTCCCACATCAGTAAGGTCACTGAGCTGCTGGCTTTGTTTTCCCACAGTTGCTGAACTGAGCCTTGTACTCATGACACAAACCAAATGACTTGACAAGAAAAATAAATTAAAGGCTTCAAAATTTTATTCTGCTTAGAGTTTATGTGCAAGCTTAATGATAACTTCTTTTTTTTTGTAATAATATCTGATTACATTATGTTCACAAAGTCCAATCGCTCCTTTCCATGACATTCTTCCTTTGCATAACTACTGTACTAAAATTTTCTCCCCTATAATATGAAACAAAATAATGTCATTGTTGCATCACGTAAGCTGTCGGCACAGGATCCTTTGTTTGAGACATAACTACTAGGAAGTCTTAAAAGACTTCTTTTCTTAATTAACCTGTTTATTTCTTGTCAAACTTCCTTCTTACATAGACAATGCAAAGAATAAATTTATACGTGCAAAAAGTTGTCAGGCTGAAATAGCTGACTGATCTCAGTTCAGTGTTTTAAACCGAAACTCCATCTGAGACTCTTTTATAGATTATTCAATAGAATGCATAAGAAGGTGAAAAGATTGAGGCATATGCTATGTTTTGGCCTATGAGAGAACTTACGTGAAAGTCAATGGAATTGTTCCAGTCTGCAAATTTAAAAACATGCTGAAATTTTGTGTGAGGATTTAATATACATGTGTGCATATTTAAATTTAAGCACAGAGATATGACTTGTCATTATTATTATTTCAGTGGTAGTACATAGCTGGCCATCAGAATGGATAGGGGAGATCAAGCTGTGTGAAAATTGTTTCCACTGAAATTTTTTCCATCTACTGTCATGCCTTGCTTAACAACGTCCCAACATTGCACTTCAACAACTGAGTTTCCATAGAGATGTATACAACATAAAGAATGTAAACAAACAATAACAGTCTCTTGAAAGTGCTCTTATATATGCCCTATTTTCATTCAATGTGGCCCCCAAACAACAGCAATCAGATTCTACAAGTGCTCCTAAGAAGCAAAGGAACGTAATAGACCTGGAAAGCAAGTAAAAGTGATAAAGTGACATGAGGAAGGAAAGTGTTATTACAATTGGCCATGACCTAGGTTTGTGCATTCAACAAGAAAGGAAATTATGTATGTGTGATACAGTACAGCGCTATAGTAAATGTATGTAAATTATTTTGGAGGCATTCTCTACTATGAAGGCATTGAGTTGTCTTAAACAACCCCTTTGCCTCACTTTATAAGAATAGAGAAGACAGAAAACTTGAGCTCCCTGATACAGTTGGAGAGTACAGTACATTATAGTAGTAGTATTATTGTATTAATATAGTTATCAAAGTTTCATTATCACTGTATTTCAATAATTATTATTAATTTATGGGATATAGGTATTATGAATGTTAGGTTAGGTTACTTGAGATTAGGTTAGTTTAAGGTAGATTATATCAATTCAGATGTATACATCAACTTAAATAACAATGAAACCAGCTACTGATACTCTGGTTGGAACCCTACACTGTTGTTAAGCAGAGTACGAGAGTATATGTTTCAATAATAATATGACTGATTCTTTGTATTGCAAGCACTTTATGATATTAAAATCAATATATTTAGTTTCACAACTCATTTATCCTCAGTCATATGATGATAAACTTCACCACTATCCAGATTAACGAATCATTGCTAATAAGAACAGAAATCTCAGTCCAACTCATTGGCCTCAAACACAACATGCACAGGAAGCTGACACTCTTAATTTAAGAGGAAAGTACTTTCTAAAAGGCTAACAGGATTAGGTTACATGACACTACTACTAAATACTCTCGAAATTACAGATGTGCTAATACCACAAAACAACTGTTGTGAAAAGCAAATTTCTTATGAAATACTGTAAATATGCAGCTCTTTGAGAAGAAATTAGAATAACTTAACAGCAAATGTGAGGCCCAAGTGTGAGGGAACATCAACCTCTTCTAACCAAATTACCAGACAGATTTGGCCACAGTTGTTACCTCCAGTGCCAGGGAGCTTGTTACCTAATAATGCCCAATTGTTGCATTGTGTTGCATTTGGCAATCACATCATTTAGCCACAGGTGCCAGTTCTGAGTATTTTGTTCAGTCCCTGGCATCATAACAAGATTGAGTCTAGTTTTTCTGAATTGCAGAGAAATTAAATACTTCAGTGTAAAACAACATTCTCACACTCTCTCAAGAAAACAGAGACAGGAATACTCAGTAACAACCCCAAATGTCCTTGTTAAATAATTGAATATATATTTAAATTATATATGTAACTGGCATAATCAAGGATTAACAATAGATTGAAATATTAGGTTGGTGCAAAAATAATTGCCTTTTTTGAACATCAATTTTAAAGCGGTATATCTCAGCTTAGAATAAAATTTGTTAATCAAAATAATAACTATTAAAATCTGAGCATTTTTGCCAACAAGAAACAAGTCTGTTTATTCCATTAATGTGGAATTCTGGAGTCCTTGGACTGATTAATGTGTTTTGAGCTGTGTTGTTTTAAGTTCCTTTTTGAACTCAAGCTAAAAAACCATTTGAACTTGCTTTATTTCCATCTTTAATTTGACTGCATAATAGAAAAAAGTACAGTGAAAACAAAAATGTTTGCACAAATAGCTAGAGCGAATTTAAAATGGCATACTACATGAACACACAAATAAAAATTTAATCCAAAATAAGCATAACAGTTTATAATGATTAAAAATCCCAAGAAATTATTTTTGCACTAAGCTAATATATAAATGCAGACAGTTTATCAACAACCCAAAAAGAAGATCAATGATTTCTATGGGAACAATGGGGTTTCAGTTTCATAGGAAGATCTGAAAAATGGGAGGACAAAGTACAAACATGATAAAGACTAACACTGACAATTGTCTATTAATATTTGAGATCAAACTACGTGTCATATTTGAATCTGATATCAGGCAGAAGTTAAAAAATTAGATTCCTACTTCCCTGTAGTGAAGAAATTACAAACATAACCAGGGCTATTGCCAGTGCATTCCCACTTCTTTCCTACCAGTGGGGATAAAGAAGATCTTTATCAATTAAGGCACACAGATAGTTCCCATGATATTACCTGACAGTGTGCCCAGACACATTCTCTCAGAGTTATGGGACAAGAATGAAGTTCAGTCTCTTTCAGTTCAAAAAGGTGAGAGCTCTGATATACAGCACTTTTTAAAACGTTGAATGTCACAGATCAGGTGCACAAGGACTAGATCTTCAGGTGCCACTTCTCAGATGTCCATAAATCGAACTGTACTCCTTATTCTAACTCACCCTTTTTCTCCCTTGCCACTGTGAACAGCGGCTGCTTGAAAATGACCAAAAAGAACCACTTCAGAGTAAGGTGCTTTGTAGCAATTTACCCAAAATCGTGTAGCATCCACAGAGAATTGAGTGAAATATAGGCTATTTTTGTGTTTTCCTTCTCCTAAAGCCTAGTCTTTCTTTGCAAGCTCAGTAATTCCCTTTGCAGTAATTCCCTTTGCAGTAATTCCCTTTTAGCTCACTTATATCCAACTTCTGGCTGAGAGAAGCAGACTGCTTTGCTACTTCTTCCAAACACACCCCTACATGTGCTTCTGTTAGTCACTCCATTTTGTCTTTCCTTGTATTGGGAACCTTCTGAAGCAAGGGTTGGTCTTTTGTTTGTATTTTCAGCTTTGGCTAAGTAAGTGTGTAACTCTGCCCTGCACGTAGAAAATAATATTTTCCAAGTTAATTGTCCAGCTGCTATAATCTGTCTCCAAATTGTGTAACTTGGTTTTCTATCTCACTATAATTTCATGTTCTCTTTGCTCTTCCTTTAATAGTGTCCTCTGAATTTAACACCAGTTCAGAAGGATAGTATTAAACGTGGAACGTGTCTACAACTACCTGAAAGCAGGTCATAGGGAAGTAGGTGTTTTTCTCTTCTCCCAAGTGACAGACAGTCAGATGAGAATATGGCCTCAAGCTGTACCAGGGGAGGTTCAGATTGGACATTTGGAAAAATTTCTTCACCAAAAGGGTCATTGGGCACTGGAACAGGCTGACCAGGGAAGTGATTGGGTCACCATCCCAGGAGGTATTAAAAGACAAACAGATGAAGTGCTTAGGGATATGGTTTAGTAGTGGACAGGTATGGTTGGACTTAATGACCTCAAAGACCTTTTCCAACCTAGCGATTCTGTGACTGTAAGATTTTTCCTTGTTTGGTATTTTTTTCCTCATCACAGCCCAGTGGGTTACCAGCAATGCATTCTTCTCTCAATTCTGACTTCTCCATTCTACTGTTGTCTTTACCGAATTTCACATAGCCTCTAATCTTCAGTCCATGTTGGGCTACCACACCTCTAACAGCAAACAAAAGACAAGTAGGGCAGAGCAGTTCTCGACATCTTTAATCTAAAACAGAGAGTTCCACATTCCTATTTCCCTTTCCTCAGATCTGACATTTTGCCTAGTCAGAGCAGTCATCCCCGGCCTATTATAAAACTCCCAGTCATCCACTCAGTGAACTATGTCTTTTTATTTCATGCAAGTTACCCAGATTCCTCATGTCTCCAGTGTATTAAAAAAAAAAAAAAAAAAAATCCAAAAACAAAAAACCAAAAAAAACCTAACCTTTTTCATAGCTTTACTTAAAAACCTTTTCAGCATCTTAAAAGCTTATGGTTCGTCACAATATTAAAATACAGGGGGAAGGGGTAGACTAATTTTGTATTCTAATAAGAAATTATATACAAAATATCATATGCGTATGTAGAACTTCCTTTCCTCCTACTTTTACTTTGTTCAGGGTTGGTTTCCCAGCAACTCAGGTCTAAACTCCTCTTCACCACAACCCTCAGAATCCAGGCATTTGATGCCAAGATCCTAGCGACAGCTGAAAGCCAAGTCCACATTCTTCTGTGGCCCAAACCAAATGTTTCTGGGAGGAATATCAGGTAGGCACTTCTTATGAGGTACCCATGCATCCAGGACTTCAGAACTAAAAGGCATGATATGTCAAAAAAAACCCACAAACTGACCTATAGTAATTTTAAATTCATGCATATCTAGAAAATCTTAAAGATCTCCAGATGCAACTGCATGTATCCTTACATTAGAAACTCTTATAACTAAGCGACTTTAAACATATTTATTTGAAAATGTCCATTTTTTTTTTACAAAATCTCAGGTTTAGTTGCTGGGGTTTTTGAAATATTTTGTGCCAGTACTAGAACGCACGTGTATAAGCAATGCTACTGGATATATCTACGCGGCTATATATTCCTCTGATACCTTTGTCAATAACACATAACCCAGTTAGCTCTGTAAACTTTTTCCACACTATGAAATAAACCTTTTTCCTTTCCTTCTCTGGTATTTTTTATTATAAAACTCAATTTCTGTTTAACAGATACTATTAAATCAGGAAGATTAATTTGAAAAACTACCCTTAAAAAAAAAAATACACTCACAACTATTTTATTCAAATCCATAGGCTTTTTAAGTGATTATCCAGAGTAGACTGGTGACTTGTAAATATAGTGACTCAGCTGTCTTTTCTATTTCTCCACTACTCTGTATTATTGTCACACTCCACTGTGACAGGGTTTCATCGCACATATTGCATTTAGTAAGTGAATTTTGTCAAGTGAGCTTCAGTCATGCCTAAGGCTCAGAGGATTGTTGCAGTCAGCATTCTTTCGGACTACTTTGTCAGCAGAAACTTGAAGAAAATCTTTCACCTATGCTTTGAATCTGGGGCAAAGACTACCTCGAAATAGCAAATTGATGCTCAAATGCTGTGCACTCAAAAAAGGAAATGTTGGGTTTGTTAACCTGGCTTTTACCTTACAGATACCACTTCTGCCATCACTTCTTTTCCTAGAGGCATTTGCAATGAAGAGAACTATCACTAAGAAATATGCCACTACCTGAGTTCTTGCAGTCAAAAACAAAAAGAGTAGTGCCTGTTTCATAGTGCTAAATTACTTGCAGATCAACTTCAAAAAAGAACTGCTTACTGAAGTGTTTGACTAGATATTTTAGTAGCAGGATTATCATTTATTTTAATGTGAATGTACAGCTAGTGGTGATTTTGGCAATAAAATACATACAAGAACTGCTTGAAGGGTTTGAAAAATATTTTTCAAGTAGTTAAATATATAGTATACTTCATGGACTAGATTCTCTAATTGGAGTTGTATCCTTTCTACTATTCTGTAGCCAGAAGTCCTTTCCAGACCAGGTCCTTCATTTCTAACTCCACAGATGCTGTATAGTGCATGTCGAGGTAAGAGAGGAGTCCCAAAGCATGAAGAATTTATTCCTCTCCAGTGGTTTATGTGCCTTAAAGCAAGCAGCAGCAGAACCTGATCCTAAATAAAAATAGCAGTCCGTAATCTTCACTTGTATTTTCTGTCTGTTGATCCATGACTCCAAATAGAGTCCAACTCCAGATATGTACTCTTGTTTCTTGCACTTTTATGTCAACAACTTCATTTGCACAAAAATTGGAACTTTTTTATCTTTACAGTTGAATGTTGTAGTATTGCATGTTCCTTGCTGAAATGTTTGTCTTTGAAAGCAGGGAGTGTATGGCAACACAAACAGACAAATGTCTTTTTGAGAGGTAGGAAAGCATCATTGACCGAAAAAACATTTGGCAATAAAAATTCTGTGTTGCAATTTCTAGTGCTCTAACCAATGTTTGCACCCCTGTTGAATGAATTAGAACCAAATTTCAAGAGGTCGCGCTGACACAAGGAGAAACTTAGGAGGCAGTTGAACTCTGAATTTCTTTTTAAAGCTTCCAGGGAAGATCGTCATAAGACAACTTGAATTTTAACCGAATAATGCAGAGCGGTTGCAGAAAGTAAATGATAAATTAATAATCACAAGTGTTCACACACAGAAATCATGTGAACAGAAATAGCAACATGACCTACTTAGCTAGTCAAAACAGTCTGCATAACAAATACTACCAGTGAACTCTTCACTGATGACATAAACTCTCCGTATAAGTTTATTACTAGTCAGAATCTGAAAAAAATAATAAAGGTTTACTTTTCTTTAAAGCACACAAAGACAACACATGCACACACACATTACACACACTTGAATATGTGTGTGTAATATATATATAAATATATATGAATGTCTTACTGAATTTAGTAAAGGGAAAATGTAGACTTCCTCACTGTACTTTCTCCTTCTTTGTTTTATGTAAACTGATGTGAGAAAAAATAGCAGAGAGTGGATGTAGGCATTCAAGTACAAAATCATTTAAATCGTTCCTTGTAGGAAACTTTGGGCTGATTCAGCTGAAACTATGGCTAGTTTTCAAATAATCTGACATAAACTTCATTCTGTCACATATACCTCTCCATGCTGCCCCTTCTCCTTGGAAGCCAGACTAGTCAAAGGTATCTTTTCCCTTTGCTGCTGTCCCTTCTGTTGACCCCAGTGTCACATACAACTTGAAGGACGTAGCAGGCAGCTTTCTTTTCTTTCTTTCTTTCTTTCTTTCTTTCTTTCTTTCTTTCTTTCTTTCTTTCTTTCTCTCTCTCTCTCTCTCTCTCTTTCTTTCTTCTGTTAGGATTCGATCAAGCCCTCAAACTGGAGGTTTTAAAGACGTAGAAATTGCTTGAGGTAGCAGAAATTAATTCAGATAACATTTTTTAAAAAGAAACACTAAAAGGCTGGCAAATGTTTTCCCGCATTTTTTTACATACTGGAAAATAAACCTCTGGCAAACAGTTAATGCTATTTCACTAACACTCAAAATTATATTAAGCTTTGGTAGTTACACTTATGATTATGTAAGAAAAAAAGATATATATATATTTTTTTAACAAGCAGTTAAAATTTGCTCTTTTCCAGGAGGCATGTGCTTTTGAATTTGAACACACTGAGAAATCTGTTAGTAACTATAAGGTTTTTTAGTCTAGAAAATGTGTCTTATATTAACAACATGAATTAATTTTCAAATATTTAAGATTGCATTCTTCAGCTTTTCAATATTTGGACAGAATTATATCCAAGAAAACTAGGATACAGGTGCTAAAATATTTGCCTGTTACAGTCACTATCATATCTATGTGTCAGTCTTTTCAATGTGAGCCCAGACTCAGCTCCCCATAAGCTTATTTATAGCTGTAACTTGTCCTTTGTGACACTGGGCACAGCATCATAATTAGACATTGTGGTACAGGTGAAATTAGAAAACACGTAATACTTCATGTCTTTTGGAAATAGTGCCAAAATATGAATATATTGTCGTTTACTGACATTTAAGCCTTATGCCTTAGAGATGATGAAGATAAATGGGCAGCACCAAGTTAATCTTCAAAAAGAACTTGTTCTTCATGTCATGAAAAATTCTTTCTTTAAAGTGATGGAGTTTACCCTGTAAATTAAATCTTTAAAGTAATGAAAGAAACAACTCATGACACTGGTGGTTGAAATTAAATTAGAGTCACTAAGAGCAGGTCAGCACAGTCTGAGCAGATGTAATCGAAGCGACCATATGAATGATAAGCAGGCCTTCACTAGGCTGTGACATCTGTCTCTGAGGGACTATGACGAACATTCATCTGTGTGGCAAGCAATTCACAATCCAGGCACCAGCATGTTTATAGTGCAGCATGACACTGGTAGAGGCAAAGGATGCCAGTCTTTCTCTTTAGGATGCTCTAGTTCCTTAATGAAGACCATTAAGATAAGTAAAGTCTCCGACCTTTGCCCCTCTGCTAAATCAATCTGCCACTGCTCAGATAATATTTTAAACTTATTTATTTATTTATTTATTCATTCATTCATAAGCATGGAAGATATTTTCTGAACTAGTACAATCCCCATTCCTCCCAACATTGCTAAAACACCGTAATCCTACCCTGGAGCAGAAAAAATACAAGGGAAGAAAGATAGGAAAGGACAGATTTTCATTTGGAATTTTAAAAGATCTAGTGTATGCTTTCTCTAAGGATTTTAACATCACTGCAACAGCCATTGGCAAAATAACAGGATAAGATGTTAAGGTGAATAGACTCTTGTATACCATACAAAGCACCTCTGAAATTCAGAGGCTGATTTATTTCCTAATACCTAAACATAATCATCGAACCTTTGATGTAAATGTAATAATGTAATAAATTACATATGTCCAGAGAAAATACAGGTTTCTATACAACACAGGACTAAAGGGTAAGGTCATATTCTACAGCCTCTATTCTCTGCATTAAAACAACTTCCTAACATGCACCACCATAAGTAACAAATATTTTCATTAGGGGTTAAGAATACAGATTGTAGAAGTGAGTACAGTAGGAAGACAATTATCAAAGTGGTTGGCAAAATAAGTGTGTAAATAAATCTATAAACCTTACAGCATATGAGCTTCTGTTCAGATAATAAAAGAAGCTGAAAGAAATGCTTGTTTGCATTATCCACAGGATATATGTGATCTTAACCTTTTTAGTCATTATGTTAAAACAAACAGCATATTAAAATGGAAATTTCCCCAGAGTTACTGATTTGCAAAGTGAAATAATGAACTTCATATCTCTCATTTACTCACACTACTTGTTTCCATTTAAATGGTGATTAGGCTTACTCAGTGCTAATGATCTTTTGGCAGTGTTATTACATGGCTTAAAAATCCAAAGGTACAACTACAAGGATAAAATACAACTGAAAATGCCAGTAAAGGTTTTCTGGTGTTGCAGAAGACTAGTGCTCTGAGTTTGACATTTCCAAACAGAATCCTGGCACAAAATCACCCCTTGTGCAAAGGCTCAGACAGTCTTCAGCGGCGGTGTGTTTGTCTCTAGCTCTACAACACCCCTCCCTTCTACTAAAAACCTCTTCTTGTGGACACACTGCAACCACCTGCATGTGCTGAGCGTTGTCCAGGATGCATCATAAAATGACATAGGACCCAGACCTCACTGATGACAACAGGAGTCCTGAAGAAGTGGCTGACTGAAGATACACAAACAAAATGAAAATAAGGCATATTGTGGAAGGCAAGTGATACTCAAAAAAAATGCATTAATCAGTTAATTAATTAAAGCCCTCTCAAAGCCTAAATTTTGTGTTTTCCATAGGCTAGATTTCAGAGCTTGTTCATATGCAGATTTTCTTAACTTAATTTTTAGAAGTTTTAATTGTTGGTTCTAGAAGCCATAAACTCCATATTTAATTTATATCCTTTTCTCTCTTTAGCCGAGAAATCACAGATCTCTACTGTTCCTCAGAACTAGCTCTTCAGGGCTACAAAACTAATTGAAAAAAAAGCCCTGTTGTGATTCCAGAGCAAAACTAAAGACTATCTTAAAATTTATTTGAGAAAGAATGTCAATAACGTAACTTTCTAAACTTCTATTCATCTACTATTAGAACTGGGGGAAAATTTCAGGAATGACCACTGAGGAGCCACAGAGCCAGTTTCTTCCAGAAATTTCTGGACATTGGAACAGAAACAGCATGAGGAGAAACTGAGGATCCCAAACCTTCTTGAATCTTTTAGGATTGAATTTTCCAAAGGCAACTTTAACTGAAATCCACTCTGACTGAAATCAATAGTCAACTGCAAAGAAAAGCACCAAAACAGAGGGATCACTAAACTGTGAAATACATCTCTTTATTGTGGAATTTACACTGCTTCCTGAGTCTTTTAATGAATTTTGGGGCACATTTAGATGACCACAATCTCTCCATTAGAAATTATCCTATTTCTACTGTGGTAGTAGTCAGTTACCAGTAAATTTATTACTTACTCATCCTTTACACTGGCAAGTAAAGACCTCAGAGGTCAATACACAGCCATGCCAGGCATAACTCATAGTCATGACAAAAGAAAGCCCAAGAGGTCTGGACTCTGAGGGCGCACAAGGGCCTACACATGGGCCCAGTGACACCCTGGCAGCTGGTCACTGGCTCCCCACAGCCATTCCTGGCCCTACCATGAGAACCCCAGAACCAGTCCCACCCAGGGGCGAAAGCACTGGCAAGGCTCATGACAGCTATATTCCTTATCCTTTGTTAACTAACCCTCTCCCTGAGGGACCTACCAAACCCAGTCTTTTTGGCCTCTAGTGTTTTAACACCAGGTCAGAGTTTTAACCACAAAAGTTGTCCTTGTCACACAGCCCTTTCCTAGATCTGAGAAAGATCTAGGAAATCTTTCACATTCCATCACCTTCACCAGAGAAAGGAAGAAAAGCAGACCTTTCTGCAGGCAAAAGATAGGAAAATAAGCATCATCAGCCCTTAACCTTTTCCCCTGGGAAGCCTCCGGAAGACAGAAAGAACTTAGGTCCCAGAGAATTTTCTTTAAGAATTTAAGAATTACATGTTTTAAACATTTTTTACCAGGTAAAATATTCATCACTGGAAATTATCCTGGGAAATGACTCCTTAAAGTTGCAGCCATTTTACCGTGCTCTATCTCAGGGTCCTTGCCTGACAGAGGTCTGCGTGACAGTAGCCCATCAGGAGAACTGACACATGCCAGAAGGCTTTGTGTAATGCATAGCAGGAGTCCATCAGAAACAGACACGTTGGCAGTCATGAACTAGAAAAATGAATGACAACTGGTTTGTTTACACTTATTATCTATCTTAACGTGAATTGTAGTTATCTAGAAGGACGGGCTATGTACTTAGACTCCCATACACTTAGCTGGGCTTTTTACTAAACTGAGATAAGCACAGCAGACAAATATTTAATTTATGTTTACTTTCCAATGTTAGTTTAATATTAACTAAAGGCAAGGAGGTAAACAAAAGTGGTGCTGTTCTGAGCTTATGAATCACTCGGGGTATGAGGTCAAAGCAGACTTAATTCTAGTCCATAGTTATGTGCAGATTTGCATGATAGCCCTGTAGCTGATCATAGAAAAATATATGAGAGATGGTCTACACGGTACCAGGTTTACAGGTATCAGATAGGAACCACCTTTCTCAAGGGGGGAGGAGGGTCTTTGCTCAGGAGCTTGCATGGCTCATTGACAGGGCTTTAAACTAGATGTGAAGGGGGAGGGGATAATATCAGGCTTGACTATAACAAGGTACAGGAAGACGTGCTATAGTTGGAGGAATGGTGTGCTGGCCTTCCAGTACCCAAAGGGGACATACAAGATAGCTGGGGAGGGACATTTTACAAAGGCATGTAGTGATAGGACAAGGCAGGGAGCGTGTAAATTGGAGGGGAGGAAGATTTAGACTAGACATTAGGAAGAAATTCTTCACTATGAGGGTGGTGAGGCACTGGAAGAGGTTGCCCAGGGAAGTTGTGGATGCCCCACCCCTACAGGTGTTCAAGGCCAGGTTGGATGGGGCCTCGGACACCCTCATCTAGTGGGAGGGGTCCCTGCCCATGTCAGGGGGATTGGAACTGGATGATTGATAAAGATATTGAACAGCACTTTTCCCAGTACAGACTCCTGAGGGACACCGTGACGAGTGGTGTCCCTCAGGGGTCCGTACTGGCACATGTGCTGTTCATTATCTTCATCAATGATATTGACAGTGAGATTGAGTGCACCCTCAGCAAGTTTGTGGATGGTGCCAGGCTGAGTGGTGTAGTTGCCACACCAGAAGGACGGGATGTCATCCAGATGGACCTGGACAGGCTGGAGGAGTGGGCCTCTGAGAACCTCATGAGGTTCAACAAGGCCAAGTGCAAGGTCCTGCACTTGGGTCGGGGCAATCCCCGTTTTCACTACATAATGGAGGATGACGTGCTTGAGAGCAGCCCTGCAGAGAAGGACTTGGGGGTGCTGGTCGATGAGAAGCTTGACATGAGCCAGTGATGTGTGCTCGCAGCCTCGAAGGCCAACTGTATCCTGGGCTACATCAAAAGAAGGCCTGTGGCCAGCAGGTCGAGGGAGGGGATTCTGCCCCTCTATTCCTCTCTTGTGAGACCTCATCTGGAATATTGTGTCCGGTTCTGGAATCCTCAATGTAAGAAGGATACAGAGCTATTGGAACGGGTCCAGAGGAGTGTTACAAAGATGATCGGAGTGCTGGAACACCTTCCCTATGAGGACAGGCTGAGAGAGTTTGGCTTGTTCAGCCTGGAGAAGAGAAGGCGCAGAGGAGATCTCATAGTGACCTTCCAGTACCTGAACGGGGCCTACAGAAAAGCTGGAGAGGGGCTATTCATAAAGGCTTGTGGGGATAGGATGAGGGGGAATGGGTATAGACTGGAGAGGGGCAGATTTAGACTGGACATTAGGAAGAATTTCTTCACCATGACAGCAGTGAGACACTGGAACAGGTTGCTCAGGGAGGTTGTGGCTGCCCCATCCCTGGAGGTGTTCAAGGTCAGGTTGGATGGGGCCTTGGGCAGCCTGATCTAGCGAGAGGTGTCCCTGCCAATGGCAGGGGGGTTGGATATAGATGATCTTTAAGGTCCCTTCCAACCCAAACTATTCTATGATTCTACAATTCTACCTTTTAGGTCCCTTTCAACTCAAGCCATTCTATGATCCTATGACTCTATGATTCATTCTATGATTCTATACTGTAAGAATCATGTCTTTCTTTCGCTTGGGTGAGAAGTGTATGATGTACAAATGTAAATATACTCCAAAATCCCAAGTCCTGTTCATTTTTAGAAAATAAATATTTTCATCTTAAATTGACCTTCTGCGTGATGTTAAATAAAAAAATCTATTATATATATTAAAATCAGTTGAAAATACCTCACTCATGTTTCCCTTTTCTCCTATATCCTAACTGAAAGCTGAAAATTTGTCAACAAAGATTCTGACATCCCTTATATCATGTCTAGTTACTTGAGTGTATTTACATTTATACTGGCTTGAGATCAGACTCATTTTGAATGAGACTTGGCAAATGATTTAATTTAAAAGTCAATGTAATTCATTTCCCTATTATTATTTTGAGCAAGTAACATACAAAATGTGAGTTTTGAGGAAAGCAGACAAATGTGATTTAGTGTATTCAGGTGAAAATTATGCAATAGGGGACAGGAGAAGAAATAAAACAAGCTGGCAATAGGAGCATGAAGTCCTGAAAGAGAAATCCCATATTTAATTGGTGTGGTATATATTCTACAAAGATGTTACCCGTGCTTTAAACTTCAAGGTTTTTGCAGACAGCCTTAGCTGGTTTAACTGTGAGTTGTGCAGAGAAGAAATGGCCTGGCTTATTTGTTCCTCCTGAGACATGGGTTCCCACTCCTCCTTTTGGGTTGCGTCTCTACAGTGTACCTTCGAGATGCACTCAGTGAATTCTCTGGTCTAATTTAAAAGTATTTTTTGGTGGTTGTTTTCAGTCCAGCTAGGAATCTGAACCACACCGTGACAAGCACTACAAAGAATAAACTCAAGAGTGGAAGCATAGGGCCAGAATCACATGACACAGGATTCCCTTCTTTATATTGACATAGCTTTAGAACGGTATGTGTGAGACCACCAGAGTGCAGCCTGAGTGGTGTGCTCTTCATACAGCTCTGATGGATTTCTAAAATTTCCTCAAGGGAAGATTCTCAGCACAAAGCAGAAAATAACAGTGTTGTTGCTGGGTTACACTAGTCTAGAATCAGGCCCATAGCCTTATGCATGATTATATTTGAAATATGTGTATATATTTCTGTAGATATTCATGATACAGCACACATTTTTCTGTGTAGGTTTATAAACATGTCTGTACATATATATACACATCAGATACAAGATATACATAGACATTATATGCTCTTGAAATCCTTCTCTCCTGCACTAACACCATACTATTTCCAATATTACTTTGATCTGCAACATTTCTCTCAACTCTAAAGACAATTATGGTGGAAAAAGTTGCACATTAAGTGATCCCATTATGAATTAATTTGCTACGGTTTTTTATTAACACAGAGGATGAAGAATTAATTTGGTATTCAAGTATCGTTCATTTCTGCCTCCAATAAGAGTTATCTTATAACACACCATTAGTTAAACGTACCATCACAATAAAAATCTCAAAAAAACCTTTATGTTGCTTTAAATAATGAGCCCTCAGAGGAGCTGAATTAGCACTACAAATTAAGAAATGGTGCATTATGGCAAGAACATAATCTTTAGGTAGTGTTGGTTTACAAAAGAAACATTGAAGCTCTGATGTTCTGTCTCCCTATTTAATTGTATAAAAAAGAGAAAAGCAGTAAAAAAAAAAAAAAAAAAGAAAATCCTTTTCTAGGGCCCATATATACTCCCTCTTATACACCAGAGGGATAAAATACTAATCATAGATTCTAGCTTCAGTTTCTAGCTTCAGCACTAAAAGAATAAATGTCAGCCACCTACCCCTGTGTCATTACCAAATTCCATTAGTACACACCTACCTGTGTGCTAAAGCTTTTAATAGAAACATTATGTAAGATAGTATCGAAGGACACTTTTAATCTATCCAGATGCAAGTTCTTTTTCCAACATAACCAACTGGACATTTCTCCTTCTTGTTTCCTAACTGCCTGACAATCTGTAAAGAAATCACTCTCTTACCTTTTTTACTAGCATCTTCCCTTGAAGAAGGTTTAATTCATAGAATTATCGAATCATAGAATGCTTTGGGTTGGAAGGGACTTTGAAGACCATATAGTTCCAACCCCTCTACCATGGGCAGGGACAGCTCGCAGTAGTCTAGGCTGCTCAAGGCCCCGTCCAGCCTGGCCTTGAACACCTCCAGGGATGGGGCATCCACAACTTCCCTGGGCAACCTGTGCCAGTGCCTCACCACCCTCATCGTGGCCACACCAATCATAGAGCAAGGCCTAGTCTATATTCATAAGCTATATCTATGTTGATGAATTGAAAACACAAGTATGAGTTCCATGCTGTAGTTCCCCATATTGTTAAATGATCAGTACAATTTTGGCCTAGGTCAGTTGGTACTCTTCTTAGCAATGCCCAGGGTGTTTCTAAGGTTGATTACACTGGGAACTATTGCTAACAAATCTGTCCACTGTGGAAAGCAATAAGAAAGTGTAGCTGTGTGAACGCAACTCTGCCGTTGTAGAGTTGCCATTGTAGGCAGCCTCAGGACCAAGACCAACCTCTGTCTCATTCAATTTGTTTTCTGAGTGCAAATGTAACTGAAGAATTGCATTAGTAGTATACACTTCCTAATAAATAGTATTGTTCAGGAATTTCCAGTGAAATGAATTTTTTTTCCTTCAGAAAACACTGGTTCTTTAAAACTGAGACCATTTGCAGGAATGACCATATGAGTTTCAGCAAAGATGGACTAGCTAGTCAAATCTAGAGACAAGAGCAACATTAGCAACCAGAAAGGTCAACAGCTGATAGGCCATTTACCTGGAACGTGAGATAATGAAGTTTAAGTCCCTGTTTTGAAACAGCTAGAATAAAGACTTGTGACCTCCTCTTATTCAGCCAGTGCAACTATTTTGAACTAATAGCTACACTGAGATGAAGCACAGGGGGTTTTTTTTTTTTCATTCTCTATTTTTTACCTGGTAAAGTTTATATTCACATTGATGGAGAAAAGATTTTTTTTAACAGTTTCCCACAAAGTTTTTACCATAAATTATATCTCGCTTTTTACTCATTCTCTTCTTTGACATCCAACAACCAACTCAACCATCTGTAGATTCTTTTTTACTTAAGGGTAAAGCACATATTTTTATCTTGTGTTTGATCCTGCAGTAGGAACTCAGTACAGTCCATAATCAGAGGCAGTTCAGATATCTTAAGGATATCACTCAATGAATTTTACCTGAGACAAAATGCACAAAAGAAGACTATGACTGATCACAGAAGTTACACAAGGACTCTACAGCAGGTTATTGGTAAAATCTGTGAGGTATGGACATGGATACACCGCTCAAATGGGCACTGTTTCAGTGTCTTGGGAGCCAGGGAACAGGATGGCTTCAGCAGTTCAGGAGTAGCCTACATTATAGCACTGCACAAACACAAAAATAGCACAACTGAAATGATATACACAATTCAGTGAGGATTTACAATGATTTGTACTACAAGATATCTAACTTTCCTAAAGCTATGATACAGAAACAGTGCTGAAAAAATGCACAAGACAGGTTGTAATGCAAAGTGTTGTTATTAAAGTGTCAGGTTGCTTATTGTATTCTGTAAGACTGCTTATTATCAGAATTCATAGAATCACCTCATTTTTCCTTGATTATATATAAGGATTTCTATTTGTGTCAGTTCAATTGAATTGCATTGGCAGCAGAAATCTGTGCTATAGCCTTGCCCCAAAAAACTGTCTTCAAGCTTGTTCTGGACTGATGACATCACTTGATAACCACAATATGTCTTAGTCATGCCTGTACAGTTGCTTCATCCTTCTGGTTTACAGCAGATTTAAGTAGTTTCTTCAAAGTAGGTCATAGTCTCACAACACCTCTACCACCTCCAGACTTCCTTGGCAAAGTGTCAGAAAGCTCCTGCTCCACTTGCCAGTATATGAGGCCATGAGATGTAAATTAAGGCAGTCCTCTCTAGTACATGGAATGTGCATGTATTATTCTTCTCCGTACAGTTTTTACTTTGTTGGTTTTTTTCTTCTTTTTACCTTTTTCTTCTTTTTACCTTTTTCTTTTTTCTTTTCTTTGGGGACAAAAAAAGAAGCCTACATCTGTTCTTTTGTTCTCATGGTTTCAAGTGCTCAACAGAAAAAAAAAAAAAAGGCTGAATTTATGCTCTGTGCTAGAAGATTTAGCATGGTTTTCAGCCTGTCACTGAACTGATGAAAGGCAGCACAACTACACATTTTTCCCAGCTGATCTCAGATAGTTTTGTTCACTAGAGTTCAAGTTTCTGCCAACTCACTGGAGTTTCAAATTATTCTCCATCCATATTCAGTCTCTGTGAGTGGATCAGTCCATGCCCCTTCTTACAGACTGTAAATTTGTCAGTTTTAGAGATTTAATAGTGGGGTTATAGCAGTGACAGCTCTATTTGTGTCATACCTCCCTTCCCACTGTTGACAGAGGTCTAGTGCCCAGCTGTAGAGTTCAACTCTCCAACACCTTATCAATCAGCTTCCTTGCATGACCCACCTCAGGAATGATTTAAATGAGTGAATATAAGAACTGGAGGGAAGAGTAAGCTTAAATTATTCGTCTAATACATCAATTCATTCAATGGATTGTTTGGCTTTGATATTAATTCACAGATGGTAGAAAAGATAGAGTCTGTGGAAAGGCAGAAAAAATTTCTTAAAGAAAATAGAATAAGTTCTTTTTTGAGAATCCTAATGGCTTCTCTCTTCCTTTAAAATGTCCTGTTATTGACAAATATCGTTCTCTGTCCTTATCTCACTTCAAACCAGACCATAACAGTTAACATTGTGATTGTTAAAAACATTGGGCTTCTCTCTCAGACTTGGGTTGTGATTGCTATTCCAAAAATTAGAGGTGTGAGGGGGGATAGGGAAAGACTACAGACTTGCTGAGAAGTGGATCTGTTTCTCAAGAGCAAATGAAGTTATCATCTGGCTTAACCATCTATCACGCAGATTTCCTTTCTGTCTGTAATGGTATGAACATTGGCATGTTTAAGTTAACTTATTAAGTAGGCTACCTGGGATGTGTTCCGAAATAATTTCTTGAATTCAGGAAATTCAAGGAGTGGTAAAAAACAGGATAGTTGATCTCCAAAAATGGAAGCAAGGGACAGGGTAAACACAAGCTGAAATTGATCCTTTCCTACCCCTTCATGATAAAGAGAAAAGTGTACTGAACTGTCTGGAAAAAGGAAGCAAGGTAGTCTTGCATAGTAGCTCTTTTCAGACCCACCAACTACTGAGCAGTTACTACTGCTGAAGAATACATGACCATCTATTGTAATAAAGAACATGATAAAACTGTCAATGTTAGGAAAAAACACTCATAAACCAAGCTATAACCAGAAGAAACATGCAGAATTTCAATCAAAATCTATCACTTTACTTATCGTTCTACCTATTATCATGTCTTTCACAACCCTTATTAATCAAGCATAAGTTATTCCAGTTTTAAGGCTAGTAGAACTATTCATTTTGCAGATAAAATCAGTGAGACAAAGTAGAAAATCAAAGAAAAAAATTAGAAATTAAAGCAAACCAGAGAATAAACCAAAAGATTTTTACATAACACACTCAGCTATTTTACCTCCATCTCTTGTCCATGTCACATTCTTTCTTAACCTACTTTGTTACAGTTACAACCTTTGGTCAAGTCCCTGTGCACTGTCAAGTACTCTTCTCGAAATCAGCCAAGAGGTTAAAACTTGTTCTTTTGTCTCTTTTAGATACAGCTGCTTTAATAGCAGCTGTATCTAAAAAACACCTTTTAGAAAAGTCTGAATTTCCATTCTTGTGAATAAGTGTCCACTTTGTAAACAGAAAGGGGCACAAAGTCATATCTCAATTACTTTAAAAGTGTAAAAGTTAAAATAATAGAAAAATAATAAAAGTTAAAGCTAGATACAGGTACAAGACTAAGAGTGTATATTCAAAAGAAGAATCCAAAGGATCTAGATGAAGACAAATAGAGGCTTTGAGAGCAGCTAAGTTGTATGTTTACCATTCATCGGAACAGCAACAATAATTTGAGACCTCACAGATTCAGACCCTGTTTCAAAACAGATCACTCACTTCCCAGATATCTAAGCCCACTACTGCACTCCAGCAGCAAAGTTTCTCCAGTTTCCAGTGAGAAATACAGAACTGATCTTGAACAATAACTTGAAAGACAAAAGATCGCAGACACAGTGAAACCCCAAGAAGAAATCCTTGACACATTTTGTTCAGCAGATTGGGCATGTTGATGAATCCCTTTTTCTGTCAATACCTGCCCAGTAAAACTCATAAATCTGAGCTCACTGGTGACTGTTTTATTTGTATGCTTCCAATTTTTCTTGTAAAAAAAATAAAATATAGGTAGCTCATGTCTTGTTCGTGTCTGTGTAAACATTCCTAGCACTACAGGGCTGCGGTGCAGAAAGATACTTGACCCATTAGTAATGTTACTTTTATCTTCCTTGCTGACTTGCTCCTGGAGGAGAATTAACACTTTTCCATTCCACTCTTGTTGTTCTCTCAGTTGCAAATCATGCATCTGAAGCTTCAACTCCAGAATATGTGTGAGAGAATAAAATGTGTAAGTTAGTGAGAGAAGGATGGACCAGTAAAGTGTTTTTATATAGTTGTATTGAGTCTGCAAGCCAAGGTTTTTGTAGCGGGGAGTAGGATGACTATGGGGTGGCTTCTGTGAGAAGATGCCAGACATTTCCACTGTGTTTTATAGAGCCCATGCCAGGTGGCTCCAAGATAGAACTCCCACTGGCCAAAGTCAAGCCAGTCACTGGTGGCAATAGCACCTCTGTGACATCTAAGAAGTGGAGGGAAAAACTTTAGGGCAGCAGACAGAGAGAGGAGTGAGACTATCTGAGAGAAATAATGTCATCAAGGTCAGTGAAGAAGAAGGTGGAGGATGTGCTTCAGACACTGGACCAGAGTTTCCACAGCAGCCCTTGGTGAAGACCATTGTGAGCTAGGCTGTCTCCTTCCAACCTATGGAGGTCCATGGTGGAGCACATATCCACCTAGAGCCCACAGAGAACCCTACATTGGAGCAGGTGGATGCATGCAAAGGAGGCTGTAACTCCCTGGAGAGGAGTTCCCACATGAGAAATTTTTGGGTAGGACTTGTGGCCCTGTGGGAGGTCCACATGGCTGCAGTCTGTTTCTGAAGGACTGCACCCTGTGCAAAGGACTCATGCTGAAGGAGTTGTGAAGAACTGCAGCCCATGGGAAAGACCTGTGTTGGAGAAGTTACACTGCAGAACTGTCTCTTGTGGGTGAGATCCCACACTGGAGCAGAAGAGTGTGAAGAGCAAGGAGCAGCAGAGACAGTGTGTGATGAACTGACCACAAATCGCATTCTATGTCTCTGCACTGCTTGAGAGGAAGAGGTAGTGAATCCAGGAGTGAAGTTGAGCCTGGGAAGAAGGGAGGGGTCAGGGAAAGATGTTTTAAGATTTGGTTTTATTTTTTATTTCCCTGTGACTACTGTGACTTTTGATTTGCCATAAATTAAATTAATCTCTCCAAGTCAAGTCAGTTTTGCCCGTGATGGCAATTGGTGAGTGATATATCTGCTCTGATTTTGACCCACGAGCCTTTTGTTATCTTTTCTCTCCCCTGCCTAGTTGAGGAAGAGGAGTGACAGAGCAACTTGGTGGGCTCTGAGTGAATTATAAACAGAAAGCACAGCTTATTTGCAAATTTGTGCTTGGAGCTGAGAGAAATGCTGCCCAAACAATAACAAGTGTCTTGCTTTTCCTTTTAGCACCACCTCAAGTGAAAACTCACATCAACAACTCAGACAAAATAAAGGCAAACTGCGAGCTCTGACTGGTGCTGCTGATGAGAATCTGCCCTTTGGTCACTAGAAAATTAACAATTACACAGTTTTCTCCTCATAGTCATGTACTTTGTGTTAATGAACTGTTAAATCCTACATCAATTCAGAGATACTGATTGTATTAACAATCAATCATCAGGAGTCCCTCATCTCTGCTTGTAGTTCTCCTTGAATACACCCTGACAACATCAACTCGTTTCTGTCTCCACGAATCAATTCTGGCAGCAGTCCTCAGATATCACCCAAGTGATGTGGCTGCATGAGGTGCTGAAGAGAATGGAAAAGAAATGCTTAGAAGAAAGAGGCAAATTAAGAATGACCAGGTTGAAAGGCCTGTGTTTTAGTAAAAGGAATGAAAAGTCAAACCAGTTGTTATAGCTGCTTTCCAAACAGAATTTTGCACAGGAGATCCAGGATTTTTCCTAGCAGGACCACAGAGGAGAAACAAGTTTCTGGAAGAAAAATGCATTCCATGAAGCTCAAAGGATGTTTCATCTTTCCTTGACTTGAAAGTGGAAGAAATAATTATTCATAGTCACTATATTTATTTTGCACGGTGATTCTCACTTCTTCTCTTTTATTGGCATACTTTGCTCTGTTTTGAATCAATCACATTAGATGTGTTGACGTTAGAATACTTCTTTTCATGTTTTTCACTTTCCTTCAATTTCTCTGGCTAGCTTTTTTATAGAACAAAAACATACAGTAGAAAGCACCCTTGAGCAGGAGTCTTTGACTTGGTTTTCAGAGATGTTAAATATTCACATTTCATCATCTCTGAATATCATGCCACTTATAACATTTGAGGTCCTACCACAGTTCTGCAAAATGCTTGTTCTCCCTGTTTCTCTCCATTACAACACAACCATTCCTCTAGGTCTGTTGATATCGTTTGGTTTGATTTTTTCATCATTCCTGACTACTTATCTCCATTTATACTTATTCTATAAAGTTTTTAGTAAAAACATACTTATGTTTTTATCATTCTTTCAGTTTCTCTCACCATAGTCCTTTTCATTCCCTTCAGGCTGAACGCAGCCACTTTTGATCTGGTGTCATTCACCCACATCAGAACAAAGGCACTTGTTACGTGTATGATGTGCTCTGGAGTGCATGCTACAGCTCCAAATTGGTGCTGTACTGAGGTAGTTCTCCCTGCTACAAAGCGTTATCGATTAGTTATCACCTTGTACTTTTAGTTGAGGAGACTGTTTTGTTGACTCAAGTGAAAGATAGCACCATATTCCAAAGCAGTCAATGGTCTTTTGCCCAAGGTATGAATTCAACAAAGTTATAAACCTGAACTGCAAAGCAAGAGTATCGCTATAACATGTATCAGTACTCTTCCAAAGAGTTCTATGCTTTTCCAATATGTTCTTGCAGTATTCTCTTACTTTTTCTGGAAAATTTTTCTGACATTTTAACTGCATGTTCTGTTCTGAACCTGAAGAAATTCTCCAAGAGAACGCCAATAAATGGATAAAACTAACACAAGAATATATAATTCACAAAAATTGGCATATTCTTTGAGCTTTGTTTGATCCCATGCCATCAGCCAATAAGGCAACTATCATACACACATCTTCATAAGTCCCATAAACAGTAGTAGAAAAAGTAGTCTCAATTCAGATAACTCAGATAATTTTTACTTAATTTTTTTTTTTTACAATGAATATAAACTTGTAGTCAACAACCCCACTATTAAGAAAAAAAGGAAACAAAACCATAAACACTTAGGCAAACAACTTCGTAAGGCTTAATTTAAGCCAATCAAGTCTTCTTGCACATTCCTGGTTTTAAAGGCCATTGTTTTGACCTTACAGTCAGTCCCCCTCAATTGCTTCAATGAGATGACAGGATGGAATGTTGGAGTGGAATAAATGGTTACTGTCGCTCTTTGTTTCCTAGCGGATTTCCTCTGCCCCTCCATCCTCCTTACTGTGTTTGCTCCACTCCTCTGTGCTCCTTAGTCTCACATCACGGGCAAAAGTCCTTCGGGTGTGTACCTGCCCCAGTCTAGATCCACCAGCAGCCCAACAACAGGCTACAGTCCCTTCAGGCTGAAGTGCCTTCTTCCAAGTGTGCACTCCTGGCCGTATGTTTCCTCAGCATTCCCCCCTCTCTGTGCATGTCCAAAAGCATATCTTCATATTTTTTCCCATGCACTTCTTCACATATCTCTTCATATACCTCCTCCCCTCACGGCTGCTGCCCCGTCCTCAATATGCTTTAGCAGATGCTCCATATGCTCTCTTGGTTGGCAGTTTCTGGTACCTGATGGCTTGGGCATGTGATTGTTTCTTGTCTAAAATAAATATCACATATATATTTTGGATTCTTTTTTTAAAATCTGCTAAGATAAAAAATCCAGAGTCTCCAGTGATGTTAATATTATACTGTGTTATCCATTAGAGTTTGCTCAAAGAATGATGCTAAGACATCCTTTTGTTTCCAAATTACAGACTATAACATGTTTCAGTAATGTCCTAGATCTCTACCTGCCCATGAAGTCTACATATAAATCACTGTGAATCAATCTTTTCTGTGTCGAGAATATAATATTTTGGTTTAAATAAGTTTTCTTAGTTTTGTGCACATTTAAGTTTGACTTATTTAAATTTACTACATGCAAAAAAAAAAAAAAAAAAAAGGAAAAAAAACCCTGAAATAAATGTCCACATTAACATCAAATAAATTATGCAAGGAAACAAACTAGGCAAACATGAACTTTCTGTTCCAAACTCCATCTCTAATAGTCACTCTCAGCTGTTTTCACAGGGTCTTCTCAGAATAAAGCCCAAATCACATTGTGTGGCATTGGCTCTTATAGCAGCGGTTCTGCCATCCATCACAATAGCACCCAGAGTTGTAAACTCAGGAATGGGCATCTGTTTGTCAAATTTTCACAAAATATGTCCAGCATCTCTCATCAATCACAGACTTTGAAGGACAAACACAATAACAACTGCCTGGTCAAAGCAGCTGAGATGCAGGGACAATAAAATTAGTTCAAAATTCCCCATTTTTCACCTTCTCAGGTGGGAGGCATTTGAATGTCTGCAAGATACACTCTGTACATTGTGTTGACTTTTAGAAGTAAGGATTAAAGGGGTCCCCATATTAAAATGTCCTTTACTCTTTTGATAATAATGTCTCAAAGTGTAAGGAGCGGGGAGGCAAATAAGCTTTCTCCTAATGTCACTGAGTAGCTAGATGTAAAACCACACTCAGAAAATCAGTGGACAACTACTATTTCACACGAGTAAAAACACTGTTAATCTGTCATCTTTTATCATACTTGGATGATCATTAAGATAAGCAGGCAAGCTGTTAATGCATACAATATCTGGTATTCCCAAACAAAATACATGGACTAATAGGAGGAAAACAACTCTAATCCTGCCCTACTGCCAATGGGGATTAATTTCATTCTAATAAATATGTTTATGAAAAAAAAAAGAAAAAAATCTTCTGCAAACAGCTGGTTAAATTTTATTTTTTTTTATTATTATTCTTAAGGACCAATTAGACTGGGTGCAGTAATTGTTCTTCCGCCCCTGCTGATGCTTTACTAATTGCTCATGTTGGTGTGTGTAAATACCAATTAAATCTGTTCCGATTTACTCTTTTTAACTAGTGTTTAGATTTTAAGGGGAAAAAATGGCTTTTTAAATTTATATAGACAGTGTGTGTCCTTTGTGATTTTCACAGCCTGTTCCAGTTAGCAACAAATTAAGATAAATACCCGGCAAAATCTATTAGGTGCTTCTACGGAACAGCTTTATTTACAAGACGTTACCAAATACCTGGTATTTCATTAATCTTTATTTATTTATTTCTGGCCATTAACTTCTAATCTTCTAGCCCATTTGGTTATATGCTGGTGATTTCTTGTGAATCAACTACAGAAAAATGAAAATTACGTGATAAGTATTCTCTTACCACTGTACTTCATTGTTAATTGCCAGTGACTTGTCAGTGAAGGGTGAAAGTAAAGACAAAGGGGGTGACAAAGAAGAATGTAATTCAAGTGGAGCTAAAGAAGATATGGAAATATCTGCTTGGGTTGTACATGCTGTACTTGATTCATGTAAGCACCATTCTTTTAAATCATCATTTCAGGCTGCTTTTTTCTGACTTTCAAAGGATAATTTAGCAAGCTGCTTTGGTAAGGATGATTGACTACAGATAGTGGATAAACTAAAACAGAGGTGAAATAAAAGGAATAAGGAGCAGGGAAAAAAGCATGATTCAATTAAATTCACAGAGATTGGATACTAGATTACAAATAAATGCTGTATGTGACATGTTTAGACTTAACTACAACTAAAAAACTATGACTTCCTTCCAAGTGAAAGCCAGAAGGAAACTGAAAATGAGGTTTCCTCTGCAGTGATTGTTTTATTAGGTTAAAAGCAGTGAAGCTCCATCACAGAGTCTTTCGTGTTCGGCAGTCCCGTCAGTGCACTTCATTCTTGACCTGTGGCGCTCAGCCTACAGCAGAGTGTGCTGGGAGCCAGGCAGAAACTGCAGATTCAGCCGGGTTAGGTCAGAGTCTTTTAAAACCTCCAGTCATTTGTTGAGGTTGCAACTCTACAATCCTGGCTCTGTGCTCCCTGTACCTGTTTGAATCAGAACAGGAAATGGAGACAGCAAAACAATGCATTAACAACGCTTGCTTACAGGAAGAAGAGTAGAGATCTCTGGTTTCTGTTAGGGAATAAGACCAAAAACTCTCAAACATTTAACAACTGTATGGCTGAAATTATGGTTGTGACTGATTTCTGCTAAGCAGAGCATTTGCTCTGACTCTCAGTGAACTTCTAATGCAGCCCTCTTGGCTGGCTTTTTCTAATATTGTAATAGATTAAGAATATCCCTAGTCCTCATTTTCAGATCAGTTATCCCTGCATAATATTCATAGTGGAAATGGAGGTCTTCCATAATGTCCTTGTAGCTACTGATGGTAAGCTTGCCTTTTTTTGGTATCTTCGGTGAACCCTTTAGAAAGATTCAGAGGTTATCGTTTAGAGCAGAACCCGAGATCCTTTCTTCTTGAGTTGGATGCCTTATAGAACAGCCTAAACTTATCAAGGTATATATTTTCTTCTTTTCAGTCTTCCCACGTCTCTTCGTGTTAGTAATGTATTTCTTCATTCTATTTCTTCTGGTTTTTAAACAAGACGGGAAAGATCATTCAGCCAGTCCCAAACACAAGACTCCAATGGTCCATCAGAATCATATTCATAAATACTGCTATGTATTTATTACATTATTATCTTTTTTCTGCCTACTTTTGTATGTCTTACTTGCTCTCTCCAAATGGAATTCCATTTGCAGGACATGAGGGATGTAACACAAATTCAGAGGACTATTTTTCCTTCCTCTTTGTGCCTTGCACCTTCACAAACATATCTGTACTGAATAAATCTACATACTTTCTGCCACTATTTAATTGCTTCTTCTCCTCACATCATTTTATATCTATCTTAGCATAATACTTTATTAAGTTGTACAATGTATTTTCAAAATAAATTTAAGTTCCAGTGGATTTGCCTCTCTTTGCTACAGTCTAATTTTATATTTCACTTTGACAAATGCAACAGAGAACTGTCTTAATTCTAGTAAAGACCAGAACTGTCATAGTTCAAATGTGATGTGTATCACATAGCAAAACATGTAATAACAAATAAATGCACTAGCGATTTGGAGGAACAGAATGGGTGTTAATGGGGACCATGTCACTTGTTAACCTTGATCTTTCGCTTGTGAATTTAACCCCAATTGGTACAAAAGATTCCATTTATTTGTCACTCATCCCTCCAGCAAGCCTGCACTCCATGTCTGCTAGGTAATAACTTGAAGAAACTGTATATGAAATAACATTTTAAACAAGGAAGATCAACGTCACATGACATCCCTATTTTCTTCTTTCCATTTTCACCATCTTCTTCATTCATTGATGAGGAAGGTTAATATTGAGTACTCTGTTAATGGGTTTCACTGACTTATGCTAAAAAGAAACAACACCTTTTATAAGAAATCAGAGAAGGGCTGAATGAGATTATGCAAAATCACTTACACAAGCACCCTGGAGATGGAACCCCTGTTTAATATTTAATGTAGTCATTAACTTGAGAGCAGAGGGAAGAGGGTAATGGATGGCCCATTGCTTTTACCTACAGGACAATTTCTGAAGCAAACTTTTTCCCCTGGGGCAGGTATCACACATGCCAAAAATCTATAAAGAGGGTCACAGATGAAAGGAATTTGAGCAGCCCCAAAATTCCCATGTGAGCATCATGAAAACCACAGTCAGATCAGGTGGTAGATACTATGCACAGCTGTGGGCCATTGCCATCCAAAAGCTCAATTAGTTTATTATGGCAACAGACACATTATGCTGGCCAAGTAACCAACACATCTGCAGAAATTACAGAAAATAATCAATTATTGAAGAAAACTATCTAGAAGTAATGTTACTCTTACCCTTTCTTGTTCTCCTATCTCCTTTTTTTTTCATTCTGCCTAGATGCCCAGCCGGTAGAGATTACCACTAGAATCAGGAAACTATTAACTAAATTTATCTATGAGAAATATGGGGGAGGGGGGAGGAGGGAAGGGAGAGGTGTTTGTTTTGGGTGATTGGATAGTTGGGTTTGGGCTTTTGGTTGGTTGCTTGGTTTCTTTTAAAGAAAAATACTCAAAATCACTTTAAATATTTCCCAATGACCTTCTAAATACTGTAAATATTCCCTGTGTGGCAGCAGCACAGAATACAGTATGTTTTTGCACGTTGCTGCCAAGTTACATGGTAACCATCACAGTACAGGTCAGAGCACATGACCCACTGTCACAAGGACATTGTGCACAGGTATTTACCCCAAAGGCTTGTTGGGCTGTAGCGTAATGGTTTCCTCACTTACACCACTTAGCATGGCACCCATCCTCCCAATCATATGGGCCACCAGACACCTTTGCCCAAAAAGAATTGGTCAGCATCCAGGCTTGAATTGTATTTCCCTGTCTCTGTGCTAATTAGAGAAGCTGTCAGGTCCTCCCACCTCCCTTCAAGTGCCTGGTTCTAAAGCACACTGATGAAGCAGAGAACTGCTGCCATACTGATCCATCTGTTTTCTCAAATACAGAGAACCATCATTGCATGTTCTCCCACAAAGAGACAGTGTGGAGCCTGACATGCTCCTGCATATGAATGGTCTTTCTCTACAAAGGATTTATGGTGGATGTTGTTCTTCACTGCTGCTCAGACTGATAGCCACGCAGTTGGTATATCTGTAGATCAGTATAGAAAAAACTTATATCTGACCTAAATGAGAGTGGAAAGATTGAAAATTCTCAGCAGCAAGAGTGGCAGAACTTTAAAAAAATAAATAAATACAGGTTTGGGTTTTGTTTTCTGTCTGATCCTTAACTTATAATATAGCACATTACAGGACATACACAGGTACAAGTAAATATGATGTGATATCAAAACCAGAGAAATTATTAAGTGACAGCATTTTAGTAACTTTTGCCACAACACCTTACATTGCACTAACCTCTATGTAACAGAGCCTGTTCCTTCCCTGAGGAACTTTCTGCAACAAGGAACAAACACCTAACAGTGAAGATCATCCTTGGCAGGGTCTTATTCACCATTTTTTGCTGACTGGATTAGTTTGGTAAATTCTTTTAAAAAAAAAAAAACAAAACAGTAATTAATGCTACAAAAGAAAGAATAGTTTCCTTAAGGATGATCTCTTCCTAAAGAAGTTTGTCTTCCATGGAATCAGAGACCAAGGTCCTGTATTCTGAAATTTCATTTTTTAAAAATTCTAGTTTAAAAAAAATTATTTTATTTTCAGAAATAAACAGAATATTACCACATCATTAAGCTTTTAGAATAAGCATTAAATCATTTTCTGATATGCCTGAGAATCTACGCAAAAGGAAAATGCCAGGCCTGGGTCTATCCCCGATTTCACATCTGAAATCTAGCCTGTAGGCAACTTTGAGATATTCCTATGACTTTGCTTCACAAAAATTCTGGTACAGTTGGTCATCCACAGTTCACATTGGATTCTATGTGATGAAGGAGAAACACTTATCCTTAGTGTTGCACCATTATTTATCACATATATAGTATAACGAGTAAATCAGTATTACATGCTTACTCTTAGCTCAATTAATTTATGATTATTAATAAAACAATATTTAGGGTACTGTAGCAATTTAGGTAACAGCAAAATACATACAGTCAGGACAACACAGCTGAAAGTAGGCATATACATTTAGTTATTGATTTTGTCATTTTTTGATCCTTGTACCTATGAAATACTGTCGTTTCTGGTACGGTAACTCAAATGAGTTATTATACAGTCTCTGACTCTGAGCATTGTTTTCATGGCTTAGCCTTTGTGAAGGCTCTGTCTGAAGCACCCACACATTCAAGAGTACAGTGCTCAGAGCCAATTCAAGATATGGATCCATATCCATCCATGGTTCCAAGATATTAGACCTGAGGGACTGGTCGAGGTGACTTCTGAAGGCCCTTAACCTTAATCCTCCTGTGTTTCTCTCTGTAGTTGTAGCTTTAACACTGTATGCCTCAGACAATTTGGGCATGCATTTGTGCACAAAAGTGGAGAGTACTTTGGAAGATGTGGCTACTGGACTGATTAGCATAAACAGTATGTTTCTGATGGTTCTGTCTCCATTGGACCCAAATCTCTGCAACAGAGAGAGATGATGAGTTCACAGCCAATATTCATCCATCTCCCTGTTCAAAGGCAAGGATCTAAGTGTGTTCACATAGCTGCTTTGCTCTCTTGATGTTACACTAGGGAGTCACCTATTAAAGCTGAAGGTTCTGTCTTTCTAATAATTGACAGTTTTCTCTCTGATCTTTCAGCTTTTGTGGTTGCCAGACTACTGTTTACTGTATTGGGTAATAAAAAGAGCATGTTGAGCTACAGCACTATAAAAACCATAAATCATTCAGTAACATTTAGAGACTGTAGCTGAACTAAGACATTTTATAATGTTTTAGTGGATCTAAAGTGGAAAAAAGCTATATTTCTGTACCTGTAATTTTTGCCCACAGGTGAAATGTGCTAAGAGAGGTAGAGTTTAGAGCCAGAGGGAAAGTTTCCTTTACTATGAAAGATTTTTGTATAGTAACAATTAAAAATACATTAAATTACTGGAACAGGCTGATGAATCACAACATTAATGAAGTCTCCTAGTAAGGTCAACTGTGTTATCCATACTTATGGTGAGCAATGAGAGCATTAAGATGAAATACAAAAGTCCTTGTAGCTGGGAGGATGAGAAAGAGGATGCTTTAAAGTATGACAACCAAGCAGGTTGCTTCATAGACTTTTTCAAAAAGTAGCACTTAAAATTGGTAGTAGCTTCTGGTGCTAATAAAGTACTAGGAATTTAGAGTTTACACGGCTGTCACTATACTTCTCAATTCATGATGAGCTTTGTGTGAACTCACAATATAGAACCAGGAAATTTTTATGGGTTTAGGACAGAGACAATAACATAGGTGTTTAAAATAAAACAATTATACAGGGTAGATAATTTTATATTTGATTTTAAAACTAAAAGGAGATGAAACACACATTGATAGGTAGATAATATAGTTTCTTTTAAGAACTATGGATGCTATGCAAGGCCATGAGCCATGATAGGATATCTATAAGTGTAGAAGCATCTGGTTGATGTCACTGTGTTGCCACTTTCAATAATCTTTGACCAATTATGGCGATTGGGAAAGGTGCCTGAGAGCTAGAGGAAAGCAAATGTCATTCTTGTATTCAAAGATGGCAAGAAGGAGGACCTAGGGAACTACAAGCCAATCAACTTCACCTCTAATTGGAGGCCAGTAACAAGCTGTACACCCCAAGTTGTCAATACTGGGTTCAGTACCATTCAACGTCTCTATTAGTGATGTGGGTGATGGGCCAGAGTGTACCCTCTGCAACTTTGATGATGATGGAAGACTAGGAGGAGTGACTGATATGCCAGAGGGTTGTCCTGCCATCTAGAGGGACCTCAACATGTTGAAGAAATGGGCCAACAGGAGCCTCACACAGTTCAACAAGTGAAAAATCCTAAACCTGCGGACAAACATCCCCAGGCACCAGTACACACAGATTATCACCCAGCTGTAAAGCAGCTGGGCAGAAATGGACCTGGAGATCTTGGTAGATATCAAGCTGACGATAAGCAAACAAAATGTCCTTGCTGCAAAAAGAGATTCTGTTTTTTTGTGGTTTTTGTGTGTTTACTCTATCCTGGATTGCACTAGACAAAGTATTGCTAGCAGGTTGGGGAGATAATTCTTCTCCTCTATGTAGGACTGGTGAGGCTACGCCTGGAGTGCTGGGTCCATGGAGCTACTGAAAAGTCTAGCAAAGAGCCATGAAGATGATGAAGGGACTGGAGCATCTTTCACATGAGGAAGGACTGTTCTGCCTGAAAAAGAGGAGGCTCAAGGGGGATCTTATCAATGTATATAAATTACTTAAGGGAGGATGCAAAGAGGATGAAGCCAGGCTCTTCTTAGTGGTGCTCAGTGACAGGACCAGAGGCAATGGGTACAAACTGAAAAATAGAGGTTCTGTCTGAACATCAGAATATATATTTTTATTGTAAGGGTGACTGAGCATAGGCACAAGTTGCCCAGAGAGGTTATGGCCCTCCTTGGAGACATTCAAATGCTCTCTAGTCATATTCCTGAGCAACCAGCTCCAAGTGGCCATACTTGAACAGGGGAGTTGGGTCAGAAGACCTCCAGTAGTCCCACCCAATCTCAACAATTCTGTGATTCTGTGAACATCCATTTTTGGTCACAGTCAGAAAAGGATACAGGACTTTTGCTTTGACTTCTCTAAAACTATATTTATGTTCTTTGAATGGATAATACCTTTTCCAGTTACCTAGAACATATGCCAGATTTGGGTTTTTTTAAGAAATGGAAAGAAAAAAACAACTGAAGTAAGTATTATTATTCACCTGTGATATTATCAGCGTGTAATAAAACACCCACTGGGGTTGCCCATCTATCAACAGTGGAGTCCAGTCACTTCAAAGGGGAGGACTGGATCCTCCTATATGTACAAATGCTAAACATTTTGTGTGTGGTGAGTCATCTCTATCAGTGGTCACGACAGGAGAGGTTGCTTCAGGGGTCAGTCACCAGTACCTAGACTGAGAATGTATTCCACACAGGCTTGAAGTAACCTTTGTCATTTTCCAGTCCAAGGACAGCTGACTACAGCTGCCTTTAAAAAGCTTAAGTATTGTCAGTGGCTTATTTGCCAAGAAATGGATCTGGTTTTCTTACAATAATTTTCAAGGCTGGAAGTCCTGGTACTTAAAATCCGACAGCATAAATGGATTTCCTTTTTTTCTTACAATGAAGTTTATTACACGGTATTGATGAAGGTTTCATTGTTGGCATTTATTTACTACATTTTCAGAGATGGCTAATAAGTTGGAATATTTCAGTGTCATGAGTAGCAGCTCATATTGCATATCTCAAAGACAAAAGCAGTCACAGTAATCAAAAATATCAAGTTTAAGTGAAGATTATGCTAATAGTAACTCCATTCTTTTGTTTATAATTAAGCAAATATAATACAACCAGTATATTCTCCAGAGGAAAAAGCAATTCATTTCAATAAAGTCAATCTTTATTTTATCATCAAACAAATAATGAATAAAAATTGATGATCTTTAATAACAGCACAGGTTCACTTATATTGCATTGGTTTTGTTGACAGCAACATATGACATTATCAGTCTTACATACAGCAAAGAATGAGTCTGATAATCTTATATTAGGATATCAATATTAACAATTTTAATTGTTTGCTTTGCTAAAACAATAGGTTTTCCACAGATAATTCAAGTAAACAGCAACACATCCTGCTTCCCAAATAAAACTTGACATCTAGATAAAAATATTGCATCCTTCTTTTGGCCAGTAGCAGCATTAAAATAAGATGTGATGCATTCACTATAGAAAGCAAAAGTATTAGTAGACAGGATGTTAAGTGATCTGTATGTGAAAAAAAAAGGATGCAAAAAAGCACATGAGCCTTTCAAGGTAGCAGTTTAGCAAAATTTCAAATTGTATCAACTCTATAAAGTAAATATACATGATGCACATAAAAGCATCTCAAAACTAGGGTAAATACTCTTTTTTTGGTTTTTAATAAAGTACTTTTAAGCAGCTGCTCATGGCTTAAATAAAATGTGATTAAGCACAAGAAAGACATAATTAAAATATCTTCACTGATGCTTACAAAAATACCCCAACAAAGGTGCGATGAAAAGAGATGAGAAGGAAGGATATTAAACACTGAGCTTTGGGTAATCTTAGTAAATACACTTTTGAACTCCCATTTCATATGTAGTAGGAAAGAGCTTAAGTTTCCGATTATACTAAGTATATAAGCACCTGTCTAATCCTTTTTAAGCCAACCGGAGCCGAACACATGTTCCTCTAAGGCAAAATAGGCACACACATGCCCTTTGACAGGTTAGAACCCGTATGGGCAGCTTCCTTTTGACCGTTTAGAGTGCTTCTGAGAGATGGCAGTGTGATGGAGACAGTCTGGAGTTGTCTGCCAGCCACAATGTAGGTCTTGGACATTCCATGCCCACTCCTATTATTTCCATACACGCTTCCAGTATACAAACCCTACCATCCACTCCCACAAGAAATTGCAGCTGAGTCCATCTAATTGTGTTGTTGGAGAATGTAATTTCTGCAGGTTTTCACAGGTATTGATTTAAGATAATAGATACATATTATCCACTGTAAAAGCAAATTACTATTTTCATTACTAAGGGAATACTTTCCTGTTGTCAAGAGAAATCAGAAATGGTGTCTTCACATTAAAAGGCTCTTAGGAAGGAACAGGCTTTCAAAGTCTATTTGCGGTCTATTTCTTACAAGATTTCTGTTGTCCTGAGAATGAAAAAGGCTATACTTCCTTCACGCTTACTGAGATTAATTGGTTCCTATATCTGGAAAATACATTCATGTAGGACACCTAACATAGTCAATCTCTATTTAGTCACAGTTCTGTCAAAGGCATGAGATGGGCCTCCATTGCCAGAATCCTCTAAAATCATATAAATACTGGCTTCCTCGTGGCTTCCTAATGGGTTTCTTGTGGCTTCCTTGGAAGAGGAAAACAATAAAAATAAAACCAGGGATTACTTTCCCTTGGCTCTTAAAATAGCAGAGTTGAAAAGAAGGATGTGCCTTCATTACCATCTCTTTTTGTGTTGGGGATATTGGCAAACCTCTTGCCATCTTCGTGTTCAAGGTATGTAATGTCATCTATGCCTTGTCCCTGAAATGTGTTTTTTATATGTAAGCCCCAGAGAAGACAGTGAGAATATTTAGATGGATTTGGGCATGAGGTACTGCCCTAGGATTGTGTTACATTTCTGCCTCTTCCTCTGCCTCCCTTCATGTTCAAGAGCCACAGCATATTGTGGGACCCTCCAGGCTGTCCTTCCACCATCTGCAGAATGGGATAGGCATGCTTCTCAGTACACAGTGAACAGGCTCCATTGATGATATACAGTGTTGTCTTATATGCTGAGAGACGGCAAATATTCCTTCTCCTCCACTCTTTGAGGAGATGATCATGCAAGACAAAGCAAAGATACTCAGAAACTGTCTCAGTGAAAGCTTGCTGGCTCACAAGAGTGACTGGCACCCTGTAAGGGACCACCATGAGGGACAGAATGGGGGTGGAGTCTCATCTGCATGTGATGGGTGACTATAATGAGGTGCACTTAGTGATTTGTGGTCTTGGATCTCCTTTCTTATTATCCTGGCCAAAATAGCAACCTGTTAATAACTGATATAGAGTCCAAGAAACTGTAGATCTGCAGTCAATGAAAGGCCTCCTGGTAGGCATAAGTTTCACTTTGTCATTTAGACACTTCAAAAGGGGAAGTTTCTAGCACTGAATATAGAATTGAATTTAATTGAATCAAACAGAATAGAATGCTTCGGTTGGAAGTGATCTACAATGATCATCCAGTCCGACTACCTAACTAGTTCAGGGTTGACCAAAAGGTAAAGCATGTTATTAAGGACATTGTCCGAACACCTCTTGAACACTGTCAGGCTTAGGGAATCAATTACTTCCCTAGGAAGAGTGTTCCAGTGTTTGGCCACCCTCTCAGTAAAGTAGTGCTTCCTAATGTACAGTCTAAACCTCTCCTGCTGCAGCTTTGAACCATTCCTATGAGGCCTTTTGCTGGATACCACGGAGAAGAGATCGTCTCTTCCTTCTTGATGTTGCCTCCTCAGGAAACTGTAGAGAGCAATGAAGTTGGCCCTCAGCCTCCTTTTCTCCAAACTAGACAAACCTATAGTCCTTAGATGCTCCTCCTAGGAATTTCCTTCCAGCCCTTTCAACAGCTCTTTTGCCTTCCTCTGGACTCATACGAGTACTTTAAGATGCTTCTTAAATTCTGGGGCCCAGAATTACACACAGTACTCAAGGTGAGATTGCATCAATGTTAAATATGTGTGAGTATTCAAAAGTATTTTTCAGTCTTTCTCACCTTCCAGCTTTGCTTCCTGATCTGAAGGCAAGCTCGATGATTTTCCAGTGCAGCCCAAAAGAAATGTGTGCTGCTAAGAAAAAAAAGAAGAAAAAAACAAAAAAAACAAAAAGCCAAACAAAAATAAAACCAAGAAAACTGTATCCGTAGCAATAATTATGTGAAAGAAAAGTTTTGTGTTCTTCAGTTCCAGATTATTTTGCACAGCTGAGGCACAGCTACAAGTTCCCTCTTAAGCATTGTAGGGTGGGAGGTGGGGACAGTGACATCTAGCTAAGATCATCTATTAGTATCCAGACCTCTAGATTTATCCCATTCAACTTTACATAACTCTATATTACAAGCCTTAGTTAAGCACCCAGGCTGCCGCAACAATCACCATCTGGAGAAATAACTCCTTCCTCTTCGTTATTAATCTCTGGCACCTAACTCGGAATAGTCCCTAGCTTTTAGGTACCAAAAGTTGAGATGAAGAAACCTGTCCATGTTGTGTTCAAAATTCTCTGATAAAAGCCTTAATAACTGAAATATAGGTCTGGAGAATTGTACTTTTTAAATATTATACTGAATACTCTGGAGCATTGGATTGGTGCACCAAAACTAGAATAAAACCTGCAGTCGAATAAATGGACAAGAGATCCTTCAAACCCACCTCTATTTGTGCTGAACTATTAACTTTTATTTGTTCTGGGGCTTGATCTGAATTGTCCTAATTCTTCCGTTTACAGTAGCTTCTCCTGGGATTTTATTGCTCATTGACTATGCTGTATCTGCTGAGACACGTTTTAAGGATACCACAAATCATGTATTGTAGTAATCTTCCTAACATCCTTGCAGACCAGTGATACAGTAGCAGCCTCAAAGAACCAAGTCTAATGTAAATCTCCAGACAGCTGTTCCACAACAGTGTAAATTATGGAATGTTTTCCACGTTCAAAAGCATTACAGAAGATGACAGAGCTATAGTGTGTGTCAAAAAAAAGCACATTTTGCACATTAAAATTTCTGCTATTTCAATAATATTTTTGTCATTACATCAAAACTGTTTAGTCTGGTTATTAAGAGCTTGAAAAAAAAGTCATCCTTTTTAATGTAATCTTTTGTTAGGGAAGTTAATTAAGATGAGATGTAAACCAGCAATTATATTCTTAACTTCTTAAATATATAACAGAACTACCGGTGAACTTATCTAAATCAACTTTTTTTAGCAGACACACAAACACACAGAGTACAGTTAGCCTAGTCTGACAAATTCTGCATCATGTTGACATATAATGAAAATAAGCAGGAAGGAAATTGCAAGCACACTACTAACACTATTCAGAATGGATATGCAGAGCATGCTATACAGCAAATCAATCTAACTTGATAGAACAGTAGGATAATTAACTACAAATTAATGGCCAGTAAAGAATTAAGCATACAATAAACCAACTTCTCGGCTATGCAAATTGGCACAAATGTAGGACCTGGTCTGCTCTGTGTCTCATAAATCATCGCAATTATAGACAGTAAGACTAGAAAGTTACATCCAAAGGTTGTTTCATTCACCCCCGGCCCAAAGGTGGGATCAGTGTACTGATGTTATTCCTCACAAAACTTGCCCTGTCTGTTTTCAAAACCATTCATGAACACGAACTCCTCAACTTCTTAGCAGTTGGCTCCTGTTCTTAACCATGAGAATTTTTTTGTTTTCTGATCTGCCTTCCCTGCTGTAATGAAAACCAATTTGTCCTGCATATAAGAGTCAAGGAACAGATTATCTCTTCCATGTCATAGCCATCTTTCACATATCCTTCTGGTTTTCCTCTCTTGACTAAACCATCCCAGATATTCCTATCTTTCTGCATCAGCTCTAGTTTATCTGTTCTTTCTGCTCTGTCTTCCAATCTCTCTCACTAAATTCTTAATCATGGTGAAGAATTACTATAATGACAGAATACACAGAGACCTCTGCATAGATAAGTCTGAGCTCTATATAGGTATAGGCATTTTATTTGCTAGATCAAGCTTTTTGACTTGGAAGGTTTGCATACATTTTAATCAGAAGTGGACAAATAATATGAGTATCTGGACTTCGGTATCTTCTGATAGAAAGTATCACTGGATTTGATCCTGTTCTGTCTGAAGACTGAAATTCATCAAAGAATACCAACTCAATCTCACTATGACTGTGAGTTTAAGTGCAGGAATGTGCATAAAAGGATGTCATTCTATTTCTGCCCCAAATAGAACAAAAGTGCTACTATGTTTAAACTATATTCTTATCTGCCTTGATAGTCTGGCGAAGGGGTTAGTTTCTTTATTACAGACATTAAAATTTCAGATAACACATCATCACCTGCAGACCCTGATGGGAAGTATCACCAAAGTGAATTCCCTCTTGGAAAAACAGACATTTGAATTCTGACTCCCGGTATGCAACAGGAATATATAATCTTTCATAATCTCACTCTGTCATAATGTAAGAGCAAGGAATTTAACAGAACTTGTTAATTATAATTATCCAATAGTGCAATGTTAAACGTTTGCCTTTGCAGTATCACTGCAGTATCGCCTCAATCACTCTTTTCCCTCAAAAACTGAATATATTAATTGATCAAGTGAATTCTTATGTTGGTAGACATAACTAATTTTTCTCTATGTTTGTTTTTGCTTTTGATTTCACTGCGCTTACAACTGCTGAAGTGATATCTTCCTGATTTTAAACAAAGCGATCAAGAGGACTACTCTGTTCATATCATTGATCTTAGAAATATACCTGGACAATAAAGTCCTGCTTTGATAACCAGGTCACTGCCGAGTTTTTTTGGGGGAAGGGATCAAATGGTACAGCAATGGTTCCCTTAAAAACTCTTCTGCACCAATGCCATTTATTGATGAAATTTGTTAGGCCTGATCCTTTTGTTCTAACTTCTTCCTACTGCTCATATTATTGCTAGCTTTTCACCTCAGCTATCACACAGCTGTATGTATCTTAAGATAACTTTAATAACTCCCATCAATCTCCTTGTATTGACTCAAATAACTTACAATATCACTCTAACCTCCAGCAATTAAAGCCAGGGTAAATACTTCAAAGCAATGTCTTTCTCCTGGTCCCTCAGCTAGCTCTGACTCTGTCGATCTTTCAACAGAGCACAGTGAGTGCCATGCTCACAGCAACATTATCTCAAACCCTGAAAACAGAGAACATTTACTCAGGTTCAGTGCTGCACTTATTCAATTCATAGTTCAGAATGAGCCTCTGCAGTACCAGCTCCGTATGGGGCACCATTAAGGGGCACAGATACGCTCCAGTTTATTTCCTTTTAGCCAAAGGATTATCCTCCAGCTCCAGATTCTGTTAATGAGCCACTATGCATACAAACTGGCTTTTTGCAATTCCCATGTTCTGATGGAAGAGGATCCCAGTACAATCCTTCTTACATTCATGCTCTGTTTCCCTTGGAAAAGAAAGCTGGGAGGCTTTTCAACTGGGAAAACTGTTCTTTTTCATACTGGTTAGAATAGAATCTGTTCCTGTGATAAAATTTAGCTGTTGGGGCAAAAGAAATAAATAGAACTAGTTCACTTTCTCTAAAGTTTCTTACACCTGCAAAGACGTTCGGTAAAATAAAAATGAGATTTTTTTGCTGTGGAAATACAAAACTGGCTCTGAATATATACAGACAGACTTTGAACACAGGCAGGTATTTCAGGAGTCATTTTTGAGATGCAGTGATATTTAATTTGTCAGATCAAGATTCAAGTTAAAAACTGACACCTCCTCAGAAGTATCTACTTATTCCAAAAGTTATATGTTAAAAAAGTAGGTTAAGACAACTTGCTACTATTTCTACCAACTCAGAAGTGTTTTCTGCAAAACATTACTGGCTGCAGTGTCCCATCTACTGTCCAAACCAGTTGCTTGAATTTCAGCCACTCTGGGTACTAGAGAGGAAAGAGAAAGGAAGAGTGGAATTTTTATTCTGTAGGTCAACAAAGGGCATTTTTAGTGTAATTATATTTCAAAATTCTTTTGTCCTTTCATGGCAAATACAGAATTCTATTATGAATTTACCTCAGTGTAAACTTGAAAGGGAAAGTTATGTTTGAGTTCATGAAAAAGTGAGAACTGACTTGGGTAAACACAGCTGCACTTAACCACTTGTACTAATTGTGTAAGCATTTCCACAAGCATGAGAGAAGCAGATGCAAGGGTTAAAGACCTGTATCAGTCCACAGGTGGTTTGTTTCTGCATTTGCCATTCAGGTTGCTGCAAGCACCTGTAGAAGCCCAAGGGTCAGAAAAGGAGAGGAGAAAAGTTTCTTAACTTCTCCAGGACATTCTTATTACAGACCCTTAGAAAAGCAATGCCAGTTTTCGTCTCCTCCCTTGACAACTCTGAGTTTACCCAGCATCATTCCCTTTTCTTCAAATTCTCCTAGTGAAAACTTCATGAAATGGAATTTCAAAGCTTCAAATCTTTTATCTAAGAGGCATAGACTCATACTTGGAGGGCACACTCTCAAATCCATCTTCTTTGAAGCTGGGTGTCCAGAAGGTGAGAGTAATGGAGGAAGCAGGGAAGGGCTGAGATCTTGCAAGGCGATATCTTCTGGCCCAATATCTTAAGAATTCAGTAACATTCCCCAATGTTGGTATCTCTGCCAAAGGAATGTACTGAAACATTACGCTCTGTCTGATACTTTCTTTTGTTTGCTTTGTGAGCTCGTGGAAGTTTACTAATGGCCACTGGTGATGAAGCACTTTGACACCTTTGTCCCTGGGCACATTTCAGAGAAGCCAGCATGCATTGTCTAGTTTTCACTGCAGATCCTCTGCGGAAAAACTAATATTTGTGGACTTGCTGGCTCCATCATGTGTTCTCCAGACAACACTGCAAGGGGGAAAACACTCCTTGCATTTTTCACGGTTCTAAGCTTAGGAATGAAAACACATCTGTTTTAAAACAAACACTTTTAGTTACAAAAGACTGCGTGATGCCTCTGATGACTAAAACTGCACTGCCTGGCTGTGAATGAAAAAGCACACCTGTTCTTTATGATAAGAAAATCAACCAGAGTAAACAGACTATCTTTTGTTTTGCTTTACGTTGCCAAAGCTGAACTAGATTTTTTTTAACTTGCCAGTATTTTAGACTAATGGTTGTAATTAGCAGATTGAAACACAGTTGCTAGATTCAGCATCAAGCCTGAATCTAGTTCTTTTTCATTAGCTTGCTACGGTTTTATGCAAACCACATAATTTTGGCCTCAGTTTACCTGTAGTTATCATTTTTTTTGTTACATGAGAATAGAGTTTGAAGGTATATTTATGCAGGTTCTGATAGAGATTTGAAAGCTCTGGAAGGAAATGACTAGATGCACTGTCATAATGCTCCCGAATAAATCACCTGAATAATGTGCATAACAAATAGTAGTAGTGAAATATCAGTTGTACTAGTAATATATTCAATTGAACAACATTAATTAATGAATATTACTTGCAGGTTTTTATGCAGGAGAAGTAGAATTACTGGCTCTTTTTTTGTGTGATGCCCTTCAGCAGTATGTACTTTGATGAAAGAGAAAGTACAGGAGGCAATTAAGACTCTTGGGAAATGTTGTTCAGTAGGTATTTTAGCTAACATTTCTGCTTGGAAACATGGTTAACACAGCATCTTATGGCACAGATAGTAATTAATGTGCAGATGCAATTAATTAAATGTGGGATTCATCTGAGTAAATGCAGATGTCAAAAAATGTAGGTGTATACATCCAGGTTAGTATCCCCAGGCTCTCGTTGCACTCATAGAAAAGAAAGCATCTGTAGGGAATGACCCATCCTGTCCTGAGACAACCAACCAAACTATACCATACAAAGTACAGACTAAAACTTCCTTCCTATTTCCCTCCAATAACTATAAAAGGAGGTTCAATGACTAGTCAAAGTGCAGACATTGAGACTGTAGTTATCGAAAGACAGATGAGCTGAAATTTACCTCAAAATTTGGAACATATGCACAAAGGAACTTGATTTGCAGTTCTACTGGAAAACTATCTTGTGGTCTTTAATAATCATTCATGCTATTGTGGTCCCATTTCTTCATTTGCACTAAGGCAGTCATAAGATTTATTCATTAAGAAGACCTTTACAGTATTCAAGTGAAGTGAAATATTTAATCTCAAGCAATAATGCTGTTACCATTGCAGATGAATCAGTGAGGGGAGTGCCATTTTAATTTCTCTTCTGAAAATGTCTGGTCTGGTTTCAGCCAGGGAAATGCCAAAGACGAAATTCTCACTGTAATCACTTCTTATTGGGTTAACTTTCCTCACTGAACATTTCCAGTCCAATCATACCAAATAAATTTTCTCAGAAAATATTAAAAGTCATTACTCACATAGTGAGGTATTAATCATCAAAATTACTTATCTTGTTTGTACATCACTATATTTCTGTACCAGAAAAGTATTGCTTTTTTTCATAGCATGTCTCTTTTCAGCATAACAAATAAAAGGCTGAATCTGAAGGCAATCTATAAATGTTAATGGAAGCGTTACATCATTTTTATCCCATTTCAACACAAACTCCTAAATATGTGTTCACCAAGGAACACAATGAAGAACAGAAAGAGTGGGAGAAGGGGGAAGTAAAGCCACCTGGCCTTGAGTCAGGCCTACAGGTATCCTGAGTATGGAAATCAAACCATGAACTTTAGAATACGTAGCAACTGCAGAACTAAGTAAATTCAATGTTAGTAATTAGTTTGTCATCGCTTAACATAAGTACAAAAGAGTATTTAAATGGGTATAATAGAATTTTCCTTTACAGAAACTTTAGAATCCATTACAATCTCAGTAATATATATTCCTGCTTCTGACAATGTAGTTTCTAAGTCTGGCTCACAGTAAACAGCAGTATTAACTTCAGATGGTGTAAGGTACCACCTAACATCTAGAACCGGCTGTGTCTGAGGGGTGGAAGACTCCAGAATATTCTCCATTTTTGCAACAGTTCTGCCTCAGAAGACACATTGTCTAAACACCGCACTGAAGAGCAACAGTACCATTCTTAAGTCAATACAATTGGTTGCTAATAAATTATATATCACTGGAGCAGCCAGTTATCACTTCCTAACTTAAAGATGAGATAAAATGGTTTTCATCTAATCAACAAGGCTCAGGGAGGATCATCGGAACTTTGGGGGGGTAGGGGAGGAGGAAGTTGCAAGTACTTGACGAGATGCAGCAGTGTTTAAGGAAGAAAAGAAATCACGCTGAGCTGAGAGCTGATCCAGATGAAATCTACACCGAACAGAAAACTCCAGAATGCAGTGGGTAGGAAATTTTAAATTTGGGATTTTTACATTGAGAAATATCTACTTTGGAAATAAAAAATTCTGATAGAAATGTACCACTTTTAATTTAGCTTGTGCTAGGACAGGTGTTTTTCATTATGTAATTCTCGTCAAAACCAGAGTGAGGGAAGCAAGAAGAGAATTAAAATCTAGCAGATAGTCCCCAGTGAACTAAGGCATTCCTCTTAGATATAGAAGACTGAACTCTCTCATTCTGCCCTTTTTGAAGAAAATTGAATCTCCTTCAACTCAGTGAGATGACCTGATCAATTGAGTTTTAGTTACTTTTTTCACTGAGGGGAAGGTAGCTGTGAAAAATAGGGAAAGTCCCAACAGTCTGCAGGAAAAGCATTTCTAACCCGTGTTTCAGCAAGCAACAATAATCTTATCTTGATAAGAGAGCAGGATCAAGCAGGATCACTATGTCCACTGTGTACACAGATTGACATGAATAAGTCAAAGCCTCAATCTTTCACATGTCAGGACTGCCGGCACATTCACTTATTTGTGATAAAAAATATTAATCCTGATAGATTGTAGGACACAGAGGTACTGCTTTGTGATAGGGAACATGTATGTGTGTCTCTTTCGGAATCGGATCATCCTGTCAGTTATTTTCTGCCACAGATTTTTTAGTCATGCCTTCATAAAAATGTTACACTGACAGCTGTGCCTCTTCCTGGGGTAATTTCCAACCAGTAAGGAACAGTTAAAGAAGCAGCAAGGAGCAGCAGTAAGGAACAGTTTATTCCTCAGCCTCACAAGTTCTGAGCTTTTATATGGACACTTACACTTTCTCACCTTGTAATTAAAATAATTTGGGTAGACGTTAAATAATTGCATTGCATTGCATCTTGACAAAAATGTGTTTAAGCCTCTTAATGAGGTTAATGCCATTTGATTGTGAACAGATTTATGGTTTACTTCCTGCTTTTGGTAATTGGGTGCAATTCTTCCTTTTTGTATAGAACTAAAAATACATATTGAGCAATTTGTGAAACTTTTTAAGAAAAAACTGAGAAACATAAGAGATTGAAACCATCTTTCCTTCTTGGTGTATCAGGATGGGCAAATCTTTTTTAGGGTGTACCAGCCTGACCTCATTAAAGCAAACAGTGAGTCTGTCCCAGGTTTCTTTGTTTCCACATTTACCTTTTTAAATGTGCTTTGAAGAGTAGCTAAATATTAGAGACTTATGCAAATATGTGATTAGTTATTATTACCATTGATGAATAGATTTTATTTGTGCTCACACTAGAAATAAAATTAGAACTCCATCACCAAGGGAAAAATACAAAAGAAAGAAAGAGGAAAAGAGATGTTTTATCTAGGCAGGAAAACAGTAAACCACACTTAATTTTCACAATACACTCCTCTGAGAGCCCTTCATCATGTCAGTGCTTACGTAGACTGGTTTCCATTAGAAATTTCTGGAGATGCGCAGCGCTTAATATCCATACATAAAAGGCCATTAAAGCATTAAGAACGATAAGGAGCTAACCAGGCAATTGTAGAAAATGAACACCACAGCTTGCGTACCACAGAAATGAAATGGTGAGCATGGTCTAAGTATATGCATTGGGAGCTCAGGATCTGGTTTTCTGCCTTTTATGAATTTTGTGACTTTTAAATAGTAAGGCTAGGCCAAATTATTTCACCTGGTAATCACAGCTGTGCAGTTAACGTAGAGCAATCTACAGGAGTTCACATTTTTTCCTTAAAGAGCAGCTCAGTGTCCCATTGTCAAAGACGCATTAAGGGATGGGCCCGTCCCCAAAGAACGCAATAACATTTTTCCTACAGCTTTTAAGGCAATTTGGACAGTTTCCAACATATATCAGAGACAGCAGAAGGATTGCTACTGACTTCAGCCTGGACAGGCTGGTCCTTCGGAATGGGGATGAAGGAATCTCTGGCCTCTTTACCACTCTCTTTTGCATGCCTTGTCCAGCAAAACAATGCACACGCTGTGCGTTCAGCCAAAATCTGAGTGTCATGCTTTGACCTGGCAGATTACAACTATAAATAGGCATGCAGCCCAGCTGGCAAAAAGTAGCTCAACTACCCTTGGATTTAGAGTTGACGGGAGAGTTTGTCTCTGCTCTGGGGTCAAATGGGGTCAAATGATTAGCAATAGCTGGCCAAACGTGAGCTTCTTTATATTAAGCCAAAAAGGAACCAAGAGATGAGAAAGCCTAGAATAAGTTTGAAATAGGTAAACAATAAGTTATCCAACATTTAAACCCAAGGTTTGGTTCTGGAAGTGCCATGCAACATAAATGCAGCTATGATGTTGTATGCCATAAGATTTTGAGTTGATTAGTGCTAGTCCAGCTGTATTGGGTTTTGACTACTCTAGAACAAATAGTGTTTAGACATGGCAAATAGAAGCTTATTGATGGAATAATTAGAATTATCATAGCTGTAGGAAAAAAAGATAAAGCACAGAAGCCCTTTTTCAAGTCATTAGAAGGCCTCTAAATCCAAACTGTATCTTTTTCTGGTATATCTAGTATAATAAAAAGCATTGTCTGCATCAGGACATTTTATTCCGTTTTGCATATGTACATTGTTCTACATCTAATAACCAAACCCCCAAACCCTAAAACAAACTGAAGGTGGATTTTTGAATCCTCATACAACTACTTGAAAATGTTCCCACAGAACTTCAAAGCCAAATTGCTAAAGAGGCACCAAATTCACTACTTTGGGTGCATTGTTACCAAAGTATTCACAGAGGCTGGACAAAATAATTTTAGTTTCCAACATGAGACGTTGAAAGTATGACTACAAACAACTTAAAAATGCTAAATTCTCCTTCCAAACTAGGTGACTAACTAAAGATATAACTGATTTGTGAAGATGGCTTGTTCACAATTGTTTCTGGCTGAAAAGTAAGGAGCAAAATATAAACACATGTTCAGCAACATATTTTGTAAATGTGTGCCCATTTCAGTTAACTGTTTTGGTTTGGTTTTTTTAAACGGAAGAAATGATGGTAAAAAGTCAATAAATTTCACACAGAATCACATAATCACAGAATGTGCTGAGATGGAAGGGACTCAAAAGCATCGAGTCCAATGCCCATCCCTGCACAGGACAACCTCAACATTTACACCATATGGTCAAGTGCATTGTCCAAATGTTTCTTCAATATTGATAGGCTTGGAACCATGACTGCTTCCCTGAGGAGTCTGTTCCAGTGCTCCACCACATTCTGGGTGAAGAACCTTTTCCTAATGTCCAAGCTAAACCTTCTCTGGCACATCTTCCTGCCATTCACTCTGATCCTATCATTGCTCACCAGAGAGAAGAGATCAGTGCCTGCTCCTCCTCCTTCCCTTGACAGGAAGCAGTAAACTTCGATGAGGTCACCCCTCAGTGTTCTCTTCTCCAGGCTGAACAGGTCAAGTGACTTCAGCTGTTCCTCATACAATTTCCCCTCTAGACCCTTCACCGACTTTGTAGCCCTCCTCTGGACACTCTCCATTAGCTTTATCTTTTTATACTGAGGCACTCAAAACTGCACAGAATACTCGAGGTGGGGTCATAGCAATGCTGAGCCAAACAGGACAATCCCCTCCCTCAACAGGCTAGCAATGCTGCGCTTGATGTACCCCAGGACGTGATCAGCCCTCTTGGCTGCCAGGGCACACCGTTGGCTCATGTCCACCTTGCCATCAACCAGAACACCCAGGTCCCTTTCTGCAGGGCTGCTCTTCAGCCTCTTGCTCCCCAGTCTGTATGTATATCCAGGGTTGTGTCCCAGGTGCAAAACGTGGCAGTTGTCCTTATTCAACTTCACATGGTTGGTGATTGCCCAGCTCTCCAATTTGTTTAGATCCATCTGCAGGGCCTCTTTCCTCTTAGGAATGTCAATAGCTCCCCCTAATTTCATGTCATCAGTGAACTTGTGTAGTAAACCTCTAAGTCCTGCATCCAGGTCATTTATGAAGATATTAAAGAGTGCTGGCCCCAAGATAGATCCCTGTGGAATCCCGTTGGTGACTGGTCAGCAGCCCAATGTAACCCCATTCACTATGACCCATTGACCCCAACACAGCAGCCAATTGTTCACCCACTGCATTATGTGTTTATCCAGCTGTGTGATGGACGGTGTGTTTAGGAGGATACTGTGTGTGATGGTATCAAAGGCCTTGCCGAAATCCAGAAAGATGATGTCAACTGATTTTTCTTAGTCACCTAGGTGAGTAACCTTTTCATAGAAGGAAATTAAGCTTGTCAGGCAAGACTTTCCCTTTATACACCTGTGCTGGCTGGAACCAATGACTGTTTTGTCTTTCAAGTGTTTTTCAGCAGCTCCCAGAATAATCTTCTCCATAACCTTACCAGGCACTGAATTGAGACTCACAGGCCTGTAGTTACTGGAGTCATCCTTGTTGCCCTTCTTGAAGACTGGGACAACATGACCAGCTTCCAGTCAACTGGTACCTCTCCAGATTCCCAAGAGCATTGAAAAATCTTTGAGAGATGTCTCACTATGACAACAACCAGGTCTTTAAGTATCTTTTGGCGAATCCAGCCAGTCCCCACACACTTACAGGGATCCAGCTGGGGCAGCAAATCCCGTACAAGTTTGGGGTTGATTGGGAATTTATAATTTGCACAGTCTTGGTCCTCTAGTCCAAGGGTCTGGTGGAGGACAAGCCCATCATCAGTATTGACAGAGAGGAAAAAAGCATTAAGTGTCTCTGCTTGTGTCTATATCCCTATTTGTGAGGTGTTGAGGTGTCCACACCTTCTGTCAAAACTCTTTATTTTTTTATGTTACACAATACTTCATTTCAGCATTTATTTCAGTGCTTTTCTTTTATAGTCCTGAAAAGCTGACTAATAAGACATATTTTGTTTTCGGGTAAGTAAAATACTATATTCAGTTTCTTTTTTTACACTTAAATAAAAGTTTCAACAGGTTTTCACTGCAAGTTAATGTGGAATTTATCTGTTATTGCTATATTTTCAGGTATGCCATCTTTAGCATTCCATAATTGGAAATCCATAAACACAGAGATTATTCATAGCCCTGAAGTAGTATAACATTTGGTAGGCCAGGGGCTGCATAGGTTAGAAATAATTTATTTGACCACAATATCAAACAATGCTGGAATTCCAGTAAGATGAAAATGTGATTCATCGGTGTGCATTCACTTCACTGTTCCAGTCTCTTCAGGGGAGCCAGAAAATCACCACTAGCTGTGTGAATCAAGTTGTTTAAAGGAAAACAGCTTTCTCTTTCTATAAAGAGTTTAAGATTTTCAGGTTGGCCTGTAGTTAAAATGAAACGCAGAAATGCTCTGAGTTTGGAGCAAATTCCAAAATCGTTAGCACAAAAAGAAGTGAAAGATGTTTCTACTTCTAATGAAAGAAAACATTTTAACTTCAGAAGATAATTTTGTCTAAGTGTTTCACTATATGGAAATAAATCATAGCGGTATTTTAAGGGAAAAAATTTTTGTTTAGATATATATTTTAAAAATTCCTCTGAATAGATTAATTAAAAAATGGAAAAATAGCAGAACTGACATTTTATGGTGCTTTTTTCGTAGTAACTTATATTTCGAATTTGTGTGTGTGTGTGAAGAAATTTTGAACATCTCTGTTACCTAACTACTAGGTACAGACTGTATCAAACATCATCTTTTTACAGTGGGCAACAACAAGCAATGCTTAGCAGAGATAGTCTTTTCAGGGGTGATAGCTCTTCTACCTTACGATTTGGAGCAGAAGGGAAAGACTGTAAAGGAAAATATTGTTTAGAATGCCTCTTTACTCCAATTTATCTGTTGAAATATTGCACAGATTGTTTCTTCAGATTATACAAAAAAAACATTTCTAAAGATTGACACAGAGTAATTAAAATATTTGAAATTCTATTGGTGTTAGAGGCTTGCCTGGTAGCTGCAGCAGAAGGAAGGAAGAAGTCGTTGAGAGAGTCTCAGCCCGAGAAGCCTACTAAACTCGTAAGGTTTATCTACAAATTGCTCAGCAAACTTGTGCCCACCGTAGATGAGAAAATGACATTTTAGGTTTATCTGAGGATAACGTGAAGGACAAAATACCGCATAGCTAGTTGAGGAATTTCAATAATATTAAAGAGAGAAGAAATAAACAGCAAACATTTCCCTTAGCATGTTATTTTTTGTCTGTATGCTAGGCACGTCGCTTTGAATGCAAAAGAGCTTAGAGGTAGGACTTGTGGATAGAAAGAAAAGATTATAAAACTTTCTATTAGAAAAAAGCTTTCAAATAAGCACTTCCTTTGCCTCTATTATGTGGCCTTTCATTTATTTTTATTTTTAAGATCTATTGTATTCTATGAAATGAAAATTAGTTATAATGCAACAGTTTTTTCAAGAATATCTTTTTTTCATATAAAGGTAACTCACACAAAATATTTCAAAGAAAACTACATACAAAAGGAGTGAAATTGTCTGGTTTTGCCTGGGTTGAATGACTACATATAGTTACACACATGTTTAAAACATATTCTAAATTATATGTGAAAGAAAGTAAAAATAATAGGCAGCAAAATGAGAGATTGAGATGAAAGACTGAGTTGGAAAGAAAAGTAATCAAAGGTTTATAGAAAGTTTAAAAAGGAAAATTATTCTACCAGTGCTATACAGGTATCTATTGAACCTATTGAATAGTAAATTCAATCATTACAGAAAGTGAAATTTCTTTAACATAGAAAACACTGTGGAATTTGTTATTCTTTAAGTCATTTGCAGGTTAAAAAGTAAAAACAAACAAACAAACAAACAAACAAAAAGTGAAAATCAAAACAAACCCCCACAGACAACACAACCTTTGGCTAAAAAAAACCCCACAAACCCATTTTTTTTCTTTTAAAATTATATGGGTGGATATTTGGTTCGGAACTGAAGCAGTGGAATAGCTGTCTTAGTTTGACCTTGCATCCGCAGCAGTATGCATGTGGGGATTTTTCTTAGTGAAGAGAGTTAAAAGATATTTTTCTCCATTTCTCTACCTAGAATTGCTGTAGCAATTCTGTACAAGGACCAGTTTCAGTATATTTTAAGCATAAAAGTTCCATGTTCCAGGTAACTTCCTTAGTAGTTTCTTCGGTATTGCATGATTTGGAAATGTTATGTATAGATAGAAAGCCATAGAAACTGAGTGGTGCTTTCCAAATACTTTGCAACGTGTGTATTTGCCCCAGATGTAATCTCTCACTTGTGGTTCTTGGCATGTGATATCCCTTTTCATTGTACTATATAGCTCAGTTTATGCCTATACTTCCTTTTCTCCTGAACTGTCTTGAGAGCTTTGTGTTTTTCCTCGGCTACAAAAAAAAATGAAGAAAATATTTAGTATTACATTTGCTACTAATGAAGAAACACTACTTTATACCCATGAAGGAAAGCCATGAAGGAAAGCCATTAAAATTAGTTTGTGTTTAGATAGCAGCATATCTCCTTTTGTCTGACACATTGTGTTGCAATGACCCATTTTGTTCAGAATGTTATGGTAAGTCACAGGCGTAGAGGGACGGACACTGGGCTCAAAGCAAGACAAGATAGTCTCTGGCTGTAATTTAAACTCTGGCAGCTGCCCCCCTTCCCCTTTACATGTTAAGTTAAAGCACTTTACAAGGATGCACCATGCAGATCCAAGGACAGAATATGGCCCTCAGGAAGCAACAGTTTTGAGAAATGAAAGGTACCATCTGCAATTGTTTCCTTGTCTTAGAGACAGAGAGACACTGTTTTCCATTTACTCTCCACAATTTCCCAGCACTTTGTGTTTTCTTGGAAGCTATCAGCATGAAATACATCAAACACCATTCACTCCAAGCACCCTCAGATAACTTTCTTATTTCCCCAGCCTCCAGTCTGCCTTGCCGGAGAAGGTCTGCCAACACAGCCTGTTCAACAGCCATCTCTGTGAGTCATAACACAGCAGCGCCAGATGGAAGACAGGGCAAACATCTCCCTCCAGAGTTATCACCAATTCAGTTCCCATCAATCAACCAGCAGCTGGGAGCAAAGAATCATTTGCTGCTTTGCCTGGCTCACTCCTGCCAAAGTCCCAGTACATTAGAGCTGTGCTTTCTTTTCCATCCAGTCCTTGGGGAAGGAAAAACCTGAAGCCTCTCACAGATTTCCCACATGGCTACTCAGCCAACCATCTCCAAGAATCATACCAAACTTAGTGTATAAAGTACCGCTTTGACTTGGCATTTTTAATTCAGAAAGCAAAGCTTTCTGGCTCGTCAAGTCAAGCATGTGGTTTACAGGTGAGATCTAGTCAGTCTTGCCTCCATCCAAAAGACAGAGAAGAGTTATATGTATTATTTTCACTGCACAGGAGCAAATGATTGGCAAGCCAAAGGCACGTCTGGGTTAGCATGTGGGAAGCAAGCACACTGAATAAATGTGATTGCTCATGCCCATTCTGCAGTTGGTAGAAGTAGTAGGAGTTGGCTGGTGAACTGTGATAATGGTGAGAATCTAGTTTCTGCTCTGTAGTAGCAGACATGGCAGGAGGTGGCTGTTCCTTGAGCCAAGAAAAAAATGGAAAGTGAACAGTTGGAGCACTCTGGCGACAGAGTTTTGGCATGAAGCTGCACAGCAAATGCTCCATTGTGCCAGTGTGACCTGCTGAGCAGCACTCTCAGCCGTCACCTGCATATGTGGATGGCTGCAGAAGCCAATACCTTGGAGGATATGAAAGAAATGAAACTGCGTGGAAAACAAATACATAGCCTGAACAGTATATTTTAATCTGTTACAACTGCAAGTGCTACCCACCAGAGAATACTTCTCTGCTCAGTATTACGTGGGCTGGCAGAGTTTTGGGGATCCTTTGAATTACTAACATGCACTTCCCCCTGCCCTAAACAAGGATGTTTCCTTCTACAACAGATCATGAGCCTGACTAAGCGGTATTTCAGGCCTGTCTGCAGGGGAATCCCTGATTGCCATTCTCAGGAATGACATTTACTGTCCCAAATCTGCCCCTTCATACTATGAGCATGGTTGGAAGTAAAAAATTCTCCTTTTTGTGATTTTTTTTAAAGTATTAACCCAGATATTTCCTCCATGCATTTGATAAGAGGGAGATGAAACAGATCTACCCCACTCATGGTACTTCTATTTTAGGGGCTTCTGATGAGAACTCAAAGACATAATTCTGATTTTAACCTTTGGCTAACTATGTAGTGGCTGTTTTTTCCAGTGCTGCCAGGGAAAATGTATTCATCTGTGAAAAATTTGACTCAAAATTTGTTGGCATTGTATATCTTGGGAAAAAGGAACTGTGATCAGACAAAAAGAAAATCATACACCGCAGGACAGAAAAGAGGAAAAAAATGAAGAGAGATAAATATAGTAAAGAAAGAAATTCATCTAGAAAATGAAATAATACTATATACAAATTATATATAGAAAGAAAAAAAGAAGGAAATCTGCTTCTGTAGGCTAGCCTTTTCTGAGAATCACTTTTATCCCTAGCATCTATAGAGGCAGCAGACCTTGCTTCCACAGAAAAATGTGCATTAGAAAAAGAAAACTTGAATCACCTATGGGGAAACAGAGAAAGGCCATAGGAGTGAAGTATTTGAAATACAGAACTAAAGGTACAAAGCTGAAAAATTGTAACAAATTCAAAAATTCTACATAGTTGCTCCATTCAACATAAAACATTGTCAGTGTCTCTAGTCCTGGGAGGTGTTTTATTCAATTAGAAATCTGTCTTCACTCTGCCCAAAATAATATTTTAGTTCTAAGATACAAGAAGGGTGTCATTAAATAGAGGACAGCTGACATTGCCATAGAGCTTCCACATTGAAAAAACGCTCTATCAGATGAGGAGATTTGGCATCCTTTTATTGTTACTATCTACTGAAGTTAAATAAAAATATTTTACCTTCTTTGCACCTTTCTAACTTAAGAGTCTCCAAGGAAATCAGGTAGACCATATCTGAGTCGAGATTGTCAACTGGAAGCAAAAGTAGTTTTCAGTATTTTAAGTAGGGCAAGTGGATCATTCTCCAGTTTTAACTGAAGGACTGGAATAGCAAAGAAACCCAGCTGGATTCTGACCCTCTTTCTGATTTCCTGTAGCAGCACTGAACAGATCTTTTGTAATTTATTGACAAAACTCCCTAAGATTTCACCCACTCCCATCTTCCTTTTCCCAAAACTCATAATCTCTGGAAACTTGCATGCAAGTCAGTGATAAAGCCGGCTTGTTTGTAGCTTTAAAAAATTTCTCTGTTTCCTTAGAACAGTGTTCTGCTCATTCTTAAGCTTTCTTCTTCCAACCTACCCATCACGATTCAAAAATATCAAGTTAAAGTTTTATAGGCAGACTCTTCCTGGCTGCTTCTTAGAAACAGTCGCATCCTTGAATAATTTATACCAGTATGTTTCTGCTCTACTTTTTTTCCTAGACTTCAGCAAGCTTCCATGAAGGAGAAGGAGGAAAATCAAGGAAATGCTAGCAAGTATCTGCAGCTGCCTCCAGTGTTTGTCAGGAAAAAGACAGGAAAGGAAATTCTTCTCTCAGAAATGTTAAAGGTTGAGTTCAAGTTCAAGACTGGCAAGGCTTTCCAGTAACAGCTACAAGGATCAGAGTGAGTAAAATCAGGTTGAGCAAACACCTGCCTGTCAATATTATGCTTAGCATTGTAACTGAAAGATGTTTTAGTGAATATGGGGCAAACAGGGGTCTCCACCTATTGTCTTCTTGCATTGCCTCTCAAGCTGTTCTATAAATTAAACTGTTTATACTTCTGCTAAAGCAAATTTAAAAACAAAACAAAGCAAATCAAAATTATGCACTATCGATTACTATAAGCTACAAAGATTGCAGGTCTGCTGGAGTATCCCTTCTTTAAGCTGAAACACAGCGCATGAGAATCATAGAATCCCCTATTTGGAAAAGACCTCTGAGGTCATCAACTATTACTGTACCTGTCTACTACTAAACCATATCCCTGAGCACTTAATCTACCTGCCTTTTAAACACCTCCAGGGATGGTGACTCAACCACCTCACTGGGCAGTCTGTTCCAGTGCTTGATAATCTCCGCAGTGAAGAAGTTTTCTTAACATCCAACCTCAGCCTCCACTGGTGCAGCTTGAGCCCATTCCCTCTCGTCTTATCACCTGTAGGTTGGGAGAAGAGACCAACTCCCCTCTCTCCACAACTTCATTTCAGGTAGTTGTAGTAGACAGTGATAAGGTCTTCCTTCAGCCTCCTTTTCTCTAGGCTAAACAACCCCACTTCCCTCAGCCGCTCCTCATAAGATATTGCTCTCCAGTCTCTTTGCCAGCTTCATTGCTCTTCTCTGGGCACAGTCCAGCACCTCAATGTCTTTCTCATAGCAAGGAGTCCAACACTGAACACAGTATTTGAGGTGCAGCCTCACCAGTACTGAGTGCTTGGGCAGAATCACTTCCCTGGTCCTGCTGGCCATGATGTTTCTGATACAAGCCATAATGCCATTGGTCCTCTTGGTCACCTGGGCACACTTGCTGGCTGTCAAAGAACACCTACAGATCTTTCTCTGCCAGGCAGCTTTCCAGCCACTCTTTCCCAAGCCTGTAACACTGCATGGGGTTGCTGTGTCCCAAATGGAGGACTCTGCACTTGGCCTTGTTAAACCTTATCCCATTGGTCTCAGCCCATTGATCCAGCCTGTTCAGATCCCTCTGTAGAGCCTCCTTACACTTCCTCCCAGCTTAGTGTCATCCACAAACTTACTAAGAGTAGATTCAATCCCATCATCCAGGTCATTGATAAAGATATTGAACAGGATTGGACCCAGCACTGAGCCCTGGGGAACACCACTTGTGACAGGCCTCCAACTGGATTTAGGTCTATTTGCCATCACTCTTTGGGCCCGGCCATCCAGACAGTTTTTTACCAGCAGAGGGTGCACCTGTCCAGGCCAGTGGCAGAGCGTATTTCACGGAATGTGTGAGAAATGGTGTCAAAGGCTTTACTGAAGTCCAAGTACACTATATCCACAGCCTTTCATTCATCCATTAAGCAGGTCACTTTGTCATAGAAGGAGATCTGGTTAGTTTGTCGGGACCTCCCTTTAATAAACCAATGTTTTCTGGGCCTGATCACCAAGTTGTCTTGTGTGTGTTATGTTCTTACCTTTAGTGGTAGAGACCAAGTGGTTAATACAAGCCCTTAGTTGCTAGAGGTGTGGGTCTGCCCCTCAGCTCTGCCCCGTGCCAAAGAGCCTGGTTGGTCAAAGGGAGAGGCAGTGGTGGCTATTTCTAATGCCATGCAGGGCACACTTCTGTGTTCTCTATGGAGATCGGTGTACCTAAGCCTTGCTGAATTCATGCTCTGTGTAAACTTTGAAAAAGCCTTTTGTAAAGTTTATACCAGTACTACTATATCCTATGCCATGCAAGGAGAGGTAGTCAAACAACAAAAGGAATTTTTGTCTTTGAAAAGATTCTTGATTGTTTCCTTTGAATTATTTATTATCTAGCCAAAATCAACAAATGACATCTAAGTCCTAATGGACTAATATGGTGTCACAAGGAGACCTAACATTCTAACCTCATTATCTTGGAAACATCCAGAGGAGGACTCCAGGTACTCAGCTGTCATATGTTCTGACTGCAGTGCTAGTCTTTAGACCAGAATATTTTATCCCCATAGGCATTCTCCTTCTTTGTCTGTCTTTTCATCTCACCTTCATCCACCTAAGGCAGATAAATTACTTTCAGTGTTTTACACTGCAAAGCAAAAGTAAGTCTGCAATTTGTACTGGCCATTCCTAATCTATAAAGTGAACCTGGTAAAAGCACATCTGCAATAACACAGGGTAAAAGCTTTCAGCTGAATGTTTGCCACGTACTGAGCTCTGAGTTACCTATGATGGGTAAGGAAAAATGACATTTTAAAAGCAGCCCAAAACGCTGCTCAGGAGACTATTTATTTAATTTACATTTTTCACCTCTGAAAACAAAGTACTAAACCTCAATGACTAACCCTTCTCCTCATCATTTTCTCAAAAGTACAGAGAATATATATCTTCTTTACAGTTGTTGAAACTTACTCTAGCCTAACTAATACATCTTTACAAGGTAATGCGGCCATTGCTAACAGCAAGACCAAAAGTTCAAAAAACTGCAGAGACTAACTCAGTGATACATTTTTCCAGCTTCCTCTGTGAGGGTGGTAATAGATTCTAGTTTCCTACAACTATTTGGTAGTGACATCCAAGTTATCACGTAGTGTAAAGCTTTCTCTGTTATATCCACATGGAATGAAGTCACACTTTTGCCTGAAGGATAGAAATATCATAAAGAGAATTGCAATCTCCTACTTTCAAAAGTCTATTTGAAGTACTGGAAGGTTTCTTAACTGCCTTCATAGCCAGAGAAACGTATTCATACTGAGAATATGCAAGTGTAAATTTTAATTTCAGAAGGACAGAAGTTTAATTTTGCTCATAAAATATAAAAGTTAATAAAGTAAGGGGTCAGATGTTTTTAACCTTATGAAATAGCACCATTATGATTTAGATATCAGTCACAAGTTAACTGCAAATCAATATTTGACACTTGCACTATATGTAAATTATATTGCTGTAAAGTATATTAAGAATTCACAGTTGAGAATAGTTATTCCACAGAACAGGCTAAAGAAAGACCAATGTAATAAACAATTTATAACTGTAAGTATGTTTCCTGCAATGAAGTTCCAAAATCCATCCTAAATCAATCTTGTGTAATACCTCATTATAACTCATAATTTAGTTATACAAAGAATTAAAGAAGTAAATTATGGTTATTCTCTAATACCCTGGATGTTTTATCAGTACCCTTGAGAATCATTTCACATGATAAACTTTTGCTGGAGCCACATCTCTTATCTCAAGGATGAATAAGAAGAATGTCACAAAATTTTAGAGCTTTCAGACGTGTAAGAGGATGTGATATGCACTTATCAAACCTCCATGAAACACAATTATAGTGAAATCTCTTATCACTGTACGAGGCAGAGATTAGCAAATACATTTCCTTTATTAGCATGACAATTGATTGGTAAAAATTATAGCTACATTGCATATTTCTGAAGTAGCATGGTAAGCGTTTTCAAGAGTCAGACATGCAGCAATATGTACCACTTCAGTGCCAGGGTGGAGGAAGTTGTTGGGTCACCCTGATGAAAGGTCACGCCCTTTCATCCTACCACTGATCCTACATAGCAATCTGTGCCGTTACAGAGCTATACTGGGCTAAAGCTACAAGCATGATAGGAAATGAGCTTGGCATAAAAGTGCTTCCAACTTTTGGCTAATTCAGTCATTTTGACACTAAAAGTTACCCTTGCCAAGCTAAATTATAATTAGCTAGATTGTTCAAGACATTAGCAATGACTTTGGTTAGGATTAGGTTTTCCTGTGAGGCCAATAAAAACTTAATAAATCTCAAAGTAGAAAGGGTAAAAAGCAATTTCGATGCAGACCTTAAGATGTAAATGAAGAACTGATCAAAAAAACCCAAAAAACCTCCTTTTTTGCTCTGAATTCTCTTCTTTCTTCCTTACCTCCTTTAGTTATACTCTCCTGAGAAATTGTATTAATTTACCCAAGTCCTTCATCTGCTTCTGCTAATACAGGGAGTCAATGGCACTCGGAACGGGCCTTCTGCTGAAGCAATCTGAAGTCTTGTAAAGGCTCTCAAAGATCATGAGAATGGAACTAAGCAGGGCATAAATGCTTACTGAAACAAAGCCTTTTCCAGCAGAATTTCCACAGCAAGGGTATTGTCTTAGTAGTTTGTAAGCTGCAGTGCACACCGCTGGCATTTCAGAAATCGGGAGTCTTACCCACAGAACAATCAGTCAGAACAATCTCAATTAGGAACTGCTGATTTCACAGGGCCATAACCAGACAAAAGCAGCTACCCCAAATGGACAACCTGAAGCCGGCTGGGGTATTTGTATACACATTCACAGTGTACTACCAAGAACTTAAAGTAAAGGTTGTCACCAGTGCTTAATTGCAAGCAAAAGCAGAAGTTTTCTTAAAGGCAACCAAGAAGTATGATATTTCCTCTCAATTTTGGTCTCTGATGTGTGTTTACTTTTTAAGACAGACTGCCTGGGAGGCAGACCCTTAGGTAGTCACTGAACAGGTAGAAGAATTACCCAGCCTGCCTCGTGACCCACTCACTGTTCCAGATATATACTCTCCTAAAACCTTAGACTGTAGTCATGCCTTGTACCACTGATTTTTCCTCCACTAAAAGTCCAGTCCATTTTCTATTTCTACTCTCACAGGAAAAATCCAGATCAATATTAAGACCCTGATGTCAGGTATTTAGGGAATGATCACAATATTTTGTGCCCTGCCATCATTGAATTTCTCTTCCCATCACTCCTTCCTGCAGAAACAGATTCATATTTCTCCTTTAGGGAAGTCTATCTTACTTTATTTCTTCCAAATTCCAGTGCCTTATTAACCTGACTATGGTAGTATTGTTCATCCACAGTTAAGGGGTCCCAAAGATTTGTATTGAGTCATTTCTCACTAACCCTGAAGGCAGGCTGTGAACTGCAATAGAAGACTATGTTACTATCCTTATTCACTGTCTGAGAGTTTGGCAGGGGGACAGTTAAATAAATCAAAGACGACCCATTGGTTCTAAATCATTTCTGCATGTGTCTCTTTCCATAACTAATCTGGTATCTGGCAGGGATGAAAGTATGGATAAGAGCCAGCTTGCTAAGGGGACAGGCAATGCTGATGGTTGAGCAACTAGAAGTAGAGAGACAGTTATCATCAAAGTGTTGAGAAAAGAGTGTGGCTTCAGATGACAGAGCTGAATTTGGAGAACTGTGCCTGTATTTAGAACATAAGGTAAAAGAAACAGTGAAATATACACTCTTATTATTTATATGTATCCAGATACAAAAAAAAACCTTTTTTTTTTTTATCATAACAAAATTTTGTATTTGTTCCACAACTAATAGTACCGGTAAAATTTTTGGAACTTTGAATTTTGTTGCAAAGTAATCCAGAGCCAAAGAGCTCTAGAAGAGCCTGCAAGTTCACTTTTCATTCTTCTGACTTCTTAGAGAGATGTGGAACTGACATGCTAGTTTTCGCATAGAGTGCACAGATATTTGTTCATAAGAAGTTGCCTCATAGTAAAAAAAAAAAAAAAAAAAAAAATGCATTGCATTTTATTTTTGGTCATTTTAAATATTTGACAGAGTAGTGGAGCACCTGGAATTTGAAAAGGATTCACTGTTTGCAAATGAAAATAAACTAATCATAGTATAAAAACATTCTAGTAGGTCTTAAAAAAATTAAGAATAGAAAAAAAATAGTGTAAGAAAAAACAATGCTGACAGCCATACTTGGCCAACAATGAAAACTTTTACATATTTAAATATTATTCTGAGCAGAGTAACATAAATATACAGCTATACAGAGAGATGGGAAATAAAAAATGAAACTGTTCTGATATTGTTATGGGTGTGTATATATATACATTTGAATTCTATAGTATATTAAAGTACAGAAGTCCAATTAGTATATTCAGTTATTTATGTTAAAGTAATTAGAGAAAAGACCATAGTTTTATTCTTTAATAGTGTAAATACCGCAGCCAGCCTATCCAAAGATTGTTTCTTACAAATTCAGCAACAACTTCCCAATTGTTTTGAATTGTTTTTAATGGTTTTAGAAAAGACAATGGAACACTTGTAAAAGTATGATAAACACTTCCGATATCTTTTTCTTTTATTTTCTTAAAGGGTAGTTTTGTGAATAAACCTTATTTTCACATCAGAAAAAGAACAGATATATTCCTGGAGCATGTCCTGAGAAGAGCGACTAAACTGATAAAGGGGCCGGAGAACAAAGTCTTACATGGAGCAACTGAGGGAACTGGGGTTGTTCAGTCTGGAGAAGAGGAGGCCGAGGGGAGACCTTATCACTATCTACAGCTACTGAAAGGAGATTGCAGAGAGGTGGATGTTGGTGACTGAGGCAAAGGTCTGTCACATACTGGAGAACACATCTAGCTGAGATGTTGACAGAATACAACGGAAGTCACACAGATTTCCATAAATATATATCTTACATCTGTTTGTCTTTGAGGACAGCGGCACAACTCGTAGGTGCAGCATTTTTATGTGCTGCAAGATCCCTATCTATAAGTAGCTGACCAGTGAGTTGAGATAACCACGAGACCACCCAGTGGACATGAAATTACAGCACTTTTTAAAGGAGTGAAACAGAAGCATATAAGAGATCGTAAGAAGCAATCTCTTGAATGAGTCATGTGCTTCATTACTATGGATTGATAGTTTGATGAGTCTGAACCACAATAAATGCACTCTGCTGGTTCAGCTTCTTGAACATTGTTACTCACAGTCATTGCTGTCCTAGTCAAGATATTCAGAGAGCAAGTACAAGACATGATGGACAAAAATAAAACAGTATAATGATATAAGGTTCCCTGTTGCCCTATCACGTTTAGTATCCCTGCATATACGTTCTTGAATGCAGATTAGATGAGCAAAGGTTCTCCAATGGGAGTGAAAAATAAACACTAGGAAATCCCCAATACTTAACTGCATTGCTCCATAACTTCCTGAAGAATGGAAAATTTAAGAAAAATAGAGTTACTTTCTTTATGGTTGGACATTTTCAAGTTACCTTTTGTAAGACCACATAAAACAATTTATTTCTCAAAGAATAACTGAATTACAAAGATAAAACATCACATAAAAGACAACTCAGTACAATTTATGTGAATTGCACAAGGACCAGTCTATTGTAGAAAATCCAGCTTACCTCTTCCTGAGCCTTTTATTCTATCTAAACATAGAAATTTCTGTCAGTTCAAAAAAAATCTATTACTGCTGCTCATAAGTGAATCCATTATTTTCCTTCTGTGATGCATCAGGTAAAAACAACTGCAATAGATAGCTCTAGCAGAACCCTGAATGTAAAAGGCCTCAAGAACAGAATGAGATAAGATAAACCCACCTCACTATGCACTATAACTGGAAATTATAACCCTGATGTTTAATTTATATCAAGTCATAGCAAATACTTCTCGCTGTAATTGTTATCTGTCATACATATAAAATTATTATAAGATGGAATCAGATTTGGAAAGGTATAGTTTTCCTTCTTGCACTGCCTGTAAGTAAATTGAACTCTGTGGAAGTTTATCACCCTTTGCCTTCAGTCTTTCTTGATAATGGATCCATTTGACCACAAAAATATGGAGAGAAAGAGCTGAAAACAAATGATTAATTTTCCATATTATTCTTTATTTCCAGAGCTTTACTGATTCCATCACACTGCTGATTTTTCTCTCCTTTCTTCTCCTGCCAGTCTAGGGAAAGGGAGATCCAAAATTAGAGCTCATATCAGAGTGGCAGCATTTCACTGGTATTACAGCAGAGTATGGACAGGCAAAACAAGTGACCAAGTGTAAGTGCATGGATTTAAGCTAGAAAAAGGAATCACTGGATCTCATAGCAGCATCTTTTTCCAAGCTTAGCCTCAGCTGGATTGTTGATAATGGCAAAGAGGCTCTAACAGGCATTAGACTTTCTCAGAGCAACCCAGTGCAAGGGAAAAATTAACATCCTGCCCCATAACAAACCTGCCTTCCTACCTTTCCTTGCTTTTCACTTCTGCTAAGAAAAGAGGGTGCACTGGCCACAGGACACACACCAATGGGGTGGGAATTGTATTCAGGCTTGAAGGACAAAGACAAGTTGCACCTCTTCACCTACAGGAGGCTAAATATGCACAGGCTGTCTCAAACATGAATAAACTAAAATAAACTAATTTCTTTGATACAGTGCCTATAATATGAGTCACTAAAGTGAACCTACCTCCTGCTTTCAGCCAGTACTGCAGCTTGTCTCCCACCCTGGGCCAGCAGATACTAGAGGCAGCTGGTAAATCCAAACTCCACCATTTATCTGTGGCTGTGCGAGCACGCAAAGAGAATGCACAGGAGATAAAATGGCAGAATGCAGCAGAAGGGGAACACGTCTGCTGGCAGCAGCCCAGAGCGCCAAGCCATATCACCTGGGGGCCACCATATGCAGGTGCCTGCTCCTCACACGGCTACGCAGGGTGCAACTCACTTGCAGCTTCTTCTTTCAGCTGAAGGTGGTTCATGAGGCTACACTTGGTAGAGGGATCTTGAAACAGCTAATTTCAATTCACAACATGTGGGTTATTACCCACACCCCTCAGTGAAGTCTTATCTCTCCTGGACACCTTTACAACAGCAAACAGAAATAAGACTGTCAGGGGTACTTCAGAGAAGAAATGTAATTTTGACACTCTGATTCACCATCTCAAAGAACCTCTCTCTCTCCTCTGACTACAGGAGAAATTAAGAAGACAAAGTATTCAACTTAGCTGGATGAACAGACCTTCTGTTCCTTATGTGTTGGTTTAGGAAGTAATTTATTGTACAAGTGTGCTTTCTTCAGAATTACTAGTATCACTTCAGTTAGCTCCTACAATATCCCACTGACTTCCACCTGGGGGCAGAGACCAACACAGAGCATCTTGGACCAACTGGTATAACCTGGAATTCTGAAGACCTTACTGTTTCCCTGCTTTTGACTTGGTTTTTTTTTCCTGGCAACTCATCATATGAACTGCATACGTCTGTGTTTTTTAAGATTATATACGTTTTATCAACAGGTTTTTTTGAGTTGAGTGAACTCAACTTTTATTTGCAATATTCCTAATGTTTTAAGTCTCAAAAATCATGTTAGAAATAATGCTTGAACATCAAGATTGCAAGTTTCATGCAGGGATCTTTCCATCATTCCTATTCTTATTACACAAACCTACCCCGTGAGATGTGCTAACTTCATACTGTAGCAGTGTTAAATAGCTTCTAGCCTGATTAGAGACGCATGGATTGATGGAGGTTTGATAATCATAAATAACATATTGTTGGGGTTATGAGCCAGTAACTAGCATGAGTCTCAAAACAAACATGGAAGGAGGACAGCAGGAAGCTTTGCCTGGGAGTCTCCCAGTTCCTTCCATACCAATTCTTATCAGGATGGATTTGGCAAAGCTCCAAACCTCCACTTCTTCCAGAGTGGATAATTACATTCCAAAATCACACGCATTCTATGACAGCTAATTAATTGTGCTTTATGAAAACAATCAGTATAAAGAGGGTTAGTAGGGAGAAATACTGCACAGAAAATTAAGGTGAACAGAGATGGAATGCTAGAAAGACTCTAAATGTAGTTAAGATAGAAAGAGGAGAAAAATAATAAAAGAGGAAAGGAGTTCTGAATTGCAAGTACATATGAGGTGTATGAAACAACAACAACAAAAAAAAAGTTGTTCTGCCTTGCAAAAGTAGAGGAGGGGAAAAGGAAATTAAAACTTAGAAGGAAAGCACTGAGATGAATGGATTTGATGTGTAAAGCAAAGAAAATGAAAAAAGATGTAATAAAAGCCACCCAGCCTTTAAAGTAATGAATCTTTTCATTTATTCATAGCCTTTTTTGATATTAGAGGAAAATGGTAGCACACTTATACTGAGCTCACACTATGTTAACACAGTAAAGCTCTTAATACCTGGATTATGTCATTAAACAATTAACTGATTAATCATAAGTAAATAATTAAAACTTGGTTCTCTAAGCCTCACAATTAGGAACATAAAACTGTCACAGTGATATCAGATTTCAGCAGAACCAATATTGTAGTCAATTAGAAAAAATGTAAAAAATAATTCTAAAATCTGTAGCTATAGACTGTGAAAAGAAGCACCCGGGCTTCATTCCCCATGCAACAAAATAAATAGACCACCTACTATTCAAATCTCCTATATTAAGGTTATAATTGAAGAAGTTGGAAGCATGGATTGCTAGTTCCTCTGCAAAATACCTAGACCTGCCCTAGGCCCTGTCCTGTCAAAGAAAGTCTGTATTTTGGGAAGCAAGACATGAAAGGATATCACTCTATAAGGCTAAGGCCGTCTTGAGTTCGTGTTAAAAACCTTTTCCTCCAATATGCCTAAAATGAAGAACTATAGAATAAATCCTCACACTTTGAGGGAAAATGACTCATCAGTTCCATGACACTATTTAACAACATTAAGAACAAACAGTTTCAAAAATCTAATAATAATTGTGTTTATTCTTGTAAAAGAGGAACAGTAGGCAAACTAAAAAAGACCACTCTTTGCATTCACAAAACAAAATAATTCCTTTTCTCCCATGAACATCTGTTTTATTTTCCAATTTAGCAAAAGCATATGTACTTCAAGTCTAAGTGAGGCAATTAATCTGGATTCTGCCATCATCACAGTCACACGATTATTTTTATTTTTTTTACAGTGAGAGGACTCTGGAAGCACAGATCCTGCTGTGCAAAGCCATCACATTCCTTATGAGAACAACCTAACAGGAAGAAAATATCTAAGGAATGGCAAATAATTATTCCAATAAAGAAATTACAAAATGCTATAATGGTTATTGAGCAACACTCATTTCATTTGTTCATTCTTGCAATCTGTTATTTAAAAAATAAATAGAAGACATTTTATTTTTAGAAGCCCCCACTCCTGCAGCTTCCTGACGCTTAGTCTTGCAAAACACTTGCCAGCAGCAAAAATTTTAAGTGTCTTTGAGTATCAGCACAAAAATAAAACCATATCAGGATTCCTCAGCATCTCCTAATAACCTCCATGTCGGAGGTTAGACTGATTTCACACACACTCCTTCATCCTGTGTTTGCTGGCATCTGTCATTCAGCCTCTGCCCTGGGCTTCACTTCACCACAGCCTGGCTGTCAGCGTAGGAAGAGGTGTCACTCTCAAAATAGCACTCCAGCTGATCACAGAGGGCTTCAAAGGTGGGCCGCTTGTCTGCCTCTGCACTCCAGCACTGCAGCATCAGCTGGTAGAACGGCATGGGGCACGTCTCTGGCTGAGGAAGTCTATATCCTTTGTCCAGCATCTGGATCACCTGGTGTCCTGGCATGCCTGCAAGCCAAAAGGAGTTTGTTAGACTACTCAGGGTCTGCTTAGTGACACCTCATGGCCATATCTCCTAAAGAGATAAGGCAATGGGATGCTCCCCTGTGAGGCAAATGCATGTGCTGAGGGCAGAGGCAACCTCAGCAGATCCTGTTCAATGTCAACAGGCCACAGGCATCACTGGAGAATCCCAAAACAGCAGTTAAAAAACACCTCCAGCACTTCCCAGTTTCCTCACCCTGGCTGCAACACCTGAAAGTCATAGTAAAAGGGTTTGTCTGGGTGTGAGTTGTTTCCTCCAGAACTGGCTTTGCTGACATCTATTTGCTTGAATTGTTCCTAAAACTCCTCTGTTCTCAGTGGCTCCAAAGAAAATCTGTCCTGCTCTTGAATTTTCCTCACATTTAAAAAGTTTTCCTTGATATCAGCCCTAAGTGTCCTCATGCTGCTAAATGATAGCACCCTGCCTGCTCTGTCACCATGGGTCATGGAGAAGAAAACACTCCCCTATCTTTGCTGTATCTTTATATATTAGAACTATCGTCTCATTCCCTTTCAATTTTCCACTCTTTAAATTAAATTTTGAACTACGTAATCTTTATTTCTTTTCCCTGGGTCTCTGGATGGTGTCTCCTCTGTAAAACACCCACTGCCACCATGGATCAACATAACCTCGTTTCCTAACTTTTCCTAACTCTTTAACTAACTACGGAGGACAAACTCTTGCAAGTAATAATGAATGAGAAAATAGCCACAGCAAAATGACATTTTCTACTTTATAGTTACAGGTAAGCTATGCCTTTGCCAAGGGACAGTGATGAACATGTTTTCAGGCAATACTGAGAATCACGGTGTCATACAGCACTTACACTTTACACTTACACACAGTTTATTTGCATCTTTGCCTGCATATGCACACACCTGTAGTTTATCTAAGAAAAAGTTGAGGATTTTTGCCTTTGTTTTTGGTTGTTGTTGTTGTTTTTTTTCCTTTTCAGAACAGTTTCACGGGAGGTAAAGGTGGGAATCAAAAAGTAAAATAAATTTCTTCTTTTACAGGAAGTAGCAGATTGGGACATTGTGAAATGTAGTTTATGGCAAATGCACCAACCCTCAGGCCTGTGCAGTGCAGCATAACATTTTTGGTTTACTCCTTCACTTGTATTCTTCTTGCCAGCACCAAATGGGTCACAATCAGTCATTTCACTACTATCTTGTGCTATTGGAGCCATGCTTCCAAGAGCATTTCTCACAGTGCTAGGAATAATAGCTGCCCTAATACAATTAAACCTGTTTTAGAGGTTGGTGACATTTTATTCCTAATTCTTGTGATCCTTCTCTTTATGAAGACTCTTTGATGCAATTGTCAAATATGAGGGAAGGGGGCAAAAACACCCTCATTGATTTTTCAAACACCATCTACAGTGCCTGTGGAGCATTTCACACATAATAATCCATTCTTCCATGAGATGCCCTCAAAAAAATAAACTAAAAAAAAAACAAGGGGAGGATGGGGGACAGAAAACCTTCCCTTTTCTCACATTGCCATCTTTGATCTGATGCTGGAGGGAAACAGCCAGTTGGCTTAGGTGCCTGTGCAATGCAGGCTGACTCCAGCGTGAGGAAGCTTGAATCGCTGCTAATCACAGCCTTTGGAAAGCTTCCAGGGAGCCTGGGGCAGCCAGAAGGTCTGACCCACTAAATGAGCCTCATCTGAACAGCCTTCTTTCTGTATTTGCTGTTTTAACCCTTTCACATGGCTGTAGTACAGGCATTCAACTATTTTTTTGTGTGTTGTTCTTAAAGCAAGAAAATACTAGACATCATTCTTTAGATAAAAGCACTTACCAGCATAAGGCATCTTCCCGTAGGTGATTATTTCAAATAGAAGTATTCCAAATGACCAGATATCTGACTTAACGCTGAATTTGTTGTAGCGGATCGCCTCCGGGGCTGTCCATTTCACTGGGAGTTTAGTTTCAGGCTTAGCTTCATATATGTTTTCATTTTCTACCTGTAATGCATAAAATTAAGCAAGCATGATTTCAGATCTGCTTCAGCAGAGCACTTAGGCACATGACTAAGCTAAGCATGTGCTTAATCTTTCTCTCTTTTAGCTGAGCACTTGCCTTTCGTGGTATTAAGCACGAACTGAGTCTATTGTTGAACTGGGCTTCACAGTTGAGAAGTGCTACCGTTCATCGGATGCTTTTTTAAAGCATTTATCATTTCAGGAAAGCACACAGTGTTAGAGTGGCTTATGATTAATTATGACCTGCTACAGTGAATTCTGAACCTGGCATGCAAGATTTCAAAAGCCTGTCAGGAGCGGCTGTGTAAGCATCCTGCTGAAACCAGAGACCAAATGGCTCCAGAGAAGGCAAGAGTGAGAGCTAATGAATTTTGGAACCTTTCTTCTGTGATTTATTGAGGTGTTGAAGGTCCATGTACTTTGATAACAATCTCTTCAGCAGGTTTCAGGGACCAAAGAACAAGCTCCAAGTGATTCAAATTAACATATTAGCTTACAGAGGGTCAAATTAATCCAAGTAAAGTGAAGATGAAAAACACACAGAAAAGGAAAATTGCTCACTTAAAAATTTGTAGAATCATGGCCTCAAAGTTTTACAGCATAGACTTTGTGGACATTTATTCTCTCTTTAATTCCTAAATGCAACTTAGAGTACATCAGTCACATCCAAGACTTGGTTTAGGTTTTTTGAATGCAAATCCAGGCAAATGCATACACAAATATTTTGTTTGATTGTTTTTAATAGAGAATGCATATTTCCTGGCTATAGCTCCCTATAGTTCTGAAAACATTGATTGTTAGTGTTTTGTGTCTACATACTGATACAGTTGGCATCTTGACCATAATACTCATCTTTAGAAATAAGAAATTATTTCTTTATGCTCATTAGCACATACAGAAATATAGATTTAATTTCTCACACCTACTCCTTTGGGATCTTTGCATGTGCCCATGTTACTGCTTTGGCTCCGGAGACAGGTTATTCCTAAGAAAGTCTGCCAAGATGATTCTATGGCAGAGTGTTTTAGTAAATTTCAGTTTTAACAAGAAATGTCAAGAGCTATAAATTATTACCCTCTCTGGTGAGGGCAGAGGAGAAATATCCATTGTAAGCATTGTTCATGTAAAAATATATATTTTTCATGTTAAAAAATGTGCAATCTAAACTTTTGCATAACTAGAAGAATCAAAATTAAGCAAAAAGTACTTTCAAAGTCCCTTGATGCCATTATTCTATACTTCAGTATGTAATAAATCCAAATCTGTTATGAACTTCAATTTCTACTGCTTGAATGGAAAAAAAAACAAATGAGAAGCAGAGCACTTTTTTCTCTATTTCTCCTTTTCAGTGCAAGAACATAAATCAATAAAAACAATAATGAGACCTCAGGAATTATGGATTACATATTGAAATATGGCAAATCAAATCTTTTGAACTCTGATCAAATAATTTTCAGAGGTAGGAAATCTCATTTGTAAACCACAGATCTTTCCCAGGGTGATCTTGGTCAGTGTTACCTGGCATTCCACATCCTCAAGGGCTAGATAAAAAAACAGTGCAGAGGCAAAGAATGTGAAACTGCATAATATTTAAAGCTTTGAGAGCTCACTTTATGAACTCTGCTGTTATTGTGGAGAGAAATAAGGTCCATTTATGATTGCTACCTGCACGCACAAGCATCTTGGAGGCAGTGGGGAAGTGAAAAAGGAGAGAGCAACTGTCAATACATTTTTATATGCCTTCTCTTACAGGCTTGGGAGTCTAATTTTGCCATCATTCCTGTGACCTCTCTCCATGTGGCAGACACTAGTATTGTGCATAAAGGTTGTGCAGCAAAGAGTATTACTTGCCAGGCTGCTTCCTTAGTGGCTGAGTGTGAAGCAGACACCAGGATGCCATCTTCAGACTGACAGAAAAGCACATGCCAGATTCTAACCTTGCATAGGATAATGCAGGTAGAAGATACAAGTGAGCACATTAGGGGTCCTTTTCTCCTTGGGCCTTTTACCTGAACCCATCAATTCAGAGGCTACAGTTTATCCTTTAGTTGACCTCTCCAATGTTGTTCTCCAGAGTTGAAGTAGAGCCAATTCGCTTTTGCACAACCTACCTTAAAAACTCTTGCAAGTCCGAAGTCTGCCACTTTGTAAATACTGTGTTCACCAACAAGAACATTCCTGGCTGCCAGATCCCGATGGATATAGTTCTGAGATTCAAGGTAAGCCATCCCAGAAGCCACCTGAGCAGCCATGTCTACTTGATGTGGCAGGAAGATTTGGGAGCCTGCATCTTCTGTTTGAAAAGAAGATGACACGTATAACATAATATTTTTCCTACTCAGATATGAATAACATAAGAGCTCAATGGTTCAAATAGCCCACAGTAAAAACATAATGCAATAAAGCAACAGCTTAGACAAAGGACAGAGGTTGGTGAACAGCACCACTTTAAGTCATGCAGTTAAATTCATGATAACTGAGTAACAATGACTCTCCCATATTCTCTAAAAAAGTAGGTACTAAATGCACCTGTTGATCTAGGCCTGTAAGGAGCTGCTGATACAATCCAAAGAAAAAGGCATTTATCTGCCAATAGTAATGTTGCTTTTTGTCTTTCTGACAAGTGCATAACCCATTCCAAACTGTAAGAATTAATGTCAGTACTCACTGAGTGAAGTCAAAGCCAACTAAAGATGGAAAAGTGTAAAATTATACTTGTTCCCTGTTCACCAATAATTCTTACTGGGAAATACACATCAAGTGTAACTCTCATTTTCACTTTCCAGTCTACTTGACTGCTTCATGCTGTTATCTCCATTGCTGTTACTCAACAGTAAGACTCCTTGAGATAGTTTCAAGCTGCCTGCTTCTCTTGTAAAACTTTATGAGGCAATGCATATGCCATTCCCAACACTGTAAGATCAGCAAATCCCAGAAATACAGATTTGGCAATGAAAGATTGGCTGTTCAAACTAAGTAGCAGAAGAACTTAGAGGAGAACAACAAGGCCTTAAGCCACAAAATAATGCAGCCAAAAATAGAAAGACAGGTACTCAAAAAAAGCCGTGGGGGGTATGTAACACATTAGAATTCAAACTGAAGGCCTTTGCAGCATTTTGGTGACAGCTGACCCCCCAAGAGCAAAGAATATATATCCCAAGGTAATCTAGGAGGTAAGCCAAATCAATGTTATGTTCAAGCACCACTGTCACCAAAACCCAAATGCTACACCACTGAAGCATGAGCCTCTAATACTCAAAATAGTTTCAACTTTCTGTTTCAGAATCTTAACAATATAAAAAAGCTGAGTGTTTACTGCTATGTTTATTGGCAGTTCTCCTTTCACATTGCGGATGGTGATTTTTCCTTGCTACTTCTGTGTTCAAAAAATAAAATATTTGTAGCTGGTGGTTTACTGTTGCTTATTTTTAAGTGATTTATAGTGATAGTATGTCTTAGCATCATTTTGCATAGCCTACTCCGGTTCTGGCATTTTATCTGACCCAACCTTACAATTACACCTTATGAAAAGTGTGAAATTACATTGTTTACTGATCAATTCTGCAATCTCCAGGCCTTGCATTTCCTGCTCACTCGGATGTTCTGAGATGAATAGGTAAAAGAAATGAATTTTAAATTATTAAATTTGCCCTGTTCATGTATTGTCCTACTTCCTTCTTGAGGCTAAACTCATTGTCATGATAAACCAGCCCTAATATTATTTACTTCTATTGTTGACTCAGAAAGTCTTTTCCTCTCCCACACATATGTTTAATAGCTGCTTTGACCTTTAAAAGAGAAAGGGAGAAAAGCCAGGCTATGAGAAAATCTATGGCTTAACTATCAAGAAAATCCATCACCAGTCAACAAAATAATATAACACACTGAAGTTTTGCAGTTCTGATAACTGACAGGCATGAACATTTATTATTCATCTTGCTGGACAAAGATATAAACCCACAAATGATGCTTATACTGTATTTAACCAGAAAATAACTAAATATGTACAAATGTCGTTTGAGTTTTGGAAAAGGGCTTATGTGACTCAAGCTAAAATCTTTCTCTCCGTGTTCCCTTCCACACTGCTCCTTAATCTGCACAGGCTGTGAACTACCTTCTTGTGAAAGCAGACAAGGATGCAGACAGACTTGAACACAGGTTTGTCATTCTTCTGTCAATGCTCCAGGCTGGCCTGAAACAAGCTTGCCCTAAGAGGCAGAACACAGCAATGTCACACCAAAAAAAAAAAATGATGACTCATAAGCCTCGTGTTTATTGAGCTGCTTCCGTGCAGAATAGGAGTTAGAGCTGCTAAACCCTCCCTGTCTCATTCCTTGCAGGACACACAGGTGACCCGTGTTAATAGACAAGCATGAGATCTACATCTAATGATGGAATTGGTAGCCCAAAGGTTATTTATTCCACTGGAGCCTGTTTGGGATTCTAGACCAGCCTGAACTACTGTCTTTAGCAAGTGGTCTGAGAGAACGAAAGAGGCCACCATTGCTTTGGCTGTGGCAGTATTTCTTGGCGGGTTTATTTTCAAAGTACTCGTGTTCAAGCACAGCACTGCATTATCACAACTATAGAGATTTCTGGACCAGAGCCAGCTCCCATCTGGATGGTTCAGAGAAGGTTGGAAGAGTTTACAGCTGTACTCACATGCTGTTTAGGGGGGTTTTAAGTGTTTTAAAGGAGGAAAAACAACAACAAAAACCCCTAAATAATATAACTTCCACATTCCAAACCAGGCACTGCTGGTGAATTTATAAAACCTCTCATGGCTTATTCTTTTTCCTGTAAAGAAAATGTAGTACCCTCATGTCCTTTTCAATAATATTTTTTGACAAAACCATTAACTTTATATGCAAAATTTATTAAAGAAGTTTTAGGGTCTGCACTCTGTTCTAAGGAATCAATCACAATATCTCATATATGAAAGACAGGAAAATATTCTCATTGACAAATGCCTGACAATAAATAAATAAATGAATAAATAAATAAATAAATAAATAAGCAGCACACTCTCCCCACTTGAGAACATTGCCTTTGTAATACTGCACCAAACTTCAGAACTGCATCCCTGCCAGAACAAGTCCAAGGTCTATCAGAATTAATAAAAATACCCGTATGATAATTCACATCCAATAACAAAGAAAAGTATTCAGTTGCATTTTCCTCATACTGGTGGCATGTAAATAACTCTGCATAGCAGTGGTCATCAGCAAATATGCCAAAGTAAGTTCACAGGGTGCACAAGGAATTCATATGTCCATCACTATTAAGTAAGAAGCTGTCATTATGGTGGAATGCAATAGTCACTATCCATGAAATATTAAGGATTTTTAAAGCCAGAAAAACATACCATGCATTTCTAGGAGGAGAACCTCAACCAAAGAATTGGACTTTCTCTCTGTTCCAGTTTGCCACATTTACCCACAGTGCACACAGAGACAGCTGCCTTCTGGAAATGTTTTCCTGCTTCCTGCACTGGCTGAGTCTCAAGAAAGCTTATCAGGACCTTTGCACTGACCGTCAGCTGATACAGATCACTTCCAGTCACAGAGCTCTGCACAAGCTTCAAATCCGTTTCTTTATTCCTCTCACTGACAGCAATGACTTTTCTCTGACCAATACCTATCAAGGCACATGGATCTCTGCCCCCACCTCTTAGTTCTGTTTATTCCCCTGTACATAGGCCATCAGACAAGAAGAGATACCACTAAGCTGTGTTTCAACTGGCCGTTTTTACAGGTAAATTGGCAGCTGCCTGGAAACCAACAGACTTTTCACAGTCTTCCTGATGCAGGGCTACTGGAATGAGCACTTAAACAAAGATCCGTCTGCATACATGTTCTGCCCAGAGCACGGGTCGCTTCTGTGCATTTGCTGTCAACTGATAAACACATAAGCTGCAGCACTGATGTGTAATGGGCACATTGTATCCCATGCACAAAAGGGACAATTTTCACCTCTGCAATAACTGTGACTCATCCTGGCTTTCTCAGAGCTATTTCTACAGTACAATAAATATTTTCATGCATAGCAATCATTCCCTGATGTGCCAGGCTCTTTCAATCAGATAAGCAGCAATCCATACGCAAAGATGAGAATTTTAACAAAATTTGTGCTTGCTACCTCAGGCTACTAAATACCTACAAGACTGTAGATGATCTGGTTCAATCTGGTTGCAGACCCTCTCTGAGCAGTTCCTGGTGGGAGTCTCCCCCCGCCAAAGATTTCTTTAGCTGTAATTGTCCCTGGAGTGAGCCTCACTTAAAAAACGGTTCCACAGAGAAGATGGGGGAAGCCATGTGTCATGGTAAATGCTGTCTTGTGGTATTTCACAGGGCTTTGCCTTATGGGCTCGAGGCAGAGAAAAAAATTAGCAAGAGAACTGCAGCTAACATTTTGTCTTCAAGAAATCATTAGAGCTTTAGAAACATTCAGCATCTCAGAGACATCTACTAAGCCGAAAATGGGTAACACTAGAATCAAACAATTCTCAATAGCAGGGCTAAACTTAAAGTGCAATCATCATGCTAGTCAGTTTCAGGCTGTACAACTTTATTTTTAATTATTATTAACCTTCAAAAGAGCACTTTGCAGTGCTGCTGAGATAAAAGCCCTGATGCGATAGGCAAGGGACAAATTCAGAGTGAAAGGCTCTCCCTGCCTAGTAATAGATTTCAAAGCTCTTAAGCACATTTTGTGGAAGTGCCTCTATTTCATGTCAAATATGATGACCTATCTTTCTAACGCTGATATTTTCATTCTGTTTGTTCATGTTCCCATCTACTCAGAGAACCGGGTGGACAAATGTGGGTCATTATAAGGCAAGAATCAAACTGTGAATGTGATTCTCTCCTACTTCTCAAATACTTTGGCATGTCAAAAATTCATAAATCTCTTTTTTTCCTCTTTTCTCATCCCCACTTGCAACAAATAATGTAGCTTTTATAATAAACCAGAGAGCTGTGCTTCTAGCTTTTATGTTAGTGTATTTACTAAACTGACAGTTGTGCCACCCCTTGAAATGAGTTCATAGTCATTTGCTTACTCTGAAGGTATTCTAGAAGACTTCCATATCTCATCAGCTCAGTAATAATATAAATTGGGTCCTCCAAAGTACACACAGCATAAAGCTGTATAAGCTTTGGATGTCTCAAGTTCTTCATTATTTGCGCTTCCCTCAGAAAGTCCTTTGGATCCATTGAACCTGAAACAATAGCATATAACAAAACATAAACTGAGGTTATTAAAGGCCTTCCTACCAGCCTGGCAGTCTTAAGGGAATAACTGAGATTGTTTTCTGTCTTTCAAAGTACATTAGCATCTCAAGTCTTCACAGTTCCACAGAAAACAGACAGTGCAGCTGAAATAAACAGTTGATGAGTGAAACATGCCAGTTGCGCTGGGAAAGACAGCATATGTGCTCCAGCCACCAGAAATATAGAAGCTAAAATTAACCACCCTCAGTTCTCCCCCAAACAGAAAAAAGCGAGGCTATGTAAAATATATATAATTTAAGCAAACAATTATTTTACAAATGGTTAATGGCTGGAAACTAAGGTAAGAGTGCCTAGATAATGAACATAAAATTCCTGGCAGAAAAATAGTGCTGCAATAAGAATTTGTGGCACTATTTTTTCAGCTTCAGCAATCAAAGCCTGAAAGCACTGAAATCACTTTAAGAAGTGGATATGTGCATTTTATATACATAAATACAAATAACTCTTTATAATGTTCACCTAATAGCATCCTTATGAGAAACGCCAATGTATGCACAGATGTAGCAGTAATTTTACACTCCCTTAAATGCATAAGTATCTTAATAGCTGATGATACCAACTTTTTAAGTGTTGCATACGATCATATCTCTAGTTCTATTAGTGAACTAATGCATAAATTATGTCAAAGAAACAGTACAGTATGTATGGGTATGGGGAGGTAAATTTAGCGCCAAATTTCAGATTATCACTCATATGTTCTGAGCAGAGGACTAATTTGACAAAACATGCATAAATGCGGAAGCAAAGCTTTCTTTATGAATGTTCTACTAGTTATCAGGTGCTCTCAGATTTTTGAGGAAGATAGTAAATAACATCTACTTCACAATATTTGTACAAACAAATGTGAAATTATCCAACCACTCAAATGTTTCTCCCAAATCAAGTCTCATTAGGAAAAGATTACAGTGAAAGGTGATGGAAAAAAATAAATCTACCTAAGTCTGGTCTACTCAATGCCATGTTTAAAAACGTATTTTTTAGCATAAACAGACTGAGTCATTTGAGAAGCCAAGGCTGCAAGAGTAAGAGTATTCTTTCTATTTTTCTTAACATTAGGTAGCTGAAAAAGTTCATCTGTCTCTGTTCCAAACATAGGTGTTTAAATTAAGTGAAATGCTGTGAGAATGCTAAATGGCTCAGCAATAAAACTCCACCAGAAGATCTGTTCTATAGAATAAACTGGCAAATTAGCCTGGGCCACCTTCATTGAACACCTACATACATTGAATGCAATCACCCGAAAACTGATCCAACCTATTTCCCAAAACATAGCTATGATGTATGACTTCATATCCTCTCATCAGTGTAATGACTCAGAAATGCTTCTGACATAGACTTTGTAAAAAAAGCCACTTGACATTGTGACTTGTGAGAACAAAGATTATTGCAAGGGAAAGGTACTCCTCTCCCTGTGTCCTCATACTTGCCCTGGCAATCCCATGGGGTCCAATTTGACAATACTTTATAAGATGCCATTAGGAGGGATGGTGAAAGTTAATGGATTTCCATTCCGTCAATACATGGATAACAGCCAATAACACATCTTCTCAACAGGTACAGACTATACCCATTTCCTTTTGTCACTGCCAGAGGAAAGTGGAGTCCTGCATGAAAAGTAAATGACTCACACTTGGTCTGGACAAAGGAAAAATTATGACAGCTAGATGGAAAAAAAGCCACAAATATCTCTAATGCCAACACTATGTCCTTTTCCTGTTCAGGGCAGCACAATCTTTACAGCTTTATTTGAACTTTCCACCCATGTTAGATTTTTAAAAAAAATAAAGCCTATGGTTTTCTTTATACGATTTGGACACACTTTGATGCTGATTTAATACTGTGGTCCATTTGATTACTCTTTTCAACATATATTTGTCATGGAAACCATCCTAAAGTCTACAGAGAAGCTGCATGGTGTGAAGTATTCTGCCTCCAAAGGTAAATTCAAAAGCATGATAAGTGATTTAGCATCAGTGATAAAATTTGACAAGTTGAACCTAAAAAGCACAAAGTATTTGCTAGTTTGGGGTCTACCAAGTCATCTGCCCTCTATGGATCTTTATACAGGACCTCTCCACAGCATAGAAAATGACTGTCTTATTTGTTCCCAACATCGAAGTTTGCCTAGAAGGAATCTTTCAGTTTAATCATACTATAAACTTCTTCCAACAAACTGAAACCAAGCAACCTGTTTTTCGCATATGACAGCTTCCAACAAATTGATTGAAAGGGAAGCGTTCTATTACCTGAATAGCAGCAAATTCTTCTTAATGCTTTAAAAGTAATTAAAAATAATAACAATTACAAACCAGTGACAAAGATCAATAAGGATTTCCTACATATTTTAAAGAGCATATGTAATCTTCTGTTTTAGTTAGTTTTTATCTTTAAATATCATAAGTAGCAGATAATGCCCAAAACCCCATAGAGTCCCTTGGCTTTTTTACTGTAGTTAATAAATGGATAGGATGCTAACAGAAAAAAACTGAAGTGTCTTTATCAGTGTTTTGTCTAATATTAGGCTTTAGCAACTAGACAAGCAAAGTAAAATCTGGCTCTAAAACCAAGGGAATGTGCCTGTCACATATTGGTTAGATAAAGCTAATCACAAATTAGTTAGATAAAGATTGTCCCAATAGTGGCAAAGAAGTTACAATACAATTCTTTGAGGAAGTTTATATCAAAGAAACTTATGAAATATATGCCATGTGAAGTTTCAAAACACTGATTTTTATTTTTAGTTTGCAGTTGAATTATATGTGTTTTTAATGAAGCATACATTTTCAGCTGTAACTGGAAAACACAGCATGAGGAACAGATTGCTGTAAGTAGAAACCACTTGGTAAAAAACAACTAGTTAACAGAAGCCTTTACTAAAACAAAAGGTATCCCTTGTATAAGAGACCAGTTTGGGAGTAGATTGAAGTACCTGAAGTAGAATGGGAGTACCTGAGGAAAATATGGCTTTGATAATTTGTTTTTTGGAATGACAAATGTTTTTGTAAATGCCGAAGACCTTACGAACAAAATGCTGGAATATGCTACTTTGATGTGGTTTATGATGTGTTGTTTTGCAAATATTCCCCTCTAATTTAAGCCTACTTGAATCAGGCTTATCAGTTCTGACAAGTTTCTTCCTGAAATATCTTGTTCTAGAACAAAGGAAGTTTCAGATTATAAGATAACCACTGATCATTTTGAAATGAGTTAGAGAGAAAGATCAATTATTTTTATGTAGTTTCCACCAGCCTAGATGTGAGTGGCCATTACGTATTTGAAAAGCCCCTCCAGAGACTTTCTTTGCAACTTTCAATAAACTTTCCCAAATGATACCAAAACAACCTTCTCCTTCAGAGCAACCTTGTCTTCTGAATGAGTTTATGCAAAATGAGCTTAGGTACAGAGTACATAGATCATATACAATGAGCATATTATAACATCTGAATTATTTTATGCATAATAAAGAAATTACACTAAAAAGTACAAGCTCTTGGCAGCACAAGAGACCGAGTTTAAACTATTTACATCAACAGAGGAATGTGACAGTTATCTGACAATCCTCAAGCGTCTTTCTTACTATACAGAAGTGAACTCAGAAGTTAGTATAAGGTTCTGCACTCAACTAAACAGAATTAAAGAATTTCTTTGTTCAGATAAATTGGGAAACTTTCCTGAGTGCAAACATTTTTACATTGTATATGCTCTAGAGAGATGACATATTGAAGAACCAAAAAATATTATTAAAACCTCCACTGACAGTACCAAGTCAGAGACTATTTCGAGAAAGCTCAAAAAAAAACCCCCAGTCAAACAAAAAAATCATGTCTGAACAGCTTTCATGCCAAGAGAGAAGCTTGGAAGATGCTTTACAATATGATAATGACAAATGCATCTGTCAACTTGAACAGGCATAAGGACCTTACTCGGATACAATTAATTGGTGATGATAGATGTCTGCTTTATGTGCTGACAGTTGGAGAAGCAGGCTAGCTGAGACAATAGGTTCTAGAGAATCCATCACACTCAGCACAGGACAAAGTACAAATCCCTGCAGTAATAATTTCCACTTAAATAGAAAAAACAGCGTCTTAGTGAGGTAATAAAAATGGAAATGTGATATGACATATTCAGGAACCTTCAGGAAGACAGTGCTGTGCAAAGCCAAGAACAGCAATAGCAATTCCTAGCTTCTAGACCATATATTGATCCCTAGTTTTCACATAATTGTGGGTCAAAATCTCAAATGTCTGTAAGGCAAAGGTGTTCTTGTATTTTGATTTTTCATTCACACATTCACCACTATGTTTTTGGCTGGTAAAATGTCACAGATGTCTCCAAAGTCAATCATTAGAGAACAAATAAGAGAATTATCTAAATGAAGATGATTAGAAGACTTCTAGTTATCAAGTCTACAACAAGCTGTGTTTTGATTAAATCTAAATACTCAGTCTCAGCAGTGGGATGAAATGTAATGGCATACAACAGTGAAGTCTTCAGTCTGTACCTGATGTAGGACAGATGTATGCAGCAAAAGAATACTCAACAGAAAAACTCAAACCAGCAGAAATCTTTTCTGGCCTTCAGGCCTATAACTCTACAATGTACTGACTGCATTATGCTCTTCTATATTTTTTGCTATGGGATTACCTTACTTGATTAACCTGCTCCTGCTTGGAAATGAAATCATGGTTCCATGTCACAATTTCTCTGATGTTAAAGCCATTTTAACAGAGCCTTCTCTATCTCAGTCCTCTACATTTGCCAGATCACTTACAGTTTATTACACCCCTCTGTTGTTCTGATGACTTTCTTTTCTAGTGGGTCTGTACTGTAAAGCAGCTTAGCAAAAAGAGTCTGATTTAAAACAGGCCCCTTCCTCCCTCAAAGTAAAGACAACTGACTTAGGTCTTTGAGGCAAGCAACAGGAGCGGATTGTTTTACAGTGTGTTATACTCAAAGCCTGAAATATTGCCTATGTGAATATTGGAAGTTTCAATCATTGACACGTAACACAATACATTTCTTGATTACTCATGAGCTATTGTGTTTTCCATTCACTTATCATCTTTGTATTATGATGAATAAAATTATAAGACTTAGCCTTTGCTGTAATTTTATTAGTACCAAGCTAAGCATTTATTACTCAGACTAGGGTGAGGGTATTGGGGTTTTTCTTTAATTGTTGTAATGTTATTTCTCATGAGTAAAATGAGAACAAGCAATGGAAAACCAATGTGCTTATTGATTACAGTAAGGAACTCCAAATGGTGAAAAAAAAATTGTGCAGAGGAGGTAATTCCCTGGAGAAGTATACTACAAGGTTAAATGATTCCATCTGAGATTGTTTGAACTGTTTCTGTAGAACAAGGTAGTTCACAAAGTACAGTGATAAGAGATTCAGTATTACCTATATAATTTATCAAGATGACTTTGAGAATCAAAGTTTTCAATCTGAGCATCACTAAGTGCAATGCACAACTCTCTTATCACCGTATCAGATCACAAACTCTCCACTATCCAAGCCCTGCGTCCAAGTGGAGCTTATGTCTGCCCTAACTCAATATAACTCACTGTGAAATCAATAAGACTACTACTGTTGACCTTAGCAGGAGGCAGACTAGAGTGAAAAAAACTGAGATGGAAAAAGTATTGATTAATCAAGCTCCTTTTCCCAGCTGAACTCTGACACTACAAAAAAAAATCAGTGTTGAAGGGGCTTCTTCCTCTGTACTGTGCTAGCCTGTACATAATAACAAGTTTGCACTGAATATTACATTTATTCCAGCGTGAATTTTATTTTTAGCAAAAAAAAAAAATTGAAAAAGTTTATGTGATCATTTTTTATTGTTTTATAGTCTTCAGTATGTGCATTCTTAGGAAACTCTATTATTATAAAACAAAAAAATCCACCATCTTTTTCTGCTTACTCTAGAAGCATTGTGTTCTCTGTGTGATTTATCAGCAAGACATTAAAAGGATAATTGTTTGAACAGTCAAAGAACAGATCTCCACAGATCATTTTGGCTTTAAACACATTAAAATCTGTTTCAGATGTAAAATTAACTAACTCTTCTTTCTTTTCAAGTAGACTATTAGTGGTAGTCATTCAGCTGATCAGCATCAAAAAGGAAGGTACATCTAGAACTTGCTACTGGTGTTTCATGCATTTTTGGGTAGTCTTGTCAGGTCTAACTGAACCCATTATTAAAATAGTAGGTTCATGAAGAACTGATAATATGTACTGTCCTCATTATACAGAAGGAAAAGCTGAATTGGTTTTGAAATGAGTTATTAAGAGAAGGAGATGAAATAAGATTAAGATAGTTTCCCCTTTTTTGCATATGCAACACAAGACAAATGTCAGCTCCACTTTCCCACTAAAGAAAATAAGCAGAAATGCCTGCACTGCAATTTGTTCAAAATCTAATTATTTTGTCTGATAAGAAACAAATCATTTCCTAGGGAGCTAATTGCCACATATTCTCTTAAAGAGGAAAGAAAAGAAAAAGTCTAAAAGAAAATTTAACATCAGAAAATTTTAAGAAAGCTTAGTCTTGTTCTTCATTTCAGCTTCATTAGTTTCCTTCTTTAAATATTTTTCAAGAGATTTCACACTTCTGGAAGATCCCTGTTCTGCAATAAAACAGAGTTGTCCAGATGTTACATTAAATGACTAAAGGAAAGTCAAGTCAGATGGAAATATTGCTTTCTTGTTGTATGGAGAAGACAGTCAAGCGTCATACTGGACTGTTTAAACAGAGGTCTAGCACATCAGAAACATGAAGTCAATCCCTCTTTTTACTCATCTAGACTTTGTCTTCTTTCTAGCATCAGACATGGAAAAAAATACAGTCAGCACCTTGAAGCAGCCCAGTAGAGATCTTCTGAAAGCAATGGGACACCTAAAACATCTAAGCTACATGAAGAATTTGATTGAGTTGTTTAACCTAAAGAAGAGAAACCCAAAGAGGAATTTGATAGTAGTTTTCTAGTATGCACAAGACTTCTGTAAAGAGGCAGAGAATAATAGGTACGCTTTAGTTATAATGTATAAAAGGTAATGGCCTTGTACTGCAGAATGAAAGATGCAGGTCACACAAGGAGAAAAATACTGGTTTCAGACTTGTGGTTTCAGAACTCAATGAAAATAAGCATATGGATCTCTGTCACAAAAGCTATAGTCTTAGTGGATACTGTCTTAGTAAAGAGAAATGGACAAAGAGATTTCAAGATGGTTTCCGTATTTACTAGACCACTAGGGAGATGCATCTGTTGACCAAAAAAGTATGCCATTTTTCAAATTAATTATAGAAGGCCTTTTGTCTGAGCAGTTTTTCTAATTTCAGTTAAGCACAGAAAAAAAAGGTTCTTATTTGCTTTCAATTTGCAAGTCTCAAAACACAAACAACATCCTGATACACGATAGCCCTAAATCACATGCTTAATTTCCTCACTGTTCAGAAGACCACTCAAGCAGGGGTCAAGTGTATTTAATTGTTGTTCTGAATCAAATATCTGAACCTGTTCTGCTTCCTGAAACATGATCATTAATGCCCAACACAAGCTTTTTCGATTAATGACGATTCATTATATTTTTATCTCTTTTTTAAAAAACATGTATATCATCCAACCTTACCTTTCTTATCTATGTGGTTCTTGCCATCTGCTGGCAGATACTTTATGTTGTCAATTTAAGATGCACAAATATTTGAAGATAATGAAAAACAATTAGGAAAAATTTTAGAAGTTGTGTAACTAACGAGCCTGTATTTTATACAACTCTTGGGTATTAATGTCATGCTTCAAAGTACTGAGAAACTTTATTCAATCAAGATTAATGCACTTCTTAAATGCAAACTTTATGCAACAGTATATATTCTGTATCACCAAAGGAATCATTATAATATAGCATCTAATCCTTAGAAGAAATTCTACAGATAACAAACCAGTAGTAAATCAATTACTTCATCTACAGATGAAATGTAGTAATTCAATTCCATACAAGCAATATTACACAAAAGAGATGGTCTTGCTGGGTTTGTCTTTTTATGCAATATAGATGTTGAGTAAGAATGATTTCAGCTCATGCAGAAACAGAAAACTGTATAAAATTGTAATTCAAAATACCAAAGAAATATAGACCTTGAGCTTTAATAACCTTCATGTTTAAGTCCATGGATTTTCAAAATCATTTCCTATATAGATAGGCTCTCTTTTCAGTAGCATTTAAAAACTAAAGGAGCAGCCTTGCTAACATTTCATATTATTAGCATTTAAGAGTAATTCACATACCTGGTTTTAATGTTTTGATTGCCACAGGGGTGGTATTATTCCACAGTCCTTCCCATACCTCACCAAACTGACCAGATCCTAGTTTTTTCAACAGTTTCACTGATTGTCGGTCTATCTCCCACTGATCAACAGTTTTATATGACAAATCAAAAGTAGTAGGAATTTGTACCTGGTAAGAGAAAATAAATAATACAGTAGCTGAGACTTCTAATATTTTTTTCAACAGCGTATACATTGTTAACTATGTCAAGTAAAAGTTGGCACTGATACAAATAATGCTTCCTTAGATTGCACATACATGCTAATGTAAGCTGAGAATGTAAAATAGACCTCCACATCCCAGGTCCTTTTTTATAGAAATAAGAAAATACTCTAAAGAAAATATCCTGCCATTAAAACTAAAAAAATAGAAATCATGCCTTAACTAAGCTTTTTGAACAGCAACATACTGCTTGCCTGAATCTTGTGGTTTTGTCTCAATAATTACTTATGGTCTGGTAGAGTTACAAAGCTGGAGATTTCACCTCCATATACGTTTATAAAAAGATATTAATAAATCATGATTTGGCATATTTCCTATTCTAGACACACAATGATTTGTTCAAAATGGCGTGGTATTTTATTATTAACATGTCAGCTTCAAGAATGAAATTGTAGCACTACCCAGAACTCCCTGAAAATAAGCAGATCATCACCATTTTGAAACAGTAGAAGCAGATATAGTGCTAACACCTTCTGAGTGATGAGCTAGATTACAAAAGCATACATTGCACAATGTAGCATCCACTATTACCTTTAAGCATGGCTTTCCGAGCACCACGCAGAGGCCATCATTGTTCTTACTGTAATGGTCAACAAGCTCATTCAGAGTTTTAAACGTTTTCCTTCTGCTTAGGAAAAAGCCTCCTTCATCCAGCTTTCTGATTCTGTAGTGTTTCACAGATACACCGTCATAAACTAAGAAGATTTAAATATGTTAAGTTTCCAGGAATTATAGCAGTGGTACAATATGGCTTACGGCCAAACCATCATAAAGTTTCTAAACGTATATGTGAGGTCCTTAAAATAAGTTATTTTAGTTTCAAAAATGACAACTATAAAAAATCTCTTTCAAAACGAACCCCATTATTTGGATAGTTTAACACGTCTAGTCTATCAGTCTTTAACCATTCAGGTTTGGAGATTCTTGTTTGCACCCTAAGAACCAGTGTAAAGATATATAAATACATCTTCTGTGAGGCAGCTTATATTTTCCATCTCTTAGGACAGTAAAAGCATCTAATTCAAAGTACTTATTCAATCAGTTTTTAATATTTAATTTATCAGTGTTAACATTCCAAATAGCAGTTGCTGGGCTGGCAGATATTTTAGAACAAACAGATGTAACCTCCATACAGTCACAATTCTCTGGAAAGCACTCTCATCTTCGACGGATTTTATTAAGTTTTATGTGTGCTTGGAATATGTAGAAATCAGGCCAATAATGCTCTGGTTTGAGTAGCTGATGAACCCCTTCCACTGAAATGTGCTTTATTCTAATCTGTTCAACATGACTTTTCTCTCCTCACCTCCTGTAGGTTATTTATCTGCATGTCATGACACCCAAAGTGTCCTTCCCTGTGACAGTAAGAGCATTCTTTAGAGGTACCAGAAAGAGCGTTGGGCCACTGTATGCTGGGGCTAGACCTAGACCAACAACAAGACAGCAGTAGACAAAAAAATGTACTGTCACTCACCTCTAATGTTATTTAAGGAATATTAGGCTTGTAATATTCATTTATGATGGCCTTGTCATATTTGGCTTAGAGTAGCAGCCTCCAAAGCAGAGTTTGTGCAACCCAGGGAGTGTGCAAGACAAACCATCAGGGCATGGGAAAAAAGTACTTTTTGTACCATTAAAAAATAGAGTAAATATTTTAAAACTATTTCAACTATTTAAAACTGTTTAAAACTATTATTTCATTTTTATCTCAATCTTTTTTAATTTCTTTTTTGTATGTACTATAATGTACATAATCTGTCAGTACAATAATACATGCATGTAATTTATAAATAAATAAATACCTACATACATATATACCTATATACATAAACAATAGTCAGGTTGAGTACTCCAAAATCATTTACTGGTAGGGGTGCACAACCAAAAATGTTTGGAGACTACAAGCTTACAAATGCCCTTTATAAAAGAACATCATCAGCAGCAAATGTAGGCTGAATGTCAGCAAAGATGGCAGTTCTGAAGAACTGGAAAGGGAAGTAGTCTTTCACATGGGACATTATAATGTTATTTAGCATGACATACCATAACTTGGACATCACTGTCCATTTCCAATGGGCAGCAGGGAGCCTACATTACGTACTGCAGGGTAACTGATTTAAATCCTATCAGAAGGTCATCTCACTCTGCATTTAATGGTACTACACAGTGCTTTTCCATGATGAGTGAGGAGAGAGTTCTAAGGTGAAGGAGATGCTCCAGTTCCCATCTGGTACTCATCACCCAATTTCCAACCCTCCTGCTGGCCAGGTGATTCCTTCCACATACAGCAGTTTGGGAGATTACCAATACTAACCCCCTCTTAGAGCCCTCACACATGATGAAAGACTGAAAAGCAAGAGAGGCATAGAGGAAAGGCCTTCTGCTGTTTATCTCTACTACCTTTTAGTAGCCAAAATTCCAACAAACATACTCAATTTAGTCATGTTGAACAGTCGCTACTCTTAGTTAAATAATTTAATGGAAATATTTTTAAATCTTAGAAGCAGCCTCAGTCTGTTACATTCTAAAAGCTAATTATCTAAAAAATTGTTATTGCTCTCCCCTGGAAACATTATAGTTGATAGACCCCTCATATTGTAACAATGCATGAATTTTGGCAATTTCTTTGATCATACTAACAGAAGAATTCAGAGCTATACACTGTATGTAGAAAAAAACTATAGAAAATTATGGGCTGTATGTAGTTAACAAAGCTGATGTAAAGTACAGTTTCCCTCAGTATTTAAGTGGTTAAGTTAAAAAGAAAAATCTCTTCTTCCTTAAATACTGTCATGTATGATCAGGTATTTTTCTACTGTATTCTACTGTGTTTGCCATCCCAAAACACCAGAGGGCGTACAGGAGCTGTTGAAAATAGCAGGAGATTTTATCTCTGTACAGGTAATATTTTTAGAGAGCTGATTACCAACTTACAATTCTGTAGGGAGATCAGAGATAAGAATATTTGGTAGTATTACTCCATAGTACAAAGATAATTGTAAAATATTTTTCAAATGCCATTTCTTTTTAATGTAACACCTCATAATTAGTATTTTTTAATTATAAAATACATGTATATTTTAATGATGTATCATTTGGAAATGGGCTGCAGCAAGATGAAGAAAAGAGTAATTCAGTAACAACAGTCTGGAAAATTAATGACTACTCCAAAGTTCACAGTAAAGTGCATTGTGTTAAATGAATCTTTATTTACGATGAATAAAGGCCAAGAGGATGACTATGTTAATCCAATTTCAGTTGTACATCACAAGCAATAATAGTATGACTGCCTGCTTTATTTATTAGCAGTATTATAACTTTTACTTCTGAACCAGCTAATGTTATTGCAAGAGTTAGTTTGAAGGATGTGCTGTAATTTATGAAATGAGCCTTGTATAAAGTCCTGATTGGAAGTATCCAGATCAGGTAGTTATGTGTGTGAAGAAGCTAGAGAAAATTTCTGAATTGTTATCATCTCTTCTTGTGATAAGCAGCTGAGATTAGTACAATATTTGACAGGGGGCTGTTTACTTGTTTCCCAGGGCTGTGTGGCTGTACAAGTACTGCGCTACGCACTCACAGTGCTGAAGCATGGTGCGGTTCCTCTACCCAAAATAACACAGAGCACGTGTCACTCAGGGAATAGCTAGCCATAACCTCCTCGATGCATCCAGACACCCATGCCAGACTGCTAATCAGGACAGGATCAGAACTACAACTTCACACAGCTGGACTGCAGCTGGGTTTGAAAACTGCAGTGGTTTTATCCTTGTCTCACCCTTCCAAAAGATTTGCCACTCTCTATTAGATTTCTTCATGGTTTTTGTTCAACAGAAGCTTTGCCCTCTCCTGCTTCCCATCTTCATAAGGCTGGGCCATGCAGAAGTAGATTTTGCCTCTCTGAGGAAGAGAACAAAATAATTTACTACTCCCTTCCCAGGGCAACAAAATTCAATTTTTTGGTGGCATCAACAGGGTTGACAGCTTCACCAAATGAATCATGCAGACACTAAGGCAGCACTACTTTCAGTGTCCCTGTGTCTCTTCTGTCAGCAGTCCTCCCCCAGCACTGGCAGGGCAGTGCTGCCAGCAGGAGCTGTGCTCAGTCTTCACACCCAGGATGGACATGGGAAGAGGGTGGCTTATGAGATCACCCTCACCAGCACAGAATGGGTGCAGGGGCTGCTCCAAAATTGTTCTCCTGCTACAGCTACGCTTTTGCCACTCCTATCAGTTTTCTGCCTTAAACTATTGCCTACCTTTTTCTATACTGAAAGTCAATCAGAGGAAACCAGAGGAAACCACACAATCTTTTTTAGGAGCAGGGGAAAAAAATGGAAGAAACCACAAACAATTTACATTGTCATTTAATGTAATCAGTCTTTCAGATACCATCATTCAGTGTGCGGGGAAGTAGAGAGCATCCTGCTATCGCTGGCAGTGACACTCAATTAAGCCGAGCACATCTAAATTATGGTTTTTAATTAAAGAGAGGCAATGTCTAAGAAGGCACCAACATGTTTAAAATTTAATACATCTCACACCAGATGCTAGAATCATCAACATAAAAATCTGTCGACAACATGTGCATTTTGGAAATGGGAAAACTTATTTTTAAAATGTCAAACACTTTAAAAAGATAGCAACACATCTCAGTGGCCTATCTGGTTTGATGTGCTTTCCATTTAACCATTCATAGCTGAGGAAAACCTTTCTGAATATGATTTCTTTGTTTTAATTTAAATAGTAATTTATCATTTAATTCTTACAATTTGTGAGTTTTCCCATTAAGGCAAGTTAGAAGTGAAAAGTGTCATTTTAATGAAAGATAGGGTTTATTTACTTTTCTTTTTTCTAACAACATTCATTTGTCCCCATCGTTAACAATAAGTATCTTACACATTGCCCATAAGAGTGCAAAATTAAGCCCAAAAGTCATAAAAACAGTTTTATGGGTGCTTGAATAAAAATCTCTCTTCCTTCATCTAGTTCTTTTCCTTTTTAACTGGGCTGGACTAAGTTACAATATTTTCTTAAAGATCTGAATTCTGAAAGCTACGTCATCACCCTTCTAGTCATTATCATCTACTCTGGACTGAAATCAAAACAGCAATAGCAAGTAGAGCAAATACAAACAGTCCCAATGAGAATGGGAGTTTGAAGGTCTATTACTCCTGCACTGAAAAAAAATGGAAGTAGAAATTAGAGATATATTCCAAAGTAATGGATGTGATACCTTCCCTGCCAGTGTATCATCTACCATGGAGACAGAAGCCATCAAGACCTCTTAAAAGCAATACTCCTGAATCACTATTCCTCAAGATAACACTGCTTTTCTCCCTCAGATTTGAATGTCTCATAAGTCCTTTTAAAGGAGCAAAGAGGAGTCAGAAAAACTGCCTTCTTCATCGTATCTGGCGGACAAAACAATCTTCCTTCCAATTTATTCTCTCCACAGTACCATGCACTTCATCATTTGCTTTAGAGTGCACTAGCTCTCCCCAAACTAGACATAAGTAATGAGATTATGTACATACAATGTCTGGGCCGTTATGTATACTGTTAGGTTGGAAGCAAAAAGCTTACACAACACACAATAGATGCCATTCCGTTAAGCCTATACAGTAAGCAGCAAATGATACTTAGCTCTTCAGCGTGAAGTAGCATGTTGAGGCTAAATTGTGTTCAAGCCTAGGAAGCTGCTAAAAGATATGGTGGTAGTGGTAAATCATGTCATTAATACTCACTGTCTGCAGACTGCTTTAGAGTTTATTCTTTTTCTTTGCCTAAAAGAGCAGATATGTTTAATAAATCTCAGATGGGACGTATATACATGTGTACATGCTCAGAGGATAAGCCATGTTTGTGCATGAAGGAGGGCTGGCTCCAGTAGCTGGAGCCTTGCCTCCAGGTATGTTATGTTCTTCAGTACCGTTCTTCCCTTCCTTCATCAAACAAACCAGCAGGGAAGAAAGCCACACTGATCGTTTCATATCATGCTGTTATCAGCCATCATCAAACCTCTTGTTACCATCTAAGCTCATACAGAAACCTGAAAAATGCCTACCACAAGCTTTTATAATTGAATCAAATATACTAAATCAGATTGAATATAGTTTCTATCCGTGATTTATAAGGAAAAAAATTAAACAGCAGCATCAAAGGATGATCTCATCCTACCACAAATGCTGGCTTAACATTCATTTTCATTCTCTTGGATTTTTCTCTGCAGTACTTCATAGTTTAACTAAGGTACCGCTGCCTTCCCCTTAGAGAAGCAGTAAGGATGCAGGGCAAAGATTTGGAATCTTTTCTAGAAGGCTACAGTTGGAGAATAATAAATAGAAATTGCATTTCCACTCCTAGGTGCGCAAGCATAAGATTTTTCATTGATTTTGAGTAAGGTGTCATGTATTCAAGTGCCAGCACTAAGCAGATAACACTGGCCTATCTATCCTTCCCTGCATAACACCCACTGTTATCAGTCTATCCCAGTCCTTGGATGAAATCAATTCACTGATGAAGAACACTAGAAGGAAGCTGAAAACATATGAGACAGTGATAACTTGGCATATAGAGGGAACAGATTTTGAAAGATCTGAGGCGATATATGATCTTTGGCTAAAAAGGTGCACACTGAGGGGTCATTTTCATCACAGTTCTGGAGCAGGCTGATTCTTTGTTGATGTTAGTTTTCTTATTGGCATTTCTTGGCAAGAACAAACTTCTTTGAGGGCAAACTGAAGACTATGGAGTGAACTCACCTAGAATTGTATGCATTATATTTATTTTATAAACTTCCCTCTTTTTCATTCAACAGGCAACATATATTTCTTTGCCTTGGCAACAAAAAGCAATCCTCCCATTATCACAGGACATTGCACATATATACCCTTTCCTTATGATTCAGAAAGAGAAAGGAAGAATGTGTCAATAGTTCATTAAGCTGCTTAATGTGTTTTTGCATAAAGCTCAAAAGGCGACTGACACATAAACATCCCAGGCAGAAGAGGAGTCAATATGAAAGAATGTGGCCATGCACGAGGTGCCTCTCATTCTACTAACATAATTCTGCACAGGACAGCTTACAGTTCATTCAAAACCATCAGGAGTCTTTACTGGCACACAGAATTGTATAGGCAGACCACATTAGGAAGTTTGGGTGTATAGGCCTGTTGTCTCAGGGTCAACATTATACTCTTGACTCACACTTGTATGACAAGTTTGATAGAAAATGTTTGCAGAAAACAATGTTTACTATTTAATACAGAAAATATCTATGACATGAAAAAGATTATGTACATGTATGTGAGTAAGTAAAACTAAGATTAAACAAGTGTACTTATTTGATAGTCTTCTGGGTTCAAATAAAGAACTTTAAATATATTTCAAATCCATTATCATCATAAATCTAACTTTTTTATTTATGGTTACAATTACATTTTCAATGAAATATGACTGATTCTAAAGTATAGCTTTGAAAATCTTCCTATCATTTTGCCCCAGAAATTAAACAAGTATAAACCTAAAAGTGAGCTCTAGCAAAAATCTCATTTTCTTAAGCTGCAGATATCTTCCAACATGGTTTAGTTTTTATTTTGTGTACTAATCAAAATAGTAGACTATAACTGTAATGTATTTTTTGGCATTTTAATAATGAAAACAGTTTCTATTTTAAGGCAGCTAGAGCACTGGAAGTACTAAGCATAAGGAAGTTAATTTGTGTTCTGAGCATATGAATATACAAAGCCTATAAAACAAATGTTAGTAAAAACCCAAATTACTCTTTCAAAGTTTTCTTTATATATCTCTTGGGAAAGAAATATTTTTATGAACTTAATTTCCTTTTCATACCCAGAGTTCATAATTCTTAAAAATGAAAATGTCCAATCACCTGAGAAATTTTTAAAACATTGCTTAAGATAAAAAACTAGAAAATACCTGAAAGTGAGTATTCGCCTTTTAAACTTTCACTTTCTCGGATTAGGAAGGTTCCTGCCTGGGTTCCAGGGTACGACAGTTGTCTCTCAGCATCTGTTCGTTTGATTGGGCCAAAAAACCATCTGAACAAATGAAAAACATTAATTTTACCAGTCAGTGAAACATACCAGGAAGACAATTTAGCTTTTTCAAATATGCTGCATATTTACTAAAAGGAATCTGTGCTATGTTAATTAAATTTCAACAGCATGGGGAAAAATAACCAACAAGAACTACACAACAAATTTATTGCTAGAAAATATTGCTTACACGTTTGAGTGAAATCTGGATTTTACTGCTGGTGGGAAGTCCTACTGATACCAAGGGAACAAGAATTCAAAAGTAACAGGCTGGACAAGAAAAGCTCACAGTAAGCAAGGCTATTGTGGCAGAAATTCAGGCCAAGTCCAGTGATGCCACTTGAACTATGTAGAGGTGCAAGTATGTGCAAATATCTTGATATTGTAAAAGTCAAAGATCCTCGAAACTGCAGAAGAGCTCTCAGGTTCCTGCAGCCTTCCCCATTCCACTGCCATGGCAATATCTCATATGAGTTACTGGCAGTTTTTCAGCTCCACTGCTGTTAGACAAACAAAACAAATATGCTCTTCACGTCACTGCAAACATCTCAACATCCCTGTTCTGTAACAATCTACTCCTATCTACGCCTTTTAAAACAAACTTTTCCTCTCTCACTAAACCCTGCAGTTTACAACGACTTATTCAAGCAACAGTTGCAGTTTGGTCCTCTGAAGTTACTATTTAGTTCTTTTGCTGCTTTGTGCTCAGTGTAAATTAAATGGAAATAAGACTGAGATGAGTCAGCATTTTCAACTGGGGTGGAATTCAGCTTCCATCTAATAAACATGCAAAGCTCTTTCCAAGATTAGCTCCTCCCCTTATTTGAGGCAAACGGTGATAAATAATTATCAGTAATGTGCCATATATTCATAAATTAATCATACCTGAACTTATTATGCAAACTTTTAAGATAAATCATTATATCACACCACAAGTAAGTTGCCTATTCAGCTAATTTGATGTGATTCAACAAATTAGATTTGTCAATTACTAGTGAAAAGTACAGAAGGAGTCATCAACAAACTACTTTAGTATCTGTAAGGCTTGTAATCACAGGAAGAGAGGAAATAGATGAAGACATTGGCTGACACCCTTGGTAAGCAAGCATGAGGAATGATAAAAAGGTTTTGTATGAATAAAGAGGAAATAAAAAGAGGAAAAAATAAATGACACTAACCTACACTGAATATGCTTTGTTAACAAAAGAAAATGAAATGAAATCCAGATATTCCAGGCTGCATTCCTGGCCTCTGACTTGAAGATGATTTAGATAAAATAGGCCTTGATACATATTTGGCAGGGAAAGGAAACTCATTAGAAAGCTGGAATGTGTTAGTGATAATTTTAATTTAAAATGTTAATTAATTAAACTAATTAATTAAATTCATTCATTAATTAGAGTGTAGAAAACTAAGTAATCAATAAATGTTCAAATCCTTGACTGAGGTTCTCATCTAAGGAATGAGAGGATAGAATACAAGTTCAAGTCTATTCAAGTCGCAAAGAAAATTTGTCTACCCTAAAAACTGAATTAGAACCTTCCTGAAATTTCTAAATACAACTGCTCTGAGGATAACGTCTGGAAACTAAGAAACTACATAAGCTGTAAAAAACACTTAACTGCTGTTTTTCCCCTTGAATTATAAGATATCACTTAGTAACATCCAAAGTGACTGATTCTCATAAAAGCATATAGGAAAAGGTCCTTAATTTGTGTCTCCTTTCTTAATGGGTTAAGAGGATAGCATGGTCTCAAAAGGATTTCATTTTGGACTAAAGTAAAAAAAGCTTCCAATTTGCAAGGTTGAGTTTTGTGTTCCAGATAGTCAAGAGCATACTTCACCCAGGATTTGTACATACACTGCTAGCAACTCATGTTGATAAATTTGAAAATATGAGCAGTAATAGAATGTATGCAACAAGAGGAAATTGTTCATTTATTTGGGAAATACAATTTAGAACAGTATTACACTTGTGTACGTAAGAACATATCTACAACACAGGATATAATTTTGGAAAAAAACCCTACATATATTTAGGCATATGTACCTGTTTCTTTTACTTCAAAATATCTATTTTTGGGGGTTGGAAAAACTTCATTTAACTCAATATGAGTTTGCCATCAAAGATTATGTGGAGGTTATGTAACATGTAGCTTCTGACTCCAGGTAAAATTAGCAGTTGAAAAGATCTTGACTTGTAAAATAAGATAATTAGAGCAATAGTATTTGAGAAGGTAAGTGTAACTGAAGCAATTGTTATGGAGAGTGAAAACTGTATACACATATTACCTCATTTTCTTGACTTTATATGACCTAATCAAAATATTTCAGAAAAATACAATGAAAATAACTTTTAACAGCATTTGAATATAGAATTCTTAGTTGAAAGTCATTTGGTTTGCATTAATATTCATACAGCAACAAAAGCAATACTGGTTGTGAAAAAAAAAAAAACGTAAACTGCAAAGAGAACAATTTAACTTTTTATTCACTTTTGTTATCAAAAGCACATCTGAATTTAAAGTGCTATATCCATTATAAGTGGAATTTTACATTCCTTTTGGAAAGCATTTTCTAGCGATTCAACTTATGCCTCAAAAGCCTAAATATTTGTCTTCATACAAAAATGTGTATTTTAGAGGAAAAAGTGCTCTAAAGTGTAATAATGAATCAAAGTAATCGCTTACCATAAGATACTGTTCTGTGCAGTAGGAAGGTCAGACCAAAACAACACCCAGTCCTTAGTAAATGTACTTGGGTTTGATAGCTCAGAGTTAGATGGCAGTTTTGAAACAGAACACTTGGAAAAAGAGGACTAAAACATCAAGCACCACCCATTGCACAAGTTAGTTAACTTAGTGGTCACTGAGAATGTAGAGATCCCATCTCTACTGGTCATCAGTTTCACTGGCAGGTTTTCGACTGACCACAGGATCAGCAGTTGATGGACACATGTATCATGGCAGGTTTTGTCATGGGAAGTTCCCTGACTGTGACAGTATCATTGCTGAGACCCATACTTCTGTCCCACGATCCTTTTCTTCCAGCAAAGGAAAGGATGTATCTTCATCAAGGTGAATGTTGGTAGCTGTTCTTGAAAGGTAATTTTTTTAAGAAATAGAGATCATGTTACCTGTGCTCAACTCTGCCTCCCCATTTGGTCCAGCTTGAAACAAATGGAATCATGAGTTCAACAGAAATTGATGGTGTTACTTGGTTCCATCACTATCCTTGCTCAGAAGCTGTCTGTCCTCCAGGTCGTAATGCACTGCTGACCTCTGTCTAAAGGTCAAAGACCCATCTACCCAGCTCCACTTTGTGTCTCCCTGTGCTTTGCTACATAAAAATCTACTACATTAAAAATAGTTAGTTCTACTTCTGCACTTTTTTTCTTATAGCAGGAAGATACGTCAGGAACTTTTAATCTGGAAGTTGGAAGAGGAGTAATATGGGCCAATGGTATTGCATGCTGCATAGCCACTGACAGAATCACTAAAGGAAAGAAAGTTAGGGAGGCAAAGTTAAGCAGTGCTATGCAACTGGCAAAGTATCCAGCGCCCACCAGCATGACTAGAAGGTAAAAACCCAGTCAAAAAAAGGGAACAGAGGGTCCAATAGGTCGAGCAGACCTTTCTCATATGGAAGTCTTCTCTATCCCAGGAGCCCGTGTTAGGGATATCACTAGGAAACTCCCCAGTCTGGTAAGGCAATCAGACTACTATCCATTACTGCTCTTCCATGTGGGAGGTGATGAAGCTGCAGTACGTAGCCCAAGGGTGATCAAAAGACATTTGGACTTGGCCATCCATCCAGTTTTTTACCCAGCCAAGGGTGCGCCTGTCCAGGCCAATGTTAGCCAGTTTCTCAAGCAGAATACTGTGAGAAATGGTGTCAAAGGTTTTACTGAAGTCCAAATACACTATATCCATAGTCTTTTCCTCATCCATTAAGCAGATCACTTTGTTATAAAAGGAGCTAAGGTCAGTTTGGCAGGACCTGCCTTCATAAACCCATGCTGACTGGACCCCATTACCTGATTGTCTTGTGAAGTGACTGAATTTCCTTAAACAACTAGCTGTAGCTGGGATGAGGAAGCATTTCTTCCGTTTCTTGTTCAAGTTGCAGGACAACTTGGAGGTAAGATAAGACTAAATGCAAAGGTCCACGACACACTGAACTTTGTGAATGCCCAACTAAAATGAAAAGTCCGAGGGCTGAGTCAGCAGTCAGGTGTATCTACCTATAGAAATCATGACCATTACATAAGAATGTTGGAGGAAGAAAGGGGAGTAAATTTGCTGAGAAGCACCACCTGGCGAGGTCATTCAAAGAGCATGGAGGCACAACAGAAGAAATAGTAGGAAATCAGTCATGTTATATTTATTTTCAAAAACACTGAAAACATTAAAATGAGCGCCATGATCCTATCCTGGATCAGCACTTTGTGGCATGAGGGCATCTTACTCTTCATTTTTCAAAAGTGCTTGTAACTGGGATTTACCCTCTCACATTAGGGTAAATCTCATGAGACCACTAAATCTCAGCAACTGAGAAGGTTTGTTTCAATTCCTGTGATTCCTCCCTTATGAAAGGAAAGATGATGACAAACAGGTTAGCTGACCCTCCAGTAGATTATCTGATTGTATTAATTGTATCAGTAATACTAGGCTATAAGGAATATAAAAGATCTCCTAGACCAAAACCAGCAAAGAATTACTGCACTTGAAGCAAAATACTTGGATGAGAACGAAAAAAAAATACATGCTATATATATTTGAACTATATATATCTCAGTTTCTTCTGGAATGCAAAAAGCTTGCTCAATAGCTAAAACAAATAAAGAAAAGATTCAACAGTATATAAATTTTATATTTTAAATGCCTCAAAATCTACAGTCATAGAAAACCATAGCTGAAAAGTCAAGAACCCCAAAGTTAGGAGATGGCCATATTACTATTGCTTTCATGGCATCCACTCTGCCATTCATTTTCAGGAAAATCCAATCTGATACCATCTTTAATTACATGGCTACATCCACTGCTTCCTACAGTGTTAATATGAATGCTGCTCACTGAATAGTTACCGTCTATTTTGTTTTGTCATTGCGTAGATAGTTTATTTACCATTCATTGTTTAGCTTCTGCTGTCAATAGAAGTCATAAAATTACATGAATGGCTAATTTCCTAGTACCCTTTATTATAATTCATGACTATAATATCCAAATGCTTCATGAACATTCATTAATTTCTTTTTGTTGTAAACTTTTTTTTTAGAATGAATAAACAGCATAGAAAGGGACTAAGGCAATAAGACATTATTATAAGCATTTTCTACTCATTTTGGATGTCCATTTTGAAATGCCTAGGGCCTACCTTTCATAGAATTTGGCATCATGCAGTATGTGGCAGCTTACTCGGAGAGCAACAGCTGCTAATTTCTGTGTCAGAGAAGACAAGAAGTTATGCATGGAAAGCTAAAGTGACACAGAAAGAAAAACAGAGAGGTCCTCCAGGATCTTATTCAATTACTTTCATCATATGACCATCCTGTGATCACTGCCCTTACTCAGCACATGGAAACCTGAACAGCCTTGCGTGCGCCACTCTTTACCGCTGTCATCTGTGCAGGACAAAGAGGGCTGCTGAACCAGCTTTTAATCCATGCCAGGTTTGCAGTCTGCTGCGGGTAAACATTAGCGCAAAAGCAGGGGCAGAAGTTTACCAAGAGCACCGTCAGTACATCCTCTCTGTGCTGAGAGGAAGGCTCCAAGCACTTGCTGGGGTTTCCCAAAATATCAAAAATATAGAATGCAGCTTCTAATTCTAATAAATTTGTGCAGTTACAACATATAAAATGCAATTTTATTTTCAAAGGATTGGTCAGTTTGGAGCAAAATTTCCATAGCAAAAAAAGGACACACTTTTAATATAGTGATCTCCCTTATCAAATATCACACTCTTCCTCCAAATTATATGTATGAAGGACTTTTTCATATTGTTCTGAGCCACATTTTTTGCTTTCAGGAAAAGAAAGAGGCAGCTTCTGCCTAGTATCAACCCCTGAAGATCCACAACCAACCAGGTAAAGCCTGGAAACATTACATGCAACCAAACAAGCACTACTGATAGAAAATCTGCCTTAATTCTAAGACTAATGAAGTGATATCATTCCTCCAAGAGCTGACATTTCAAGAAATTAGGAAATATCACTGCAAAGATGAAAGCCTTCCAGATATAACAGAGTTAAGAACCAGCTGTGCTTTACAAATGATGAACAGCATGCATGAAAGAAAGTTTGGGAGCGCTTCAATTTTCCCTTTATAGTCTACAGTGAACATGGTGACAGCACTGGAAAAAAAAACCAAAACCAAACCCAAAAAAACACAGAAAAAAAACTGTAGTCAGGCTAAACCATGAAGACGAAAACTTGCAAAAGACTCCTTTCATGAGCGTTTTCAAAACACAAGCCTTTCCATATGTGGCACAAGAATTTACATAGTAAAAGGTCTGGGATTTCTCTAGGGTATACAGACTTTCACTGTGCAGAGGCTGGAAAGCACAGATTTGGGGTTCACATCCTGTGGAAACAGAGCCGTTCCTCCTTGCTTCTTTCTACAGGCTTGTCAGGAATTGTTTTTAATGCTGGACAAAATTTAAAAGGAAGGATTTTAAAGCCAATGATAATGGAATGCATAGGACAGTGCAGGAGGAAGGGAGAAAACAGGACAGTAAGAATTCAAAGCAGAGAGGACAGTAGAATATTATTCAGCACACGGAGGGAGAGAAAGGAGAAAGCTAGGAATAATAGGCAATGGTGAAGAGAAATTAAAGGCAAGACAAAACTGAGGACTGTGTTTATTGCCCAGGGGCTATAACCTGCTGCTGCCTGAGCTGCTGCACCTGCTCCGCAAATGCTGGTTTCCAGCTTATCCTCCTCCCACAGGGCATGTGTCTTTGGCAGATTTCAGTCCTACTTGAGGAAACAATTTCACAGAATTTCTCTTGAACCAATTTCATAGACTAACTCTCACTGTATGGATTGCTGTCTACAGATCTTTTCCTTTTCCCTTTGTTACTTCATCTTACCACTCATGTTTGTACTGGCCAAGAGAATGCTTTAACATTAATTTTCATTGCGTATTTATTGACCAGAGGTCACCGCTAAACGTATTGGTTTAAGCTTTACTTACCAAAATACCATTAGCAACAAGTGAGTCACATGAAGCTTTTAAAAAAATGTTTAGGTAAAAACAGCCTTCTCTATCTATATCAGTAAACCAGTTAAAATCTTAACACAGTGCAGGAAGTACCTGACTTGGACAGTACTTGAAATAAAACGTAATTTAAAATGTACTTATACATTGACATAGCTCAGTTCTGATTACTTATTTACTGTAATCAGAAACTAGTTTCCTCCAAATGAAACCAGAAATTCAGGTTTTCAGGGGTGTTTATGTAGGGCAGCACACTTAACCTTTTGCAGCCACAACGAATTTGCTTCAAACGTAAAGTTCTGAGTCATGTATATTGCTCAGATCCTTGTTGCTTAATAAATTATCACAAACTAAAATGAAGACTATCCACATGCTTTGTATGTAGGACCTGGAGTTTCTCAGTCTTTTCACAGTGACAGTGGGTGGAATAAGCCCGTTTTTCTTTCCATTGAGGCAAACACAGAGCATGTGCATAGCTGTAAAAAACTAAACGCTCATTTCTACAAATGTAAGCAGCAGAGATATATTGACCCAACAGGGCAGCATTAGTTTATGTTATGTAAGTAGGATGCTGCCTGTATGTTTGAAAGTGACAGCCTGTGTGTAGCAACACACTGTAAATTCCATTGTATTTTTGTTATTCAGAGATCAACAGTGTAATTTTTCATTAAGAAACCATTACAATAAGGAATACAGGATCTTGGAAAACAACAGATCATTTTACTCTTTGGTTTTGGATATAATTTTACTAATGTTCTTGTCAACCGATTATAGCCGACCGGTTATTGTTTTTCCATAAGTACTAAATTTATGTTAGACTTCGGAGAGTTTTATGGGTGAGATGGCAGAATATAGGGTATGATAACTGAAGAGATGTAGAATCAAAAATAAAGGGAAAGAAAATGAAGTTGTACTTCTTCAAAAAATTTCTAAACAAAATATTATAGCTTAAATTGTGAAGATACATCATCTGAAAAAAATTTGAATTCAAAGAGTTTTTTATTTCTGTTTTCAAATGGAGTTTCCATCAAAAGATAAGTTTTTTTTCTTTTAATTTTGTTCAGAAAGGACTAAGTTGTTTAAAGACACAATACAACCAAACAATAACCTTAATTTTGTTTCAGGCCATGTTAAATATTTTGATTTGATATAAAACTAAAATGAAGGAATTTTTTCTTTTTGGCAATAAGACCAAAAGACGGGAGGAGCCCAGCTAAAGAAACTGCAAGAGAAAACTATTAGTTTAAGTGAGAAGAGGGCAGCAGATGTGTCAAAAGGAAAGATACACAGTCTCTAAAGTCTGTTTTGGGAAATAGCTTTGTTTTGTGTTACTCTATTGTTTTTATTAGAAATAATAAGCTGTGCCCTGAAGAAAGGCCCTTCCAGAGCTTTAGGGAGGACTTTTACAGTAAGTAACTGCGTGGGATTGTTTGGGCAAAGTAACGTTCAACAGTGAGTAAGTGTAGTAAAATCCACCACAGAGGTAGGCATTTCCTCTTACAATCTTCAACAAATCTACTGCCTTGTGAACACAAACACAAAGATTACTTGGGCATTAGCCTAAAAAATCCATGAGACATTGTGTAAAAACCTTTCCAGTAAGTACTTCAGTAGGCCATAACTATTGTTGTATGATTCTGTTGTAAGGGATTATTAATAATCATACATTAATTTTTCAATAATTAATAATAGTGATTGACTGCGATGTAAACACGAAAACGAATTTTCTCTAGGTCTGACACAAACCAGTGCACTTCTGGCTACTCTTGCACTCTACAGCGGCTGGGAAGTGACTATCTCTCCTAAGGGATAGTATTACAAGCCCAAGTGTGTGTGCTCTAAATTAGCATCGTTCACTCAATACTAGTTTCACTGCACATTATGAACAAAAGATAATAAATCAGCAATCAGATCACAATCTGATAGAATTAAGTTGAGGAAATCTCCATAAATAAAACTCATCCTGCAAGCCTCCACTTCACTATTGCATAATTAATTACCACATTTCCATTAATTCTCCACAATATTAGTTATCCATATGATGCATTATTTAATCTGCTCTGAAGTTCTTCTATATGAGAAAAAAAAATGTAGACAAAAGTGAATCACATTACTTCTTCTGGGGAGTTTTAGTTACATAATTCCATGGTATTTCTCCAGTTTAAGAGAATAAAGTCAATCATCAAAGTTAGTTCCCAGTTCTGTTTTTATACCTGGATAAGGAGTACACTGCATTTAAAACTTGTTCTAAAACAACTTGGGAATCAGTGAAAGCCAACTATTGGTTTTAATGGACATTGCTTTGGGACATTGGGTGTTAAGTATAGCCATATAATCATGACTTTTTTGAAAAAAAACAACCTTAAAATGTGTTCCTCAGACCTTATTTCTGCTGCACAGAGTTTTCTAAATTGCATTGTAAAATCTTGCCTCATACATGAACAAAAGTACTGATATACTGCCATAATATACTCTAAAAGTAGCAATTACTCTGCAATTCATAACAACTGAGGAACAAAGTTGAAACCTGGAGGTAGCGTTAATGTTAACACGGTACAGAGAACACTAATAACATCAATTGATTTAACATTAAGGGAAACTCAAAAGGACAAGAAAATGTTCAGTCATACATTCAGTTAAACCATTATAGCTTCCAAAAGCACTCAATTGATTTTCTTGAGAAAATCATTCCTGAGAAATTATTTTCTTTTCTCACAGGGAAACTCACCTCAGTACAGAAGTAATACAGAAACCTTTGGAAACAAAAAGCTCCCTTTGGCTGCACAGGACATTGGTGGCAGAACAGATTTCTCCATCTATTTTGTGCAGAGCTCTCTCTCGTCTCTCTTGTCTCAGTCTATTGCCAGCAGTTTGAGCAGATATGTGCCCTCTGTCAGGTCAGCTTTCAGTGGAGAACAAACAAGTCCCTCTGTCCCCAGGGGGACTCAGAAAGCAACTGTGCACTCTGGAACCCCCAGGTCAGAAAAGACAACTCTCTCCAGACAACTTCTCTGCAGCAGACAACTCTCCACAGGACAACTCTCTGTGAGACACCTCTACATGGCAGACTCTCTGTGGGACAAGTTTGTATGGAGAGGGTTAGGATTTGGAGCTCAGAGTTGTCCCTGCAGAGAGTTCACTGCAGAGAATTATCCTAGATCCCTCTCAGGTGCTCCTGAGCCAAAGGACAGAATGGTTCTTACACATGGGAACAAATTCCTTAACCAAATATTCTGCCAGTTTTCAGGGTAACTGTTTTAGATGGAAAGGGTGACACCTAAAGACACCTCTGACCTTCAGCAGTAAAGCTAGAACCGTAAAATTATTTAGATTGGAAAAGAGCTTTAAGAACAACAAGTACAACCATTAACCTAACACTGCCAACTTCACCACTAAACCATGCCTCTAAGCACCGTGTCTACACATTATGTCCAGAGATGGTAACTCAACCACTCTGAGCAGTCTGTTCCAATCCTTGACGACCCTTTCAGTGAAGAATTTTTTTCCTAGTCAGTATCAGTGTGAAATCTGGCAATTCAAGACCCACACTAACAGTTTATTTTCTAAGAGATCACAACACCATATCAGCTTCAATGGAAGTTTCTAGGTGATTTTTCAAATATTTTATCTATGTATTAAGAACAAGATCTCATTTTCTGTTTTCTTTTCCCAAAAGTATTCAGAAAAAGAATAATTTCCTTTCCAAGCTAATCAGATTGACATTCTGGAACACAGAAAAAACATCAGGTGACCTTCTGTGGGTAAAAATGATAATGGTTCATCCATGTCAGTGGCTAAGAATACATATACACCCCCAAACCTTTATAAATCTGTAAGGTTTTTTAGGAAAATCGTACAATAAAAGGAACAGAAAGCCAAGTGGTTTTTGAAGTACAGGTAAAAGCGACTGCTAATGAGAGTTAGAAGTGGACACCTCCTCCAGCTGCTGTAGCCCAGGGACATCCTCACTGGCCACTGGAGCCCATTCTGGGGCCCTGGGGTCTCTGCCCAGGCTGAGGGATGAGGATGCCACTTTTCTATTTACAGGTTCAGCCACTGGTGAAGCTGAGCACATGTCTCAGAAACACACAGACACATGCAGTCACACAGACTATAACAGACAAGGCTCTGCCTTCAACAGCATCCACAGACAGGGCTCAGGTGAAACACAAGCACAGTCCCCTCCTCCTCTTCTTTGGCTGGCAGAGCCAAAAGTTCACTACTGATCTTTCTCTATCTCTTTATATCTCTTGCTGCCCTACCCCTAAGCTCACACACATTTGCAGATTTCCCCCTCAGATATTGTCATGCCCCTCTCAGCCCCTCTTACCCACACTCACCCCAGGCACACTGGTTCTCCAGCAACTGATTTTGAGAGGTACCCTGGTGGCTGGTGGCCAAGAGCCCACCTGCTCCAGCATCTGGCACTGAGACCCACTCACTCCAGCAACCGAAACCGCAGGCCAGGGACAACTACGCTCCAGCTCTGATGCTAATTGCTGGCCTAGTACCCTGTCACATTAGTTCCCTTGACTAGCTGGCACTTAGTTCTTGCAGCATTCACACATGGGACAGAGAGTAAGATCACACACAGCAATAGTCAAGAAAGGATTTAATGCGACAGGACAAGAGTACAGTAACCAGGTGCAGGGTTCAGCCAGACAAGTATACTGACTGGCCCTGTTTTCTATGGTAACAGAGTCTTTTATACCCCTTTCTGTCTACAATCTCTTTGTTCCTTCCCCATCCTCTTTTCTTAAACATTGTTTCATCATTTGACATAAACCCACAGACCCTTCTCCAGGGTTCTGGACCCCCATGTTTGCATCAGTTGATCAGTTTGCATCAGTCTGATTTTGCCTGTTGTTTATGATAGCCCATCAATTAGTGCTGCTGACTGGATTTATTTCCAATTTTTGTCTTCATTAAAATAAATCTGTCGAATTTGGTGCCTCTCTATGTTTGTCTACCTCCCCTTCCTCATTGGCAAAGTCCTCAGACAAGTTTCCTGAAAAGTAAACATTCCCACATTTTGCATACCCTTATCAGTGAGTGAATTGAGCAGGCTTGTCCTCATCACCACCTCCCTTCTCATGTGTCCCTCAGGTTTGTCTGTGCATGTTCTTCTCCTTCGACCACATATCCTTAGAGGAGCAAAGACCCCTTTTACATACCCTTACAGAGACTTCCACCAACTGAAAAAAATCACTAGTTTCAGAAGGAAAACTGAGATTTGTGAGTTCTCATCATTTCTGAAATTCTTGGTATATATTCATTCCCATATGTGAGACTCAGATATTTTTTTCACTCTTCTTTTGCAGAGAGGTTTTAAAAGGTGTGCTACAAAATTGTTTCTGCTATAAATACAGAAATATGTTCTTAATTTTTCAGGAAAATAGCAATATATGTGCTTTAGTGAAAGAATGCTGAGGGAAAATATTTAGAACATTACCGCAGATACATTTATAATGTAAAATATAGAGTAGTCTGCATAGAAGTAATGAAAATGTCTATTTGTGCAAAGCTTTCTGGAACCATCATTTATTCTTTAATCCACTGCTTTGTTTTTCCATTTTTCATTGATTAAGATTATTGTACCAGCACATAGAAACTGTATGTATTTCTATCTAGTTTAAGTGATAAGGCAAAGAATGCGTTCATAAGCAATATTTTGTTTGATCATTTCAAAAGTTATTTCCAGGTGAATTTTAAGCACAACTGGGAACTGAAAATTGCAAAGAAGTAGATTTCCATTCTAATCTCTTGTAACTCTTATGATTTGTTTATGCATTTATGAATGTTGTCTTCTAAGAAAAAGAAACATGAGAAACAAGCTCTTTAACTAAGAAATTTAACCTTTTATTTTTAAGGTTCTAACACAAGAAGGGTATTCAACTGTCCTATATAGTACTACTTAAAAATCACAGAAATTTTTTTTTCCCCCACCATGGAATAATATTTTGTCTTCTTTTAAATAGTACTTAAAAAAACTATATTTTGCTATGCATACTTTGCATGCATAACTTGAAAAGGAACAAAACATTTGATTTCAAAAAAACATCTGAATCATGGTTAATCACATTTTTTTCTACTAATCTGCTTTAAAATTTAAGTGTAGATAAATTTTATGTTGTCTAACCTAAGATGCTGGAAGGCTGCATCATTATAATTCTTGCTCACAGCATCTGTGCTATAGCCTCATGTTAGAAGATAACGTCTGTAAGACAATAACAGGACATATCTTGGGTTTAGTTCTGCATCCTTGGTAGAAAGCAAAATTAATTGATGGGTAAAGCTGTGAGGGTAAAGTCACTACTAATGTCTGCAACCCAGGTGGTCAGTGCTTTAGGGTAGATGGAGTGGAGAGGTGTGGCTTGTAAAAGAGCAGGCCGGTGAATTTCAGAGTGACCTCTGCAGTACTATTATTTCCTTTTATGCATATTTATTTTGAGCATAGGTGCTCTTTGAGTCACTCATGATTAAGCAAGATTCAATCTGGAAAAAAAAAAGCCAAACACTTGTTTAGGAATATAAAACTTTCTGCAGAGAGGAGAGGTGGTCTTGTGGGGTTTGTTTAAGGTTTTTTTCCTAATAATTTGGTCTTATACCACAGACAGAAACAAAGAATTGTGCAGTATCAACATATACACTTTTGCTGAACAGACTTGACAATAGATCCATAATTAGACATGGCAGTGATGTACCCTCTGACATTGTTTACACAACAGTTCGAGTCTCTTGTGAAGTACAAAGAGAACAGATGAAAGAAAGTGGGTAGGCCTGTGCACTTTTTATAAAATCCTTTCTCAAACTGAATAACAGGGCTAGAGTGGCCATTGGTTTGACCTTATAAGGTTTTCATAGCTTAATCTCTTCAGTACAGGTATGATCCTACACAAAGAAAGCCCCAAAGTCTTCTATAACCAACAGAGCTTTTCCATGTTACAAAATAATTCTTCACAGAGATACCTGACCTAGTTTGTTAAAAATCAGCCTAGTTTTAGGACTTCTTATCCTGGCTGAACTGTTGGTTACTATTTTTCAGTTCTAAAACTGCTCAGAGATCACTCAGCTCTACACAGCTCTGCATTGTGCTGCGCAGAGAGCCATCAAAGACAACTATTGAGGGAACAGTAACCATTGTACAATATCTGGTGAATGTTTTTGCAGACAACATTACTCAAAATCGACTAGTCTAGGCTAGCACACACTTCTATTTCTACTGAGTCTGAAGAACAAAACATCAAACAGGACTATTGAGTTATTCTGACCATTATATGGTCTTTGTTTTTGTAAGAGGCGCCACAATGGGCACCTGGGTTTCAAAGTGCTGTAATAAAAGCTAACTGGCCATGTTTGCAGGCCTTAAGAATATTGTTTCTGCTCTTCACACGATTTACTGTCAAATCTTTCACAACAGGGTAACAGAAACTAGCATATAGTGATTAGAATATATAACATATACACTAATTTCAATTAAAGACAAGGTAGGAAGAAATTTCTTCTTTTCTCAGGGATTTGAATAGACAATGTTACATATTTAGAAAAGCACATTGCCAGAAAATAGGTGACCTAAATTAGACATATCTGCATGAACTTGTATTGCTCATCTATAATGTCACAATTCCTTCCACTTTTCTGAGCAGAGACACGCATTTTCCGGACATGGGTATACACATGTGCAAATATTGCTAGCAAGTGACAAAATCTGACATTTCACAGTTCCGTAAGCCATCTCCTTTTGAGTTCAGTGTGTCTTTGCATATTTAAGAAATGGGCAGAAATGAAGACAAAGTTTGAGATGTGCTTGAAGACAGCATTGGAATGCTCAGTCATGAATAAAGAAGTCAAGTGATTACCTTCATGGTCATCTTCTAGTATTCAATCACTTAAATACAAGGCCAGGATAGATGAAGCTTTGAGCAACCTGATCTAGTGGAAGGTGTACTTGCTCATGGCAGAGGGGATGGATCTAGATTATCTCCAAGGTCCCTTCCAGCCCAAACCATTCTATGATTCTCTAAGAGAGGTGTTCCAAAAATAAGAATAGTTTCTGTAATGAATGTAACAGCTTCCAAGAACATGAGAACAACCTACTACTACTTTGTGAAGTCATGTTAGCTATCAGAAGTTTTCACAAGTTCATTTATGTACAAAGGTTACAACAGATTCTGGTGGTATCCTCAGAATTTTATCCTGTTACAGAAAGCAGAATTATGAGGGAGAGAGGAACATACCAAACCCACAGTGGATTACATTCAGTTTTTTAAGTTGTTCAGCAGAATCTAAGGTTTCACTTTAAAATGAGCCTCTAGACATTTTGGCTCTAAATACCACTTTGAAAATGACCTACATGAACCAAAGAAACCCCATAAGCCTGACTTTGCAGAAAGTTTGAAGCAGGTCAGCCCAGGAAACACTTTATTGTTGAGGTATAGTAATTCAGTCAGTGTATGAAATAGTTAAAGATGAGTGAGGGCACAAAAGGTGAAGGAATGATGGAGATGATTGACAAAAATAATACACAAGTCACTTCTGCTTTGAAAGGGTTGTTTAAAAAGCTCACTGTGGAATTGACTGGTGAGGTTTCACTAATTAGGTCTGTTGCTCAGTTTCCACCAGCTGGGAAATACCTACATAAGAAAAGTCTCTGAAATATGGAATGTTTCTGAAAATGGCAAAAAATAAAAGTAATTGTTGTGATCTCTTTGACTTAATCTGCTAGAAATTTGTGTGGATTTACTTCCCTCAGCACAGCAGTCTTGTGTCAATAATTTTGGGATGAACATACGGAATGAAGTTGACTTTCAATAAATGGCCAACATCCATCAGGAAGGCAAGCCAGAGCCCCCTCTAAGTACACTTCACCTTTCCTCTAGAAAAACAAAACAAAGCAAAACAAACAAATTTATGTCACTCCAACAGTGGGCTTTTTAAATTTTTGTTTTCTTAAAATTAACTGTACAGCTGGGCTGGATTTGTTATCCATAACAATTTGCACTATGTTGCTTTGTTGTTTAGTTAAAACAACTGGCAGTAATAAAAGAAGGGCAGGTGGATGCACTATTATGGTTCCTGTTTATAGTGTGGAATAGCAGGCATACAATGAGCAGAGAGACAGAAAGGTCACACTCCTCACCAAGGAAATTTACATATTTTAATCCAGATTTTGGTGCTAGTAGAATTACTCTTTCTGATCATGTTTTGCTGAACATGCAAGGTAAATCATGTGACTGTGTCTCCAATCACTTTTCTTGCTTTCCTTTTTCTAAATGCTATGTGTCTAAACCCAGAAGGAAGAGCATTCCAAAGTTATGGGATGTGGCAGATACAACCTCACTCAAACTTCCTTAGATAAGAAAACCTGTCTGGTTTGTGATTTTGACTGCTACTTGTGACACAGAGAGAAGGAAAGAACCAAGTATCCTTCTAGTTGTGAATTTAACCTTAGCATAGTCTATATCTTCATTTGGTGAGATATCAAGTAAAATAACATTTTTGTAGTTACAAATTTAATTCGTTATGAAGTGAAAAGTTCACTGTGCGACTACAGTTCGACAGAAAAATGCTTCCACCCCCCTGGCTGCTTTGTCCCACCTGTCCCACATACGGTCAGGAGCACAGCCCTGCCTCCAGAGACACTAGGAACAGTCCTTTCACAACCCCTACATCCTGACAGGTTATTATTAGTATAAGGAGCACTGCAGGTGCTAGAAAAGATGAGCAATGAGAAGATGCTTTACTGGTAAATATAAAAACGAAGCACCCTGTTTCCTCAGGCTGTTCAAAACAGCCTTCATGGTAGCAGGCATACATTTCTTGGACATAGTTAATCTTATGCAGCACACACTTAGACTAGCACGCTGTAGCAGGTAGAACCCGAGCCACGAATTTGCCCTTTTTTCTCCTTCTCTTATTAACATAGAAAGTTACTAATTTCATCCAAGTAATTCACAGCGAAAGGGGTCACTCAAAACAGAGGAAGGAAGCAAGAGAAATTTTTTTTTAAATATCATGCATAAATAGGAAGTGTTTGACTTTTGGTGTAAGTTAGTTACATTATATAACACAAATATAATATAAATATATTAGCAAAATATAATATAAATGAACTCTTCCTTCAATTTCAGCATACAATTTCAACCAACAAACTTTAATCTGAGAAAAGCAACACAGTAAAGAAAATTCATTGTTTTTCCATTCTGCTTGAAATTTTATTAGCCAAGGATGCATGAAAATTCCTTTGTTATAAACAGTATTTAATTTTTAGTTTTCCCAGATGGGAGATACAGCACTACTTCCTAACTTTTCATCCACCTTATCAACACTACCTCAGTCATATTGGATGGAGTCACAGAGACTTCCAGGAAGAATAATTGTTATCTAAATCAGGATGAGAAAGAAAAGTTTCTCATTTTCCTTCTTACTTTACTTCATTCTCTTTTACCAAGGAAAAGTTAAAAAAAGTCTTTCTCCCTGAAAAAATTCACAGGCAAGGAGATAAAAAAAAAAAAAAAAGTGCTGCAGCACTTGCAGAGAACAAGCAATTAGCATTATCATCTGCCAGAACAGACAATGCAGATCCAGATGGTTTAGTGATTTCTAACTGGCTCTGCAGTATAGAGCATGTCAAAATGTTGATTAAAAAAAGGCCCAGGTATATATTTTGGTTTTAATAAACTTGAAGGCTACAGGCACACCTGAAATGAATAGCAAAAGAAATTTGACTGCTCTACATGCAGCTTTCAAGAATATATTGTCTAAACTTACATAATGACCCTGTCATCTCTAAGTCATTCCATGATTTATGGAATATTTCAAGACAATCTGTCCCTTTCTTTAAACGGATTTAACAAACATGTTGAAATCAGCTGCTAAAGAATATAGTCAGTTTGGCTTTCTTCCCAAGCTTCCTAAGAGTCATACCATGAATCAAGTCTGTTTTCTAGAATAGTTGAGATAGTTTGTCTTGATCTAGTAAGATGGACATACAGATTAGAAATAAGTTAGAATTCCCATCATATCCACAGACATACAGAAACTAGCTGGTGCTAAGGAACATGCCTTCAACTAGCTCAAAGACTGTTGATCAGCCCTCCCTGGCAAATATTGTGAAGCATAAACAACACACTGCAAATATTTGGTGTATATATACATTTTGGAAGGTGAACATGAGACTCTTAAGTCTTCCATTTCTTTGTCAGCTCTGTGCTGGGACCATAAAGGACTGGCAAAAAGGACAGAAGGACACAATAAAAACTTTTCCTTTTTCTGCAAATACATAGGTCATGGATATGAGCAACTGGCCAACACCAAAGTAGAGAGCTAATTAAAATCAAAATGGAATGATTAACAAAGTTAAATTTAAAGTTTGGGTGCAGAATTTAATAAAAGCATTGAACTAAAGAGACGTTAAATAACTTTTTCACACTAATTCTTTTTGTTTAGGGAAAACAAGTCTTATTTCCCTAAAACACCCCCGTTAGTGTTACTATTATTGTTTCATTAGGATAAGAGAGGTGTGAAATGCGAAAGGTGGGCGAAAGGAAATTCTTGGAGGAAACTGTAGCAAGGAATATTACTATGGATATAAGGGGGAAAACTTCTCACCGTGAGGGTGAAAAGCTCAACTGGAATTTGCCCTAAGCAAATGAGCCTAGCTTTATTTTGGCTATGTTTGGTTTGGGATGACTGCTTCAAATGTCTTTCAAAGGTCCATTCTGACATGATCAAGTCTATGAATGTGTGAGAGGATATCTGTGTGGCCTGAGAGCAGGCAGCATTCTCTACCTGCTTTTGTTTAAGGTCAACATCAAACTAACTTAGGAGGAAATCTAAGGAAAGACATGTTTAGCCAGATAATTTTGATGCAAATCTAAAAACTCATTTTAGGGTAAGGACTTCATCTGAGAGCTGTGAAAGCTCTCCATTTCTTCCTCTCCACTGTTGTAACAATTTGTATAAGAAAAGTTTTGCCAAAACTTAGCCTATTAATAAAGGGGGAAAGATATATAAAAGGAGTAAAATGAAATCAATTCTGTAACAAGGAAAAACAGAGGTTATGTAACAATGCACTTTGGAAAAGTTAGCTCCTATTTGATGCTGTAGGTGTAAAAAGATAAAAGAGACCTTAGGAGCTGAGACTTTTTTATACAACTGAGCAAAATTACTTTCAAAGTATTAACAGCAAGCAGAAATCTTAGATGACTTGTAATAAAACTAGTTCTTGAAAGAGAGCAAAGGCCAAGCTGAGTTGAATTACAGCCTCCTGCCATTTCTCTAGTGGTTCAGAAAATGCCTTCCCTGTAGATTAATTTCTGCAAATGGAAGAAATCTTTTGAACATGACTATTGAAAGGGTTGTCTGCCTGAGTATAGAAAAAGAAACATCTAGTCAGATTCTGGAACTTCAGGTCTGCAAGTTAGAGAGGAATCTTATAGTTGCCCTAAGATGCCTCTAGCACAAATCTGCACCTGATAAAAGACTGGCACAATTATACCTGAGCAAATTTTTCTAGCCCTGGGCAATACAGTGGGCCGATCAGATCAGAGATGATGTTTCAAGTACAAATGAGATTTAATTGAAAAGCTGCAACATCATCCATCTAAATTCAAAATTAATTTGGACACTAATAATGAAAACTATTCCTGCTGTCTCTTTCCACACTGATAATTTTGCCAAAATATACCTCTGGAAATGCAGTCAGACCTATTCCAGCAAACACGGCCTCTGATTGCAACACACACAACTCTGCAACCCAGCCTGACTCAGACCCTACTCATCCTCAGTAGGCAGCCAAGAAACCCATTTCTGCTCTAGTTCTGAATATTAAATAAGATTGGACATGTTTTGAAGTGGCACAAAAACATGGACTGCATAATTAAACTCTCTGAAACTTTAACAAATTCAACTTGTACTATGTTACTATATCCACTCTTTTGCCCTTTGCAGTACTTACTCCTGCTAAGCGTTTGTCCTGAGAGCAGAGATTCACCTCCAGAGATGAAACAAATAATTTAGAAGAAGCATTAAAAAAACTTCTCCGTTAGAGACTCACCTATCACTTGTAAGAATATTTAAAGGTATAAAGGTAGCTTCCTGAAACTCTAATTGATAACTTTGCAGCTGTGTAGGCTGAAGACTGTTTGGGGCAGGGGTCATATCTTTTCACTCTCTGGGAAGCATCTGACATATATCTACACAAATAAAAACAATGAACCCTAAAAGTGATAGCCATCTTGTTATTTCCAAATGTTTCTTAAAAAGGTGATTAGGGGATATCAGACAGGGAAATTATTTAAATCCAAACAAAACCCTCAACCCTCTGCCATTGGTAATTGATTTTCTTGTGACCACGGTGTCTTTTCATTGCACACACCAACTAGTGCTACTACCAGTAGGAGGTTGAGAGTGGAAGGGTACTATTCAGAAAGAGAAAAGGCCATAATCTCCCACACCAAAGCCACTTAACCTACAAGAAAAGAGACCACAGTGTTTGCTACGTGGGTTACTCACGGCTCAGCTTCGATGCTCTGGTCAGCAGCAATGTAGTTGGCAGGGATGTAGCCTTGGAGCTTGTGGCCAGGACAGACCGACCCAGTTGGCAGAAGGAGCCTAGCGTACCACCAGCCCTCATGGGAGGCATCCAGGACTTCAAGCTTATCCCCAGCTCGGAAGCTTAAGTCCTCCTCAGTGCGAGCCTCATAGTCAAAGAGTGCAACAAATCTGCAAATATTCACCAGATGCTGGCCAGGCAGTGGAGGTAAAGGTTTCTCTTTTATCTTACTGTCAATGTCTTTCTGTCCTGCTTGTAAGTCCTGCCTTACCACAGCAAAGTTGGCAAAGACTTGGCCACCTTTCTCATCTTGCTCACCATCTCTCCCTGAGAATGAGCAAGGGATGTAGGGCTCCAAACAGGTGCAGTGCTTCTGACAAAAGTTTCCCATCTTGTTTCCTTGTGCCTTCTTCTGCTTTTCTTTTGCTTTTCCCAGTTGCAATGCCCTTAGAACAATTTTTGCCTCATTAACACTTTAGCTTTTTGAACGAATCTTCTTCCTCTCCTCTGGAAGAAAATGGAACAGCTCTTGGCACAGCTGGATGCTCGTCTCCGAGCCCCACCGAGAGCTCATTACAGGCGGCTCCTGGATCGGGAGAGAAACCTGAGTGTCCAAGTGCTGGAGCACATGTGGAGGGAATTTTCTTACTTTCTCTTTGGAACAGGAAAGCAACACAACAGCTGGCCTAGTCTGAGCCCCGGGAACAATGGAGGAGCGTGGAGCCCTCTTCTCCCACAGCAAATCAATAAAGTCAGAAAATCTAAGAACAGGAGGCTTCTCACCTCTTATTGCTGAGATGTGTGTTTTCTATCTCAGAGTCCTGGCATATGATCAGCAGTGAAGGTCTGTAAAGTCTGTTTTGGTAATGATTAACGAAGCTGACCTGCCTGTTTCCTTAGCAGTCTCTGACGTGGATAGCTTGAATATTTCTTTTTGTTTCCTAGTTTGTGCTGGTTTCTGTTCCTGGTGGGAAACCTTTGCTCGCCCGAGGCTGGCAGACGCCCTCATCTGGAGTGCACCTGCAGCTTCTATGCTCTTTCACACCCAGGCACTTTCCCCTGCCGAGCACACGCCCTTTGAAACAGTCCCCTGACTCGTTGGTTGGTTGGTTTTGGGGTGTATTTTTTGATCTGGGTTTGGCATTTCTTACAAGGAAAAATAAACATATGTCATTTACAGTAAAACAATAATAGAATTTAGTTCATTTCTTATTCTTCATTTTAAGGACACAAAAGCACTTAAGCCCAAAACCTGCTATAGGAGGTCAGCTAATTATACTAATCACACAGAAAAATAACGGTTATCTTCCAGTCACCAAGTAAGCCAATCAAACTAATTCGACCAGTATATTCCCATTTCTAAAGCACCTAGAACCTGGCATACAAACTAAGCATGAGTGTCTAGATCTGCAGTGGCAAAGCAGCCTGGAGAGGTGGCTGCCACACCCCAGCATTGCAGCCTGAGCTTTATAGCTGCTGGAAATCACCACAGCCTGGAGTACACCTAATGTACAGTGTGGGAGCAGGAAGCACAGAGGACAGATAATCTGTCTGCACCATGAGGTGGCATTTCAGTAAGGCAAACTCTCACAGATAAGACGTCATTCAAAACGCACACCTGCACCTATAGCTTCCTGGTGATAAGGAAAACTGGCTCCCATTTTTTAATTTTTTTTTTTTCAGGAATAACTGCTGTTTTCCTAAACCATTCACACACATCTCAGCTCCATTTAGAGTTGCTGATTTCTGTTGCTTTACTTCACTAGAAAGAAAAAAAACCTAAACAACTTAGAAATCAAAGCCATCTGTTTTCATCTCATATTTCAATCAGTCCTTTAAATGAAAAGACCAGTGGCACAGGCAGAAGACTATTGATGGACTAGGGATCGTAGAATGACTGAAAGAAGTCTCCACAGAAAGTTTATGGTTATCAGCTGCATCTTCACTGAAGCAGGATAGGGAACTGCTTATTTACTCCTCTTCTGCAGTGCTGTAAAAGAAACTGAATAAAAGAGAAAGAACTATGCACATAGTGGTCACTAGACCTCATAATCTGTAATTAACTCCTTTGGGTCTGATAAAAAAAATGTACATTGATTTTGCAGATTATGAAAATTGTGGTTAGTTTCTGAAGCATCATTGGAGATGATTTTTCCCCACAGCAATTATTAGTCACTACCCAGATCAATAAGAACACAGATATCCAAGAGATCTTTACTTTTCTTAGGTCTAATGGACAATATCCAAAATTGGGAAAGGCCTGTGTTGGAAAGAACCTACATTAGTCTTGTTTGAAGAATTATCTACATTTACTAAAACCAGAGAATATTGGAAAAGGTGTATTAAATATTAGAAAAGATGTATTAATTAATCTGTTGGGTTGTTGGTTTTTTTTCAGTTTGCATATTTGATCGACTTTTCCTGTAATGTTTCATGGTTCTGTCAACTTGGGCATTAATCTGGTAAATCTTTGTATACCCATATATATACCCATATACTGCACAGCCCATCTCTTTTCAGGATCAAGACCCATCTTTACACTCAGGTACCTATATACATACATATTAGAAATCACATTGCATTCACTGACACCATTCAGTATTTATAACCATAGATAGAATGGGGCTGAGGCTCACAAACATTTGTGTATATAAATATCTTATCTCAAATAAACCCAGGCATTAAATCAATCTTCTCTCCCAATTTATGCCCCTGCTTGACTTTACAAGACCAGAAAGATTTTTGCTGGCAGTGGTCAATACCTATAAAAGATTACTTTCCTCCCGACCAACTCTTCAGGATAAGTACTATTTCTGAAACAAGTAGATTTTAACAAACAGCCATGAGATTCATTAGCCAGATTCAAAACTCTCTTCAAAAAGAGAGAGAAGTAGGGTTGCCGAGAACTGCAGAGCAGATCCCCAAGGCTGTGTGGTATAGGACTGTGGCTGAGCTGTGGTGGCCACAGTTCCCGTCCTGGTGGCCTTATTGAAGATTCTCTGCATTTCTGAAAATAAAACAGTATTCTTTATGTTTTAGAGACTATATTATTTTATCACAGTCAAGAAAATAAATGAAGATGTAATGAAAACGTTCTTTCCACTTTTACTGAAAAAAATAAAATCTGATAAATCCCATAATCCTAATTTTCATGCTTACAGTTTGAAATGAATGAAGATAACCACATATATTCAGGGGCTTTTAATATAAACCATTGCCCAAATCCTCTGCACTGTTATTACATGTAATTCAACAGGATAATCTTTGCAGTACCTGTTCCTGGGTTTAGTTTAGTTATTTTGCCTTGCATCAGTACATATTTTATTTCTGCAAAAGGAGGCCAAACATATCTTTGCTGCTTACTGGCCTTTGGCATCTTTACTTACTTTGTTTTGGAGGCTGAGTGTCAAACCAGAAATTGTCCAAATAAATAAGCTACTGGATGTAAAGTGACTGTGAAAGATTTAATTGGATACATTGATGAATTTTATTAGCAAAAACACTTTGATGCAAGAGTCTCACCTCATGCTTACAGCCAGCAATAGCTATCAAGAAAGACGAATTTATTATGACTAGAATGGCACATTTACAGCATGGAAACTGAAATTTAGCATTCTGGTTCCTATATTATTTTTTAAAAAAATCATTAATATTGCAAGTAGTTTCTTGAAATATGCAACACCTTAAAACAAAGACGGATCATTTACAGTCTGCATGTGACAGGATCATATAAACTTAAGATTTAAAAAAAGGAAACAAATCTATTAAATCAACTAGTACTTTCTACCTTTAAACTACATAATTTCTCATTGTTTTTAAAGTAGATTTCCTTGTTCCATAAAGAAAACAACTCCATATTGGTGCTATAGGTTTGGGGATGACAGATATCTGAAGTTGTGGTTTATATTCTGTATGCTGCTTACAAAATCCTGTATAAGTAAGACTCTTGCAAGGAGCCTTACCCCTACTTAAAGAATTAATTTACAGTCCTCTAAATCCATTAAATCAAATTCTAATTAACTTAAAGTCAATATTCTTTATGCCTTGCTTATTCTACAAAACAATCATGTTTAAACATGGTGATGAAACATATTTCTCTTAGTTGCCTGAATGGACAGAAAAATAATGTGTTAATATGATGTGTTTTAGTAAGCCTAGTGCAAACTTGATCTGCAACACTTATATTAATTGAAATGCTCTTGGAACAAGGTATTGCTTTGCATGAATTAAGGTCTCAGACTGAGTCACGTTAAATAACTATAGATAAGGTTTGAATACATAATATTTCAAAACACTCATTTTGAAAGAATTTTTATTTGCATTCCATGCTTTCAAAAACAACTTTGTATGAGTCTTCATTATAGATATTTCCTGTCTTTATTGATTTGTATATGCTCTGTATGGAGGAATTGGTATAATGACATAAAACCTTAGAGTTGTCGAATAAATGAACCCTCCTCCACCTCATAAATGTGTAGTTCCATATTTTAGAGACAGGGGATGAACATTACTGAGCATTAGGCTTTGGTACTGATGATGCATGATGTTTGAAACAATTCCCCTATGCCATGTGGAGAAGAATTACAGTCAGAGTGGTAATCTGCTGGAGAAAAAAAGAATATTCCAAGGCAATATCCACCAACAATTTTGTTAAAAAATCTGAGTCAGTTCAAAGTGGAACTTGAAAATGAGAATATTTTTTCTCAAGAATGAGATGAGATCACAACATAACCAAGCACTTTCCTCTGTAATTTTTTCATATTTTGTAAAGAGGAAAAAAAATCCATGTGGGAAAACAAGATACTAAGATATAAAATACAAGAATCAGAATTAAATAATGTATGAACTACCACCTGTATCATCACTTTCTATACCATATAAACCTTTTCAAGTCACTGTACTGCTGCATTATTATATGCTAATTTAAATATTTGACACAATATGCCATGCTTAGAAAAAATTCTTAACGCATAATGTTAATGCAAGTTGAATGTTCCAGCAAAGTAAAATATTCAAATAATATGTTCTTTAAAGAAATTAGAAGAAAATCAAATATATACTGCTCTGAATGTCTGCTTCAAAAATAATTTAAACCATTAAACATTTAGTTGTGGGAGTGGTTAATGTGACAAATTGAAATAAAGCACAGTGATTTCTTTTTACAGCTATCTTTTCAGCTATATTTCTTTCCATTTGCACATTAGAATGGATGATATTACCACCACTTTGTAGCTTTTTTAGAATCCTTTTAATCAGCACTTCCATTTTGTTTCTGTAATTTGCAAATTGCCATTCTTTTCAATAAAAATAAATTATGTGCATAATTTCGCTATTGACAAAACTGTTTACTCTCATTGATTAATCATACTCCTGATTTTGTATATTATCTTCAACCGTAAATCCACAAAGACGTAAAGTTATATTTGATTCGGCATTTTCCAACTTTAAATCTTTTGCACTTGTAATGAGAAAATTCTGGCTATTTATTTTCATAAGGCTAATCCAGTAATCCATCTCTGCTTTAGAAAGCATTAAAAGTACATTTTCAAGCGCTTCGGTTATGAGGGTTCCTTATTTATTAGCTGAATTTGGACCTAAAACAGGCTACGTCTGACACGAAATGAACACAGAGGAATAAGGATCTGTCAAGGAGTGACAAAATAGAGACTTTCTCCATTTGTTCAAACAATCAGATCTCACTCTGCTTAAATATAATGCAAGTTTTGCCATTTTCTGAAATGGGACCAGACCTCAGCCATTATTTTTCTTTTTATCGTACATTATTCTAAATGATATACAGCACACACTGTTAAAAATTGCAAGATAATTTGCTTTCTATGAAGCAGCCTTTCTGAATAAAATTATGCTATAGCTCTCTAAGGCATGAAAAATACTTCTAATAGAATCTATATCTGGGTTGGAAAAAATACGGTGAGTGGATGACAATTATCAGCAAACGTGACTTTGCCACTCTTTTAAGAAAATGTATTCCAAACTGACCCTGGTGTGGATAGTTTTCAAATTTAGAAAGTGTATATATATTTATGAAGTTTTGATGATGGGTAAAGATAATTTCTCACCTAACTCTATCAAAGTCTGCGTGCTATGCCATGGATGATTATAAACATGATTTACCATCTTTATCTTCAGAAACGGGAATTGCATCCAGAGAAACAGAGAAGTCCAAAGAGATATGGATGGAAAGGAATAGTATATCAAAGTACTCTACTCATTACACCTGTGAATCAAAGTAAGGCTATTTTCCCAAAAATAAAATCATCACTTTCTCTTGACCTGTGCATATGGGAAAGGCAGCATTTCAAAGAGCTAAAACTTATTACTAGAATATATTGATATGCTGTATAAAGGAACACATATTTTTAATTTCCTTAAATTAATGAAATATTACAAACAAAAAAGAGTAGAAAATCACAAGTTATTATTTTTTAAACAGAGTAAAGTAGAATAGAATAATTTCCATTGGAAGGGATCTACAACAATCATGTAGTCCAGCAGCCTGACCACTTTGGGTCTGACCAAAACTTAAAGTATGTTACTAAGGGCATTGTCCAAATGTCTCTTGAATACTGACAAGGTTGGGGCATCAACCACCTCCCTAGGAAGCCTTGTACCAGTGTTTGACCACCCTCTCGGTAAAGAAACGCTTCTTAATGTCCAGTCTAAACATCCTCTGGCACATCTTTGAAACATTCTCAAGTGTCTTGTCATTGGATACCAGGGAGGAGAGATCAGCACCTCCCTCCCCACATCATTTTACTTTTATTCTTCCTGCTAGATAAACCATATTTATACAAATTTCTTCCCATTACTGTAAATTGTGCACACACTAGGATTTCGTACAGCTAAAATCTCTGTGTAGGACAAGGGCTGGATTTATAATCAACTCCTGTGATTGTACAAACCCTGTGCACTGTCCATCCACCTCCTAGACCAGGGCTTCATCTCTCCTTGCATACTTTCGATAGAGTTTCCTACCTCCTGTTTTCTTTCTGCTTTATCTGTTTTTCACAGTTTTGCAGTGAGTTGCTGTACAAAGAACATTACCTGACATGGAAGACATTGTCTGTGTGAACCAAAGAAAGGTGATTGGAAGTGCCCCACGGCAATCTCAGGATGCGCACTTACTTCCTTTCCATATGAAAAGGAAAAGATAGGTGGACATGGAAAGTATAATCCCGGGGTTTACTTCAAAATTATGTTGGGAAGCAGCAGACAGGGCATGTGTTACACTCTGGAAACAATCTTAGACACCATAGTGTAGCCATGGCTGAGGGCACAACTGATTTAAAAATGGTAACCTTACCCACCTATCTTCAAAAGCACAGATATTATCTAAGGATCAACAAATATCAATATTTAGGTGACTCATTTCTATATTTGATCCAGTATAATAGGTCTTAAAGTCATGTTTTTCATACTCTGAAGTCAGTGACAATATACTCATTGGGTTAACTGAGAGCAGGATTTCTTTTTTACCCTTAGTTCACGTATTATTTTTTATCCATTTTTGACTTATGTTTAGAATAATCTTTATTTAAAGGTAAAGACGGAGTATGTGAAATGATTTATTGACTGTGTTTCAGCATCAGTCTGACTTGTTTCCTGTGTGTTCAAAAGACAAAGTTTTACAAATGAAACTGATCCAATTTGCCCTGCAAATATGTATACTTACTCTTCTTCCTTTTCTTTCATTTTTATATTCTTCTCTTTCCTCATTTCTTTTTGATAGAGCTTCCTATCTCCTCTTTTCTTTCTGCTATATCTGTCTTTCAAAGGAATGCAGTGAGAAGCTGTACAAAGAACATTACCCAGCATGCAAGATGTGATCTTTATAAGCTTAAGGAAAGGGGTTAAGAATTAAGCACCCTTAGTGATACATTCAGTGGGCATTTTTGATACAGATTTCTATTGTTGTAGACAAAATAATTTACTCTCCTTTTCTGACAAAATTTTCCCAAATTTCTATCTCTCCATCTTTAAACTTTAAACCTTATTGGAATTCCTCCTCTCCCTGAGAACAGCATGAGGTTCCACACAACAACGTAGGTTAGCATGAACATACTATTTTCCTAAAACTAGAAGAAGTGGCTCTGACTTTCTTCACAGATTTACATAGAAACAGGGTACAGATCTTTAAAAAGTTACATCAGCATGACAGAATCTTCCTGAGGCTTAGTACTTAGAGTTTTAGAATATATTTTTCTAGATCACTTCCTGCTTATCAAAATCCAACATACTTTTTTGTGCTTTCATCAGATCATTACTAGGCACCCTCTAGAGGCAGAAGCAGAACAGTAAGTACCAAATACAATTTATGTTCAAAATTAGCTCTTATATTTGAGATTTATAAGCATTAATATTAGCTTTTTATTATTGTTGCTCCAAGGAAAATTACTTTGTGTCCACTATACTCAGTAATGAACACACACACACAAAATAAAAAGTTTCTTAAACAGAAGATCAATCACACTTAAGACAGCTTATTGTAATAAAAAAAATTATCTCTCTACTTATCACAGTGATAGGATAGGATAGGATATGATCTTGAAAACCCTAAATGGTGATGATGATAACGAATTAAGTAACTTGTATGAAAGCACAGATTGTTTTGTTATATTATTGTGCATTCATTATTTCTGTTCTCAGCTCTAGTAAGGCCAAAACTGAAACAATGTGTCCAGGTGCTGATCCTGTATTCCAGGGGAAAAAAAGGTACGGACCCATTTTGTAATGAATGAAGGTCAGGTTACGAATGAAAGCTAAGCAGGCTCAAAACTCTACAGCATTTAAGGAAGGACTTTAAAGAACAAGACAAAAAGAGTGTGGGAAAACACACAGTAACAGCCTTGAAATAGAAGACTGATGTACAATGACATCGTTCTCACATCTGCTAGAAACAGGACAAGATGTAAGAAAAAAGGATGCATTAGAGCAACAGAGACTTTGTTTTGACATGAGGCGGAGGTGCACAGAGAAAGCTCAGAGTATTCTGTATGTAAAGACTGTTAAACATTTTGGAAGAAATTGCCTCAGGGGTTCTTTGGTCCTTTTTAAGAAGTTTGACAATCGACTATTAGGGATGTTTATAGTTAAATTGATCCTACCCCAGAGCAAGAAGATAATTGTCTTTAAGCCTTTGCCAGTTCTGTTATCTTCAAGTCCATAGATTCATAGTTGTGGCATTTCCCACTGGCTGTTCAATAGCTCTGTTCTTTTGCGCGGACCGCATATTGCAATGTATCAGATTTGTCTTTCATGCATTCACTAGCAAGTGAATGGCTTGCAATGCAGGCCTGTAACCTACTTGAATGATTCAGAAATACTCAGAATGTCTGAATGAAGCACATTCCAATTTTAGTCATGAAGAAATTGTAGCAATAAGTGATTAAGCTATCCGCACATGAATACACCATGAATTAATGGGAAATAAGGACAGAAGGCATAAAGCAGTGTCCCATAGATCACAGCAGCTGTACAGACCTCTCACTATAAAACATATACAGGTCTGCTTTGGAAGTATAGCTTCTCAAAAAGTCTGTATTTCCAGTACCATTTCTTTTGACTAAATGTATCATCCATCCAGCTCAAAAAGAAAAATCTTTCAAAGTGCCTTTAGACAACTACTCAGAGTTTTAAAATACATACTCACTAAGGGTCCGGCAGTCAGTATCAGCTATGAATCACTGACAAAATCATTGATTTTCATTTCCTTGTTTCATATTCTGTGGGAATAGCCTGAGTTAGGTTACAAGATCTCAGAGAAGAGATAAGGTCAACAAGCAGACTTTTGAGAGATTTTGAGCTCCTGGTGGACTACTGTCTGTTTAACCCTTCAGTGAATTCTCGAGTTTAGTTTTGGGAATCTTGTCTCTCTAGTAGCATAAGGCTCATTTTCACTCAGAGAATGTAATTAATATAGTACTGAGGTGCCAGCTATCATCAGATGTCCTACTCCCAGCAGGATGCTATAAATTGTATGTACAGGATTCTACTGAAAAAGCTAATGTCTCCATATTTTGTGTCATATAAAAGGCTACTAGACAACCCAATAAACAGTAAAACTGCTGAAATTGCTAGAATTTAATCAAATCTTAAATCTTGGTCAATAGCTAAGTGTGTTCTCTATGTATGTTCTCTGGCTTCCCTACCTAGTAACAAGGCACCCCTTGTGTCACTTTTGAAAATTATGTAGTATTTTGCTGAACTTTTAAATGTCTACTAAAGAAATATGTGCAAGTGACTGGAGCAAATAAAGTTTCACCACAGTCATTCTCTAACAGAGAACCAAGATACCCTTGAAATGAATTAGTGTTGCTAGATCTATGTCTATTAAAGTATCAACTACAGGCCTGTTCCTGTATATTCTTAGTTTATTCCTCTGATAGTTCAGGAACAAAAGTGTATCATATCAGTATTGCATACTTTTCTGTAGAATATGAGGGATCTCATCCTTTTTCTAATTAAACTCTTACAGCCTTTGCCTAAATAAGCAATTGTCTACAACTGCACAGCCAGGAAAACACACAGCTGACAAAGTCAACTTACACAGCCTCAGGAAAATAAAAGCGAAGTTTGAGGAAAACAGAATAGATTGAGGTGCTGTTGATTCAAAGTTAACTCGGAAGGATCCTCCACTGTATCGTAATGCTGCCCTCTTAAGGACAAAGAAATGGAGGAGCTGGAGTATCTGTCTTGCTCAGAGGCTTGCAGCTTCTGTGTGACAGCTAAGATTTATCTGAGGTATGTTGACATGGTTTTCGTGCTTTTATATATGTTACCTGATTCTGTTATGTTTCTTTCACACCCCAGGGCATGTTAATACACACCTGCGCTCTAAAACTACCTGGCGGTAGCAGCCTCTTCCACATGGAAAGCAGACATGGGGCATGATGAGAAACAAAACACAGCTTTCTATGTCTATAAAATGCTTTGATGTGTCAGATCTGGCACTTCACATGTTTGCTGCAGGCTGCTAAACAGGAAGGCATCAAGTGCAGGCAGCACCCACTGCTCTGTCCTGCCTGCTCGATTGAGGTATCAGGAGGAGAGCGACACCATCAGCAATTGTCACTTTCAGTGTGACCCATTAGAAGTTTCCCCTGCTTACAATTTTTCCCAGGGGATTATCAACACATATTTAGAATATAAATATATCTGCAGTATAAAAGTAATTACTGTGACACATAAATTAAGCGAAAATTTTATCAGGACCTGATAGCCCAAAAGGTCAGGCTCAGTGATGTGGACATCTCTGAGTAACTCATGGTACCATCAAACTTCAACAAACTTCAAAGACATAGCTGAAAAAGTAATCCGAAAAGGTGCTGTTAACACATTAAGGTCCTCAGTTGTTACTGGGGGGAATTTCTATTAAAGGCAGCTTTTTCTGAGAAAGGCCCTAAAGTGGGTTGTCAGTGTGTTTAAAGGATTCATTTGAAAAGAAGAAACTGAGAGAAAAAGCAACAGTTTCAAGATAAAAGAAATAAATTTTGGGGGTTGTGTGCTGACATTAAGCTGTGGAAACTTCCCTGTTATCAGGTTTGTGCTATGAATACTGAATATGAAGGTGATCTTCTCTCATTTATCTTCTTTTTTCCCAGAACTGAAAACCAATTATCTTCATTAATATCTTCTATGTTGTTGTCATAATTCAATCTTCAGCTTCATGCACCTGAAATTTAACTTGCTGAATCTCTTCATTTGTGAGTATTGTTCCTCACACCAATTAGTACTTTTGTGTTGTTAATTCTAAGACAGAATTTATTACTACCAATATAGTTGTGTAGCACTCACAATCAATGTTTGAGATTACATTCAGCTAACAGCAGATACAGTGACCGAACGGTTGGAACTAGGTGTTCCGCAAAAGTCTCAAAGCCAAACCATCCTATGATTCTATCAATGAATCTATGATTTTCGTATCTGTCTAGAAGTGTGTCAGGTTGCTTTTGCAGTAAGTTTTCATATAAAATGTTTTACAGATGTAGCAAAGAAATATATAAATGTAAAATGCCATTCTAAACACAATTTTGGAAGCTGCAGGAATCCTTGTGGGGAAAAAAAGTCTTTCTGGAATAAGAGAGATGTACCAATATAATCTGCAAGTCAGACATACTTTAAGATACTTACTTTAAGCCAGAAATACTTTAAGTTAAATAGAAGCCATGGGGAACTCTTGGACCTACTGAAATCAACTGAAATTGTGGTCCTTGACTTCTTTGGGGCAGGAATTTCCTCTGTGTTTCCTAAATTGAGCAGCTTTGAGGAGATAAAATGTCTTATGCTCAGAGGCTGCTGCCTCATCTTTATAGCTGTGATCCCTGTTCTGTGTGAGTTCCTCGATTAATCTCTTTCTTTATGCTGAAGTTTCACACTTGTGAATTTAGAAAATACATAAATACGTGCGTATGCATGTGCATATAATATACAAGGCCCAACACAAAAAAAAATGACTGTCTGTAAGTCTTTTTATTTAACAAATTATGAAAATCAGCTATGATCACCATCAAAATAGCTCCCTTCTGAGTTGACAAACAGTGGCATACAATACTGCAAATATTCAAAGCAATTCTACAGATCATTTTCTAAAAGGCTGCTGAAGATCTCCATTGGTTTTGCTTTCACATCTTCTGTCAACAAAAACTAGTTTCCTTTGAGCAGCTACTTGATCTTTGGGAGAGGCAGAAATTGCAGGGAGCCAGGTCTGGTGAATAGGGTGGGTGCTCCAGCACAGTGATGTTGTTACTAGCTAAAAGCTGCTTCACAGACAAAACGTTGTGGGCTGGCACGTTGTCTCAATGTTAACTCGCTGTTCAGTCTTGCACCTGAACATTTTCCAATCAAGGGTAAGAAAATGTCTATATTTGTACACGTATCTACTTGCAATGAGTGAAGCAGTTGAGTTGAGCCTTGTCTCACTGTGACAGGTTAGAACATGGTCTATAACATTTTCTTTGTGTCTCTCCTCCCACTCTTGGTTCCTGAGCTATAAGCTTAGTCTCATTTGTTTTGTGTTGGACGTTGTATATCTAAAACATACATATATATCATTATGTGTTTGTAACTTATGGTATGTATATATGTGTAATGTATGGGGTATACTATATATATGGTGTGCATATACATACACACAAAACAGCATTAGAAAGTATATTAATAAGTGTGGGAGATACTGCGAGCCTTTGAAAGAAGCTGTTTTACAATGGTCTGAGGTAAAATTATGCAATCCATTTCTTTCTTGTTCTGACACCTTAAGTGCTCATCCTGTCTTACTATTAATATAAGTGAATTTTATTCCTAATTTCAATGTATTTTCCTGTCTAACTAATTTTCTAATCTCATACTGAACTTCTCTGTAGAATTTTTAAACATATGTAACAGGTCATATTATTTAAATTTCTCTCATCTCTGTCTACCTAAGCATAGCAAACTGAATTTTAATTTATAAATGCATTGTATCTCATTCAACTATGTGAGTGTATTTCCAAAAGCATTTCCACTCTGGAATACCAAATCATCATTGAGCCATTCTGCAAAAATCAAAATATAATTTGATATAATCAAAACATAATTATTTTCCTATAACCAAACCTGCTGCTGTGCGCTGCTGCTATGGTTATGCACCCCAACTTTCCCACCTGCACAGCACAACACTTACAGCTGTTCGCAGTAAAGCAGCGCCGGAAAAGATGACTCGCATTAAATGTCTCATAACAATTGCCCTTGATTCAGACACTTTTTAGCCATACAAAAATTAAATATATATCTATTTATTTGCAGAGGAATTGAATGAGACTTTTTCATCTTTTGTGAATCAAAACAAATTTTTGATGACGATATTGGTCTACAGAGAGAAAAGACTTGCAGAGAGGAACAAGGAGGACCTGCAAACAAAACTGTCAAGCCCAGCTATTTAAGCATCCTGAGTCTGGCCTTACCTAGAACCACAGAGAACAGAATTAAGTCAATGCAGCTCTCATCTGTTTACTTTTCTTCAAGCACTATATTTCCTTTCAGATAGTACTTTCTTTGTAATTGGACTGTGGTGATACTTTCTGGGCAGGTAATTATTAGAACATCCGTTTGATTATGTTATCTGGAGGCAGGCTGTATTGTTCTCAACATTATTCTTTTATTGATTATCAAAGCTGTGAAGAAATTAAAAAGTAGTTAAATTACCTACAGGGTTTGGGGAGGTTTAACAGCCATCTATGTATGTACAGCGTTGCTTGTGCCCCAGAGGGACATCGGTAATGCAGTAGCATTTCTGTTTAGGTAAGGAGATTCTCTCCCTCGCGGTGTGGCACTGACGCGTTGCCCTCACAATAAGCAGGGCTCGCTTCTTTTTTAGAATCACAGAATCATAGAATAGTTTGGATTGGAAGGGACCTCAAAGCCCATCCAGTTCCAACCCCCCTGCCATGGGCAGGGACACGTCCAGTTAGATCAGGTTGCTGAAAGACCCATCCAACCTGGCCTTGAACACCTCCAGGGATGGGGCAGCCACCGCTTCTCTGGGCAACCTGTGCTACTGCCTCACCACCCTCATGTGAAGAATATAGATGTAATCCGTGCCAGAAAACACAATGTAATGCCTGTTGGTGCACGACCTGCAAATTAGCACTACAGACTATAGGGAAAAAGGCCTGCTGGAATGATTCGGAACCTGAGTAAGGACCCTCTAGGGAGGCATGGAACAATAGCAGGAGTCTGCGGATTAACTTGATAACGACCTGAAAGACACCTCGTGCAAGAAACCGATTTCAAAGTACAGAAGTGAAGATAAGGAAAATGAAAAGGAGATCGCCACATGGACAATATCGACCTGCAGAATAATATAAAAGGAACTGAGAACTCGGACTTAAGTGTGCGTTGTTGGTGGAGTGGAGACTCCCCAGCGCACCCAGCGCTGTTTGCTTCTAATGCTTTCCCATATAAATATAATAAAGCAATCTTTTGCAGAAATTACGATTGATTGAGTATTCATAACACTCATAGTGAAGAAATTCCTCCTTAGGTCTAGTCTAAATCTGCCCCTCTCCAGTCTATACCCACTGCCATTTTCCCCTCTCAGGTGTTCCCCAGGTCTCAGCAAAGCACCCTCAGATGAGCAACATTTGCGAGGAACTCCCTCGATGAACAGCACCGAGGGCCGGACCCAGCAGGAGCGTTTTCCCAAGCACAGAAACTCCCACGCGTGGAAATTCCCACGCGCGGAACCTCCCACGCGCGGAACGCCTGGGCGGGAACGCATTGTTTTTAAATGCGAGCGCTCAGACACGCCCCCGGGCGGCTGCCCCGCGCTCGCCTCGCCACGCCTCGCTTCTCTTGCCGGGGGTTTCTTTGCCAAGGTTTTCCCTGGAGCTCCGGGGCGGCTCGGGCGGCCCTTCTCCCGAGTGACAGGGGACAGGACAAGGGGGAATGGCCTCAAGCTGCACCAGGGGAGGTTCAGACTGGATATCAGGAAAAAAATTCTCACAGAAAGCGTCATTGGGCACTGGCAGAGGCTGCCCAGGGAGGGGGTGGAGTCACCATCCCTGGAGGTATTTAAAAGACGGGTAGACGAGGTGCTCAGGGGCATGGTTTAATGGCAGAGAGGAATGGTTGGACTCGATGATCCAAGAGGTCTTTCCCAACCCGCTGATTCTATAACTCGGGGCGGGATGCGCTCCCGCAGGTGAGAGCGGCCCCGGCGGGGCGGGGGGAGGGCGGGGACACCGCGGTCCCACCCCGCAGCGAAGCCCCACCCGCTGCCCTTCCTCCCCTTCCTCCTCCTCCTCCTCCTCCGCCCGCCTCCCCGCGGTGGTGGCGGCGGCTCGGCGATGCAGCGCTATTTCTCCCTGAGTGACTGCGACGTGATGGGCTTCGACCTGGACCACACGCTGTGCCGGTACCACCTCCCGCAGAGCGCACGGGTGAGCGCGGCCCCGGCACGGGGGAGAGCGCCGGGAGCGGGACGGCGGGCTTGAGGGCTCGGTTACCTCCAGGGAAACCGAAAAAGACAAGAGGAACCCGAGTGCCTGTCTCGCCGGCCGCTTCCTCGCAGGCCTCTGCGCGAGCAAAGGGGACAGACGCGTCCTCTGCCTTGAAAATGGTGCTTCCCGAGGGCTTTCCCGCATTCCCCCATCCGCCAGATCCAGGGATGCTGCGGGCGGAGTCCGCAACGCTCGGGGCAGGGCAGCCCTGGCAAACTTTGAGTGCTTAGAATAAAACGCCGTGGTTAAGGGTCCTCAGCATCTCTGATCAGCGTCCCCGATCCAGTGGGGGGTGTCCTTGCCCACCGCAGGGGGTTGGAACTGGGTGGTCTTTGAGGTCCCTTCCAACCCAAACTATTCTATGATTCTGTGACTTAACCTTGTTGTCCCTTATGGAAAGGAGCTGCTGTCATGTGCACATGTGCAGTGCCTTCCCGCCCTTGGCGCTTCTTTTTTTTTTTCTCCAACCGGCACATCTTAAACTCCCTGATAGTGTTTCGCTGTCTCATCCTTCTTCGTTGATGCCAGGATTTTGTGGCTATCTTATGTTATGGATGCTCATGGTGTCCCTCTCCCCTCCTTTTATTTGTCTCCATTCACCTACAGTACATTTTGTGCTGCCTGAGACTCCCATGTTAAATCCAAGGTACTTAAGAATTTGCTATAGAAACCAATGTTTACAAGATGTACCATTTAGAAATTGGTGTGATCCTGTTTTGACAAATTACACTGCTTTCTTCAGTTGTGAGTGGTTTTCTGTAGAATGGCATCCTTCTTACAAAAGAGGGCTCAATAGTAGCAAGTTTTAAAATATATATACTCTTACTATGTTCCCACTGGGAACTATAGAGCTCTAGACTTTCCTTCAATACTCCTTCTGTTGTGCCACACACATTACATCTTGCACAAGCACATTCTTCCTGGTAAGTATTTTGTTTGTTGGAGGCAGATGTTAGACCACTGTTAACTAAAAAAACCAAAACCACCAAACAGAAGAAAGCAAATGTATTTCCTAACCCTAGTTCACTTGTCATGTTCTCACAGCACAGAGACAGACTGAAACATGCCCATTGCATGCCTCCTTATCTATTGGAAATCAAAATGCCTTAAAAATGCTGACAAGCAGAGTTCAAGATGCAGTTAGTTCTTACTTTTTCTCTGTTGGCCTTCATATTAGTTTTTCTTAGGCATTATTCATATTCATTTCAAGAGCAGCTTTGATTAGCAAGAAAAAAAGGCCCATGAGTAGCTTTTAATGAAAGAACCACGACAAAAAAGGGAGCAATTACTATCTTTGTATGGCCTTTAAGGATCTGATAGCATCTAAGTAGACCATCTTGTGCAACTTTGCACTTTACATTGATAAATTGCTGACTGTTGTACTAGGCGTTAACAGTGTTCTTTCTAAACTTACAAACAGTAACAATTTACTTAGGCGTTGTATATTTCCTTCAAAATATTTTTCTTCAGATGCTTTTGAAGTATTGTTTGGAAGCCGCTTGTTGAGGTCTTGGTAACTGACATTTAAAATTAAAAAGGAAAAAACCTAACCAAAATAATAATAATAAAAAAGAAAGTCTGGTGAGGGGAAGGTAGTAACTAGTCTTAAGCTCTTGGTTTCCCAGTAGTCTTGAAGCACAGAGGCAATGAGATAGAATGACATAACCTTGGTTATGCTGGATGCAACACACCAGAACTGTTGTGTGAGCATCTTGAGCCATTTTCCACCTATGACAGAAATAGCTTCTGGCACTGTTTCCAAGCAGTGGAGGTAGTGGGGCAGGACTCCTAGTTCCTAGATTGATTTTGCTTAGGAGTCATTAACGCTTGCATTTTGCAACTTTCCTGGGAAGCAATGTCTTTGGTCTCACTTAATCAATGCGATTAATGCAATTTTTTCTCTTCATTTGTAGCTAATATATGATAGCTTTGCCCAGTATCTGGTAGCAGAGAAGGGTTATGACGAAGACTTGCTTACTCTAGCTCCAGACAGCTTAGACTTCTGGTGAGTATGTTGAAAATAACAGAAACTGTCTTCCGAACTTCCTTTATGCTGTAACTTTTACAAAGCTTGGGGAACAGCTTTTCTTAATAAGCGGTTGTGTTATGATTGTCAAGCCCAATAGATAAATCCAAAATTACAGTTTTAAATACCTGATTGAACAACTTTTTGTCATGAGATACTTCTAATGCGGTATTTTGAGGGAACTGAGTATCCAGGCTTGCTTTGTGCTTCTAGCTGTCTAGACACAAGGTTTTTACTTTTATTTAGTCTTATTTTATATGTCGTCTTTGTCTTCTACATGCAATTCTACTGGTAAATCTAGTAACCATCAGAATTTAGTCACTTTTTTTCCACAGATGTGTTTGTGTAAGGCATAATAATCCCAACAGTCTTCTGAGGAATCGAGGAAGGGTGACGTACCAGGAGTTAGCCTTTGGGTTGCACATCAGGCACAAAGCTGTGATGCAGAAAGATTAAATGCAAGTTGCTGCTCTGAGTCTTGATGGTCTCAGAGCAGGAGCTTAAACGTGAATTGTTGATCTTCCAACTTTATTAAATAGGCCAGGAGTGTTGAGGTTTGAAGGCCAGGTTATCACTAATTTTTAGAATAGATTTCTTATATTCTGAGGACTCTGAAGTGTGAAATCTTTGTTAAGATCTAGGTGCCTAGGTCCCTTAGTGGATCTGGGGATCCATTGACATGGTCCTGCAAGCCCGCACTGCTGGTAGCCATGTGTCACTTGTGAAAGGCTGGGTTCTGCTTGCTGCCTTTGTGATGTGTCTTCTTTCCTTTGGGTACCTTATAACAGAGGACGAAGGTGGCGTTACTTTTGTAGTCTTGTTTATTCATTATTCTAGCCATTGAACTCTGAATTAATTTTTCAAACAGCCTAAGTGAGTGTAGACTCAGTTATCTGCAAGGTATGGATGCACCAGGAGAGTTAGGAACTCTTGTTTTATTTCTGTCCTATGCTGTGAACTCTTAACCTTGTTAGCACTGGCTAGCATGGCAGTGCTTCTCCCTCACGTGCTCCTTAGATACTCAGTTGCCTGATTTAGAACCGTGTTCTACCCCTCTCTCACTTAATAATTTGTTATCAGTCTAGTAATAATAAGTAGGGGAGTTGCCACCAAGAAAAAGTATATTTAATAGAAGCGGCTTAAATATTACATTTCTTAATTGTATGTGTTTGGACCTTAATCCTCCAACCTTGTCTATATGAACAGTCACGGAACAATGGAACTGGATTTATTTAGTAGGAATTTGCTATGTAAGTGAAATCCAGTCCTCATTGTAGTCATATGTATTTGCATATATATAGCATTATTCAAACGTGGAAGTATTTGAAGAGTTGTGATTTTGCTGCTTTTGTGTAGCATCATTGTATAGCGTCTACAGTTGCATTTCGCTATTTTGATATTTAACAAGGCATTCCTCTGAAAGCATTAATTGTTCGTTTCTTCTTTAAAATATTCTTAGCTGTAAAGGTTTGGTGTTGGACATCGAAGAAGGAAATTTTCTGAAACTAGCAGAAGATGGAACAGTTTTAAGGTAATATTGACAGTAAATTTATATTGTTAAACAAACACCAAAATTTTGTCATCTTTCTGAAAGCCATCTCTCAGTTTTGTTACGTTTGAAGTACTAATTTCAACATACATTTATGTTTTTTATTAGATGTTAAAGTTTAAATACTGTGTAGTTATGTGGCACTCGGTTTCTCTTAATGTTACGTAGCAGTAGTATTTCCATGTTAGCAGTGTAAAGGATATCTAATTTTTAACAAAAATCTAAGACTCTTGGGGCATACTGGTTGTGAAAGTAAATTCACTTTTTCAGTAGGTACCAATCTATTCTTTGTCCAATTCTGCTGAGAACGAAGGTAAGGTCTTTCTTTGAATTGTGAGTAACATGAGTCAGAGTCAGTGCTAATGACTAATGCTAATGACGGAAGCACCATTATCTTTCTACCATATGCATTCAACATTCTGCGGGCTTCCAGCATATAATTTAAATAGCTTGAGGTAAATGAAACACAAACTGAGGTATTCACTTTCAAAATTCTCTTTTTTTCCCCTCTCAACAGCTGTATTTTGCCTTCAGCTATCGTTTTAGTACATCCCTAGTTCCTCTTTCACTCCTATTTTTTTTAATATAGAAGACTGCTATTTTGAATCACGAATCTGAAAAGTACATGTATATGAAGTACGTCAATCTCAGTCTCATTTTCCCCTTAATTTTTTTCCAAAAATGAAAATCTGTTTAATTTACTACTCAAGATAGACTCTACTTTTTTTTTTTTTCATAGCATGTGGGAGAAGGAGATTGAGGATGCTAGGGAAAATCAGATCTCATTGAAAAAATGGAAAAATATCTGTGAGTCTCTGCAATGTATCTCAAAATCCATTTAGTACTATGAATTTTGCAGAATTAAATGCAGAAGTCAAGACTGGAAGATGTATCACAGTAAAAGGAAGAGTGATACAGGATTACTTCTCCTAGCATTGCCTGCATTTGCTTCAAAACTGGAATCTGTGCATTCTTTGGGAACATGATTTGACGGTCAAGCTAGTTGATTTTTAATTCCTAAAAAGGCCAGTGTGTACTGTGTTACACAGCTGCTCACAGGGCTCAAACTAGCACTTTTCCATAGTTCTGCCCTGCATTCTGTGAATGTTGCCAGGCTTCAGCATGATGTATAGGCTTTCTGCACTGTGTTTTATTGTGCAGTGTATATTGATAGCTCAAGTATAGCGAGTGTCCTCACACAATTGAGAACATTCGAGCAATACAGAGTGATTGTGTTAGCAGGTGAGGCACAGTAGCCATGCCCCGAGCCAACCAAACCTCTGTGTAGTCGGGCTTTTGTCGAGGGCTGTAATGTATATGATAAAAGCTTAGGCACTGGGAAACTTCTGAGTTATAAATAGAGTTACTTCTGATCAACATGCATCCACCTCACTATTCATTGCAATGTGTTACTGTGCACAAGGAGTGGTTTGGCTGTTTTCAACCTTTTTCTTTTTCTTTTTTGTTTAATGTAAATAACTTAATGCGTCAAACAGGGCAAGCCATGGTACAAAGAGCATGACACCTGAAGAGATCCTGGAGGCATATGGAAGGAGGGAGTGGAAGCATTTTAATACAGTCAGTGGAATGATTTCCCGCTCAGGTAGCTATACCTTAGCATGTCCTCTTCCTTGAAATTGCTCTGGCCCCTTCAGTGCCTGATACTGTTAGTTTTTACCACATATATTTAAAAATATTTAAGCTGAGAATTACTGGAATAGATTAGTGTTTTAAGGGGACAGTTGTTTTTTTGTGTTTTAAATTTCTAATTCTAGAACTCAAATTTAGGTCACCAATGATGAGACAAGTGAGCTGACATAGGGTTGTTTTGTTTGTAGAGGTGACCATAGTATAGTGTTCCTTGATGAAGTAGTCAGAGATTATCACCCTATTTCATTTAGGACATATTTGGTAAATCTTATTTTTTTCTTAATTGTTGTCTCATCACCATCACTACTGTTACTGGAGGCCTAGCTACAGGTGCAAAGAGCCGAGCGGGTCTGGAAACAACTTATTCTCCTGCAACTGAAGTTTCTTGTTTTTAAGACAGGAGTGACTTTGAAGACACTGTGGCTAGGTTTGCATTCTTGCTCTGTGCTTCCTCTCCATTTTACTTTGATCTTGGCAATTTTGAGTAATACACATAAAGTGCTCAGTTAAGTTGCGTTGTGCTGTGTAGTGGAGATATTTTCCTTGAGAATTTGCTGACATGAATTTGTGATGCTTATACTAAACTGAAGGTAGGTAATCTGCAAAAGGATGGAAGAGAGACATTTCCATTGGTCATACAGCAAATGGGCCTTATTCACTGAAAAGTGCACTTGGTCTCTCTCGTGAATATTAATCCCTGTTTTGCTGACGTGCTTTAGTATACCTAAGAGACAGCACAGACAAAATGAATTAAAAAAAAAAAAAATCGCTGTTTAGGTCATTTCACTCCTAGGAAAGAGTTGTTGAACATCATCTCAGTCTGGGGGGACATTTGAATCCTCCTGATTTAGTTCTGCTTTGGGGGCTCACATAATAATGTGGGCATACTTCCCCTTGGGCTAAAGCACTGACTGCAGCATGTGTGTGGAAAGGACAAGCCTATGTGTTAAAATGTTTCTGAAACAACTTCTTAAACCCTTTCTTTGTGTTTCCACTGCTAGGGAAGTGGATGTCTTGGAAGAGTTGAATGATACTGTCCCAGCTTTTAAAACTCATGGTTCTCCCCCATCTTTTCCACCATACCTTTTAGAATCTTAAAATGTATTTTTAAAATCTCACTGCTTTGATATAGACAAACAACTTCCAGTTACCAATTAAGAGAATCAGAAGTTGGAATAAAGGCTAACAAACTCTGGGAATCAGATAAATTTTATTACCAGTAAAATCCAAATAGGAGCTTATATTATTATTTAAATGTATTTTTTAATTTGTGATTAAAGCATACAATACAGACAAAGAAAATAGTAGCAATTTTTTATTATTTTTTTCCAGCTAAATACTATTTGTATGATAATTATTTTGACCTGCCAGGAGCTCTCTTGTGTGCAAGGGTTGTGGACAGCTTAGATCAGGTAAGAACTGGATTGTTTGAAACTTAAGTACTGCATTAACTTCCTCTTCCCCCACCACACTCTTGCATACATTTTTAAATTGAACAACATCAAGGTCATTTAGCTTTTTTTCCTTTTCTGGAATTTCATGTCTGACTTAGTGTATTAAAATTGTTACCAAAGGTAATTGTGAGCCACATAGCATGTTCAAAATAAATGTTTTTCCACCAGAGGGCACAAATAACTAGGTTACGAACAGAAATGCGCTGTTTTCTCAAGTTTAGTCTGTGATATGCAAAATATAGTTCTTAAAATCTCCTTTAATTATACTTAATGATACTTGAATTAAATCTAATGTAAATCTTCTGAATAACACAATTTGCTAATTTGCATGGTGTTAATGAGTTGAAAGCTTAATTCCATCATTTTCTAAACTTGTTTTTCTCATAAATGTATTGATCTGTATACGCAGATGTAAATACGCCTCTAGAATACTATCCAATTTTTTTTCTTTGCTAAAAAATATGTTGAATTCTCAAAGCAGAAAATACGATTGCTTGAAACTTTTTCAATGCTTTTTAGATATATAGAATATCCTAAATCCTACCTTTTGAAGTTTGATGCTAATTGATTTGGTTGTATTAACAAAAGCTTGAATCTTTAACTTTTGTGGAGCTAGGGGTAGGAGGGAGCTCTACTCATACAGTAAGTAAATTGGAGTTGAAAGAGATGTAATCTTCTGGCTAAAAGTACCAAAGCGCTGCAGCACTGAAAATTGTCAATACTAAACTTTGTCTGCAGAGTGAAATTCAGAGCTGTGAGATGGGTATCTCACATTCCTTTGGGTATCAGTTAACTTTGTGCTTTAGCCTCCGCTCCAGAACAGTATACTTGCTAGACTGCTGCCTGAGTCCAAGTGCTGCATGAAGACTTAGCTAAAGCTAGCTTATCAGGAAGCACTGAGGACAGGTGCATTGTAAGAGTCCTAATTTTGTGCCTGATTAATCTCCTTTGTTTAAGCTGTTCACTGCTTAGAACACTTGTCTCAGACTTAGCACCTATTACTTTATCTTATATTTAATTTAGACTCAGCCCAAATCACCTGCTTATTGAGAGAGAAAGCGTGTCATAGCATGTGTGTAATAAGCTTACACATTCACTTACTAGTTCATAGGCTGGAATGCCAACTTTGGATCAGTGCTGTCTTCAGTCGGAGGGAATTAAACCAAAGACATTTCTCCAGAGAGCTACTAAAAGTGGGTCATGCACCCTCTTTATCAGCTAGCAGTCTTGAGTATTTTACTGGATGTTGACCCAGTTTCAACAGGGAGGGCCGCAGTAATTCCCTGGAAGGTTGGCATCAGCCAAGTGAGAAAGATGCAAGGCAGGAGGTGGTAGGTCTCTCCAGCGCTCATGCCCACAGAATGCTGTGTCCTAGGCACTAGAAAGAATCGTGTATCCTTCTGCATTTGTAAAAGGGAGTAGAGGCTTCCTATTTGATATGGACTATTTTCCTACTATTTCCAGACAACATTTTAGGATCAGGAAAACTTTCTACTGGAAACAGATGGGAGAGCTGCTAGGTTTGGATTCAAAAGTGGTTTAGACATGAGTTGGATGCTGGGCTGCTCTACGCTATTTTAAATGAATCTGCTTTTCCTGTGTCCAGAGCCAGAAATCTTAATATTTTCAGCCAAAGTTGAAGAGCTTCTTGGTGTGTTGGATCTTTGCATTGAAAAGCTAGATAAAATACTGCTTTATCTGATAGTTCAGCTAAAAAAATCACTCTTGCTAATCACATCAAAGTCATGGTGGACTGCATGGGCATGCAAACAGTTTTCTATATGCTTTCTGGGAATCAGTTTGTTTTCTTGTAAGTTTCATAGGCAGTGGCTGTAGATTTGCAAGGAATTAGTTTGACGGGCATTTTAGTCTTTTCTGAGGTCAAATGTTTTGCAGGAGGGGTGCCCACTTTTAAACTACTATCCATCTGTCTTCAAAACAACACTCTGATGAACTATTAGCTCATGACACAATTTTTTAAAAGAAACAAACAAAACCAGAACCCCAAACTAAGGAGCATATCAGCCACGTGGAGTATGAGGGCAGCGGACAATTGAATCTGTCTGTCTCAAGGTTAGTCCTAGTTTAGGCCAGTGCCATCACCACTAGACAGATCTCTCCAGCATCTTCTGTACTCAACTTTGAACAATGACCTTGGTTAGCGCCTAACTGATGTGAAACCTTTTCTCTGTCTTTCCTGATTTTAACCTGTAGAGCTCATGGATGATAAGCAGACTACTGTAGTCCTTGTCAGTCATGCATAAAAGGCCTTGTTTGTGTGACTTGCTGGTTGTGAAATTAAAGGCAGACCATTCCTCTGGAAGCCTCCATGGTAGATAAGGCCTGAAATAGCAGTTTGCTTCAGCACATCTAAACTAAGTGGTTTTGTTTGGCAAAGTTAAGGGTTTGTTTGGTTTTTTTTTGTCAGTTTCTGAATGCTTCCCTCTCTAGAAGATGCTCTATGTATACAAAATGGGTCATTATTCAGGTGTCAGGTGGTGATTAGAACACCAAGGCTGGCAAGGCCTTGAAATCTCTTAAAGGAGTCGCCTTGAAATTTTTCCTAATGTAGGTATGGAAAGCCTGTGACAACACAACAAAGATAATTTCCTTTGTATACAAAGTATACCAAATAAATTCTGGTTACTTTGCTGTTGCTGGATTACCTTATAATTCTGAGAACCTCTTACAGGCTCCATAGCTAGTCTTCTGCTCTGTAATATTGATTGGCTGCATAATTGCTCTGTTTGATGAAAGGGTGGTTGAGGTCAGCTGGAGTTATTCTGTGCGTGAGCAGCTTTGTAGGAATGGCAAGAGACTGTTCATAAGCACAGATAGCCTTCTTCCATCCTTCTGCCAGAGTGGGGGTTTGGCAGTCTTCAGAGTACAATGCAGTGCAATGCTACTCAGCCTGGCTCTGGATGAATATTTTATACGGTGTTTGGGGTGGAGTTGTTGATTTAAGAGTGTTACCTCTAAATTACAGTGAAAGGTTTTGACACTTCTCGGGGTGGAAGGTGATAACAAGTGTCGGACTGTAGATAATGTTAACCTGCTAATTAGGTACATTATCTGCAGCCCTAAGCACTTCTTTTCCCTAGATGCCAGTGGGATGGCTCATTCAGAAAGTTGCTGTTCTGTCTAACGCTCCCTGTTGCTTACAGGGAGCTTACAATGTTCCTTACAAATATGAATCTTTTTCTCCTTTCCCCTTCCTCTCCCACCCCCACTGTAACCTTCTGAAGTAGAGAGATAACTTGTATAGAGTTACCCAAAGCTGAACTGGGTACTGCTGAATCCTGATGTCCTGAATCATGCTGTCTAAAACTGTTTTAATCCAAATACTTTTGCATCGTTTCCAAATAATGCCATTCCTGTCACTGTTTTAGTATGAAAGCTCAAAATAACTGATACTTGATATAATGACTAGGTTTCTTTTGACACTTACAGCATGATGCTCAGAAAAAATATGACTTCTGGAAGGACATGGTGGCTGCTATCCAGCATAATTATAAAATAACAGCTTTTAAAGGTAAGTCGGTTTGCTGAAACTTACTACAATAGCTGAAAATATTACGTGTACTTGCCAGAGCAAATAAATTTGCAAGTGTGCTCCAAGTCCCTCAACACAGCTTTTACTTCTCAGGCTTACAAATAGTTGTATAGTAAACATGTTTATCATGGAACAGAATATCTTTATCATTGCTATGTCATTTAGTTGAAACTGTTTTGGAGTCTTTAATAACACTTGTGATGTGCTACTTGACTGAATTTAAAGGGAAAATGGTTTCTTACCATGATTTATACAGTAATGTATCCTTGATCCTGTTCCTTATGTTCTTCCAATAATAAATAAAATCAGAAATGCATTGAAAAAATTTTAAAGCACTTCCTAATATTTGATAACTTTCTTTAGCACTCTAGTTTTGAATAGAGTGCCTCATGTAATATTGACACAACAGTAAGAATATTGTTATTTTGCTATAAACTTATTAAAACTGTAGAGATTTTTTTTTTTATAATAGCCTTCCTCTACCCAAAGCCAACATTGTTTATAAGAGTTGGAAAACATCTTGGATACCCTTCACCTAGAAATTATTTTCTTTCTTTCACAGACTTAACTTCTGAGTTTCTATTAGATATTTAAAATAACAAGTTGATAGTAAATGCGAACTATCTAACTAAACAGTTAGTTGAAATTATTTTGCACGGAGTTTTTTTGTAAAAACATATGCAGCTCAGTTCAGAATTCTGTATCGTTTTGCAGACAGTGTTTTCCAATAGGATTACCTCTGTTAATGCAACATTTGTTAGGCACGAGTGTAGTTTGGACCCTCTTTAAAACCTACCTTTTTTTTCACCAAGGCTGTACTACTTACTGTATTCCTTTCAAATGTGGGTGACGGAATTGTCTCAGACATGTTCCAAACAAAAATAGGAGTTGATGTTAGAATGCGTGTTGTAAAAACCAGCAAGATTTTCCTCAAATGTTTTGGGTTTTGTGATACTGTATTTCCATTGGAGCTTACAGTGCGATTGGTAGTTAAGAATTCCTCTAGAAACTCATTCATACATGAAATAAATGTAGTCCTTTTCTGCTGATACTAAACCAATCCTAATCAACTGTAACTGTATTTGTAGCATTTTTGTTAATTCATTTTTAAATCATGAAAGCTCTTTGTATTAAATGATGTGGATCATGCAGCATTTGACAAGAAGAATAATTTTAAAGTGTTTTTTGGAAATTAATTAGGTCAAACAAAAGTTAAAGCTTGATCTTTGAACTCATAAATAATCGGTTGTTTTTTTTATATATAAGTATCTGCTTATGTGTATATATGTACCTTTATGGACATACCTACCTGTCAGGTATCTGTTTGTGTATGTAAGCAAGGAATCTACATGCAAAAAGATGTGTGATATCACTGAAACGTTTCTAACTCCTTTCAGAATTGGTACTTGTTTTAATACACCTCATCATTTGTTATAGAAGTCATGAGGCACACACAAAACAGTGTTGAAAATATGAGAAAACATAGTAATTGATAGGCCTGACTTATTTTGGATAAAACTGTAAAAACAGGAATGAAACTATGCAGACTGTATACACTACTTAAATATTTTAATACATGAAAGTGCTATGCTCTGTCATCCATCACTTTGATAGGCTTCATAGTTGTCTTATTTTCCTTTTAATAACATGTTCCAGTAGATGAAGCACTGAACAGGGAATCAGATGATCCAGAGACAATTTCTTCCTATATCACTTACCTGTGATGTTCACGTGGAATTGTCCTTTTTTTGCTTCAGGCCCCTCTGTGAAATGAGAATAGTGGTGCTAATGTTCTGTCACAAGTTTGTGCCAGAGCTTTGGTTGGTTGGTTGGTTTTTCCTCAGTTGCAAGCTTTGCATAACTTCCTGAGGAAACTCCTAAGCCTAGCTCCAGCCCAGTGTGTCATTATTAGGAAGCCCACTGTCTTTCTTAGCCCAGAGCTTGCCCTAAACACTACAGCCCCTTGGCTTCACTCCATATCCTTGATGCCTTGTCAAGGGTTTAACTCTTCAGAGAAAATCTGATTGTTTATGATTAGTCAAGGTAAAATTTCAAAAGCCAACATTAAGTGGTTAGTTGAGGAGACGCAAAGTTCCCAAGTTGAAATGCAGTCTTAGTAGTGCCAGTGTCAGTGACAGAGCAGAACGACTGACCGTTTTATTTTTTTAAATCCATCAAGTGTTTGCAGTTCACTTTGGTTTGTTGTCAGTATGCCCTTGTTTCTCTATGTCCCTTCTCTTTTTCACATGATTTCTTTGATCATAATCAGGTGTCTGATGGATTTTGCTTTTCATTGTCTTAGCTATGGTAATTGCCTTAGATAATTGCCCTATGATTTTTTTTGGATGACTTTTTCAGATAGGCATGATTGTCCTGACTCAGTTTAATATAGAGTATTAACCCACTCTTTTACTTGTGAAGAAGTGAAAAACTGACACTTTTAGAAGGAAAATAACTGAGTTCAAAAATAGTCTTGTGTTATTCAGACCTTCCTATGTGAAGGATAACTCAAAAAAATTGGGAGAATCTATTAAACAATACAATCAGAAAAGCATCATGTCAAATAGCAATGAGCAGTGATATTTGTATTTGCGAAATGGTAATTTCTTACTTAATGATACCTGCAAGAACGGCCTCTGCAATTTATATCCAAGATGAAAATCCTTGAGAATCCTTTTTGTAAGTCTTTAACTTATTACTGGAATTCAGTGCAAGTTTTAAGTTGATTAACATTACTTTGTATGTGTTTCATATAGCGTATGTTCTATACACATCAGTAACAAGCAATTTTAAAGGAAACAGGATGTGGCAATGTATTTTACACCACAGAAGTATGTCAACAGATATCTACAAACATGTGAAAACGAAGTTTGATCTTCAGTGGAGTAATGAGGGCTTAAAGTACTGTATAATTATTTCCATGTTTAAAACTTCAGCTTTGGTGATCTTTTGACAGAAAAGTGAATAGTTTTTGTAGGAGGAAGTTGCCTAATGTAACTTTTTAAACCAGAATTTTGTAAAATTTCCTCCTCTTAAAGGCTGTTTCCTCTCTCTTGCATGAGCATCTTTCCCTAGAATTTTCCTGACACTTCTGAAGATCACAGCGTCTGTGGTTATATAGTGAAAATTATATATTTGTAACGTTTTCAAGCAGTTCAAAAGATTGCATTTCATTTTGGAAGTAAAAAGATCGTGGCTAACATGTATCAAAGACTTCATAAATTGCCCATAAAAAGACATGATGTGATCTACTGTCAGGTTTCAGGGGTGCACCTGAGAAATTTGTCACTGACCATCTTTTACAAAACGGAAGATTATCAGAGAAAGAAAGAAACCTGCTTTTTTAATAACTTGCTTTTTGTCTTTATCCTAATGTGATTGATCAGTATTCTGAAGTGGCATGCTGCTGTGTGGGAGGTGCTAGCTAGAGGAGGAAAACTTTGGATCTTTCCAAACTACTCCGTATCATCTCCTCAAAAATGTGTGCACATACACACCCTCCCTAGACGCAGAGAGATTTTTATCACAAGTTTATATTACCCTGTTGTCTTGTAGCAGGTACTGATCCAGACATCTGTGATGTGTTTTATATCTTTTATATGCAGCTTTAGTTGCAACAAACAAGAAGTGAAGATGCTTTCCTGGCCAAAAAAAAAAAAAAAAAAGAAAGAATCTTCCAAAAATTTTGCAAAACACTAAAAATTCCTAATATTGATGTAGTCCACGATGAAAGCTCTTTATTTGTCTTAATTGTGAAAACTGCAACTCAGATAGAAGCAAGTACACTTGTTACACTTCACTGGTAGGCTTTTCACCTAAATGTAGCAGAGACTAATTGGGTGCTTCATGTGTTTGACCACTTAAGGTTTCAAAATATTCAGTACTTCTTTGGAAGTGAATTTTGTAGTATTGCAGGCTCTTATCTTTTCATTTTAACCTTATATTGGATTTTCTTTTCTCTAATGTACATGATCCAGGAGTGATGCGGTTTCTGGATTAGGTAGGTTTCTAAATTCATGGGGAGAAAATATTAAAAAACAAACTTAAAAATCTTACATACCTTCTCAAGGTTCCCTCTGAATTGAGAATTGAAAGCTAAAATCAAGATATAAACTCTGCTTGCGTGATAATGTGGTGTGTAATCTCTAGCTTTTCAGTGTTGAGTTGCTTCCTTGATGACTTAAAGTCTGAACAGTTATGAAAAGCCTTCAAAAAAGATATGCATGAGGTACTAAACTGTAGACTTATTTGAAGTCTTATGGGCTTATTCAGGGAACAAAGACATTAAGGGACAAAGCCTGATTTAAAGTGGATGGACGATAAGAATTAGTGAAGTATGTTTTTAAGAATATTGTCTGGGCCTGGTTTCTTATGCAGAGATTAGTTAATTGGAATCACAGGACAGCAGTGTACTGCTAAGCACCAAACATATTTGACAATTTCAAACATATTCTTTGGCATGTATTTCATATGTGAAGCAATCAACCAGAAACTTTACTACTACTGAGCAGCAGTAGTAGCTCCAGTACTGAGTCCCCTTCTTTATTTCTGAAACAGAAGTGTTGGATTATTTGAATGTATGGGCAGCACCACATGCTGTCTTTAAATACTGGCAAGTGCTGTTGGACTAATTCAAGAACACACTTTTAGTGCAAAAAAAGAGAAAATTCTTAGAGTATCTATAATTAATATTTAGCCTACAACAGGAGGGTAGAAAAGTGGGGATGAAAAATTCAGACTCAACTGTCTTGAGTTTTATTTTTGCTTGAAAGAAATGTATTACAGGATTGCTACTTACAAATTGTGGTACTGTGTGCTGTATTATATCCCCACAAACATTTGTGTGGAGTGTTTATAATAGTAGTACCAGCTTGCTTGTTTAGGTCTACTTGACTGCTAATATAAGCAGATGTCATGTTACACTCTCCACTTAAGCATTTATTATTTTACCGAAGTATAGCCTAAACTACAGTCTTCCTTACCCAGCAGTACATAATAAGGGGAGAAAAAACAGTTCTGCAAAGTTCCTTTCTTGGTAGTTCTTTACAGTTTCCAAAACGTTATGTGGTTTTGCTGATGATGGATCAACCTAAAGGTGTTGTTGCTTTTTTTATTAATCCCAACATATTATCAAGTACTTAGGAAATTACTGGTTCCAAATGTAGACAACAAGATTCAGGTTCTGCTTTCATGAAGAAATGGTAGTATCACAAGCCTTTTAAACATAGGCTTACGTACTTTTAGTGCAGGTGATTAAAAAATGTGTGTTTAAAAATGAAGCTAGAAGTAATAGTTAAAGAGTTTGTAGGTTTTGATGTATATGATACTCTTAAGACAATGAATGGTAACATGGTAACATGCATGATCAAACTGTTATGTTTTCATAGTACACAAGCACTATTTTACGAGGCTAGCTTACTTTATACCTTTAACTTTTCATTGTGCCGTAACAGATTAATGTCTAATATTTGTGAGACATGAGTGTACATAGGTATGGCAGGTACGGTAAATGTGGTTTTGTCTATTGACTTATTACTGCTGTCTGATAAATTTGCCAAGTAGGTAAAAAATATTCCCCAGACAGTTGTGTTTTAAAGGAGTGAACTGTTCAGGGAAAATCAGTGCAAAGATTGTCTCCAGTTTCAGGGTGGTAAAGCTGTTCTGATTTTGTGGGTATACGCATGCTTGTGAAAGATAGGTTCTTAATGTCTGGATTTGGTGATAGTTGTTTTACAGTAGTCTGAATATTGTAGCTTCACAGAATGATAGAAGCTTAAAAAATACTGAACTAGTTTGTTGCTGCAGATAAAAAAAATGCATGAAACAAAGCTAAGTGGATTTTTAGGCTTGTAGTGATAGCGCGAGGGGGAATGGGTACAAACAGGAGAGGAGCAGATTTAGACTAGACATTAGGAAGAATTTCTTCACCATGAGAGTGGTGAGACACTGGCACAGGTTGCCCAGGGAAGTTGTGGATGCCCCATCCCTGAGGGTGTTCAAAGCCAGGTTGGATGGGGCCTTTGGCAGCCTGATTTTGTGGGATGTCCCTGCCCATGGCAGGGGTGTTGGAACTAGATGATCCTTAAGGTCCCTTTCAACACTAACTATTCTATGATTCTAGGCTTCAAGTCTGCTTGCTTTTTAATATTGTGAAAGTCTTAGATCTTCGTAACAGGTAATAATTTGTAAACCTACCTTTCTCCAAGGTGGTTATTCATTAATAAGAAAAGTGAAACTAAATTAAAACTGCAACATGGTATGCACTGTATTAGAGTTGTTTTCTTGGCTCCTGTTTCATAGCTTAAAAATAAAGCTGACAGATAGCAGAATGCTCCTGAAGTATATTATGCAGCTGTTGTGATGACTGGCCAGTCTGAGATTGTTTCCTTTGAATAATACCTTCAGTTAATTCAAGTATAGTGATGAACTGAAGTATTTATTCTCCTATTTAAAAAAATTAAAAAAAAAAAAAAACGAGACTGGTGCATTATATTAATTCATAAAATTTTAATGTTGCATTCAGTTGGACAATTGATCATAATATGAAACAATTTTTTATGACATTTCTCTGAAAACATACAATATTATCCTACTAGGTTTGAACCAATCTCTTCGACCTTCTCACTCCCTCATCCATTTCTGTAGCAAAATTGAAGTTGCATGACCTGCTAATGACAAATCAGATCAGTGCCAATTAAAATGGTTTGAGGGAGAGAGCATCAGGACAGGACAGTGTAAGTGGGATGTTGTTAGATATGAGCAAATAGGAAACCTGAGAATGAAGAATGAACGTAGTCAGAGGAATAGAGACCATTAGATTCTGAATTGGGCAGTTGGAGCCATACTTGATCATTCTCCATGAGATCAATGACAGCACTGCCAGAAGCCTGGTCAAGGTATCCTTTTGTGTACTCATCATAGGTGTACATGAGCGGGGTACCATTTTTATAGAGTCCAACCCAAACATTTGTTCCTTTTGCGTGTACGTGGTAGGCGAAATAGTACAGCCCAGGGATCCTGCAGGTGAAGATTCCTGTTCTGGGGTCATAATGTTGCTGCCTATTGTACAAAATTTTATCAAATTTTATGGGGACTGTTGCCGCAGGGTAAGCTTTTGAGAGGATGACACTGAAAGCAGACACTGGCATCCCTGTAAGAGCTTGGTTTACTCCTTTCATGAAAGACATTCCTGATGGATCCCGAGACTCTCCTGCTTTCACATAGCTTTCGGGCATTATGGCTTGTCCAGGGGGACCAGGAGGTCCTGGGGGGCCCGGCAAGCCAGGCTCTCCGCTGCTGCCCTTTGGCCCGGGAGGTCCAGGTGGTCCCATGGGTCCACTTAAGCCTTTGGTGGTGATCCCTGCGGGGCCTGGCAGTCCGGGAGCTCCCGGCTCACCTTTCGCACCAGGGGCTCCTGGCATCCCAGGGGGGCCAATGGGGCCTCTGATCCCAGGTATTCCTGAAGGTCCCCTGGGACCTGGCTCACCATTGATTCCCGGCACCCCCTTAACTCCTTGTGGACCCATGGGACCGGGCAAGCCAGGGAGCCCAGCATGGCCAGTGTCACCTTTCGGACCTGGGAAACCTGGGTGTCCCTTAGGACCAGCAAGACCCTGCTCTCCTGGGTATCCTGGTTTCCCCTCTAACCCTGGCAGACCTCGTTCCCCCTTGGCCCCTGGGAATCCTGGGGGTCCAGCAGGGCCCATTTCGCCTTTGGGCCCAGGGAAGCCATTCTCACCAGGCAAGCCTTTTACTCCTTGAGGACCCACATTTCCTGGTGGCCCAGTGGGACCTGGTTCTCCTGGCACGCCGGCTGGACCTTGGTCTCCTTTAGGTCCTGGAAGGCCAGGAAGACCTTCAGGCCCTCTATGTCCCTTCATCCCTGGTAATCCTGGCTTTCCGAATCCTGGAAGACCTGGGGATCCAGGCAAGCCAGCGGGTCCAGGTTGTCCCTTTGCTCCAGGGATGCCAGCTGCTCCTGGTGGTCCCATTGGCCCAGGTTTGCCAATGCCAGCTTCCCCAGGTTCTCCGGGGGGACCCTGGGGACCTGGAAGACCAACTGCTCCAGGCATGCCTGGGAAACCTCTGTCACCTTTCATACCTGGCTGACCTGGAAGACCATTTTCACCAGGCTTCCCAACCCCAGCAGGACCTGGGGGGCCCCGGGGACCCTGCGGACCTGGAAGACCCCTGCTGCCCGGGCGGCCTGGAATGCCGTATCCATTTTCTCCCTTTTGTCCATTTATACCATGGATACCTGGCTCTCCCTTCTCGCCAGGGAGGCCCCTTGGCCCTTGAGCTCCTGGAGGTCCTTGTGGTCCCGGCTTGCCAGGAACAGACAGTCCTACAGGGCCAGGAGTGCCAGGGGGTCCCTGTGGCCCTCTTGGTCCTGGGAGCCCAACAGGTCCAGCTTCTCCTTTCTCACCAGTTAGTCCTCTTTCTCCTGGCTTTCCTGGTAGACCTGGCATGCCTGGCTTTCCAACTGCAGAGAATCCAGGTGGTCCTGGGGGACCAGGAGGGCCTTGGGGACCAGGACTTCCAAACCCTGGTTTTCCTGCTGGACCTGGTTGTCCTCTTGGTCCAATAGGGCCTGGGGGACCAGGTGGTCCTTGTTCACCTCTTATTTGCACACCTGTGAGAGAGAAGTAACCAAGTCAAACAGGGCAGCTATAACAGATCTGTGGACTCGTAGCGTGGTGGTGGATTGTGTGAAGAGTTAACTCAACTTGGACCTCATAGGCATCAACTTTCTAATACTGTATTTAGTCACTGAGAACCTGACGTCCAGAGCAGAAGTGTCTTAGAGCTCTTATATGAATAAGTAACCAGTGCCAATGTGTTGGAGTTGCCTTGTGAGCTACAAGGCCTCTAGAAACCTCTTTTACATTGATACATTTAGGGTCATCAGAGAGTTTAAAAGATGCTGTGGAAGTATATCTGAAGTATTAAGGAAGAAAAATAATAGGTAACCGATTTAGCAAGGTATCGGACTTGCATCTTGATGAATGAAACTGGAAAAAAGCTTCCTGTGTAGGTGTAGCTGCTTTTCTGAAACTGCTTGGGATTACATTTAAGAAGTAAGGGTTTTGGCCTTTTCTCTCCCATTTCCAAAAGTGGACCATGGATCCACGTTTTTTTGGGTAAGCATTCAATGTTACATTTTCAAATACTGTCTTAAAGACTTTTGTTTGTCATAAACATTTCACGCAGTGACAGGATCACAACTGATAAGTCATCATACTGTGGTCAGAATTATGGCATTGTTTTGTTTTTTTTAATAATACTTCATTTTCTTATTTATCAAAACAGCAGATGGAGCCACTTAACCAAATGTCACAAATAGAGGAATAAATAAACAAGTTCGCTGTTAGTTTTCAGTGCACTTTAGGGAAGCTTGCAGCTTTGACGTTACAGACAAGATTAACATAGATATTGTGAGGCTGATTCAGTAGTTTGCAGCAACTGGTAGCATGATAGAACAAAATACCATACCTATGATGAAAGTTAATTTAAGTCATTTTAAAAATAAAAACTGAGACATATTCTGAAGACCGTGGAGATTTTTGTTTTTTATAATGGAAACCTGTTCTGTTTGGTAGTTACTTAGAAAAGACTGGTAACTGATCAAATACTGGATCAGCTAAAATTTGCACTTCAGTCTCTTAGAAAAGGAGCAATGTACGTATGTATATATATGTATGAAAGTTTATGCAAAGACTATTTTACTGTCTCAGATAAAATTGCTTTTTCTAGTCTGTGGCTGGTCTTGATGGACCAAAAATGAGACAGAGGTAGAAAACTATTCTTGTACATATTGTATTTTTAAAAATACTAGAGATGTGTGTATGACATATGTTTGATTTTGGTTTGATATTAGATCTGTGAGGTTGCCTTCTTCCTATGTTGCCATGGAAATTTTTCTTATCTGCAAAGTCTGAAGAGTCTACTTTGTTTTTTGCTGATGCATAAATTCAGCACAAACACATATCACCTTATTTTGCACACCTTCCTATCTCATCTTCCTTAAGGCAATGAAAAGGAAGATAGTTGCTAAAATCCTACACACAGAAAGAAAGCAATGTCTGTATCTTGCTGACAAACTGAAAATGCAAACACACATCCTTCTCGGCTGCAGAGGAAATTGCAGAATCTGTGAGTACCATTGAAAAGTTTGGTGCAGTCTCTGGTATCTTACTGATACTGTTGAATTTCTTACTGCTGAGCTCCCAGATTTAGTAGGGTGCAATTGCAAGTTGGTTTCTCGTTATATAGGAGACATGGCAAAAATGTGGCAAATTTTAAGAACTACGTTGTATGAAAAAAAGAATTTGCATAAGGCTTAAGCCTGTCAGAATTAACACTTACCCTGCAATGAGTAAATGTTCTTTGCGCATTACACATTTTCTCTTCACCACAGATAAGGTAGCTGCCATCAGAGAAAACTGCTTACTCAACTGGAGGACTCGGAATACTTATTCCATAGGTTCTATCTATGGCTAGAACTTGGAAAACTATCTATTCACGTCAGAGAGCAAAGGAGGTCAGATCACAGCCTAACTACAAATATCTATATAGATTCCTGATGCTGCTTCTACTGTAAAACATTAGCAGAAAAATACAAATAGTTGTTTTTATCAGCTGCATTGAATCCAAACCCAAGCATTTATGTGGGTACTCTCACAGAAGACAACGGGACCCCAGCCAGATCTGCTTTTCCATAACCAGAACTCAAAGAATTATGTCTAAGCCTAACAAATGTTTTTTATTTTTTCTTTAGCAGTCAGTCAGTTTAATTACTGCAGGGGGGGACAACATTCATTTTATTCATTTGTGTTTAAGTAACATGCAGTTATTGCACTAGTTCTCTTTTTTTGTTGGCAAATTTCATCAGACTTCAGCTTCAGATTACTTCTCTTTTTTACTTTTCACCTTGGTTTAGATGCAACTTTATATCAGTGCTACATTCACAAAGTGGTGGGTGCTACGTTTTTGGATGAGATGCTAAAGGCTGTATCAGTATTCATATTGTTATGAAGATTTTCTTTAAGGAACTATATTGTTTCAAAGTCATGCCACTTTTAGATGAAGGTGTGTGGTAATAGTGCTGTCTAGACACAATGGTAAGTCCTCTAAGGAGAGGACAACTGAACACATAAATGAAGAAGGATTTTTACCAGGAAAATTGAGGAAGTGATTGAGTACTCTTCTTTTATATATCTTGGCACGTATCTTGGTGCAAAATTGATTTATATTCTGTGAGTGCAATCAAATTTGATATATGTATTGAATTAAGTATGAAGACTTTAGCATAACCTGCAGTGACTTAGTTAAGCATTACTGAACAGTCAGACTTAATTCAGTGATTATTCTTAACTAAGACTTTTCAGAGATTTCAAGCCAGAGAGCTTCTGGTTTAAAAATTATGGCCTAGTATATTTTTAAAAAGGTAATGCTAAACACATACAGAAAAAGAAAGTATATTCTGACTGCAGAGCTGTCAAAACCAAGATTTTTTTAAACTGTTAAAAGAATTTCATTAGATTAAATGAAGCTTTGATATGGTTTAATTGCCAACAGAAATAGTATGATCTGTATACATGTTGTCCTGAGTCACCAGTTTGGGCCTAGACAGAAATTTTAGTTCCAGGGTGTCTTTTTCATCAAAACTGTACAAATGCTACTTGAGCTAATGGCATATGAAAGAACTCACTAGACAATACAGTTAGATTACTTTGATATTTTAGTCTCCTGTGTTAATCTTCCATGATCACCTCAGACTAGAAATTATGATCTCTAACAGTCTGTCCTCCTTAAACTCTTCTAAGAGTCCTGTAGAGGTTATTTGTTTTCCAGACAGGAGAAAAGCAGTGGTTTTCTAATCCTCCATTTTGATGCTTGTTCACCAAATTAAGATTTGTCAGGCAATTTTGAATGACCAGACTCCCACATATATAAAACTAGGCTGTTCCTGCTTTTGAGGTCTAGTATATAGTCTTTATTACCTTTCTTAAATTGGCAGCATTTTACACTTCTCAGATGTTCATATAAACATTCTCATTCTAAATATAAAGTGCACATTAGATTCTATATTAGTAGATAAAGTCAAAATTTTAGTTCAGAGCAATTAATTTTCCTCTTTCATGCCATTTTCCTTCTTTAATTTGCTGTTTGTTTCCCCTTTTCAAAATGTTTTTGACAGAGGGGGGGAGAAAAACAGTATGAGGAGAAGATAATTAAGTGAAGTATGGTGAAGGATAACCAAGTAAGTATTGTACTTCACTTAAAAATAATGTAAATATGTAAATAATTCTGAATAAAGCCATGGAAAACCACTATGAAATGTCAGTGAGGGGAAAGAGAGGAAATGCAGCTCTAACCTAATGGGAATTCCAGGTAGTAAGTCCTCAGAGTAGCTGTTTATGTACATGTACCTAAACTCAATCTGAGTGTGCTGGGAAGATGCCAGAAGGTCCTTGGGCAGAAGGCAAAGTATGAAATTGTGGCAGTATTTTGGTCCAGCCCAGAAGAACAGTTGTGAGGGTAGGTTTCCTAACCATGCTGCTTTCACTTGGTTATTATTGAAAAGCATTCTTGGAGCACAAGGACTTGAGCCGATTGAGATGATACCAAAGATACAGTTTTGGACTCTTATGTGTGCTGCTCATGAGCATCCAGTCAGTAGCATCAGACTAGAGCTGATGAAATGAAATGAAACCTAAATGAAGATAATGGGGATGCTGTGTCCTGATCAACAACTGTTCTGCTCTCCAGATCTACTTCTGTTGTGTTACTCCATTTTCTAATGCAGATATAGCCTAAAATGTCCTTTTTCTGGTGAAGAGAACCTTATTTGCAAATCCTATTTTCTGAGTCCTTCATTCAGTTTCTGCATTTCTACCCAAGTCTGATTATTACAGCTAAAAGTAGATGGGATACAGCAAAAGTGAAAGCTATTTTAAACAGCTTGTTGACGTCTGAAAGAAAATAATATTGTTCTCGGTGGGTAGAAAAGTATGTTTGTGAGGAAGATTCAGGTCTCTTAATTTTAGTGATGATAACTTTGAATACACTCCTGATCATCCTTGGGTGTACGATTCATGAAATAAAACCAGCATCTAGGAAGTCAGAAGTTTTGATTTTACGTTTTAAAAAATGCTTTGGCCTAAGTGTGGAAAAATGAAACAGAACTCATAGTTTCAAACACAAAGTAGAGCCACCCATTCGACTTACAAGGATGGAAAGGATAGCCAGAAATAAAATGTCACAATGTATAGCCTTGCAATTATATATTGCCTATACAATCTGCCTGTATAATAAAACTGATTTATAAAATAAGAACTTTTTACTAAAAAGCTAGAATTGTTATATTACTGTTAGTCCTTAAATTCACAGCTAAGGTCTGTTTTGAGTAGAGATAACGTGGTAGAATATGTGAAAGTTCTTTCTGAATAATATGACAGGTCTATTGTTAGAAACCCTGGTGCTGAACCAAGAAATGTGAGGATAATTAGCATGTTGTTCAGAATTATGTACACAATCATGCTGTATTATTCCTACTACTGAAGATCAGATCTATAGCTGTGATTTTGTTTCTGATCCATATGCCTCTAGTGATTATTGTGTAAAAAATTTGTCTGTGATAAGTGTGCATCTTTGTCAATAGGAGGCAACTGCCAGAGCCACAGCTAGTTCTTTCTGCAGTGCTGGCATTACTTTAATGAACTTAAACTGTTGGTGGAAGTTGAATACCAATAGTATAAAGAAAGCACTTTTGTTCATATATTGACTCACTAGGAAAAATTGTTAGTTTATTATAAAAAATAATAAACTTACCTTGACTCTTTACATTGAATGGTAGAAAATGTGGCCCCTTGATGCTGGATTGTTTCTGGTATCGATCAGAAAAATATCCATCGCTGCCATGGACAATGTTCAGACAAAACAGCAGCAGTAAGGATATTTGTAAATGCATGTTTCCAAGTCAGTTCTGTGTTAGAAAGGGGAGAAGAAGTTCGTTATAAAAAAGAGCTGTTCATTTGTGTTTCTTGTACATGAATAAATGAGTTTTCTTAAAGTAATGGTATTGTAAGTAACAATTTTGTGCTTACTTCCTCCTGCTTTCACTAGATGTGAAAAATCCTTTAAGAGAAAGGGAACCATTACCACTTTGAATGATAGAACTTAGAGAGAACAGATAGGTTAGAGGCAATAATCTCACTCTTAGGAAAAGAAACAATTTTAAATGGATGCCAGCCTATTTTAAACCACTGTCTTCAGAAACAGTCATTATTGCCCTATTTGCAGTAGGGCTCCAGAGGTCTGTTCAGGAGTTGCATAATATCAAAAGTCCTGAAATGAGGAGAAGTTTTCTGTGGAAATACATAGACATTCTACAACGACCTTGTTGCCTCTCTCAAATCCTATACCAAATGAAGCATGAAGTCCTGACTCCTTCAGCATCAGTGGCAAAAAATCTCCCATTGCCTTGTTTGAAACCATACTTTTATCTGTAGCCTTTAGATAGCCCCAGTGGCAGTAAGGATGCTGTCACTGGTGCTTAAACATCAACCCCCATTCCTCCCTAACCAGAAACCATGTATCCTGTAGAAGTTACCTTCAAAACCAAATAGAATGAAATGAAATCATAACATACCAAAATGTTGTGGAGCTCCAATGCTGAGTAATAGAGCAGTGAATCCTCCTCTATTGAGGAGGAGTTCTGCCACTGGTTAGTGGACAGAAGCTGATGATTTCAAGTGTCACCCTTGAGTATTTATATGATTTGCCCCCGAGCTGGGTGACTGCTGGGCATAAACTCCTCCCAGAAATCACTAAGCAGTAATTATCTGTGTCTATATGTGTATTTTTTAGGGGTGGGGGAAGCTATTTTGGGCAGTCATCCGAGATCCTGTTAAGTGTTTTTGTTTTTTATTTCTTCTTCCCTTGGATTTCTTATTGTTGATGAAATTACATTGCTCATAATTAGTATTTTCTAAAATTTTACAGCCCCTCTGTTATTAGAACTGAGAAAGGTAACATTGGAAAAAATTATTAACTTCTAAGTAAGGTTGGTAATTCTAATTGCTTCGTTTGGATTCTGTAAATGATTTAAGGAAAGAACTATAAATTTTTAACTCTGAGCTGTTACTTTCAGGAATAGCCCCTCTAAAGTCTACAAAGACTACTTATGTGAGTAATTGTTCATTGGGATATGAGTGGAGAACTTATAGTCAATTGAGATGTTAATAAGGGAGTTGTGTGACAACCTGAAGATTACTTTTAGTCACATTGTTTTATGAGATTGTTACCTTCACGTTATACTTCCAGATTCTTCTTCTGATGCTGGAGGTACAGTACTACGTCTATAATGTATTCTGCAAGTAATATTTCTGTATTATGACTTCTTGAAATGCAGGCTTACCTTACACAGTGAGAATTTCCTTGTGTCTAGTTGTAACAGATGTATTGAAATACATAGTGCTTAAATTGCAAGTGCTATGCAGGCATATGTTTGGGGCTGGTGGAGCTTTTCAGCATTCAGCTATTAACGTTTTTACAATTATTGCTGTACTTTTTCTACGTGCATGTTTTTGCTATTAAATGGTTTCAGTTTAGTAAATTTGAAGTACTAATAGTTTACTTTTCTTGGATCAAACTTGATTGCAGCTGATCTCTTTTTTTTCTTCAGGTTATAAAGTGGTTGTAGCCTTTAAGAAGGTTTATTAAAGTAATCTTGCTTTTATTAAAGTAATCTTGCTTAATATATGGTATCCATACATTGTGACTTTTTTTTTAATAAATAATGGATTTTTACAGTGTTTCAGCATCACTTTGATTAGTGTTCAGTACTAAATAGGCAGTAATTGTCAGTCTTTGAATTTTTTGTGACTTTGAAACATCATTTAAGATTGAAGGGCAAAATAAGAGAAAAACAAAACTTTCTCATTTAGGATGAAACTGTAGAAGTAAATATATAGTGCACTCTGCTTTTATCAAACGTTCTCAGCAAAAATGCCTACATGTAAATTATCTCTGTATTAAAACTCTTTTGCCAGTTGCAAAACTACAAGACTGGTATTCAGTCTTGTAGGGGTTAGATTTTTGGGGTGTATCTGGAATTGTTTCCCTTGCACCAAAAATTAGTGGAAACACTAAGATAAATGATCTCCGTGTTTTGACTAAAGGAAGCTGAGCATCTATTAGAAGTTACTGTATGCTGAAAACTAAATATGTGATCACTTCAAATTCATTTATGGCATTTGTGGAAGCTGTCTGGGAGCTTTTTGGTGAGGTACAGGCAATATCTCTGCAGAAGAACATATATGAACCCAGATTTTAATACCAATTGTAGAAATGCTGTAATCAAACAAGGGTACTAGCATATTATATCACAGGAATGCTAATAAATAACCAGTGTTACTGTGAGTTCTCATGCATGGTAGGTACAGAAGGGACAGCTGTTACCGTTCCAACCAAAAGACTGAGCTGGTGGCCCTGAACTGTGTGGCTATCTTGTGGAATGACAGGTTAACATGGACTGAATTTTACCTGCTTTGTGTCTTTGTTTAATTCCACACTCCTCAAGCAACAACTTTTTTTGGCTTTTATGTATTATGGCAAATATCCTAGAACACAAGTTACTGTACTGAAAGAGACCAGTGGACCGTCAAGTCTATTCTGCTTACAATTGTGCTAATACCTTTGCTGTATTAATGTTGTGATTTAAAGGCTGCTGCAATCATGTATTTAATGTATCGTTGAACAGTTCTTTTCTTCTATTCTTCTTCCTAGCGATCCCCTAAACAACACTGTTCCATTTTTGTAAATAAACCCTTTTTGCAGCAGTGGTCTTCAGACTGAAGCCTGCTTTCTCTGTTAATCTTGCACATCCAATCTGGTCAGTGGTTTTCAGAGAATGTTTGCATGTCTGAGATGACATTTCTACTCCCCCTGTGTGAACTCAGTTCTTTTTAATCTTTAGAAGAAGGAAGCTTTGTCCTCAACTTGTTTGTGCTACTTCTCAAGGTGCTTCATTTAAAAATTATTCTCTATAAATTCAAATGAGAATCTAGTCATCCACTTGTGACATAGCAAATACATGGGCATAGATTTTATTCCTTGTTGAAGAAATACAACTCCAGATCCTTTTTTTTGCTTCATATAAATCCGAAAATAGCATTTGATTTTAAAACTTTTAAATATAGAGCCCTTAGTGGGAAGTGTGGTTGTTGCTAATTTGACAATATTTGGTTAAGCAAGTTAAGGACAGCAGGCAATAGTTTTATGCACACAGTTTTGTGCTAATTTCTAGCCTAATTCATAAATACCTCCAAAGCAGGCACACTTACGTTACAAAAGCATCAATAATGTACACTGATATTTGCCCAGCAGCCTCACTTCCTGCCTTGGCTCCTTCTGGGCAGGAAGGTGAATAATCTCTCTATGTCTGCATAAATAAAGATGATTGTGGGGTCAAAAGGTGTATACAGGCAAACCCCTTGTCCTTGTGTTTAAACGAAGCTCCACCTATTTTGCTATCTTATACTGCTTCTTTGGTTTGAGGTTTTGGGTTTTTTGATGGGTATGGGAAATTGAGGGAGAATTGGAATTCACTGCTTTTGTATGTTATTTCTGTTGCTGTGGATATTTCCTGTTGGCAGAGCACTGACACACATTTAGCTCTAAGCATGCATATGAAAGGTAGGCTTCGGTATATATTTGCACATCCTAAAATACATGCAGTAGACATAGTTTTGTATACCGTTTTACAGTAACAGCAGATTTTGAACAGGAAGGGTTATTTGCATACCTGTTTTCGAAGTATAAACATTTATGTACTTTCGTTTTATAGTTATACATTTAGAAAGTTGTTCTAGCTTACAAAGGAAGGTATCTTCACTCCGTCCTGCTCCCTCTGTCCCACTGCTGTAATAATCAGAATAATGTTAGATCCTTTGTACCACTCCAGAACTTGCTTTTTGTTAATGTATTGGCTGCTTCTTCCCATGTAAAGGTAGCTGATAAGCTTAAGTCCTAAGCTTAACTGCAGTAAGAAGATGCAAAATAGAGTTTCTCTGGGCCATATAAAGTAGGTACTGGAATCACAGTGTTTTCAATGCCATTTGCAGCAGTCTCTAGTGTTCGATTATATTTGCTGACTTCATGTTGTTTGTTAGAATCATAGAATAGTTTGGGTTGGAAAGGACCTTAAGGATCATCCAGTTCCAACCCCCCTGCCATGGGCAGGGACACCTCCCAGTAGATCAGGCTGCCCAACGCCACATCCAACCTGGCCTGAACACCTCCAGGGATGGGGCATCCACAACTTCCCTGGGCAACCAGAGCCAGTGCCTCATCACCCTCATCATGAAGAATTTGTTCCTAATGTCTAGTTTAAATCTCCCTCTCTCAAATTTATACCCATTTCCCCTCATCTTATCACTACAGGCCTTTGTAAATAGTCCCTCCACAGCTTTCTTGAAGGCCCTCTTCAGGCATTGGAAGGCTGTTATAAGATCTCCCCAAAGCCTTCTCTTCTCCAGTCAGAACAGCTCCAACTCTCTCAGCCTGTCCTTATAGCAGAGGTGCTCCAGACCTTTGATCATCTTCTGGCCCTCCTCTGGACCCATTCCAACAGTTCCATATCTTTCTTATACTGAGGATTCTAGAACTGGACACAGTATTCCAGGTGGGGTCTCTCAGGAGCAGAGTACAGGGGCAGAATCACCTCCCTCAACCTGCTGGCAACGCTTCTTTTGATGCAGCCCAAGATACAGTTGGCCTTCTGGGCTAGAAGCGCACATTGCCAGCCCATGTCGAGCTTCTCCTCAGTCAGCACTCCCAAGTCTGCAGGGCTGGTCTCAATCACATCATCCCCCCGCCCTGTACTGAAACCATGGATTGCCTTGACCCATGCATTTGGCCTTGTTGAACATCATGAGGTTCACACAGGCCCATTTCTCCTACTTGTCCAGGTCCCTCTGGATGACATCCCACCCCGTTGTTGAATGTTGTTGGAAAGCTTGCACTCATATATGCTTTAGTGTCTTACTTCCCCCAATGTCAGTGAAAACACATGCATAAGTAACATGGATCCATGATTTGGGAAGTGAGATCTGACTTTCACCACAATCCTGCAAGTTGGTCACCAAGTAACGTGAGAGAGTTCCACGATAAGGAACTGCTTACAAGGAAGAAGTATGGAATATCTTAATTAAGCATAAATTGTAATAAAACAAACAACCACTCCCAGTCATATAGGCCATCACCACTCTCAGCCCCCACGCCATTCCCACCCCCCTAAAAAAGGGAAGAAGAGAAGCAAAACTCAGAGGAAGACTGGGTTAGACCCTTGTGGTAGTTGGGAACTGACTAAATGTGTTCCCGGTGCTAAGGATTTTCAGTGTGAATATGCTTGAATTTATTTTTTTACTTAGAGTACGTGATCATGATTTTTGCACCATGTGAGCACAAACCATGTGCTTAATTTCAAAGAACTGTGAGTTCTTCTAAAGTAATAGCTTACTGCTTTAACCTGGAATTTGTCTTATTTTTAATGATAGGCTTTTAGTCTTAATCGTGAATTTTTTGTAGTTTATAATTACTTGTGTTAAAATACGGTACCCAAGGAAGGTGGGGGTGTTTACATCTTTTTGTGTCACGAGGTAATCTTGGCTATGAAGAAAGAAATAACAATGTGTTGATGGGAGATTTTTTCTCTGGTTTAAAAAGTCGTGAAGAATTTGAAGTTGCTTTTTATTGATGATGTAAAATCTCAACACAGTTATTTTGCTGTTTCTGGCTCGGTATTTATTACTAGTGCTTTCTGATGTTGTTAGTTCCAATTTTGTTATCTGCCTGAAGTAAACTTTGAAGACACTACCCTAGTCTGTGAAAAGCTTTTGGCTATTAAAGTGCTTATACCCAAAACTCATCATAGCTACCATTTTGCAAAGGACTATAATAGCTTGTAGCACCACCTCTGGTGAAGAAGTTTGGCAGTCTCCATTTTTAAGTTCTCGAAGAAAGGTGCTTGGCAATTTCTAAGAGCAGCTTGAAAGCCTGCCATGAAATTAAAGGAGTAACTAGGTTTCCTAGTCTGTGGTGCACTTCATGACAGTCTGGAAACTCCTAAATCATCTCAGCTCTATGGTTTAAAACCATCCTCTCTCCCTTTCTGTCACACAATGCTGAAGAGTGTTTGCACGCTCCTGTGATAGCAGCCAGGTAAGCAAGCTCTCAGTGGGAGGGCAGAGAAACAAAGCCTTCCACTGTATCTTAATGGGGAAAGCTAATACAGATATTTTTCATCTTCTTACTGCTGACAGAGAAATGCACCCAAAGAAATAGGGAGCAGGAAAATTTGTTTATTCAATAGCTGTAGGAAATCTGGGAGTGGGGGTGGTATACGGGGGATGTTGTTGCTTTGTTTTGTAGTTACTGCCATTTGTATTTGCTTGGAGGGTATTTTCTCTTCCAACACTACCCACTTCCACTGCATGCGACTAGAAAACATCTCGGTGAAGATATTCTTTACCTTGCTAATTGCAAGATAAATAAGATTTGAGTTTCAGAATGCATGTTTTCTTTATAATTCATAGACACTTGTTGAGGTAATCTGCAGGGCTGTGCAGCCCTATCCATATTCGTACTTTAAAATGCAATACAGAATTTTTTTTTCAAACAAACAAAAGAAACTCTGTTACCCCTACAGTCTTGTATTAGTCTTTTTATAGATTTAATGCCCTTACACTTGTAATTGTGGTTAAATAAATGTCCTGCTTTCAAGTAGTAATGGAAAGATGGTCTGTATTTTTTCTGGCACTGCAAAAGTGACTGACTGCTGGCCAGTTTGTTCTGTTCAGCTCAGGTAACTGTTGTTCACAAGCGCTCTATTTAGTATAGCAGTATATTTAAATAGATGACACCCAGTTAAATATTTATAGTTGTATTCTGACTAAATTACCTTGCAGTGGCACTGAATAACCGTGCTGAAACCTCAGTAAAAAATGTGTTCTATATGGGTTCTAGAGAAAACGGAGACTGACATGAATTTTTGATTACACATTCCTCAGCCAAATAGTATTATTTATGAATGCTTTTTAAGAAAACTACATTGTTTGTGGCCCCATTTTGTTATGCTTATATAAAGATAAGATATATCTTACATGTAGTCTATAGAATTTATGATACTGGAGTAAAACATACCAAGTACTGGTGTTAGAAAGATATTTTTCAGTACCTTGCCTATGCTGCTCGCCTGACCTTATTCCCCCCTTGTTTTTATGTCTTCTTGCCCTGCCTCTGAAAGTAAAAATTATAAATATTGATCAAATGAATGCATTAATTTGAAACTCATATCAGTTGTGTGGCTTTAAATGAAAACTGAGGAGTTTTCAAAATACTGAAAACACAAAGCTGTTTTTATATAGTCATCCTTTCTGCCACAAATGCATTTCTGATTAAGTAGTGTAAATGTTTATATGTTTAAAGTTTGGATTTTCACTAGATTTCTTTAAAAATTTAAACATGCAGGTGATGTCAGGACTTGTCTTTCTGATGGAGAAGAAAAGCAGAACTATCCAGTTACTTTGTGCACAGTTTAGGAAAAAAAAATTAAAGGGCTTGACCACTGAATAGTTTAAGCAGGGATGAAAATTTGAGGAGAGGATTACACAAAACTGTTTCTGGAGCTGCTTAAACATAACCAGATAAAAAGGTTTCCAGTTTCTTTTACCTGCAGGTGCTTATTTTTAGCCTTCTACCTGATGACACAACTGAGAGCACAGTCAACAATATTATGGCTTATGAAGGTTTTATTTAAGCTTTATTAGTAATAACTTGATTTGGACTGAAATGCAATTTTTACTGGGAGTGATGGAAGGAGGGAGGCTTGTTTTCATAGAATCATAGAATAGTTAGGGTTGAAAGGGACCTTAAGGATCATCTAGCTCCAACCTCCCTGCCATAGGCAGGGACATCCCACTAAATCGGGCTGCCCAAGACCCTGTCCAACCTGGCCTTGAACACCTCCAGGGATGGGCATCCACAGCTTCCCTGGGCAACCTGTGCCAGTGCCTCACCACTCTCATAGTGAAGAAATTCTTCCTTATGTCCAGTCTAAGTCTGCCCCTCTCCAGTTTATACCCGTTTCCCCTCATCCTATCACCACAAGCCTTTATGAACAGTCCCTCTCCAGCTTTCCTGTAGCCCCTTCAGGTACTGGAAGATTGGTGTAAGGTCTTCTCTGAGCCTTCTCCAGCCTGAACAACCCCAACACTCGCAGCCTGTCAAAGCCCAGATCCCAGATTCCATGGGTCCAGATCCTTTAGGATGTGTTACATGATCTTAAACACCTGAAATATATAATTGGTCTTTAAAGATAACTGCAAGTGTGCTTTCTTTTTTAGTAAGTTTCTGAGGTTCTGGTTTAAAAACCTGATATGTAACAACAGAAAAAGCATTCACATAAAAATGCTAAATAGTCACAATTGATTTTTTGGAGGATTTGGGGGGAGGAGGGATAGTGGTGGTCATATTTTTGTATTTTCCTTAATTCATGCTCTATTTTTCTCTGACTTTTATTAGAATACTTAATATCTTGTTCCACCTCCTCATCTGCTGAAGTCGAGGTTTTTTTCAGACCTCTTTTTGGCCACAGTGAATAAAATAGAAGCCGTGGTATAAGAAGGATGGGAACCACCCCTACTTTTCCAAAGGTGAAAAAGTTCAAGCAGCTTCCTCAGGTATCCCGTAATTAAAAGAGTCTTCCAAATAGTTGCTGCAAAATAGGTGTAACAGCCACTTTTTCAAGCGTACCCATTGGAACAGGTAGTCAGCCTGCTGAATAGTTTCATTCATAGACCTTACTACCTGCTGTGGTTTGGACAATTGGCACAGAGTTGTTTTTAAACTTCCGTGTTTAGAAACAGGTGCCAAAGGTTTGTTAGGGGAGGGGGAGGAAATCTAGACTTTTACTGCCAGAACAAATAAAAATTGCCTGAGTTCATTTTAAAAATAAGTGATTTTTTAATTTTTTTTTTAGGTCTGATGTTTCGAATATTGCTAATTACTTTTCATTTATTTGAATTGCAGCTTAGGAAAGTTCTGTTGGTGGGTGCATATAAACTTTCTATACTCTCCAACTTATGCAAGATATGCTTGATTCCATGGAGCCTAATTGTTCCTGATAATTATTAATAGAACTGGTTTTAGTTTCGCTAATCTGACACTGCATTTTTACAAGCATTACATTGTCATAAAGGGAAGTCATAATTACCTGCTAGGTAAGCAAGGATCTCCACAGAGTTTGTGGATAAGAGCCTGGTGTATTTCTGCTGTATACAGAAGTAAAAATAAAAAGGAAAAGAAAAAAGTAAGAAGTAGAAGGAGTAAAAGTAGAAATTAAGTGCTTTGAGATTTTGACTGCATAACTCTTGGATTTAGGTATGCAGGTTCCCCTGAAGCCATTAAGGCTTTCTGGTCATTCACAGTAAACTGGCTGAACCTTTGTAATTGTCACAACTTAAGAATGTATTTAAGCCTTAACAAATTTACTGAAAATCAGAGAAGCTGTGAGGCCGGAAGCAATCCACAAATGCCAGGCCCCTATGTGATTCCTTAACAAATAGAGTGTTTTCTTCTGTGTGATCTGTAACCAGTAACCACTTTCTGTTCTTGAAACGGTTTCTTTGGCACTAGCTTAGCTAGGAATGTAGATAAAAGTAAAGTTTCTGGGTCTCCTGTTGTTAACCAGCTCATGGTCCGCCCATGAGCAAGGAGGAGGCTGCTCTGCAGTCAGCAGCTGCGACCAGTGTGCTACAGCATAAGACTGATACCAGATTTCAAGGAAGATTTTCCTGATGTGCTGGTATTGCTATAGGTCTGGAGTGGAAGAAGTCTTTTCACCAATCTGCAATAACCAGCGTAAAGAGTTAGGACTTTGAAATCAGGTTGAGAAAGAGCGTCATATAGTATAGGAAATGGGATATGGA